>NC_138827.1:70296563-71014063 GCF_965183815.1 Platalea leucorodia
ATGCTTACTCTCTGCCATGACTGTTCATTTCCACTCCCAGCTGTCTGCTTTCTCCTATGGAAACAACGGGTCAGGCTGTGAACGTCAGTCCCAGCCCCTTCCCAAGGTAGGTGCCACAAAATCAAGTCAGAGCTGTATGAAAAATGCCACCTAGCTCTCTATCTGATTGCAAAACCAAAGATGCATACGTACATACTTAAAACACTTCACCTTAAAGGCCATCCATCAGAACATCAACTGGGCACAAAGATTTCCAGAGGGAAACCACGTCAAGTGACCGAAAACCACATTCACATCAATGAGGCAGAACCCGGCACACAGGAGTTTCACAGCTCGGGGACTGCAGACGCGGTGGAGCAGGCAGATGAGGGACACGGAGAGCACCAAGCTGCTCAGGCCTCTCATCCTCCACGGACACAGAGCATCCTGGTTCTGTCAGAGGAACTCATAGGAGTCGAGTGCCCAGCTGTGTTAATCACAGCTAATCAAAAGCCAGGAGAGAAGAGCCGGGCACTAAGGAAACATAAAGATGAATTGCTTTAGGGAATCTTTTTGCACACTTGGTTCCCACTGCCAAGATAACATTTTATTTCTATTAGCCTCAGCTGGATTCCTTAGAGACCACTGCTCATTCCCACACTGGCCTGTGCTTTGAAAACCCAGCCAGAGGGAGAGCTGAGCCGCCCTGGGACTCGCCTTCCCTTCCTTCCAAAGCGGCCAGCCATTAGTTGTGAATTAGTCCCAAGGAAAGGAACTGGATTAGTGATTGTTCGCTTTCTAGCACACCACTGTCCGATATCACACCAAAAATCCTGCCCACGCCCTCAGTCACACAGATGGCACAATAATTAATGTACTGCTAGGGGGAAAATTATCCTCCCTGCCCCTTCTCCCCATAGGACTCGTTCAGAAATCAAAGCAGAGCAGCAAGAAGGTCTGCATCCCCAACACCCACACTTCACAGGGTCTATTGCTTAGGTACCAATTACCACGGCTGTCAGCTGCCCAATACTCTGAGGGGACAAAACACAACCCACATCTAACCAGACAGCATCATGTCAGAGAAATAGTCAACCAGTTCTCAGGCCCACAGCACACATAAGGAAGGAAGGAAGGAAAGAAGTAGGTAATTTTACTGTGCTATAGATATAGAGATAAAAAGCACTTTGTGGAAAGTATAAAGCAGAAAGCAAGAAATATACATTGGTTTTAATTTCCCGAAATGTTTAACCATAAGTTGTGTTTTGCAACTGTATCTCATGGAGATGTCTAAAACCACTACCAGCCATGGATTCAGCAGTATTTCCAGGCTCACGGTGTAATTCTGGAAGCACTACATTGGACATGCAGTTCGGTCACCAAGACATCTGCCCAACACAAGACTCTGGCTGCAAGCATCATTGCACTGCCTCTGCTGATCCCTGAAAGCAATCCCAAGCAGCAGGTAACTCTTTGCAGCCTCCCTGACGTGGGATTCACTGAAAAAGTCCCTTTGTAGGAAAAGAAGGGTTAATTAATCTCTTTAAAGAACTATAATTAGTCCAACAGGAAAGTCAATTCTGTCTTCCTGATTCAGCCACAGTGAGTGCCAAGAAGTCTGAACACACATGTGGTGAAGGCAGATACACACAGCCTTCAAAGGCAAGCGCCGGTCCAGCCCCACTACCTTCGATGTAACCAAGCACCATGTTTGCCTACCTGCTCTCACACCTGAATTTATATGAGGGACGCAGGCTGATTTCTCTTTAGCAATCTTGTTTATAAAGTATAATGCTTCGCTGGTTTTTGTTTGCTTTGTTTTTTAAATCTGACTAGGAAACCCAAATTGTGCCATACCCAACCCTCCTGCACGAGTACTGCTTGAATTTCAAATGCAGATGATTCTTCTTTTTTTTTTTTCTTTTTTCAAAGACCAAGCAACTTTAGTATAACACAATTACAATAAGTGGACTCTAAATAAGACCTTCAGAAGTTATCAGTTCCTGTACTTGATATATGCAGCTTGCTTTGTAGATCTAGTTGAATAAAACGTTAAAATGCAATACTGGATGAGTTTTACAATACTTATTTTCCCCCATGCAAATTTAATTTCATTTATCAGTTCAGCCTCAACTCAGGAGTTCAATATTTAGTTCCTATATTTAATTACGTTTTCTTTTCATCATGGCCTTTTCCAGATAAATGTTTAATCAGGGTGTTCACTGTAATATAAAAATTACTAGAGTGAAAAGAATGAAGTAATAATGTTCTCATCCTTAATACGTAATGTCGTATGTTAAATTCTAGAAGGTTGATTAAAAAAGGGCAACAATGTCACTGAATGAAGAACCCGCTAATAAGCCCTCAAGGAGAAAATGAGCTAAGTAGTGGTAAAAATTAACAACCAGAATATGAAACCATCATAACTTTTAGAGAGTATCAGGGACCCACTCATGCTTCAATAAGATGCAATAAAAGCAAAACATAAATTTAAGTTCAATGCATCCCAATTTCACCCATACTATACCAGTGACAACAATTTCATTGCCAAAAATGCAGCACAGATTTATCTATCTAAATAACGTGCCAGGTTTGGAGGCAGAATCAGCAGTCCACATAGCGGCATTATCAGAACCATTACCTGGTCTACTACTTGCGCACTGGGTCAGAGGCTAGAAATCCAGTCTTTGTTATTCCAGTAAAAAAAAAAAACACAAAAACAAACAAACAAAAAAAACCCAACAAAAAAACGACGTGTCCTGATATAAATTCCTCGTGACCCCAAACCTTCCTATTTCACGAGAGTACAAGGAAGGGCTAATGCTTATTTTTGACAATCTCTATGTGGAATGTGAGTGATAAGCATTGATACTACTGCCATCACTGTTACCCATCTTTCACTTTGCCTCTGCCCGCAATGAATCACTTATGTTTTCCATGATTATTCAAAATAAAACTTGTTATGGACCGAGCATTTCAGTTACTGGAAAACAGGCAAATTTACTGTAAAACCTGCTGCATAAAAAATTATGTATTTCCTACATATTTCCAGGTAGTTCTTCCTGGCTATGACTCCGTAATATATATATATACTCTCTCGTAGTTTTCTCTGGTTTGCAGTCCCATTTTCTACACCTCTTTTTCTTTGTTGTAGTCACTGATGAGGCCATTTCTTCCTGCAGAAATTACTCATTTTTAATGGCCAACATCAGTCTTCTCTTACTGGCTTTGCTTACTGTGAGTAGACCAAACTTCTAACTTTTCTTTTTTCTAAATCGTGTAAAGACACGTCGTTTGTCAAACCCTATCTACAGAGAAAGTTTCTTTCTAAACTAGGCAGGAGGTAACTGCTTGGCTTCATAAAGCATGAATTATTACTCTGATTCTTCGGCACTTTTTTTTCATTTACTGTTGAATAGTTTTTTGACATTTAAACTTGATGCAGCCACATAAATCTTCTGAAAATATATAACAATCACTGGATTTTCAGACAAGCTTCCTTTTTAGGAAACTCTGCAAGGATTTTCTTATCCATCATCATCCTCCATTTAGTAGCCTGAAGAATGCATGGCGTCAATTCTTTCTGCCTGTCTTCTGTGCCTCCCAGAAGTTCAAGCAGGAAGCCTATTGACTACCATCCTAATTTGGGAGACATCGGGCAACCGTCACACACACTACTGAGGCTGTTCTGAAAGTTCAGTCACCTTAACTTCCATGGACTTGAAAAGATAAAGACTGAAACCTCCAATTTAGGCACTGCCTCTGTTCTGGAGGCCTGAACTGCCAGAGTGTTTTGGCATTTTGTTTTCCAATTCAAAAACCTGCTTTGTCTTAGGGCTCTGCAAGCCAGGGGCAGGGGTGAGCTGGGACAGCCTAAGGTGCTAATGTCCCCAAGCACCTACCCTGCACCCCTCCAGAAGCAGAGACACCAAAACAAGGCATGTGCCACATCTGCAGCCTCGCAGCCACTGGCAGCACAGCTCAGCTGGCTGTCCTGGGGGCACAGCTGGGCGGCACAGCTGGGCAGCACAGCTGGCTCTACTGGGAGAAGGGACAGGCCTGCTCCCCCTCAACCCTGCTGTGGCCACCAGCTCCCCTATAGACCCCTCTGGCACTCGCACAGTCCACAGCAAACAACTCTGGGGAACTGAATCCTGCTCTCTAAGAGGTGGCGAGTATTTTTCTGCTGGTGTCAAAGAGTCTCAGAAGCTCAATGAGCAGCCTGGCGAATGCTAGCACTAGCGCGCAGGACGAGATAGGAGTGCACAGCAAGGAGCACACAAGGGTCCAGGACCATCCCTTCCAACCAGACAGCGCATCGGTTCACTGCCGACCTGAAACCTTGATGGCACTTCAGTCAGACTGTGCCAGCAGGGACAAGCTTTTGCTAGTGCAACACCACCACTGGCAAGCCATCTATTCTGCTTTCACTGATCTTGGGACAAAAAACACCAGAAAAATGTTTATGACAAGTCTAACAGCCACGAACCCATAGCAGAAAGGGAGGAACTCCTTATGCTGCAAGCAAATCTGCCAGAACTTGTCCATCAGAGCCCTTATACAGGGCAAAAAATTCCTCGCTTGCAAGGGTTCAACCCAGTTAAAATTAGTGTTGAGAAAAACTGAAGAACGTAGAGTGCTTCAAATGCCCCATGCTGGATTGCTGTTAATGCCCTGAAAATCAACACAAAGGTAAAATGATTCAACTTTGCACTTGAAGCTTAGCTTTGCAGAAGGGAAAACACACTTTGGCCAGGAACCTAAAATATTTTCAAGGACTGAGGTCTAACAGAAAGCAGGTTTAAGACCTCTGCTTTCATAACAAACACTTTAACAACAACATTTTGTTCCTTTGATTGCTTAAAACAAACAAACAAACAAACAAAAACAAACCACAAACTGCCATATATGAATGCAAACGATATACAGATTTCTTTTAAAGATTTCTTCAAGTACCCAGAGGAGTAAAAGCCTTAAGGATGACTGCTGATCTAGCTCAGGGCTGTCTGCACTTCAGGACAACAAGGACAACATCCCCTTTCTTGTGATTACCCTATTTTCTTCATTGTCAGCAACTCCCTCAACTTTTCTTGAGATCTCCAAAAAGGTCTGAGGGAAAGAGGTTGCGGGAGAGATATGCAAACAAAAGAAAGCACCCAGAAAGACCAAACAGCAGCAGTACCTTCGAATGACACCATACTGTACCTCATCTCGTGAAAGTCAAAGCCCCTGTCCACTAAACTATAGCTTCAACAGGCTTCACAGTTTAACCCCAAAGGAAAAACACCCAGTGTATATTGCATGAAAGAAAACAACCAACCCTGAATGTTAGTTTATGTTTTCTCCTTCATATAGGCATAGAGTCTGGACAAAATCAACCACATAAAATGCATTTTTGCAAGTGGTAGAAATTTGTTTTCATGAAGAAACTGAAGAGAGGACACTGAGCTCTTCCCTTTCAAAACACCAGCTTGCATCCAGCCCATATCAACGACGCACAAACCGGTCACATGAGGGTTACCCAGTGATCTGGCTCAGCCTCCATATTCCTGAAAAGAACGTCTCTTCATAGAAAATTCAACCCAAACCAGAGGTTAATTCATTAGAAAAGCAAAATGTGGAAAATGAAAAAGAACGGTGGTGCTGTTTCTGCGTGCCTATGATCAATGCAAATCACGTCTAGATGCAAGCATCTTATGCTTAGGTGACTTTATAGCCCAAGACCACATAGCTGGCATTGGTCTCATGCACTAATCTCATTTTCAAGAAATCACAATTACTGCTACGCCCTAGTGCAATTCTCTTAGGTGGTAACTGAATTTAACCAGATTTTTCCAATATGAAACAACTAAATAAATTCGCAGAGAAGAGAGCAGTAGAACAAGAAGTAGTAAGTTTTTATCTACAGGAAAGATGGTTCTTATTTACTCATCCCTTACAAACACTCTGAGAATATGCTCTGCTGAGCATTAAAATGCTGCAAGACACTCAAGACAATAATCTCTTATGTATGAACCATCCACAGCTGAGGGAGGAGGAAAATGATATTTCACATTTAGTTTTGTTGATGTACTGCATAACAAAAATCTCCTACTGAAGACTGGAAGGATTAGAAGAATTTTCAATGTTTTTGTGGGGTTTTACTTTTAATTTTAATCTACGCAGTTCGTTGAACAAACTAAAATATAGCCGCACTAAATCTGGTATGATTTGGTATGACTGGTACGACTTTGTCTATACTAAAAGATAAAGACAAAAAAAAAAAAAAAAAAAAATCAGAAAACCCCCACAAGCGTTGGGTTGGCACTGACATGCTAACAGAAATTTCTAGTGTAAGCAGTATATTACATAAATATTATAATTCAGATGTGGATATATGCATATGGGATACATGCACTGTATATGTTCACCCCATTCCACAGAAGTAGTCCTGGCCCAGACAGCTGAGCTGACTACGCTAACAGAGTAGGATGAACCTACTAGAAAAATCTTCACTTTTCCAGGAACGTGGCATTCCTCCTCAAAAACTCATGGCTTCACAGCCCAGATCCATGATTTACTGTTGGACCAAGAACAACTCTCATACTCCCCAGATCCTCAGGTCTTTAATGTTTTATTTGGGTGTTTTTCAGAACTGGAAGAGAACCCCAAGGATAACTGAGGGGAAAAAACAACCGAGGCAAAGGGGCTGTGCCCAGTAATGCCAGCAAAATGCAACGGATACCACAAGATGTGCAAGAGGAACAAACTACACTGATACAGATACCTTTGTGTTGTTCAGACACAGACACACACACTTACCAAGCACCTTTCTACTGTTTGCACATGCTGGTTACATCAGGCATCCATCCCCTCGAGTCTCCCTTGGGTAATCCACCTCTGTGGGCAGCTCAGACTGCAACAACTTTTTCCAAACTTGCCAAAGACATAAATGTCAGATACAGAATTTTCTCTGAAAATTACATCTGTGAATACCCAAGCCAAGCAAGATTTCAGCCCTGAGCCAACAGCAAATTCTGCCCCTGAAAGCATTGTGACAATAATCATAGAATCATAGAATCGTGTGGGTTGGAAAAGACCTTTAAGATCATCGAGTCCAACCGTTAGATCATCGAGTCCCATCAGCTCCCTGGGCTTCAGCCTGGAAATGTTTGTTGTTGAGGAAGACCAGATGAAAAACCAGCGCTGACAGAGCTGCGTGACTCATAGCACTCACCTCAGCCAATATAGTCCTGACAAAAATATCACAGGACTAGAAAGAGCAAGTAATCCTTGATCATCTTGCAAAATAAAAGGTAACAGACATAGAGATCTTATTTATTTAAAACAGCGCGAGACTGCCATGTGACAGTGTGATGCTAATTACTCTATTTCAAGAACCCTTCAGAGTAAGGGGGGGGGGGGGGGGGGGGGAGAGAGAGAAAGAGTAATTAAGGCCTTATAATAATTATTTTTAAACAAAAGAGCGCTCAGCTGCAAGGCTGAGCCTCTCCACAGCAGCTCGGGCTCCTGCAGCAGGGATCGCCGGAGCTGGGGCTCAGCCAGCCACAGCTCCAGGGCAGCGTGGGCAGGAGCAGTGCGGGCAGGAGCAGCATGGCACTGCCAGGCAGCAAGTCTCCAGTCCAGCCCACAAAGCGGGAACGGGGAACTGGCATGTGGCCCGCGCCGCCTTAGCCTACCAGTTATTATAATGCGTTACTGGCAAAGCTCCTGCAGCCATAGAAAGAGAGGAGGAAAATAAACTCAGGTTTAATAAACACTGTAGGGTAAACATGATTTCAGATAGACACCAGATATAAATACTTAGTTTTTTCTTAAAGACACAGCCAACTTCTAGGCAACAGCATCCAGATCTTAAAACAATGAGGTCTCCTACAGCTTTTCCTTAAGTCTATCTAAAAGAAAGGTCCCAAGAGGGTTTTTTTTTTCCCCTCCCTTATTTCAAACACACAATGTCTCAGATGACGTGAGAACAAAATGACAATAGGGGATGGTGTATTACTGAAGGCAGGTGTCTGTTACAGCCCAGCCAGCTGGAGTATCCTTTGCACCAGATAACCTTCCAGTCAAGACAAACAGCATAACTAGGGCAAGCATGTTTGCAGCGTCAGAACCCGAACAGAAACCCGTACAGAGCATTTGGAAAACTTCACCCCCATGTAAGAGTGCTGCCAAGAGCACCCAGCAATACAACGGGCCTTGACTGTACAGATCAAAAGGATAAACACATCTCCAAGTTGCACAGATGATGAACGCTTTCTACTGCTTCTGCATGCTTGGAGCCTTGGTATTTTGGCATTGAAAAATACCCGCAAAGACTCCCAGACAGCAAAAAAAAAAAAAAAAAAAAAGTAACCAGAAGAGAAATGCATAAGGGCACACAAGGCACTTAATTGTCATGTAGTCTTCAGAGAACAAGAGACCATCTCTTCCAAATAGACAGCAAGACATTATTATAATGCAGCATCTGAAGAAATAGCAAGGTAAACCTCAGCCTACAGGTTTGGGACACATCCTATGTTTCATGAATCTGTTAAAAGAAAAGATATTCTCCTTCTTAAACTACACCTCAAAGTCATCAGCAATGTAATTTTTAGTGCAATGCCGTCAGGATTCTTCCACTCATGCAGGTGCCCCTCTCGGAAGACAACACCATTAATGCCTTGATTTTGACGCACTGTCGATAGAAAATTCCTGCTGTAAATTATACTTGCTGTCACAAGCAATTCGTGCCGTGCCACACTGTGCCAGCCCAAAGTTTCTCCCTAACGTGCTGTTGGCAAGTTAACAAAAACGCATCCACTAGCTCAGATTAGCGCTTCCTCCGGAACAGCATGATGAACTGCAGAAGATGACATCTTAGAGAGTTTTGCTAGCAAGTAGCACAGAAAGCAGCCAAAAACACAAGATAAATGAACATAACCATATAAAAGACAGAAAGGAGTACTAAGTGACAACCCATCCACTTTGCTCCAAAGTCCTATTTTGATGGGTAAGTACAAGATCTAGCAATCTGTGTTCTGGAGGGGAGTTGCAGCGTGAAAGGCTGCCATCCAAATAAGTCCCATTTAAAGCAAGACTAAACTCTGAAGGCAATGAGGGAATAAATCACATGAGTAACTGCAGGTTACAGCTAAATGCCAGCACATTTCATGGGATAAGACAGCCAAAATATATACAAATACAAAAAAAGGACAAATTCTCCATGAGACAGAACAACAAGAGACAAAGGAGGCCCCAGGAAATTTTGGTCTTGCTTCCAAACGTCATGGACACAGTCAGGTTGGGGCAAAACGGAACCGATACATCCTCGCAGCTTCGGCAGTCCGCATTACAGCAAAGCTGTACGATAATGAAGACGCATTGCAGATAGGAACCATGTAAACAGCAAAGAGTCCAATTATATAGCCTCTGCTGACAAAATCAGATCTACAAGGCCAATTTACCTAAAGCTAGTGGATGAATTAGTGAGGAGGGAAAAAAAAAAAAAAAAAAGAACAACAAAAAAAGAACAAACCATGCATCCCCCTGCAACAGCAGAATTAACACAGAAAAATGCGAATACCCTCCAGAGAGTTTCCACTCTGCACATGCTTCCCATTTACTTTACAGCAGCCACGTTTCAGCGTAAGGCAGGAAAAAGCCAAGAGGGCTCCATCCCAGCTTACAGTCCAATTAACATATGACGAGTCTGAAGATTTCAAATTCCTTTCAGGTGTTGATCCGTGAATCCACCCACCTGCATTCCTACAAGTATCCAAGAATATCCAGGGTGATTGACTCACATGTGAACACTCCCATAAACACAGTGTAAAAATGAAAGCTTTTGCCTCCTTAGCTTTGACCAACAAGATACCAACAGAGCGTCCCACTTTTAGACATGAAACTGAATCCAGGCCACTACCAGTATCAGAACAAGTAGATCAGTTTTACATATCGAGGGAGGCACAGAAATCTGAGCAGGTATAAGGAAGGGACACCACTTATTTAGAAAAGAAAGGTGACGGGAGGCCAAAGATTGACCAGATCAGTGATGGAAACCCACCAACCCATATGGCAACTCCTATATTTCTGTTATTTGTCACAATTACCAGCAATGTGATAATTGTTTTTTGCCATTGAGCGGGAAGACAGTATTTTCACAAAGGGAAAATGCTGACATTGAGGAGATCTTGCTGGGCAACCAGCAAGCAAGCCATGGCTGACGCGGCTGAGGCAGAGAGGTTCTCCAAGGGCACCAGTGTTCAGTAGAGCCATTTTGCATTCCCATCCAGAGTGCAGCCTGCTGTTACCCTGCCCTCAAACCTTTTCTGTCACACATACTTTACAAAACCCACATTCATTTTTTTCTTCCCACGTCTTCCTGAAAGAAGAACCTAATCCTGTATGAGTAGAGACAGGCTGTTATTATCTACAGGAAAAACAAAAGATACTCATCTTATCTAAGGCTCAGCGTAAACAATGGATCAGGAGAAGGGAAGCGGAGACCACACCGCAGAGCTGCCATTCAGTACAGCCTTTACAAACACCAAAGGTCCAAGTGCTTTGCCTCCCGTATTGCAGGCAGGGAAACGGAGAGGCAAGGACGGGGCACTGCCCCAGGAAGGTCAAAGGCAGAGCCCGCCATTAGCAGCAGGACTCGCGGGCAGCACTGCCTGTGCAAACCAGGGTTATTTCAAGCAACGCTTCCAAGATGTGGAGATCAGCACATGAATGAATCATGGTTTTCTTCACATAAAAAGGGGAAAAGGAAAAATGTTTCCCATTCCAAAGGCAAGCGATTTCAGCCACACCACGCTCATGTGATTGCAGCTACAGGGGACAAAAAGAGGCACTGTGGAGTCGGATACAGCCCAGCCTGGATCCAAGCTAATCGCTTCCTCAGAGGGGGCCCGTGGAGGAGCAGTGCTGTCGCAGATGTTTACACCATCCTCCCCTGAGGCAACCAAAGGGACCTGCGTGACGACAGAGGCACTTGTAATGGCAGACAACAGAGCGAGGACTACTACCACTGCACCTACCCTGCCTGCCCTTCACCACAGCGGGCTCCTCTCTGGGGAATAAGGAGTATGTCCTGCTGGGAGAAGCTCTTGTGATGTTTTGTATTTGAATGTCAGCTAGCACAATAAGTTTCATTTATGGTGAGGGCTCCCTGGGTGATATAGCAAACTGGCCATATTTATTTCTCTGTTTTCTTTAAAAAGAAAGAAAAATCTATTACTTTCCCTACAAAATAACATGAAAAAGTGAACAACAACTCTATGTTTACACAGACTTTTGTGCAGGAATAACTAGCTAGGATATTATTCCAAAAGAAAGACAAAATCATTCATATAGACCCTTGTTAGACAGCTGTTTCACTTATTTCCTTCTAAATAAATTAAAAATACAACAAAAATTCTTGTTGAAATATGAGATAACTTCTTGTTGATTTTGAGGCAGTAAGAGAGGGAGGACTTAGAGAATAACAGAAATCTTTTGTGAAAAGGCAGAAAAACACAGGGAAGAGCAGTAAGTTTAGCATCAGGTAAGAATTCAAGCAACAAGTCTCCAGGGCAATATGGGTCTCCAGAAGTTCAGTTGCTCAGTAAGCTTCAGCTGCATGAAGAAAACATTCAAGATAAACAAAACAAGCCAATGTTCAAAGTCAGGTTCATGAGCGGCTCCATCACTTCATTATGCTGGAAAACAGCAATAGGAAAGAAGCAGTCATTTCTAAATGTGGTTTTGCCACCACTTCTTACTTGACAGCACAGAACCACTTTTCATAGGCAGTTGTTTCAGACCTGAAACAGAATTAGATGTGCTACAGCAAGGATTTACAGTTTCTTCTGACGGTCTTAACGTTGTTTCCTGCCAGCACGGCTTGGCTGGCATAAAAGGAAGGATATGCTGCAATATAGTGGCATTTACTTGCAATTATCTGTTTGCTTCAAAATATTAGAGTCTTCAAAACATTTTGGATGGAGGAAGGAGGTGACAAATCATCTAAGGTGTGGCAAGAGGAGGATGAGAATTTCCATTACAAACTACATGTTAGGTAGTCCCACCCCAAAAAAGTCATGATGCTGTACTAGGATGTGAGAAAAAGATCATGGTTTGTGTGTGTCAAATCACAAGAGCAACATTCGCATTATTTTAGGGCAGCTCACATTCAAAACCTGCCTGAACACTATCAACTTTGAAGAAGGTCAGCTCCTAAAATCCTCACAAGCGACCCTTCTATTTCAGCCCAGCTTGAAGAGAAGTTTGGATCAGGGCTTTCTTCAGACATTGGAAGAGTCTTTAGCAAATATTTTCACACATCATAAGCTCTTACTTTCAGTCCCAAGTACAGAAACGGACCAGGAAAAGGTACAAAGTAGTTTTCCAAATAAATTTTTACACTGGTAGACGCCCTATTAAAAAACCTTGCAGCTCTAAGAAGGCCTAGCATAAATAGATTATTTGACTCAAGGCTTAGCTCACCATAAAATACTTAAGGATGAGAGACACTGCCCCATTCATCAAGAGACTAAAATGAGAAAAGAAAGTCAGGCAATTTACTTTTCAGAGGCCACCATTTGCTGTCTGAATCTCTAACCCACTTCAGACAGGTGAAAAACTACCCTTCATTTTGCCTGTTGACGTTGTTTTTTTTTAAAGAAGTCAACAATCACTATATTGGAAACACTATTTTGAGGACATAGATTATGTTACAGGTGAAGTAACCTATTCCTGAAGGCTTGCTAAACCTATTTTTCAATAAATTGAGCCCTACCACTACACCACTTTCTTGCATATCTTTGCTCTTGTTTACCTTCAGAAACTGAAATCATAGGAGAATTTCAATCTGTCTCTCATTCGGTTTATACACACGAAGAAAAAAAGAGTTGCTGTTAAATTTTAAAATTTTATTGAGTAACGTCAGGGTAGATTCTGGCTCAGTAGAGGGTAACCAGGGAATACAAAAGACATGTTCATAAATTCCCTCAGCAGAGCTGGCATACCAAATAAATGTCTACAGGTCTCCACCGCCAAAAACAAAACAAAGCAAAAAAGTAGTAAATTAAGCTACGCTTAACTTGATTATATGTAGCAAAAAAGCATGGGTATTTCCTCCACCAAAAACATCAGGCTTGCTGATAAACAGCAAGTAATGGCAACTAGCCAAAAAAACACATCATAAATAGCAAGAGTGTTTTTCACTACCAAAAGACAACAGTGAAATGAGTTGGACTACGGGAACCCAGCTGGGAAGAGATTTTTACAGAAGCACATTCATGGATTTTTAAGTTTATAATTTCAAACATGTACATATGAAAAGGTTAATGTTCTTCTGTTTCTTCCCTTTGGAGGTCATGAAGGAGGCAAAAAATAAAGCACTCTTTGATACTATCACAGCCTACATGGAGATGCTATTTAACAGCAAGAGGCTCTTTGGAGAAAGACTGACTAATTTTCTTTAAAGCAAATCCCAAAGTCTTCTATGAACTCTTCACAAAACAAACCTTTGTTTCACGTTTTTCAAAACAAAATCTGGGGAAAAAAAAAAAAAAGAAAAAAAAAAACCAAACAAAAAACCATTACTCTAAAGTTTCTAAGTCCTTGAATTCCTGTGTTAAATAATAAGCATTAATCACTTTTAAGTTAAACCTGGAAAAACACATTTTACGAAAATGCAGCTTTCTAGCCTTTGCAGATGAACGTGCTTGGGTTTGCACTTTGGTCTTTCCCCTCTCCCAACACACACATGAGCTTTACATCCCAGCAGCAATTTCAAAACAAACCTTTAAAAGACCTTTTTGTTGTGTTGCAATGTGTTCTAGCAAAAACGGAAAAGTTTCAATCTAATAACAAATAATGTGTCAAGATATAACTATGTTCATTAAAATTCTCCATAAAGGTTAAGCTTTTCCATAGCAAAACCTCATGTTATGGAAAATTTCCACCAGTTCCTGTTCCAGACACTGTCCACAGACTGTCTCGATGACATCTAACCCGCACACACTCCTATCCCTACTGCACATCAGGGAAACCAAGGACATGAAGGACAACTGCATGTCACCAAGAGGCCTGTGAAGAGCTGAACTGCAAGATTGTTATCCATTATATGCAGGGCCAAAAATAATTCGACATTTCACTGAGACATCACCGTGAGAAGAGATGCCACCCAATTCCCCTGCAAGGAATGGAGTGTTATCTAATGGGATAGATATTTTGAATCGGGGTTTGCAAGTATACTGCTGGGCTGTTTTTTTCTGCTTCCTTCCCCGCCAGCCACGGACAGTACATGTGCACATTTACATTCAACATTGCCTCCATCCCAGAACAACTCCAGCATGAGAAGCAATGTTAGGATGTAAGTGGTGACAAGCCGGCAGGTCTGCTGAGGTCCCACCACATCATGATCAAATGACCCAGGGAACATGGTGATCCAAAGGCGGTGGTCTGAGCTTCAGCTCTCTCAAATGATGTGCAAAATGCAGGAAAGCAAAGCCAAGACCAGAAGGCTCTCCCTCCCAGGAGGCAGGCAGGACACAAAGACTGACAGCCTGCTGACACAGGTTTTGGGGGTTTGGGGCTTTTCCCTTGCTTCTTGAAACAAACGCCTCCCTACAGCCCTCTTTCTTCATCACTGGTCCTTAGGCAGCTTCATTAAGTTGATCACTGGGAACTGGGCTTCATTCAGCACCTTAAAATCTGCTCACTCAGATTGCTCCTTCAGGCATTGGCAAAGTTTTTAACTAATAAGCACTTGCCTGCTAAGCTGAAGATGGAATTACTTATAAAATGAATTATGTATCTAACACCTTGCCGGTTGAACTGGTTTTCATTAACATCTGGAAGAGAGGCTTGATAACAGCTTAGCATTTTTGCCCGTTTCCGTGCAGGCTATGGCCAGCTTCGTGCGGAGGGCAGGGGAGAGACATGGACAGCCCTGAGCGCCCGTGGAGGCCAGCTCCAGCCACCGGTGACCTTTGTAGCACAGGAGGAGAGACGGAGCATCGGCACCGCAGCCTGGGGAGAGCCGGTGGCACGTTCACCATGACGGCAAGGATGAGAAGGTTTTACCTGATGAAAGCATAACACCATTGCAACCGTAATGGCCTTTTACTTACCCTTATGTTTTGACTCACTAGCACTTTAAAGAGAAATAAGAATCAAGCTGGACACAGAGGGGAGAAGAGAGGAAAGAAAGGGTTGGAGAAGCGAGAGCTCAGGTTCTGTTTGCAGCAAAAAAACCTCGGTTCTGGTGGGAAAAAAAAATTAGTGGAGTTACTTGAGCTTCTGTGTGCATCTCAACACAGCAGACAAGAACTCCAAACAATTCACTAGGCAATATAAGTGTACAAATTGCATGTATGCTTTGAAGCAAGCACTGAGTTTACAACGCAGATGGAAAACATCCTCAAAGTCTCAAATGAAAGGCCTGAGTTTCCCAGAGTTAAAGGAAAGTAAACATGCATAAAGAAGTCAATTTTTTTTTTCTGGAACTCATGCTTTTTCCCTTTTGTAACTAAAAAGGATCAATATTTTTAAAAATATGAATAAATGCTCACATAAGCCCTGTAATACTAGGTTCACAACAACAATGACGACATTAATGGAGCAGGCTGGCATTTAAACAAGAATGGGCAGAACTTGTTTGTCATTTTCTTGTATTTAAGCCAAATAGCTGTAAGGCTGGTGTAGGAGGGCAGCATCTAAACTTCAGATACATAAGTAAAACAGTATCAAAGTAGTAATTAACAACAAAGTAGCCTCAAGAATGATAATAGCAGGTAATCATCACTAAGAAGATTTACCTGCAAAACTTGGAGTTGGTTTATTTATGGGGTTTTTTTAATTATTATTATTTATTTCAGCTTTGGCCAACTATTTTGAAGGCATTTGAAACTACCCAAGGCTACTGAATGTTGCTCAGGGTTCATTGTCAATTGAATTCATATAGGAAAGAAACAATGAAGTATCTGTCTCTCGGCAAGTATGTTAACCTTTAACATCCACAGTATGACCCTCTTCCTCTTAAGACAATGGTGGGGATAAGGGGGGGAAGACACCCTTCCCAAACTGGACAGGGCTTCTGAAGAGCAACGATTAACACACCAGAGCACGAAGCATCCATACAAATGCCCTATCCTACCTAGTCCCTCCGACACACATTCCGTGTCTGCTGTGCAGCTCTCAGCTCACCACAGACAGATCCTCTGCCCACACGGAGCCAATTATGAGTTTCTTAGTCACTAAGAAATTATGCCAAGCAGAATTTACCCTGTAACTTTCTGCTGGGATGGACGATTCATCTTCTCTTTCAACATGGACAGAGGCAGACAGTTTTGAAAATTGCCAGTAATTATCGGGATCCTTTTACTGTGCTTCCTTAGGTCAAGAAATTTGTTGTATCTAGAAGTCAAAACTTTGTAAGTAACATATGCAATATTTTATACACACACGTATATTCTATATACACACACGTATATACACACATATATAGTATACATATACCACAAACATATTTTGAAAAAGAGCTACAAAGTTGGATTTCAGGCCTTACTCCAACTCAAACAATCGGGGCATATGAGCAAACCTTTGTGGATGGGGAGATCATCCTCCATCTGAGTTCTTTCAGCATCCTTGCAACTTCCTCATGGTTTCAGAACCTGACCACAACTAGGAATGTGGCAACGGATTAGAAGTGGATCCAACTCCATCAGATGCTTCTTATGGTCTTTCACCCACAAGGGTTTTTGCGGGGAGGAACAGAGGCAGTTTGCTGGAGGCCAGCTGTTCAGGGTTTCTTTTGCAAGTCTCTTCTGTGACTTTGTGTCACACAAAAGGGGTAAGGATGGCTGAAGGGAGAGACTGAGGTATAACACAAAGTATAAGCACTGTCATGTCCTAAGTGGTAGACAAAGGCAATTGAAGCAGTAAACAAGCAAACTGCTATGTTTACCATACATATGCCATTGTTAGAGGCTCTGTTAAAACAAGAGCTCTCCAGTATCCAAATCTGATCAGTCAATAGGTGAGATACATTTCAGCTGAGTATCATACCCTTCTGAGACTTAAACTGCATTGGAAAAGACAGCTGCAGTCAACTATTCCTAATAAATACCTTATTGTAAAATAAAATCATATACACGCTTTTTCTGTGTAAACATAGTACTGTTTACAACAAGTACCCAAAATAACAGTTAGATTTTGCTCTACCATTACATCTAATAGTGGATTAAGGGATCCCATCATTCTGCATGGCTATTGTGTCACAGCAGAACAAGGATAGGATAGTACAGTACATATAGTAGAGTATATAGTATTCAAGGGGAAACTACATATTAGAGTTTCAATACATCACAGGTGCAACATACCATGACCATGCCAGATAAACTCTCTCAGGCTGGTTCAGAGTGTGCCAGTGCTGTTGCTTAACCAGCAGGGAGGAGCAGCTCTGCGGGCGCCTTAGGCACTCAGGCTCCCTCCTCGGTCACGAGCAGCCAGTTCTGTGCCAGTCACTCCCTGCCCTCGCTGGCTAGAGGGCAAGAGCCACAGACCGGTCCTTAGGGTTGCCCTCCCCTAAAAGCAGACCCAGCTTTTATATACCTTACTAAAGATGTGAAAGCTCTCTGCCCAGCACTCCTTCTGCAGACACCCAGCACCAGACTTTCCTGAGGCTAATGCAGCGAAGTCCAAACACTAGCAAAATCCACTGCATTTCCATAAATCTCCCACAAAGGTGTTTATTTTTGAGAACAGCAGCTGAGCCACTGCAGAAGCCAGGCACCATGCGAGGCCACTGCAACGCAACTTCTGCTAGCGTACATCCCCAGAAACCCAAGGGCGCTTCTTACAGTTATTATTAAAACAAGCCTAGCAGCATAACTAACTAATTTTTTATATCCTATGCCATTTAAACCTAGGGCTATTGGTAAAGGCCAAATCACTAGATCAGATAAATTACAGAAGACACAGTGCTTTTAACATCTATGCACCTGCTGAACTTCAATGACAAGTCAAGTCTTGCTTATGCAGGCATAAATATTTAAGAGGTTGGGATGACTAACATAAGAATACAGCAGAGAAAGGGGAACAGTGCTATTTTGTCTGTGATAACTTTAATAACCATCTCAGCACAGCTCACTGTGAAAAGAGGCGACAGAAATGTAAACCACCTGGTTTGGCTGGATGCCTGCTTTGCAGGGCACTTGACCCCGGGACTTCCTGAGCTCCCTGCTATACTGGATCTCCAGCAACAGCCTGGATGAGTAACAACAGAGCAGCACTGACATGCGGCAGCGGGGTTACAAACAACTTCCTCCGCCGAGACACCTCCCGCTGTAATTACGACCCAGGCGAGCAGCACGGGCAGGGAGAGCCTGCTCGCGCTGCGGGACAGGGCACGCCAGCGCCTTGCTTAGCACCAGCTACCCCGCGTGCATCCGCTAGCTACACCAGATCGATCCCGCTCCTCTACCTTTCCCCTCAAGTAACCCGAAAAACCTCTTTAGCACAAGGTCAAGCAAAGGAAAAAAAAAATTATTAGCAAGTGGAGCAAAATAAGATCATCTCTTTGAGGCTTCTGGTTTACCTACGGGCTTCCTTCAAAACAGAAACTAGCAGAGCTTCCAGCCACAACAGCCAGGCAGCTTAACAACAGCAAACACCAAAGGGGCAACTTAAAACCAAATAAACAGTTTTGATGCCTGCAGCAGACCCTGGCTGTGCTTTTGGTCAGCAGCCTCCACCGTTCCCCATCATGACTCAACACCTCCTTTCTGCGTCATCACATCTAGCTGCTCATGCCGGACTCTGCTCAGGGCAGCACCCAACTCTCAAACTGAAAATTACCTGCTTGTACTAGTTGTGCTTTTGTTTGGCCCAAAACAGACCAGACAGATAGGGATGTACAGAAGTGCATGGGTGAAGTATCGTAAGATACTTCATCGTAAGATACTTCAAGTACGGCAAGAACAACAGGTTTTCCTCATGACCTACCGCACAGGCATGAAATAAAGAAGAAACAGTAAGGTACAAGGACCACAGTCACCAACCC
Organism: Platalea leucorodia; assembly: GCF_965183815.1. Classification (NCBI taxonomy): domain Eukaryota; kingdom Metazoa; phylum Chordata; class Aves; order Pelecaniformes; family Threskiornithidae; genus Platalea; species Platalea leucorodia. The sequence continues at coordinate 70,315,576 of NC_138827.1, forward strand.
TGTGACCTGAGTGAAGCCAGGTGGCCATGCCGGTATGCAGACCACCCTGGTACAGAAGGGCCAGCCCTTGAAGGAGCCAGCTGGAGCCCCTATCCCCAGGCGGGACCAAACTGCCATACAAAATTAAAATAACTTTGCAGCTACAACTTAGGCTAAATTTCTCTTTTAAAAAGCTACCGGAAGTTGGTTGGGGATTTTTTTTGTTGGGTTTTGTGTTGGTTTTTTTATCTTGGTTCCTCCTGTAAACGAACCCACAAGCACACTTCAGTATAAACAACAATTGGGCAGTATCATTGTTATTTAATGAGCCCTAATAAATCCGGATAAGAGACCTACAAAGATGGTATCTCCTTTACTTCTGCAGAGTTGACCAGGTAATTCATAGTCACAGTCAATAACTTTCATTATTCCACATGCTAAAGAGAGAACAGTATTTTGCCAAATTTATCTGGGGGAAAGGAGGCGGAAGTCGCTTTAATTATATAAATTAAGTTAGACCAAAGCATGGAACAGATTGACCTCCCAGACCTTCAATTATATAACTAACCCTGCCAAGTTTAGAACTGGATCTCTTCCAGTTTTTCTTGTGAAACTTGTGATTTTCTCCCATGTTATTACAATTCCTTTTTTTAATATAGTGATATAATCAGAGCTCTATGCTTTTGCACAAATATAGTCTATTTTGTTCAAGCAGGTTCTTGAAATATAATTGAAGCTCTAAGGGTGGGTGCAGCCAATTTATTTTGATAATGTTTCCTGTTTATAACAATCCTAAATTTCACGGCATAAGGGAATGAGATCATCACTAAGGCATGGAAGGAGGGAAGTAGGATGTTTATAGCATCCGATTCATTTTACCTGAGCTTACAGACTTCATCACTTTGCAAACCTTGAATAATCCAACTGAACTGAAGGTGCATACAGAAAACACAGGCTCAACGAGCAGGACGCTACAGCTGAACTGTATCTGGGCAGAGGAAAGTCATCACCCATTTTCCAAATCCCATATTGTAAGCATCCTCCGAACATGCTATGGAACAGGGGAAAAAGAGAAAGCTGAGAAGTTTCAGGAGAGAAAATGCATAGTCTGAACACATCTGAAATTTGTTACGGGCTAAAGAAGTAGTTTCAAGAATTTATCTCAACAGAAAACAACTGGAGTATTTGAAAGCTATGCTACACCATCTCAATTCTATAACTGCCTGGAACCTAGAATAATTTCCACCCTCCATCCAGAAGACGGAGGTCAGCTTCTACCTGGTAAGATGAGTCTCACCGTCAGAGATCACTCAGATCAAAGGTGGGATCTCACAACACTTAAGAACAGGGAAGAGAGAAGGACATAACAAAAAAGCTCAACACTTGAACCTGGGGCATTCATGAATTTCTCTGAATCAGTGAGTATTTTCCAGACAAAAAGTCTCAACTCGTGCAGCTTAGTTTGAGACTCCCATCTGACTGACAGAAGAGGAGACAGCAGGAGACAGTAAAAGTGGTTTTCAATTCAACTGGAATAACAATGGGGGAAAAAAAATAAAAGCAGAGAGTCTCGCTCACTTTTACCAAGTACATGTCAAATCCAGGCCACTGCTTCTGCTGCCAAACATTAGCCCACAATATATTATTCAGTTCTTTCATTATTAATGAGGCACAGCAAAAGAAATCATAGCAGCACTACGTCTACATCTGACTAACACAGATTTTAAAGTACGAGATACAGAAAGTGCCTCTCAGTGTGAGCTTGCTGGAGCGGTGACCAGCGTTTTAACACAAACACTGCTACGCTGCCTTATCTCTGGGGCCCTGTCTGCTGCCCGCATGGTTTGTTTGCCTTTGTACAGAAAATTTCCAAAACCTACCCACCTAAGCTATCTGTTGAGAAAGCACAGAAGCCAGCCCTGCACCACGAACACAGCCCCCTTCTGCCTTCTCAACTCTGCGAGTTCACTTTGAACTAATGGCATATTTGAGAAAAAGCTTTTGTAGCTCTTCTCATCATGCGTAGTTATTTCAGCGTGTGACCAGCGAGGTCTGTTCCACCCCTGGGCTTCTTGGACTGCTGGCGGGAACATCCCACTGACTAGAAATAACGGGATGTTTCTCCACAAGAGAGGGCAGGGAGCATTGGTGGCAGTGGGTAGGGAAGCAGGGCCCGGACCCGCTCCTGATCAGCAGTTTAGTGATGAACATGTTCCACCAAGTTAGTGTAAGACTTGCTGTTGAGTTTTGCCGGGATGTAAAGAAAGCAGCAAAACCTTTCCGTTGCGATGGTTTAGGGAAGAAACGGAGAGGTTATACCAACAGGCACAGAAACAACAAGAACTACTGAGACAGATCAGATAAGAGTTGATTTAAGATGTTGTAATATTGTCTTCCAACTCAGAAATACAACACAACCTTTGAAAGAAGGCAAGCTTAAGCTCCTATACATACTTTGATATGTGACAACTTGCTCACACTATTGTTCTCTGTAGAAAATTTCCAGCTTCTGTTTCTGTTCTGCTTTTTCTTGTACTAGTTCTGGCATTACTCCAGCTGTATTTTGACATAGAGTTTAGTGTCGTATTAAACATCGCATTTTGAAAACAGCTTCAAAAGCTTTCCATTCCCAGCAGAAGCACAACACAACATTACACTTTTGTAGCTCACAAACTGGACCTGTTTGGAAAAAGTTTACTCCCAGCTTAATAATATTTCACAGAGGTGCACATGCTGCTCACAATACTCCTCCTTCTTAAAGATAACACTAGCTATTACATCAGGTACTCATGCTTATGTGCTATATTTTAATTTTGCACACAGTACTACTAAAAGTAAAAATATTATCGGTCAGTATATACACAAACCCACTACTGGAGGCAGAAAGCCTCCCGTTCTTTAAAACTACCTTGCTGACACAGTCTAAACACATACCTTTTCATTTACATAATGTGGAAGTAAGTAGACATGAATTTTCACTGTTCCTGCTAAACCCTGGGCTTCTCTTTCTTCAGTACAGGGTATCAGCATCACACAGCAAATGCCCCGCCCCCCATACATTGATATCTCCTGAATATCACGAGAGATAAACATGCAATTAACTGTGTTTTAAAGATCTAATTATTGATTTTCATTTAAAAAGCAACCTGCTTTTATTTTAAAAGGCAATTATGTATTTATTAAGTATGCACAAGAGGTGGGTCCTCCAGCTTAAAGAAACAAAATGAAATAGTTGCATTTTTCTAAAGGCTCCAAGAGTTTTCAGCAGAACTGCAGCTCCAAGCAAGCGATGAGCTGTAGAGGATGGGCCTAAACCACCACAACACCAAAAGCTTTGGGATGTTCAAAAATCTCCCTTAATCCCTTCTCTGCCATGCTGGGGTGTGAAGGTTTATCCACCGAGTCTTACCTTGTATCTACTCACTCTAGGACTCCTTTTCATTTTTCAATGCATGGTAATTTCCAGGCTGAACCTCAGTTCTCAGCCACGCTCCCATAGAGTAGCTTTACATCTGCTACAATCACAAAAAGTGAAGCTGTGACTTGCAAAGTGGGATGACATCAGAGAAGGTCTCAAGGAGCAGACCCTTCTTTTCTTGCATTTCTGCTCGCCTGTCTTCATCTGGCATTGCCTTCATCGCAGTTTGCGTATACAAGAATCTAGGAGCCCCAAGTCAGCTACCCAAACCACAAATACACCAGCACAAACACATGCATCCATATTATAATATTGTAAAGCCTAGACAAAAAGGAAGTCATTAGGCCAAGAGACAGACTTTGTGATTCAGTCTGTTTCCTCACACCGTAATCTTAATCCCTCTTCTCTAGATCTACCCAGACTGAATTAGTCAGTACTTGTCCATCTAGAAAAACAGGCGGCTGTCACTTCATCAAGCGAGTTTATTTGTATATCTAGGCAACTCGGCCAGAATGTCATGCAGCATGCCAAGTTAACATATAACGAAGGTCATTTCCAGCTGAACAAAGGCAACCAAAAACCTCCAGCATATTGCATTACCAAAGTTTGTCACAGAAAATTAGGTAATGCTAATACACCAGGAACAGTCACATAGACCTGATTTCACGGACCACTGACCCTTGGACACTAGAAATGATGGCAGAAAAAACTATGCATATAAAATCATCTGTCACAATGCAGAATGCTGCCATTGCAGAATGTTATTGCCACTAACTACAGCAAATTGATATATAGTTTACATGTAATCAAAGACAGCAGAGATTCATTTAAAATTGCAGTTAATATCATGAACAACAAGACATGCAGAAATTATATTTTTAGTAATTAAAGATTCAGTAAAACACTCTTTAGTGTCTAAAATAATATGGTTAACAAATAACTACTTGGCAGCTACATCATGTTCTCCCCTTTCTTATAATGTTAAGACATAAATAATTTCATCCTCAAATAACTGAAGCAGATTCTTGAAGGTACAAGCCTTGTTGGGAGGAAGAGAGATCCCTCAACTTAGTCATTAACAACAAATTAAACTAAAGCTTATTATCACATACAAAAAGGAATATTTCCTAGCTTTTAGCTGGGTGTACAGAAGAGAAAGGACAGTACATGACAGTTCCAGTCCTGTCTTCTTTAACCTCAGGAATGACTGGCATTTCTGTGTGACAACTGTCAAACATATCGGTACCAGAATAAAGTTATTCACAGGGGTTTTAAAGGGATATAAATGATTATGTCCATGGTCGGGTGCAAAAAGACAACTGCGTAACAATTGAAAACACCACTGAAGAGGTTAGGACAGAAAGCGAGTAATGGTGTATCAAGAAAATCCAAAGTAATTACTCAGAAACTAACAGCACCACTATCCCCACAAAAGATTAGACCAAAAAAGGAGTATATTTCACAGACACAACATTTACCAAATAACACCCTTTCCTCGTGTCCCCCTAAGTGCCCACCGCCCAATGAATTGAGTCCCCAGGAGGATGATGAACGCAGCAAAGCTCATCACTTTAAAGCAAGAGATGTCAGACAGAATTCCTGAGCCGGTGCCATCCGATACACCCCCATGATTTTCCATTCCATTCCTTCCAGCAACATACCGAAAACCACTCTGGTTGCAGGCTGTTTCAGCAGCCACAAGAAAGGCAGACTCAACCACAAGTGAAAGATCATGTTCAGACTTTATTTTCTCCTTCTGGCAAGGGAAAAAGCTGGTGTAATGGCCCAGCAGGAGACATATGGCACAGAGATGGAGGACACCTTGATCGTAGCCATGGCACCACACTGGAAATACCTAGCACACAGGCAGAAAAATGCCGGTGGCTTGGGAAGGTGAGATACCCGATCAGTACGTAAACACAGGGGAACACGTAAAGGCAGTACCTGTGAGTGTTGTGCCAAAACTTGCCTCTGGCTGAGAGATGCACAGCAGGTGCTGGACACCTCCAAGAGGAGGGGAATCTCCTGAGGGTCCCACAACACAGCGGCCGCCACGACAGGGCCGTGTTTGGGGCTGGTCACCAGACTGAGCCAGCACCGCAGCCAGGACAGGGGCTCGGGGTACTCGGCCACCCCACGTCTGGCACCACGTGCCCACTTATGGGTGGAGGCCAAGCACAACCACTGCGACCGAAGCACTTGAGAGGCACACACCACAAGGAGCCAGCCGAGAAGCAGACCAATGTTTTATGTGCCACTGCAGTACTATTTTCTACGCAACTCATTTATGTATCTGTTTTCAGTATTACCCACTAAGTAAAAGATTTACTGATGCCTATCCCAAAAGGCATGCTGGTCTTTTCAGTGGGTGAAATCTGAAAGCCCACCTGTTGCCAAACCTCCGTCGACCCCTCCAAGTTGCCTCGTGTGGCCAGCTGCCAGCATCAGGGTGCCTCCTCCAGCACACTTTGTTAACATAAGCAAATTATGAGGGGTAAGTTAAAAGCAAGACCTGTCTGTGCTGTTCCATGCAGGCTCAAGGGTTGAACAGTCAGTTTCGACAGTCAATTCCAACATTAACGTCAATTCCAACATCAAGGACAAAAGCTAGAAATTAGGAATGACCTTCCAAAATTCTAAATACAATCTGGGAATTCCTATTACCTTAGCCCCAATTATTCATCTGGATTAATACTTTAGTATGAAAGCTCCAGCAGGTGCTCCACAAGCACCGCAACTCCTGCCCGAGGACGGACACAGAAGAAATGCAAACAAGATGCCTCTCGAGCACTCCCAGCACCAGGAGTCAACGTCCAAGTGGGAAACGCTAGTCCCGCTCAAGGTAATGGCAACACACCCATAAATTTCAGTGGAGCCAAGTTTTTATGTCTGCATATCTTAAAGGTAGTTCCTGAATGGCAATAATATTTACCATTATTGTTATAGATCACTAACGTAAACCCAGAAAGCTGTGCTGGCGGAGGAAATGCCAGAAAGCTCTCATTAGGGTATTTTATGAGAGGTTAATTGTAAAAAGTAAGCGACATTCGAAGAAACTGGTTAACAATCAGAGAAGAGAGATTTCTATTTATCCCCCAAGCAAATAACTATATCTTATGTTAGTGCTACGGGGCTGCTGTCTCTGCCAGCAGAAGATAAATGCATTTCTTCTGCTAGCCTGAACCTGCACATACTTTATAAACATATTGTAGAGTAACAACACATATGCAGGGAGTTTATACCAGGTCTGCGAAACAGATGGCCCCACAAGCCACAGACAACCCTCCAAACAACTCCTTTGCCCTGCCGCACCATCTTCACCTTGAAAGGTGAAGCAGGAATGAAAGGCAAGCAGGAATGAATGCCTTTCAGAAGATCAATATTCCCCAAACTTTTTTCCTCCAAATAAAGGAGCCTCTGCATCCTCCAATAGCGTGCCAGGCCGGCTGGTCTCGGAAATCCCAGGCCAGTGCCAGGACGAGACATGTTAAGGCACAAATTATTCAGTGGAGTAATTTAGACCAAGGTGCTCACAAGCAGTACAGGATGCAGCGTCGCTGCTCAGGTGGTCACGGCCTGGGGAGAGAGGCTGGCAGCAAGGGACCCGTGCTGCTCTCTGCAAGTTGCATCTTGGCGTGTGTTCTTTCCTGGCTGTTAGGTTCACGATCAAGCTTATGTTTTACGTACAAGCACTCAAAGGTTGCAAGAGATACTGTGCAAACTAAAATACTGTCACCCTTTTCACACAGTCTTCAGGGGGAAAATAATTGTGATTTAAAGGGGAGGGAAGGCATGCATCGGAAATAAATCAGATAGGACCAATAAAGGTGAAATTACACAGCTGCAAGGCATCTTGCTAAAGCAGCCTAAGTACAGAGGAGACAAATCAGTGGGTTACTGGGTGTAACGCTGTGATGTGCCGCCACATCCTTGCTCTACTGAGCCTTCAAAAAGAAGTGGCTAGAGACTGGTTTTTGGGTTGGGGGTTTTTTTGGGTTTGTTTTTTTTTTTTTTTATTTTTGATGAAAATTTTGTAAGGCTAGATTACAGCACACTTTCCTTATTTTGGTATAATAAATTTACCTCACTTCCTTGGCGATGTTGGAGCATCACTCAGTTTTGGGAGCTCCTTTGACAGCTGGTGCTTGGGCCAGCAGAGGGAACTGATGGCCATTGCCCCAGCTCCTAGGGACCAGGGAGCAGGGGCCCTGGCTGGTTTTGGGTAGCCAGTTTCAGAGAATCCAGGTCTTTTATGCACTGTTCACAGAAAATCTTGCCATGACATAATAAAACCCCCAGGCCTATCACTATTTTAGTCCTAATTTTTTTATTACAGTATTCAGGGATTGGATTTTTAATTTATATCTGTATATTGAACACATTCCTGAACATTCAGTAACACTTCTTACCTTTTAGAGACAGGATATGATTTTATTGCTGTTTTAAGCATGAAGCTACATGGAGCCACACACCAGAAGAAACTCTTTTTAATATAAAGGTTAACATTTTTTAGAAACCCAACTGCAGCTACAGAAGTAGGTGCCTTCTAATACCATGACAGAGTGCTTCACACACATATTTTAGCACTAGATAGTTCAAAACCAGACAGAATATAAAATATGAGGCACAGTATTTTATGGCCCTATGATAGAGAATGACTTTCAAAGAGGAATTTTTGACTGAAATGGTTTCAACTAGGAAACAGGGAAAACTATCTGGAAGGTCCAATGTTCACAAGGTACTTTGGTGTAAAATCATTACTGGCATGCGCGTGCGCAGTCACGCAAAGCATTCTTCAGTTAACAAGAAATACCTGGGTTTGCCTCACCAGGCCTCCCATCTGGGCACTAGTTTTAAGGACACACATTGAGCCGATCCCCGTGGTCACCGCAGCTTGCCCACAGGCCATCTGCAGAGGCCTTCTCTCTACAGAAACCCTGCAAGGCAGCAATGTTGCCGAGAGCATAAGTCAAGCAAAATCACAGCTGGCAGTACGCATAGCATAAAATAAGTTCAGAAGACAAGAATAAAGCAGGAGAAAAATCCAAAGAGAGCGAACAGATGAAAATAATTATAAGACAATTTCAGAGCCAGAATTTGGTGGCTTAAAAGAAAGCAAGACAAAGTTCAGGAAGGGAAAAGCAGAGACAGCCAAAGGGCCTCAGCTATTCTGATAACAAGGAGAGAAATGTCACAGGGGATCAACACACTGAATTTAATAACCGTTTGAAGCCAGGATGAGGTGGGAAAGAAGGCGTTAAGTTTTTATGAAAGATGCAATCTTTGGCAACAGAAAGACAATAGCTCCAAGTGGTGCATACTGACTTTCACAAGCTCTGGAGGAGTCCAGTAAAAAAGGAAAAAAACAGCATCATTCGTTTCTGAACACCGGGTTCACCTAAGCTATCCAGTACCAGAACTACAAACACAGGGGTCCTCGGTTGCATCGTAAGCATACAGTGGGGTCAGCGTCTCTCTAAACATTAGGAAAGCGTGGATGGTTATGTGCAGACCTACACCTTTATAAAACTAGGTGGGAACATTCCTTCTACATTCATGGGGAGGAGGAAGAGGAATGCTGAAGCCTCCATGTTGCGGCAGCATAGTCGCTTAAAAGACAATTCTTAACATTTGCAAAAGCAAACGCTATAAGCATGATGTCCTTATTGCTCCTTCCCAATGGAGACACAGCAGCGCATCATTCCTGTTCTCCACTCTGGTCCCCCTGAGGACTCGCTCTCTTCGGAACAAGCACCTGCAGTGGTTTCATTAGGAACTGACTGGAATGGGAAAGAGATCAACAGGCTCCAATGCTTTCAAAAATGCATTAAACATAGCTGTGAGACCCAGCCAACCTGCTACAGTAAAAGTAATGTTTACAATGTGGTTTGAGAACACGGACTTCAAAGAAAGAACTGGCATCAGCCACAGAGAGCTCCTGTCTTATCACAAAGGCTTCGCAAATCACAAAACAACCTGTCCCAGGTATTTAAGGCATGCGGAAATCGTGTTCCCTACTGTTAGTCTCCTCATCGAACTTGTCCATTTGTTTTCAACATTTGATTTAATTCATTTCACCTTGAAGGCCTCTCAAGCAATTACAGTGTATGTTCTGCAATCATGAGAAACAGTTAAACGTACTCTCAGATCTGCTGTGTATAGATATCAGCTCTTAACTCTCTTAAACCGCTATTCCTTTCAGCTGGAATTTATTATAAATGTAAAAAGAAGCCAAATATATCAAACCTTTAAAATCCATACAGCAGCAGAAATTCTGGTTTGTCCAGTGGCAGCCCGAAGAATACAGTATTCAAAATTCTGAATATTTAACAAATATTATGTTAACTTGTGCATCTGGCAAGCCATTAAGCAAAAAAGTCTTTTTCAAGCAAGAGTTCTGATACTAACAGACCCACGTCACTCTCCTAACATGAAAATTTCCATTCAGTCATCCTTCAGCTATACCAATACGACTGAAATTCCCTGAACAGACAGCTCTTCTAGACCTATTAAAAAGAAAACATCACTTTATCTCTCTCCCTTCCACTCATTCATCTGTCTTGTAACACGCTGGAAATATTTGTACTGGCATACAAGAAAGCAACTATAGTGAACCATTTAAGGATTAAAAATGCTTCTGAATAGAAGAGTCAGTATCTACAAGCCATTGCTACCTTATAATGCTGTGTAGATTCAGACGCTGTTAAATTCCTTACATATTTAAAAGGATACTTTAGAGTACATTTATTTTCCCTCAGTTTTACAGCTTTCATTAAACTAGACAATGGCATATTTTTTCCCCCTTTGCATGCTGAAACTGGAATTGCTTGCCTTGGCAACAAAATCCTGTAATTTCTATTCATGCCAAAAGCGTCTTTCTTCCTGTATCACTGACCAAGTTTGCTGCAGCTATGGCAAGAGCTTGATCAGAAAGCTATATTGCTGGCATAAAGTGAAGAGCAGCCTTCCGAGAGCCTGCAAAGAAAAGAGTCACAGAAAGCCAGCGGTGAAGAGACAGAGCGTTCTTTTATCAGCTTCCCAATTTAGAAACAGCCAGAAATTGCCCAGGTGTCAGCCTATCTCATCACACTCGTATGAGGAACAAGCCTAGCACTTACTGTTCCTCCTGTGGCTAGCACGGTTAGCAGAAGTCCAGGGCCTTTATGGGGTTGTTTCTGCAAGTATTGTGAATGTAAGCTTCAGAAAGAGTGCACAAAGTCCCATTTCCCTGAACGGAGTAGAAAAATCAACAGCAGAGACTTCACTTCTCAGAAATCCTGACCTCTGCCATCCCAGAGACTTCTGGGAACAAGACATTTTATGACTTCTCCACATTATGCTCTTCTTCCTTCTCTTATACTATCAAAAAGGCTGTATGCCATTAAATGCAGGGAAGTTCAAATGCTGCTGAAATTTGGGGGACCAGGATGCAGCCCACTGTACTTAGGGATTTAAAACATGAACCGACTATAACAAATGGTATTGTAGTTTCAAAATCTGAAATAATGCCAGTCTTCCCATCACTCTGAATCTTTGCAAGAAAAAAGTAAAGATATGGGCCCTTCATTAGGATGAACATTTGTTTCCATGCTTCTTTGTGGTTTTCTTTTTTTAATTACCTTAACATCCTCTAGGTGCCTATAAATCTGCTGTCCAACAATTTGCTTTGTATACTTCACAATGTTGGCATTACACTGACTAATTCCCTGGCTCCTCACTTCCCCCCTTTTAAAAAAGGCATAACATTTGTCTATCTCCAGTCCTGTATTTTCCCCGTCCTTCACAGACTCAAAAATAATCTTTATAAGATTTCACATTGCTATGGCTATTTCACATTTTAATTTTTCAGTCTTTTCTAATTGTGTCCACTGTTTGCATACCTTCCACATCATGTAACAGATCTTTACTATCATTTATCATTGTCTTCAACTTACATCTATTTTATTTACAAAAACATTTCCATTTTGTTTAAAGAGAAAAAATATGGGCTGTTTGTAAGGCCAAAAAGAATGGGGAAAGTCTCTTCAGAAATGTATGAAACGATGAGCCACAAATGATACCTAAAACTATTTGAGAACTGACTCTTGGTTTTACTGCCATCAGCTCCAGTTTTTTTGGTGGTGTTAGGAGAAAATGATCCTAGTTCTTCTGAAGCTAAGAATGAAGGGGATGATGAAACTTCAGCGGAGATCCAAGGGATTTTGACCAGCACACCCAGGGGAAGGACTGCTGCAAAGGGAGCTTTAACCCCTACCTTTCATCCAACTCCACAGCACTGCAGATACCGTGGCAGTGTCAAGAAAGGAAAAGAGAGACTGTGCTGAAAACATAAAAGGGGGGGAAATGGAGCAGTAACGTCCAACATTTAAAAGTCCTCTGTGACACAAGCTGGGGACAGGGGAAAGCACAGACCATCTTCCATCAGGCTCTGAAAACACGAGGGGTGTGAGGGAGGAGAAATTGTGCTGGCATATGGGCAAGAGAGAAAGGGCTCCTCAAAACAAGGAATAATAAACATGGCTCTAAAGAAAACCATGGTTGAGACAACTCAGAAATCCAAAAAAATTTATGTTAAGGGTCTATACATGCACTATGTAGTGCATATGTTTAAACATATGTATGTTGGACCATTGGCCATAGTACTAAAATGGAATAGTTGTCATTCATATTAGCTTAATACAGTATTGCCCATTCATTGGATTTCATCCCCTGCAGCTCGTGACATACTAGGCACAAGTCTGAATTTGAGAAAGTGTTACGTACCTAACCGAAGCTGCATTTCTGACTGCGCTGTCTGGACGGCAGCTGGAATACAGGATGAGCCACCAGAGTCAGTAGGAGCCATGCCAGCCAGTTAAAGAGGCAGCTGGATGGGAGAGCGGAAAAGTAGGAACGCCAGGCCATAACCACTAGCTACACTTTGGGGTTAATAAGACGAGGTGTCAGTTGACTGCTGTTTCTCAGATTGGGGAGAAAAAAACCAAGAACAGTTGTTTTTCCATCATTTAAGAATTATTGCCTCCCTTTGTATCAAATACAGAAGCTGTGTGGCTGTGGCAGAAAAATCTCATTTGCAGAAGAGAGATTAGCTGAATCATCACTTTCTTCTGCCTTGAGATCTAAAGTGAAAGCTTCTTCCTCTCTCCCTCCTTTCCCCACTCCCAGGCCCCCATAATTAGCTCATCGTGATAAACTGTTAAGAGCATTCCATTACACTTTATAAATGAGGATGAATATGGGGAAACCATTTGTTTCGGTAGATGGAGGAGGCAAGTAAAACACCTGCTTCGCTACTCAAAGCAAGAGATCATTACATAAAAACATAAAGAGCGGTTAAAATCTTTGAAGTCTCCTAGCCCTAAAAACATTATACCAATAAAAGTAGGCATTAATAGGCAGTACATTTTCAGCCACAGTAAGGCAGAAGGAAGGGTAAGATTCAGATTATATATGTTTTACTCATCTATTTCTGGCCCTATTTGGTCACCATATCTTGTGGCACTGTACACAGCTATTCTTGTATTAATGATTTACTAAATGGGACTCTCTAATTAAGACTAATAGCCCAGGTGGCAGAAAGAGGGAAGAAGAGGAAGGATTACATGTAACTGCACTTACTTAAAAAAAAAAAAAAAAAAAAAAGAAAAGAAGAAAAAAAAAAAAAAGAAAGAAAGAAAGAAAGAAGAGTATTTGTACTATACCTCTAAGTTAAATTAACATCAAGAATAAAACCAGGGCATATGAAGTCTTCTAACTCAGGAGGCTGTACATACCAGCAGTAAGAAAACAAGACCCGGTTGCTTTCTCTCTCATTTCTCTCATACTGGAGCCGCTCAAACTCTTCAAACTGGCTGTTACTGGGCATTGCTGTTGCAAAGCTTAAAGCGGAGTGCTCAGACCTTCGAATTCTTCTGTGACACAGTCTACAGTGACGGCAGATACAAAAGTGGTTCAAAGGCCATCAAAAAGCAGGTAAGACAGATGATTAAAAATGTACAATCCCAGGTTAGAAATCCATCCTTCACATTAATATGCACACTGACCCAACAATAAAACAAACCAACAAAATTATGGTCAGCGTCACTCAGAAAGGCCGAGCCAATTTCATACTTCTAAACACCACATATTCAGGAAAATTACAAGATCTGTTTGGAGTGTGGAGGGGTGAGTGGTACAGAGATGGAATGCTTTTCTCTCTGAAGGTGTACTAAATATTGTTCATTTTACCCTTTTTGGGCTATCTTTAAACTATTAAAAAAAAAACACCACAAGAAAAAAAAATCCTGTATAAAGTCCAAATGAGAGCTGATGAGTAGAACTCTTAATTATCACATCAATTCCTAATTTCCTGGGCAGTCCTACAGGATTAACTTGACCAAAATCATTGTTGCAAGAGCCCTTTGTATTTCCAGTACTCCAGCAGTCCTCCAAGGGCTTGCTTCCACCTTCCCCATGAAGGTGACGGAAAGCCTAAGTGACACAGTGACACAGCTAAGGTCTGCCAGAGCATCAGGGCCGCAGAAGGAAACGACCCGTGGGACCAGTCTGCGGAGCCCACTCACCTAGAGGAAACATTGCTCCCTCTTCAGCATCAGTTTTGAGGGAGAATTCTGTGGGAACGAGCCAGATATCACACAAATCAAACATTTTCAGCCTGTAGCACTACAGAGATCCAGGCAGTTCTGTGCGGTGCTTCCTGCGTAAGCAGCACAGTTAATTAACTCTGTGTTGATTAATGGTGCTCTCTCACATCAAGAATTTATTGAGTCTGTTATTATATACAAGGTCATAATTGCCAAACAGCCACAGCTAAATATGATTCCTTGCAATCTACTCCTTAAGCATCATAATGTAAAATTAATTGGTACTTGTTTGTTAATTAATATGAAATATTTTAAGTCATGCACCATAAAACATACCACTGGTATGCTCTTTTCTAAACAGCCATGAATGAACAGAACTATTTTAATACCTCGGGAAGAACCTCCTCTTTTGAATCAGAGTAGGATGGGGGGTGTCTTTGTTCTTTGTAGTGGGGCTTTTCTGCGCTCAGGCACTTACCAAAAGAGCTATTCTCAAATAATTTAGTCAGCAGTTATTCTGCTTCTACGGTGCATTAAGACAGACTAGCAAAAGACATTCTTATGCAAGACTGTGAGCGCCCACACCAAAATATCTATTCAGAATAATTATTTTGGAGTAGCTGTTTCAGTAAATTTCCAAGCACAACTGAGATCAGCTCACAGCAAATGATCTAACTTCGCCCCAGGGTAGCAACAAAGATCAAAAAGACACTTGAACTCCTTTGTTCTTTCTGGGATCTTTAAATCCAGGGTTAGCCTCTGTTTAGGGAAAGGGCTGGCAGCATAACAAAGCAGATCCCCACTGTGAAAGAAAAGCCCACAGGTTGTATCCCTAATCCTAAGGATGGGGAAGCAAATGCTTTGCACAGATGTGCCCCCTTCCCAGCAGCCAGGACCCGGGCAGCCACTGCCAATAAAGCTACGCCGGCTTTGACCAACCCGTGGCAGTCCCCCCCATCTCAAGGCAAGCCAGCCCACGGGCCTGCCTGGCGGCAGAGCGAGAAACCAGAGAGAGTGTCTCAAGCCTGGCTCTGCCACGCAGGTAGGGAGAGCACCGGGTCCCAGGAGCCCACCGGGGAACAGACCCTCGCTCCTGCAGCCTCACCCACGCCCCCAACCAAGTAAAGCCCCTTCTATTTATATTTCTCCAGGCAGTTTTAGTTACCCTCTAAGGGCTTGTCGGTAATGCAACCCTTTTCTTCAACCACATGTGTTTCCAAAAAAAGGGGCATGGGCAGCATAAACTAGGTCTGACTGGTTTTTAAACTCGTTTAAAGCAGACCTCTGCAGAGAGATGGCTTTTGCGTTGATTCCGCTTGTCATGCTATGAACACTGGGGATCAGCACAACTCTACAGGGAATACAACGCGCATGAACATATGCGGTAAGACACAAGTAACCAAGCTCACCTCTGGCTGAGCAAACTGTTTATCCCTCTGTAGAGAGAATTACCTTATTGGTGAAATATCTACCGTGGCTTAAAATTATTACTGCATGTGTTCAAGGTGCAATTAACATATTAGCTTAACACTTTGTTAAAAATACGCAAAAATCTGGACTGTTTTCTCTCCAAGCCTACTGCTTGAAAGCAAACAAAATACACCAACAGAAGCAGTGTCAGAAATGAAACAATCACTCTTTCCCAAGTGCAACGTTATTCCTGGGATTGCATCCACATAGCTGAAGCACAGTTATTTACACAGCACTTATTTTTGATGCTCCAATATCCCAGTGAGCAGCCGTGCAATTCAATCCAGCAGACTCTGAACAGTTCAGTCATCTCACAGGACCAGATAATACATGAAGAGATTTTATTACTTCTGTGGGTCAGAGCCTTCCCTTTTTGCTGGGTACTGGACACAGCTGTAAAGAGGCACTAGATGAAAGCTTGCCTCATGCTAGAGCTTTTTGGAGGTAGAATATAAAGGAGCAAAGCTTAAGGCACCGAATTACATCTGCTTGTCCACCTCCTTTTAATTTTTGTCCCTACAACAGAGGAAACTGAAAAATTCTCCAGACAACTGTCTGAAAGTCTGCAGGTCTTTAAAGACCTCTTTTAAAGTGCTGGAGACCGTGTGTCTGCACAGAGTCATCTATAAGGAGTCACACAAGTGTTTTCAGACAGTTGTCTGGAGTTGTCTTCAGCCGGCCCTGCGGGAACAAGAAGTGCTGAAGATCACGTGCCTGCTCTGCGGTTTGCCGTCGTTTGTGTCTCCTTTTCCAGGCAGCTCTCTGGTAAATCACATACCTGCCTTGGAGGGCATGAAGCACTCATAAAAAAACATTAAAGATATGCAAACTCTAGCCAGGAACAGGAACCAGGAGATCCTAAATGCAATCCCTGATTAATGTGAAAGCTGTGCCTATTCCTGTAGGAAGAGGCTAACAGCGAGGTTCGCTGTAACCAGCTGCCCCAGGTAACTGCACCTGCAAAGCCAGGGCGCACGGGCGCTCCTGGGCAGCGCGATCTCCCCACCAACAGCGGGAGCATCCTCAGGGACTCGGGTCCGGATAGTTCACTCTCTGAGCTACCTGGAGATACAGGCTACGTGGCTGTGTGAGCTAGCCTTACCCTTCTCTGTGGAGGAGGACAAATCTGTTCAGCTCCATTTGCTCCCATTTGCAGAGAAAAAATTACACTTCTCTGGGTAGCAGGAGTGATGTGCAAATTTGCCAGTCTTCATGAAAATGCTTCTAAAAGGAGCACCCTCTTCTAATTAGAAACTAGATTATATGTCTTTAAATATTTACATGTAATAAACAAAACTTAGTGAGAAGACTGCTCAGTTCCAGCCTGACATGAAATGGACCTTGTGTGAACATACCCAAAGGGCACCATCTGATTCACTGACGGGAAGTTTTCGTATTTGAGAGGCTATCTCCATTTCTCTGAACCCACCCAGCTTCGTGTATGTGCTCTGTGACCAAGAGTCACACAATCCTGGATTATTGGGACATTTAGTCTAAACAAGTGGCACTGATACACGACAGGCTGATCTCACTTTTACCGTGTGCACTGCCAGAATACAACACTAAGCCTATGACACAGGATTAGTGACCAAAGACAGCCACCCACTGCAATCAGCCAGAATAAACCTTTACCTACCAGATGACCTAGAAACCATTTCCTAACATAGCATTTTCTCTTAAGCAGCACCAATGCTGATTTTACCCTTTATAGAACAAATACCTAAATAAACTACATGTTCATTGAATTTAATACTGTGCTATGAAACTGCATGCCACCGTTCATTTCTCATCGTGCAACATCATAAGATTGGCATCAGCCCACACGGTAAACAGTGTTAAAACAACTCGCAGGGAGGAAGGCCACCGCTGTGAATCAGCCACTGGAAGAGGTAAATCAGGATTTGGCTCTTGCTCTGTCACCCGCTCCCTTCTCAGCCTGACCTCAGTCAGAGTTTCTCTGCACCCCAGTTCTCCCACTGCAAACCAAGGTAACGACCACCTTCTCTTGACAGTGCCATCAGGCAGGAGCACTGTGCCTCTGGCTACTCATTGCCTGCCTCCTCCTAGCATCCCTCGCCATCTCTGCCTTGGCTCCACAGGGCAGCTCTTCCCACTCCTTCTCCCTCTCCCCCACCTCTAAAGCCACCTTGGCAGCTTCTTAAAAAAAAAAAAACACCTCAGATTTGCCTCCAGCCAAGGGTATCCAAGCCACAGGCTCCACCTGCAGAAAACCCCACCAGAAGCAGGGACGCATCTCCTACCAGAGAAGCGGGATTACGCACAGAGCTCAAGGATCAGGGCTTGTTTATATTAAAAGAAAGAAATTTCCTCATACTAGGCTTGATTCATGCCGAGCGGGATGCAGCAGGATCACTCACCTAAGTGCACTCCTCTCAAACAGAGGCAATGGCTGCAGGATCTGGCACACCGCATTTACTCGGTTGGTAGAGCCCTTTGGAAACATTCCTGGAGTCAATGACTAAATAAGTCCCTCTCTTGATTTTAAATCGGAGATAAATGCTGCATGTCGCATTGGCAATCACATTAAAGCAGCTGTAAGCACAAAGACAATATGGGGTATTTCAGGCCTTTGTTCTCCCATTTTTACCCTTGGCATGTTAAACAACTAAAGAACACACTGAGCAAATCAGTGTTTTACCAGATAATACTGCAGGCTTCTAGCTTCAAAATCCCAGGCTCCCTGCTGGCACCAGTTCACGTGGCAAGAGGGCTAGCTCAGGCAGAGACACCAGCCCAACTTGGTGGCCTGTGGACCCAGCCTCCTACTGCCTACAAGGCCCAACAGCACAGGCACGGCTTTGCTGTGCTGCCTTATTGCACAGAAGACAAAAGAAATAACCTTTATTAAAAAAAAAAAAACACACCTAGGAAGGCAAGAATGAAAACACTAGTGAAAAGGACACGTTGTTCACCTTTTTCTATCATAAGGATGGAAAAAATGAACTTTATACATAGAAACACAGAAAGGCAGGTGCTGCTACCAGCATGTTACTATAAATACAAAGCAGCTTCCCCATATTCCTGCAAAGCTGGTCTAGATGCGATGCAGCCAAAAGCAAAACTTCATCCAAGGATGAGATTTCAGAAGGCAATCTGCGGCCCTTTCACCTTGGAAAGGCAAGGAGCCTATCATGTTAAAATGACACTATGATAAAATGGGTTATGTTCTCCGTCTGAATGGTACTGCCTACATTATTAATGACAAAATGCACATAAAAGCTTATTAATGTTCACACTAGTTTCCTTTCCCAGAAATGATTTGATCATATTTAGAATGTGAAAACATGTGGATCTAACGGCGCAGTTGACTGCTGTCTTCTCTTCAGTTCATACATTGTGGGTAGCAACACTTGATTTTTACATTTTTATTATTAAATTTCTTCAAGTTACATGCTCTCTACTGCTGGTAATACTTCCTTTACAGAGACATCAGTCAGAGGTATGCAACTCAGTAGGTACCAAACAACTATTTCGCTAAAAGCTTTTGCATGGACAAAAGACATTTGATGAAGCCACAAGTCTGTAAAATTACAAAGGCAGCAAGATGGGGAGAAAACAGGTCATATAATGAGATCACAAAATATACCAGAATAGAAATGGTAATGCTTAAACAGCAAATTATTCATCACTAGCGATTATTTGCAGACTTTCTGTGTCGTTAAGGATATCAACATGTGGCCCTTGGAGCAATCCTACCCATACATAATTCAATAGTACAAGGGTTTTTCATGAGAAACCAACTCCTTTATGCAAAAAAACTACAGCCTTAGCTCAGTAAATAGATGCCGTCAGGTACATCTGTTAAGACCGTGTGCAGAAGTCCACCATTACGGTTTTGCTTACTTCCTCATAAAGATGCAGTAGCATGCAGCTGCGAGGAGGAAGCGAGGGCTTTGCGAGGGCATTCTCCCCAAGTATTCTTTTTAAAATAAGAAAGCAAGCCACTACAAATAATTCCAGCACAAAAATGCGTGTCCGTACATAAAACCAGATCGTAACACAAAGTACAAACACCAACCAGACAAGCCTACGTTAGGCTAGGAGGTTCAGCACTGCATGGCAGAAACAGATTAAACAGCCTCCATTTTTGGTTGCACATCTGCAGCCAGGAAAGACTTTTTCTTCCCCCAAAAGCAAAATATATGCAAATGACTGTCATCAAAAAGCACATACCTTTTCAGAATGTCACAATTACCTAGCCACAACTAAATGTTGTAATTTGTTGACCAACTCCTTGCAAACTTCAATAATGACCTCAAACCCTTGGATAAAACGGCAAAATAATTTCCCCCCTTTAAACGTAATTTTGTAATGCTTTGATTCCCACCCATCACCAGGCTGAAGGGCTCCAACAGCATGCTGCTACATGTTCCTTGTGCAGCAATTAAAACAAAGCTGAAGCCACAAACAGCAGCTGTGGGAACTTTCCAGCCCAAGCTTTCCAGCTAACAAAAAAAGTGACAAATGTCGAACACATACTTCTGGAAAAAAACCTGTTAATTTAAAAATGGAAACAGCTGAAAATGCAACTTTTTCATCTAATAAGCATTTAAACTAAATGGTTAAAATACAGAGGTATTCTGCCAGCAAGTTTAGCTCACCTGTATGTTCTGTAACATACACAGGCAGCAATATGTGAAGCGGCGCATTCAAGAAAAGCAGGAATAAAAACCAGAAGCAATAGTCAACATTATCAGAATATAGTTTGAAACATTTGCCTAATAGGCTTATACCTACAATATCTGGCTCCTGTAGGCATCTGATGACACTAGAACATGTATTAGTACCATTGAAAGAAAAAAAAAAAAATTCTACACAACAGCGATTAAAAAGATGCCTAAAAACATAATATGCTGAAGCATTAATTATTTTGTACAAATATTGCCCAAGCCTGCAGACAGCCTGAAACGATAGCTCCTAAAGAGTAAGCTGCTCATTTCTCAAGCAAAGAGTCAGAGATGTGCTGATCCGGGGGACAATTTAGGAAGAGGAGAATGTGCTTGGCCCGGCTCCTCCAGGTGAACACCGGGCCAGCACGGGGAAACCCTTCCCGTCAGCACCACATCCCAGAGCCTCTGCCTCTCCGGCAACGAACAAGCAGGATCAGCTACACCCAGACCTCTAGAAACAACCCTTAAAAGTTTTCTTTGCTGGCCTTCAGGGATTTGCCCCCGAGACGGGTGTGTGACCGACAGCACTGGCACAGTGCCATTGATGGAGCAGCACTGGCTCAAAACCATGCCCAGGAGAGCTGCAGCGCGAGCAGCCGCCACGTTCAGCGACCACCTAGCTCCAGCTTGGGCACTTTTATTCCCGTATCACAGAAATCATCTGCCCACCCTCGAGCAAGGATCCAGATAAAAATACCACCCTGCCCGAACCAAGCCGTTACACAAGCGCCCAAGCTGGGAGGAACATTTATTTCTCTACTAAACGTAGCCATGACAACCACATCTTCATCTAAGAGATGAGCAGGAAGAGGTCATGAGGCACTTGTCATGCAGGGATAAAAAACCACACCTCAAGTGCACACAGGAGAGTAAGTTTTGCTGGATGCCATCTGCAATTCAAGAAAACCAACATCCTAACATGACAGGCACACACCCCCTCAAAACAGCCCAGGCATCTAGGTGCAACCATTGCAAAACTCTTACAGTATTACCAAACAGCAAACTTCTGGAGGATTTCTCTGCTACATAAAAAAAATATAAATATAAAAATATAAATATAAATATAAAAAATATAAATATCTGTGGTGGACTTGAGCACGCTACACCACTCCAGAAATTCTCCTGATTAAAGTGGTTCTTGTTTACCTTGAAACAGGCTACAAAACTATCAGAAAGTGATACTTATTGCAGAAGCCATGACCAAAAAAAGCAAGCCGCTTCCTTTTCAAGCCTGTATCTTGCTCTCTTTGGTGACTCAAAGCTTTCCCCCCCGCCCCTTCCTCTGAACAGGACCATCCCTGGAGGCATTTAGAAGATGTGTGGGGACATGGTTCAGTGGCGGCCTTGGCAGCATTAGGTTTACAATTGGACTCAATGATCTTAAAGGTCTTTTCCAACCTAAATGATTCTATGATTCTACGATACCGTGTGTCAGAGCTCAGGTGCCATCTATACGAGACAGCAGCGACCATCATTCCTACAGGTCTGAACAAGGGCAGGAATGCTGGTACATCCCCTTTTTTCCCCAAAGTTTTTGTTTTATTTTAAAATGCACAGAGCCATGTCTCGCAGTATGTATGGCATGCCTAGGAGCATCACGGTTCTAGAAAGCCAATGGCTGCCGTGGTGGAGTTATTTTGGTCCACCTACGTTTTCATTTCACAAGAAATATGAAACACTATTGTGGGCAAATTCCTCCTTCTTCCTTTCCCACAGTTACCTTTGTTTTGTGGCTACCTGAGTATTTTGTACTAAAATGGATTATCTCTTCCTTGCTGTGAGCCCTTTCAAAAACACTTGGCAGCCTCCAAATTAACATACACCTTAGCATTATCTACCAACAAGATGAGGAGGGGAGGAATCATGGGACCTCGTGCCATTCAAAATTAACCCGCCAGCTGGCTGTGGCCACGGGGCACAGGTTCATTACTCCTATTTTATACAGCAGATTCAGGGGCATCTTCTCAGATGCTTTTACTTGTCAAAGAGAAAGGATACACAGAAAGACAGTCTTGTCAATTGAATGATTCTGAAATAAGTTAAAGACACACCATCGTTTGGAAATGTAATTGGTTTTGTTAGGAGATTATTTGTTACTGTTGTATTCATTTTGGTTTTAAGTGTATTCAGACGCAAGTCCAGCCTTTGCCCCGCCGATTTTTATGATCTTTAACATCTGTTTAAAATTATTGAAACATCTGTTTAATGCTGTTTCTCTGTGACCATAATAAAAAGCATCCTGATGGTCAGTGGAGAACTGTCAAACACAGGAAAACATTTGGGAAAGGGAGGGAGAGAGATGGTCCTTTCAGTTCTAGTCACACTGCATTACTCTCAGCAATCAAGGACAACAGGGAAAATACCAGGAGACAGGATGAGGTTTTGCAGTTAATAGCAGCCTAAGTGCACACGCTAACCGTTTATCTGGGCTTCATTACCCTTATGCATGCATATGCATGCTTGTAAGGGTAGCCTAAAAATAATTGCTGTTTTGTACGTACAGGGCTTGAGCTGGTGACACTGAAGTCAGGGTAAATTTTGACCCCTCAGGTGCACTGGCTCAAGGCTAGACAGAGCCCTTGTCTGTCTCAGATTTATAGCAAGCTTCCCACCAAATTTGGCAGTGCAGGCATAAAAACACTAAGCACTACATCTCTTAAAAGTAGCTACGCAGGCTTCACCTCTAGGTAACTTCCCATTTTATTTTCGTTTATAGAAAACATTGTCAGTATCTTTCAAAGACAGAATGATACATTTCCCCTGTAAACATGCATAACTATAATCA
Source organism: Platalea leucorodia (assembly GCF_965183815.1). Taxonomy (NCBI): domain Eukaryota; kingdom Metazoa; phylum Chordata; class Aves; order Pelecaniformes; family Threskiornithidae; genus Platalea; species Platalea leucorodia. The sequence goes on from NC_138827.1 coordinate 70,338,502, forward strand.
ACAACTAGGCAGGGGAGAGCTGGCATCAGCCTCTGACAGACACCAACAAGCAGGACGTCCCCACGCAGGAGCCGCTCCGACCGTCGCTGCCCCCGACGCAGCACGATGGCCGCATTCGTGCCGAGGCGTGCGAAGGCAACTCGGTCTGCGCAGGCAGAGAGCTGGCATCCCAAATCAAACACAGCCACGCACAGAGTGGCTTCGTTGGCTTTGAACAGGACGAAGAGGACAGTTAGCTACAGAGACAACCTGCTGGCCTGTGGGCACTGCTGGCAGGCCTGCAAGGAGGGCCTCAGCTGGCAAGGCAAGCCTGGAAATGAGATGGAGACACTACGGAAACTTAGATTCTTCCAAAATAATTTTCCAAAAGCTAACTTACAGAAGTTTACCTAGAGAAATATTTTAAGATACTTTACCCTCTCAACAGAGTGCTGACAGGAGCAATTGTCTGTGTTTGCTGCCCAGAACCATCAATGGAAACCCTGAAGATTTCCCACACTCAGCAGGACTTTGACTAACAGGCTTTCTCTTGAGAAGTCTGCAAGTGGCAAACAAATAGTTCTCAAGGAACCAAGCAAGCATGAAGAATAAGCTGTGCAAAGAACTGCCGGCAGCGGGCAGGGAGAGCACCCTGCATCTGCTGGTTACTCAGAGGACAGGAGAGAGGTGGGTCCCGGCAACGACTTAACGCTCAAAAAGCAGCCACAAAAGTCAAAAACCAATCGATACTTTCACCCTTAAGAGAGCTTTGGCAAAGGGGAAAGGAGACTCAGGAGAATGAGGGAAGGGCAACTCAAAATAAAGGGAGGGATGAAGAGGTGCAGCAAGCAGGTTTCCTCAAACAGCACCCAAGGGGCACAGCAAGGGGTTTCATGCCCCAAAACACCTGCAGAGCCAGGCTCGAGCTGCGGCCGCTCAACTCACACCTGAAAGCCTCTGGCCACCCACTTGTTGAAGCACTTGTCTTCTGCTCCTTCTGAACTCTAGCTTAAATGCAAAGGCTTTTCTCACATATAACTGCACCCTCACATAATATAAAATACTAACACTTATCAAAATGGAAAAGGTACAACCAATAAACTGGATGGGGAACAACACAGCAATAACTCCTGGAACTGAAAAAAAATTTTTTTTTCAGTCCTTAAAGCAATTTGCATGCTTGCTGTAATCAACATTCACTGAAGAGATGGTGAAAAAAAGGAATGGATTAAAGTTTTAAGTTTTGGAGTAAGCTTTGCAATATTTGTATATGACAACTGAAATATTTAGAACATCAGAACGTCTACAACTGCACAGACGCACCACTACAGACAAAGATTACAATCCTAGGCATTTAAGTTTTATGAATTATCTTAGGTTGTTTTCAGCTTAACAGTCAGTCATTCAAAAATGGCTAGCGGGGGGTTACTGAGGAAAGCAAGGCCTGGAAGAAATTCATGCAGAAACGAATGACGGTAGAATACACTTCCTGTGGTTAAATGATTTAAGGGTTTCTCAAGGCCCGACTGATGAGCTAGCAATTACCATCACTGGAAGCAAATTAACCTACACTAATGCTAAACTCTTAAACTAAGCTCTCCTGCCTAAGGAGTGAATGCAGCCAAAAGTACCGATAATCTCTTTGAAGGATTAAGCATAGCACTACCTTAGCACCTTTCAGCTATATCTAAAAAGAAGCAACAGTGAAAGCCTGCCTGTCTTCAAAGCCTGTATGAGAAACGGAGTGATTAATTTCTCATCTGTCTGAACGCTCCGCGCGTTAGATGCGATTGGTAAGATTAGATGTGGTTGGTAAGAGAAGCCAAGAATGGAAGCAAAGAGGAAAGAGGTTACTCAGAGAAACGCACGTTTAAACTCTCTTGGTGGGGGTTCTCTAGTCTTCATAGAATCATAGAATGGTTTGGGTTGGAAGGGGCCTTAAAGATCATGCCCATGCCATGGGCAGAGACACCTTCCACTAGACCAGGTGGCCTTGAACATTTCCAGGGAGGGGGCATCCACAGCTTCTCTGGGCAACCTGTTCCAGTACCTCACCACCCTCAGAGTGAAGAACTTCCTCCTTATTTCTAATCTAAATCTAGCCTCTTTCAGTTTCGAGCCATTACCCTGTCTTCTCCTACACAAAGCTCTCCTCACTGGTCAAGAAAGTCATGGATCCAGAGGAAAGCACGTGCTACAGAAATCACAATGACAGGCAGAGGAGAGAGCTCTCGGTTCAGAGTCAACCTCCCTCGAGCATCGCAACTAAGACCTGAACCAGACTTCACACTCAGTGCACAAAAAGCAGCCCACGCTCACAGCAGCTCAAGTCCTGACCGCTGCAGGTACGCGTGGTACGCAGTGTCCTACGTACTGTAATTCTCATTGCAGGAGACTGCAAGCACGCGGACTGCTGTGGCCTCTGGTGTTTAAGCAAAAGGAAACGGTTTCCTGAATCGCTGCAAGTTATCGCTGCCACAATTGCCTCGATCCTCAAGAGCAGGAAGAAATGCAGAAGGAGCCTGCTCCTGCAGCCTCAGTGAGTCTGAGCACGGGCAGGAGTTGTTACAGGAATGTAAATCCTCCCAGACACATCATTCTTCATCCCAGCTTCACCTCTGTTGTGCCTGGGTCTGTCTATAAACATCCGGGACTGCTGCTGCTGTGCCTCTTTTAGTTAGAGGTGGGCCAGCATTGGGACGGTGCTCTTCAAATCTGATGTAGATGAAAAGTACAGCTTGGCCTGCGGCTGCAGGCTGCGCAACCCCAGTGCCTTGGTTACAGCTGCTCGGGCTGCATGTTGGAAAGGCTCTGCCAGCAACGGCGCTGAATACACAGAAACAGGCACACGTAAACTTCTGCACTCACTTTAAGAGGAAGCACCACAGCCAGCTTTGAACGAATCCTCCCCCTCCCCCAGTTTCTCAGAAGTGAAAGAAAAAGATCTAGTGAAGACACTGAAGAAAATCAAAAGAGATCTGGTAGGATGAGTACAGGTAGACCAACATATCCCTTCATAAATGACAGGGGAGACATACCCACAAAGAAAAACTATCAGCCTGTCATACTGTGTCCCAGGCCACAGCCTGACCAGGAACTACCACGAGCATCCACCAGTATTTTGAGCATTCCCAAAGCAGGCGCGCTGCAGGGGCACAATGGCAGCTCCAAGGAGCCTTGGCCCTCAGCTTTGAGGGTTCTCAGAAGAGAAGGGAGAACGCTAAGACAACAGCCTGTCATTGTTTTTTATAGCAATACAGCCTTCCTCAAGACGTGATCCACTTGACTTAAATCTGTTTTGACTTCTGCTGCTGCTGAAGCAAAATCCCTGCTGCCGAGTTTCAGCAAAGGTTTAAAGACTCTAAAGGCAGTAAATTCAAGGGCTTCATTAAACATGTGAAAAGCCCTGAAATGGTACAATTTTGGCCCCCTGTAACGTATGTATTTTTAATATTAATGCTTGCTGTTTGGCTTTTTAATACACAGATCCTACCTGAATCTCCTTATTTATGAGACTCAGTCTGTGCACCACAGGGTAGTGAAGCCTCATGGTGTGAAACATTTTCTTTGCCAGTCATAAGCACCACATCTAAAGATGAGGATGTTCGAGGGACACGTCAGGAGACAGCCCATAAATACTGCCTTCTGCTACACACGAAAACACGTTAGAGACTGTGCTTGGTCACACAGTGCAGCTTTTACTTTAGAAGCGGCTTTATCCTTTTTTCCTTTCAAAACTCTTTCCAACGTACTATGTAGCGGCTTTGTACATGTGGAAGATTTTCTTAGAAAAGCATAGACAGACTGCGAGCGAAGCTTGTGATCTCCGAGTAAGGGTATTTGGAGAGGGGCTGGCTGCAGACAGTCCTTCTGAACCCAACAGGAAGGTCTGAGGCTTACAGGACACCCACGCTGCAGATCACAGGCAGACCACATTAAATTAAAAATAGCAGATTAAAGCACGCAAAGTGTGTAACAGTTGGTAGAGTATGCGGATAAATTAGGGTGTGGGAGCCATAATATCAATTTACTAAATATTTTTAAATGCTTTTAACTACCAGAGATAAGAAATACTTTAATACTGATTACAGCTGTCTGCCCATTGCTAAATTTAACAGGATCTACGGGTTTGATACCATGGTTTTCCTAGTAGCCTGCGAACAACGGCGACAGCTAAACCGAAGAGGCACTTCCTAAGTAAAAAGGCGACAGGAAAAAATCATTTACGCGTGTGCCACGGCGATGAAACGAGGCAGAAATCCCAAGGAAGGATAAGCAGAGCCGAGGGGCCTTTCGAAACGAGCCAACATCCACTTCCATCCCGGCCCGCCGACGGGAGACGCCAGGATTTCACCGAAGACCCCGGGGCGACGGCGGCCGGCTGGGCTGCGCAGCGGGGGACGGGCGAGCGCCGGCGGCGGGCACCGGGCTGCCGCCGCCGCGACGCCCGGGGAGCTGCGCCCTGCCCGGCCCCGGCCCCGGCCCCGCGCCCCCGGCCCCGGCCCGCCCGCACTCGCCGCCTGCGCGGGCAGAGACAATGTCCGCCGGGAGGCGAAGCGAAGCGCAGCGCGTCCGCGGCGGCTCAGCGGGCGGGGGGCAGCGGGGAGCCGGCACCACACGGCGAGCGGCGGCGGCGCCCCCGGGGAACGCGGCACCGCGCTGCCCCCGGCGCGGCCGCGGCCACGGCCGCCTCCGCTGCGGGCCCCGCCGAGCCCCCGGCTGAGCTGAAGGGCCTCCCCCGGCGGCTCGGCCGCCTCGCACAACGCCGAGCCGGGCCGGGCGCGCTGCCGTGGCAGGCTGAGGCTGAGGGAGAGCCCGCCGCCCCGCTCCCGCCCGCCCGCCCCGCGGCGCCCACCTGGTCGGCGAGCTTGAGCACTGCCATCCTCCGCCGCTCCTCCCGCGCACATGCAGCTCCTGCGACGGGCGGCGAGCGCGCCCCGCGACCGGCGCTGCTGCGGCGGCGGCGGCGGCGGCAGCGGCAGCAGCGGCGGCTCCGCTCCGCGCCGGCGGGGCGGGGCGGGGGCGCGGAGGCCGCCTCGCCTCGCCCAGCCCGGCCCGGCCCAGGAAGCAGGGGCAGGCGGGCCGCCTCGCACGGGCCGCGCCGCCACCGCCGCCTGCCGCCGCCTTTGTTCCCGCCGGCGGCCGGCGCCTGCGGAGCGGAGCGGAGCGCGGGGCCGCCCCGGAGGCTCTCGGCGCCCCCGCCCCGCCGGGCAGCGCGAGGGGCGGCAGCGGCCGGCAGCAGGGGCGGCGCCGCCCGACCGGGCCTGCCCCGCCGCCCGGACCCGCCCCGCGCCCCGGGGGCGGCCCCGAGCGGCGGCCCGGCCCGGGCGGCAGCCGGGGGGCACCTGCCGCCCGCCGCGGGCGGGACCCGGAGGGAGCCGGAGCCGAGCGCCCCCGGCCCCCTCAGGGCGAGGGCGGCGCCCCCGTCGCGGCGGCTGCCTGAGGGGAGGCCGCGGTACCCCCGACCCCGCCTGAGGGTGGGCTGCCGGGCGGGGACGCCGATGCCCCGGTTCGCCTCCAGGCTTGTGGCGTGCGCTTGGCTTCACTCGCCGGAGGACCGGGGTCTTCAGGGCCGCTTTGGTTCCCACCAGGCAGAGGGAAAGCGGGGAAAGTGCTATTCCAGAGCCATGGAAAAGGGGAAGCCCAGGCCTTCACCTTTCCCTTTTTTCCATGTCTGCATGCCCATGGAGAGGAACGAAGTGTTTGTCAAACCCCATCAAACAGGCACAACTGTTACAGGGAAGGGCAGACCAGACATCGAGCCTTTTGGGGGATTTTCTACCTCTTTTTGGATTATACAGTTTCAACAGCTGCCTTGCAAGAATCTAGTAACTCCTGACAAGTCCGAGTCTTTTCATACTCAATCTATTATTTCACTTTTCGAGGACTCGCACATGAGATGATAAACTGTACCTCTTTTTAAACAAGCAAGCAAACAAGCCACGCAGTCCCTGCCCCGTGCTGCAGAGGAAAATGAGCATCACCCTCCGCGTTCCCGTTGAGCGGACCTGGGGGAAGCTTCAGTTCCACCCTCAGATCTGGCTGTCAGCGTGACTCGAGCACCAGGGCGAGACTGCACAGCCCAGCACATAAGGGGGCGGGGGGAGAAGAAAAAGCATGAAGGGGTAAATTCTTTCTTGCCCCTCAGAGTTGACGAGCTGAATCCCTGGAGCACATCCTTTGATTAAAATCATTGGCACAATGCACAGCAACAGGAGTTATAAATACGCTGAAGGTAATGAGGGTAATTACATTTTTCCAAGGACATGTAACTGAAGAGCGAAGGGTTGAAGATTCCCTCTTCCCCTCCCCTGTGTTGCACAAAGAGGCCAGGTATTTCCCCACAAGTTAGATTCTGCAGTAACAAGCTCCCGTACCCCGCGGCACGTCCGATGTGACTGTGATTTATGACTTTTCAACCCCTGATTACAGAACAGGGTGACTTTAAGTAGTTAAAAAAAAAAGGGAAGTGTCTTCTATGGAAGAAAACCAATCCAAGAAGGAAACAGATGTTGGTTTCAGGCTTCTGAGGCATCATTATAAATGGAGATTAAAAATAACATGCAAGTTACAACACATTTTGATTCCATCTATTTTAAAGGGGTCTTAAAGGAAAAACAGTGTTAATATAAACCAGTCTTTTCAAGAGAAAAAATTAAAAAGCAGCAAGAGAGAATCCAGTACCTGTTAAGAATGTATGAACTCAGGCAGTTTTGGTTGTTTGGTTGGGTTTTTTTAATATCTTCGCCCCTTATGGTCTTCATCATGCCAGAACACCTAGCAGCATTACGCTTGCATCAGCAAATTTGCTATGTGTCAAACCACGCGCTAAGAAGAGCAGTTGGCCGCGCTGCGCTGCCGTGCGCCGTGGACCAGAGCCTTTCTGCGTCCCACTGATTCAATCCAGAAATTCTGCCTTGACAGTCCGCTCCCAGGCTCTGTCGAAACAAATGCTCACCACACAGAGGTCAGAAGTAAGCAGAAGTGAGCTTCCAGCTGAGAGCGAGCAAAAAACGGAATAGGGAAAACGGAGGGAACTTTCAGCATTATAAGGAAAGGTCTGTTTTGTTATTTTCCACTGTAAAAGGCCTATTTGCAAGGACTTGGCATTCACCATAGCATTTTCCCTGCAGTTAAACTTGGTGGATAGATAAGGAAAATGATTTTTCAGATTTGCTCTGTGCTCCCCTCACTTTCTAATCTAAGAAACTGGTACAAACCCTTGTACCTTCTTTGGGACCCCCACCAATCTCCTGTCGGGGAGCTAAGCTGATGGTATGCCATCTGAATGGAAATCTGCTGATGCAGTAGGAGCCCAGTTCCTTGGGAGTAAATAATTGGGCTAGATGCGAGCTAGCGTTAAAATATTTTTCTGAAGTCTTTTGTTCCCAACAAGCAGAGTCTCGTGCCAGCTCCTCTTTCCCAGGCCCCACAGGATGGTGTCCAGGAGGACCAACCATCCATGCTGCCGCTCCTTGGGAAGGTCCCGCTGGGGCATGCAGGACAACAGAAAGTGTTTGCATCCCGTATTGACAGGACAGCACTCCGTTTAGAGAAGTCCTTACAATTACATTTACACTATTCATTTAAAGTGGCATTTGCCTGAACTGCCAAGATTAGTCACAGCGCTACAATCACTACCATCACAGTAAAGGAGTCCAAGATTTCTGTGGAAGTACAATGTCCTCCTCTCCTGTTCACAAAAACAGCACAAACAACGGCATTACAGGCTTCTGGCTTAGCATGCAGAATCAACTCTCTTTTCTGAGCTATTTTACTCAACTTCTTAGCCCTGGCTGGTAAATAACAGTAATTTCATAGCACATTTTCATGTGAAACGATGCAGTATGCTCTACTGTCTTTTTGGGGAAGATGAGACACAAAGACATTAGCATCCAGAGCTAATTTTTCAAGTAATGGTCATACCTGCAACTCTCAAACCTGTAGCATTATGTTGACTTTCCATACTGAGACATGAACAAGTATCATCAAAACAGGTGTGCAACAGCCTTCACAAGAATACGCTTGAGCTTGCCAGATCTTGTCATCTTGGATTAAAGCTGTATCTGGAAGGGGAAAAGCCCTAGGGCTACACTGGCCTCTGACAGGGAAGTGGAAAGAAACCCTCTAAGGACAGCAGGTGCATTTGTTCCTTCCTGACCTGTGCCCGATCCTGAGGATTCTGTGAACCCCATTGAACTCTTCTATGAAACACAAACACCCCTCCCATCACATATTTTAAAAAGCAAAATAGGAATATGAAGCCTTGAACTTGAGCACTTGAGCAATTTCTGGCCACAGCAAGGAAGAACAGAACTGCCCCAAATATTCTGCAGTTGCCCATACTGAGATTTCTTGATCTTCTGGCCACAACGCAGTAGGGCTCTGTAGGATACTGGCCCACTATAACAGGCCTCTGCCTTTTTTTTTTTTTTTTCCTTTTGTTTTTTTGTCCCCAGCAAAATGAAAGTTCCTTCAGTTCCATCTGAACCTGGATGAACACCATTTGCTATTAGCAGTCGCAGGTGCATGAGCCACTTCCTCATTCAGATTTTGTGTCAGGAAAGCACCTAGCATTCTTACACCCACTTGGGCTCAGCAAAACTCTCAGGCATGCTTAGGCTTAAGCATGTGACTTCAACAGAACTTGAGCATCATCATAAATGATCTGCCCCTTGTTAAGATCTCACATGCCACTTTCACACGGTATAATATGGCAAGTCTTGGTTCGGGCCCTGACTTAGGACTTGAGAGACTCACTATCAATTCTCCCTCATGCCACAATGTTCCTGCGTGGTCCTGTGTGAGCAAGCCGCTCTCGTGGTGCCTGGCTTCCTGCTTGTACAAGGAAATTCTCCCACCTTGCGAGGTGCGGCACTCCGATACGGCTGAGGAAGGATCTTGGGTAAAGACCACCGGCCGCTGCTCTGCTGTCACAGACTCAGTGTTAGTCTTCCCATGCAACATCAGGAAAACAATACCTGGGAGCTGCACCAGAGGAAAAGAAAGCAACCTCATTGAAATAAGTCCATCTGCACTGTACTTAAATGCTACAGAGAACCAGGAGGCAGGTGGGAAGCGGGTGAACAGACCAAGCGGGGGAGCAAGGTCAGGAGTTCTCCCTGCACCACTGTTCCTCCTGCAGCAACACAAACGTGCCTGCAAATTATCTTCTGGATCCCCACAAGCGCTCCTACATCTCAGACAGACAGATCTCTGCATTACCCTGACGTTTCCGCAGCCTAACAGGATGTGGTCACTTTAAGGCAGCCAAAAGTCTGCACCACCACCCTCCTCCCTGCTCCCGCTCTGCCTGCACAGCTGAGCAGCAGAGGCAGGGAGAGGGCTCAGCTCTGCTTTGCTCTCCAAAGTCAGGTCTGCTGCTGTATTTCAGCAGGATGATCACTCACAGATGGAGGATGCAATTGCTCCTAGGTGCGTGGTTGGCTCCTGCCTCGTGAAGAAAGTTAAAGTAAATACAGTCAGCATATTCCTTAGCAGTGTTTATTTGCCACTGCTGAGCATGGATTAAAGGCAGGACTAAAGGCAGAAGATACATTTGTTATCTCTAACCATTTCTGATGACTTCAGATATCTAGCAGACCTCTGGTCTCTACCTGTCGTCTATCCTCTAACCGCAGCACATAAACATCCCACTCTGCTTTCTTCCCCCCTTACAGACTCGGTAGGAGTCAGATTAGAGTGATGTATAAGCATTATTATGAGACTGCAGTGGTGGAAACAAGCAAAAACATACAGAGCTGTGTGAATTTGAAATAGAAGGGCAAGCAGGCCACAGCAGGAGGCTGGGCAAGCGAAACACCTGAGAGTAACTAATTACCACTTGTCACCATCTCCCCCTCCTGCACCACTACAGCACACAGGGTGACCGGGGGGGTGGAAGGGGGGCAGTCACCTCAGCAGATGCTTCAAGCTGCCTGTCATTGCCCTCTCGAAGTCTTCTCCCTTCTCTTTTAGTATGATTTATTTTCACAAGGTGGAATTTATTTTATTATTTTTTCCCCAAGGGAGATTCTTTCTATCTCATTAAGTTATTTTTCCTCCTAGATCTACTTGTTTAATACTTACACAGGAGGGGAAGGGAAATCAAACAAAATGAATCAATCCACTGATAAGGGCAGAGAGGGGAGAAAAGCAGACCTTAGCAGCACCTCCTCTTATCCAGACACAGGCCTCCTCTCATTTCAAATACTTTCTGATTATACTTCTGCAGCCATGTAGTTAATGCACAGAGAGGTTTAGGCATATGATACAACTGGAAACTGTGAATTTGAAGCTGAAATCATAACTCTTGCAGCCTTCTGCTGTGTTAACCAAAAAGGAATACACACTCCCCCATATGCTAAGGTGTTCTTACAGTCGGTCTTAGCTAGCACCTCTCTGGCAGATGTCCATGTAACTAGTACCAGGTATCAAAAACAGGGGAAGAATTAAGGCAGATGACAACTAGACAGGCTAAGCTGGGGCAACTCCTTTCTGATCACACCAGTCCAGAAATGCACCTCTGCAAAAGAGGATTTCACTGACAGTGGTAGCATTTGGCTCACCCCAGTTCTTAAAGTGATGCGTCAGTGGCCTGTACAAATACATATCTATCTTTATCATCTCTGACAAGAAATTGCAGCAAAATTTTCAGCAACTTGCCACATAGCACAGTGCTTCATCTAGAAACCAGATAAGTCAGCAGAAAGACACGTTGATTTCCACAGACTTTGGACAAGGTTTCACATGATGCAGTGAGGTCAGGACAAGGCAGAAGAAAAAGCGTATGCTTTTTGCTGCCTTGTATCACATAAAGAGGGCCAAGAGAGATCTGGGTTATTTTCCTGTTTGTTTGGGGTTTTTAATCTTACTTCCTGTCCTTCTTTCCTGGAAAATACCAAGTATCTGATTCTGCTTGAAGTTTTCCAACAGACAGACAGACAGACAAACAAAGCAAGCAAACAAACAAACAAACAGAAAAAAACCCAACCCACACCACCACCAACAAAAAAACCCCACATTGGACACTTCACCACACTACAGAGCTGCTGGCCTGGCTGCGGAGTCTGGCATCTACCAAAACAGACACTCTAAACCAACTGGTGCTAAGGTACTGGAGTTACAAAAGAAGAAAGAAATGAAGGGGGAAAAAAAGGATGAGCGCAAACAAGTTAGCGAGAGGGAAGTTGAGTATTTAAATTTTCTGTTCTCAGCCCTATTCCATTTATGGGTATATGCAATATCTTAAATCTCCTATGTCATTAATCTTCTAGGGGAAACATGGAGAGAAAATAAAAGACATAAGAAAAGTACTTTTAGGGCTTCCTTGTGCATAGTGTAGGTATGCATGAGTTCAAAGTATTCAAATCTTAACCCCCCCCTCCCCGCCTCAACTCAGGACAACAGCCATTGGACTTTAAAAGCAGAATCTTCCAGTACTCATGGTCTGAAGTGATTCACCAGCTTTGAAGTATTCTTTTTTAATCTAAATCCTCATTTTCCACTGACTTACGTTTTGAAGCATGCCTGACCTTTAAAGAACTCAGCAAATGGTCTCCAGGGGGTAGGATTCCTGTTACGCTGAAACATCTGTGTACCCCTCTGACTGCAACATCAGGTAATTGTACAAGTTGTATTTATCTAATGAGTCACACCCATTAGAAAGATATCATGGACGGTTCAAATGGACACTACACCAACCTCTCTTTATACATTCCCTTCACCTAAATAACCTACAGCAATTAGTTATTTGTAATCCCTAGCTTTGAAGTCTTTTCTATTTTCATCCTTAAGATCAAATTCATTGAACTGTTGCACCAACATAAAATAGCAAATTTTAATCTCAGTTGCATCAGGACATCGTTATTATTTTAATAGAAGGCGACTTCACGTCCTTGGTCTTTTCGCTTCTCAGTACCTGCATAATCTTCACTTCTGTCTGGTACGAGGTACAGCCAATGGGACACCGATGGATGCACGCCAGCAATGTTGAAATCTATCAGCTGAAACGGAATAATTTTGGAAAGAAACAACCAGGTCGGTTGTCCAAGGTCGCAGTCTTGGAAGTGAGGAGCATTGCACAAGCTAAATTAGGTAGGAATCCATATCAATCCATTCTCAGCGTGCAGAGAGGAAGAAAGGACCTATGCCTGAGCCTCTGCCAGGACCTAATGAGTCCAACATCAGCTCTAAGACCCAGGTAAGATTAGGAACTGTTCTGCTAGCAAATCCCTTCTCCAAACTGAACTATATTTTTCACAGTGCCCAAAAGCCAGCAAGAGACTTCATTTTTCAAGTCATACAAAGAAAGAAATCCCATCCCTGAAGTTGCATTTAATTAGAAGGGGTGTGGAAGCACACAGCGACGAACATGAAGTTGCCACCAGGGAGGGAGCAGCACTGTGGTAGTTTTCTCTCTGATGTTAGGGTTTAGCTCATAATCCAAAGGGAGGTTTTCTCCCTTCCATCAGAGAAGTTATGTGGCCAAGAGCTCTGTGGGAAGAACGATGTGACAGAGGGTGTCAGTAACATTATTTTTGGAGGAATGCTGGAAGTCTGGATTAAGTTCAGATCTGCTGGATGAAAGCTAATGGAAACAAATCAGCCTAACAGACTGTAGTCCATGTTGCTTTATGGTTAAATGTAAAACATGCTATATAGTACTATATATTCCTTTACAAAAAGGGAACACTAGACTAGAACTTTGCAGAATTAAGGTCTGTGATGAAAACCAATTAAAATATCTGAATACACTAAAATATAGATGAGAATTTATGATTTGTTTTCAGAACAAAGCTGGAGGAAGAAAGGGTACATATATTATGGTACTGGCTTACCTCAAGCTAGCTGGATCATCACAGGCCATGCTAAATGTGACAGATGTCCAAATTCTTCCTAGAAGGTAAATCAGAAACAGCCATTATATACCCTTTTGCTGTAGCAATACCTGGAAACAGCAGAGAGCCAATATTCACAGTCACAGGCCACAGCCTAGAAGCTTGTCTGCAAACGGAAGGGAGTGATTAGGCTTAGCTCCACGTGTCTACAAAAGGCAGAAAACCAGAGGAATAGCCAGCACAGCTCTGAAAATAACCAGAAACACCAGCCTCTTCGGGGCACAGAATCAATGGGAGGGGCAGACTTGGAAAGAGTTTGTTCTGCATTCAGAAACAAAACTATCTACACTCCTGCAAATTTAAAACAAGATCATGTGTCACGGCTGATTCACAGGAGTTTCTTGTTCTCCTATCAAAAAATAACTCCGCCAACCCCAAATTTCATCCTGCCACTCACGCAATAAAAGACAACAGTTTTGCTTCTAACGTTTCTAGTGCCTGGTCCAGCTGCAGTTTGCATCCTAATACTTGACCAAATGTACTAGCTGCTACACAGGCTGAAGAGGACAAAGTTCCTCTCCTGAAGAGCACAAACGTTTGGAATATGAGGAATGAAGGAAATCCAGCAGCACAGTTATCTTAGTTTAGTTTTACTAAATTTTACTTGACATGTTTCATAACTGCCATAGAGACTTGCGTTTACTGACAGCATTCATTCTGAAGTGGGTGGCGGTGGTTCTTCAGATTACATATTTTGAGATGTTTTATTCCTCATTCTTTCTACTTCCTTGCTAAAAACTGGGATTTGACTTTTTACAATGGTTTATACTGTAAGCCTGAGGGAGGAAAAATCCATTTTTCTTTCTGTGCTTTGGTTAAAGAAGGAAATAAGTAACATGAGCCATGAAAGGACTTTGATCCAGAACTAGGGAATGTAAATGCTTTACAGATGCCAAATAAGGATGTTTCCAAAGAAAAAGAAAACAAAGCATTCTCTACCCCAACCCCTTTTCATTTCCAAACAAGGTAATGGAAGGAGAATTTTGTAAGATTTTGATGGAAGCTTCATTTCTCCAAGAGGTTGTTCTGTTTTTAATCATTACACACATTCATCAGAATAAACAACTGATTGTTTTGACAGGGGCTTATTGTGTTCCTGGGAGGGGAAAAATTTTCTTTAGATCAGGAGTGTCTCTTAAAGCTCTATAGTGACTGGAGAGAAACAGGGTAGAGAGGCAGGAATCCGTCCTTAACTGCAATGAAGTTAGTGACATTATAATGACCTGCCTGATGGCCTGCACAACGCATCCTAGGAGAGTCCACACGACGCACTGACACTGATGAAGCCCGTGCAGAAAGTGCCAAGAATAGGAAGATCCTGTGGTTGATCGGTTTTATTTGTACTGGATTTTTGAATAGCACAGGACCTTGCTCTGACTTACAAACACAGCATCAACATCAGTTCATCTTGCACGTTTACCACAACCCAGCCTCTGTGGGTAAGAACTGCTGAGAGTCTTACATAAACAAACAAAGAAGATCCAACAGACTAGAACATGAAGTGCTTCCAACTGAACCCTACTTTCCTTCTAAGAAATGAGGAGCCCGTCCTCTATTTATGTGAGTTGGAACAAGGTATCTGAGAGGAAAGTCATGACTCCAAGATTGAGTAACTGTTGCAGTCTATTCAAATCCCTTTTAAATGGACTTGTCTTTCACTATAGAAGACTTTTAGAGCTCATACAATGTGAATATCTGCTGTATGTTTCTAAAAAATAACATGGAGTACCCTTTACGTATGCAGAACACAATAGTTAAAGTTCTTTTGGCATTGTATATTCTTAAACATGTGTTTTGCACAATATTTTGACTCAGCAAAGGATGGAATAAATAATGCTCAGCAGACGTGCCTGGTCCTAAGATACAAATCTATGGATTCAGCCCATACAGATGGGCCCTGATCTTGCATGATGCCTCAAGGACATTTATAAGATTCCGCATGAGTGCAGGTGTCTTCCCTGATCCTCTTGCAAGATCAGAAGATGGGGTCAATGGCTGTGCTCCAGATAATGTCACTATTAACATCTCCAGACATAATCACAGACACAGCTACAAGAATAAAGCGGGTCAGAAATGAGCTTCTAAGCTTATGGTACAGCTGCCTTACTCCCTTCTAATTCCCTAAATCCCAGAGCACAGTGAGAATGAAAAAACACCTTGCTGGTAGAAACACAGCACCATGAAGCAGCCAGTGTTCAGGTAGGGGAGATGAATGCTGGCGTCTTTGGGGAATGGCAAGGTGAGAGCTCGTTCCTTTATCTCTCAAAACAAAACTGCGTGAATGTATCAGGACATAACTTTTTGGATTGTTTACTTCACAATAAAAACAAATTTGTGCCTGTATACTAGTCCTAATGATTTAATAATGCATTAACATCTTAACTCCGCTACCCAGCCCCAGCAGAAGTAACTAGTACTTACAATAAATAACGTTACAAATCACACCCCTATCACGCAGCACTTCCTGGCAGGTTTTGCAGTTCCTTTAGCACAGGAAACAACACGTTTCAGCACGGCGTTTCAGCGATTCCATGACTTTCTGTGTTGACGATGCAGGAAACTGTAATTTTCCGAACAGTATGTTATGGATTCAAACCCACTTATGTGGAAGTGGGGAGGAGGACACGATCAGAGAGGCAGGAAAAGCTACGCCTGTATTACTAGAATGCTCCCCACTAAACAGCAACATCTTGAACGAGTATGCCAAGTAGGGCAGACTGCTTTTAATCACGATGGTCTGCAATTCAGCGTGAGACTCCTTACTAAGTCCTCCATGTCACACTGGTGATTTGCTAGTGGCTTAAGATAGCTGACAGCAGGCTGTACTCTTCCTTTCCAGCATCAGGACAGATGGCCCGAGTTCACTCCAGCAACTCGGTTTAGCTGATATGAAAAAAGAAACACTAAGAAGCACTCTTATCGCAGCAACAAGACACAGCCAAGTCCTGGAAAGGGAAGGGAACCTGCCTCCTGAAGGGTGGAAAGCATTGTTCTGCAATAGCAAATAGCACCCGCTGGGCTCTCGGATATCTTCCTGTGGGCAGACTGCTGCTGAGAGTCCACACTCTAAACGTGCCTTGCAATCATTTACCCCAGATGCAAGTAAATGTTTACATTTTCAACAGCTACTAAATTGCAATATTTCTTAGACTGCTCGAATATGAGGGAGAATAGAACAGATTGATCCACTTCAATGTCACTGGAAGAAGGAAGAGGAGAGGATTGCAAGCACCGCTGGCACAGCCCTCCCTTACTGCACGCAGCCCAGGTGCTCGAGCCCAGGCAGCTGGGTGGCCTCAAGCCACTCTCACAGGATTTAGAGTGGATTTACCAGCTCAATCGTGGCTTGCAGACCTACGCCTCCTGGTCGCCTCAGAGGTCAGACCCTGGCATTCATTCCTGCAGGCCCTAAAACTAGCACTAAGCTCATTGTTTCCCCGGTATAAACGCCTTCTTCCCACAGATACATCCTTGTAGAAACTGAGGTTAAAAGTGTTAACTTTCAGGGATATACGGTAGTTAAAATGAAATGGAGAACTTCACAAAGTAACTACAATGTACACACAGATAAAGTGCAAGAGAACAGATAAAATTAATAATTTGCATGCCAAATACATTTTCTTCCTCTTCTCTATCTGGGACCAACGCTTTAGCCAGTGCCTCTTCTATTCTGACACCACCTTTTGGAAGAAGGTAACAACTGTCCTCTAACTTATTGCAAGACCCCTTTGACTTCCCTCAGACTGGTTTCCATGAACTGATACTAAGTGTCACAATTTCTGTTTTCCAGAAAAGTTTAGCAATGGAGTCACTGAGCAAGTCCTTCGGCAGAGTAGGAAGATCCGGTGTCCACTACTACGCTTTAATCACTATGCACTGCTCCTTCTTTACACCCACACCTCCCCAGTTTCCAGCATGTAAATCAAACTTTTGACAAGAAAACACACAAGGTGTGCTAGACAGTTCCAGATTTTAACCCTAAATTAAAACAGCAAAGCAAAGCCGTTTGCTTGTTAAGACCTGTATTCTACATAACAGTGGACCTAGGACCCAGACCTTAACTCTCCATCCCCAGGAGGTATATTCCAGGGTAAACAAGAAAGCATTTGAGCTTAACATAGTGGTAGCAGGTACTTTAGGCAAAGTCCAGGACTACCAGCTTGATTAGGATACCTGGAGTTTTGTTTTGGCTTTAAGCCATATAAAATAGATGTGATATAACACGAAAATGATCCAGTTAAAGAGGAAAACCATATAAGTAAAACAATATAAATATTGAACAGACTAAAATTGTTTGAAATAAAAAGGTAAAAATAGTTGCTCGTCAATTGGGGTGTTAAAAGAGGAATTGAGTGGGGTCGAGGGTTACAACTTTTGTTTATCAACGGAAAGAGGACACATTCCTGAAATAGGGGAGAATAAATAAGAGGACCACATGTGTTTACAGAGAGATGATTTGCAAGCAATGGTAACAGAAGTATTACAATCAGATGCACATTAACTCCTTTGGGGGGAAAGATCACAATCCATAGCAGCAGAACTCCAGAGGCAGGTAAGAAATCCAAAGGAAGCAAGAACAGAGGTAAAACCTTTAACAGATGTGTCAGGAAGTTCTTTGATAGCTGAACTGCACAGCAAGGCTCAAAACACCTCCCAGGTGGCAGTACCTATATCCCACAGGCATCCCTCACAGCAGCGCCGGCGAAGACCCTTACTGGAGGCCTCTTCTCTGACATCGGAGAAAGCTTTGTAAGCCTCGCTTGGAAAGTGATTAAAAAAGAACCCAATCAAAATGAATACAATCCAAGCAACTAGTGATACAAGCTAAAATGCAAATGTGGTGGTGGCTGGATTTTGTTTGTGGTAGGTTTTTTTTGTTTTGGTGGGATTTGTTTGTTTGGGGTTTTTTTTGGTTTGGTTTTTTTTTCAGGGGGGGTGTGTGGTCTGGTGGGGGTTTTTTTGTTTGTTTGGGGTTTTTTTTGTTGTTGTTTGTTTTTTTTTTTAATCACTGCATATCCTATACTACATAAAAAATAAGATTTTTGAAGGGTGGACGACCATGGTACATGGCATTACATCAGCACACGGGATGTAGAGCTGGCAGCTGACAAGCTGTCACGAACAGCAGACTTGCTTTTCTAACACCAAGAGAATAGTCAACATACAAAAACATAGTAACTCCAAAAAGTTTGTACTGCAGGCCTGTCTCCAAGGTCTGAAAAGCCCAAGAGCTACCTCAACACAGAGTAGTACAGAAAGAAACTGTAACTGGCCGTAAGAGAAAAAGCAAGCTGTACCCAGGAGCATATATGCATTTTTCACTTGCACATGGGCAAGTAAATGCATATTAATATGAGAAAGTACGCATATTAATACTGGAAAGTTATTCTCCCATCTTCAGACAGTGATTCAGAGAAAGATCTTAATATATAAGCCATGTGAAGGCTGATGCAATTACTAGTTGTAACTTCCTACATATAGCGAGCAAATGATAGGTATATGACAGCACTTGGTAATTCAACATCTTTGTTCCTGTCAACTCTGCAGGAACATTCCACTAAAATCTTACACATAAAACAACAAAATCAAAACCCCATAGGGTGGTGATGACTAGCATGGAAGCACCTTGGACAAAGATGGGCTTGTTCGTGAAACTTAGCAAGCCAAGAAGCCTGTTTGCATTTTCAGTAGAATACCAGATTAGAGTCAGCAAAAAGCTTAGGAAAAGTAAGGTTGAGTTTCTTGTATGAATCTTGGTCAGCTGCTGCCCTAGGCCTATCATACTCTGTGTGCAGGTGACAGAAAATTCAAACCATTTCCTGAAGCACAGTATAAGCGCAGACAAGAAAACCTCTTTCTTGGAAATACACTACCTAATTAAGATAAACCCAGCTTTGAATCAACTACTTGGAAAAAGTACACTTTGCCTTAACACCAACAAGTTGTAGGACGCGTTTAACAATGTGTTAGTTCACACAGGCAAAACCACCCACACCAACAAGCACCTCTAGCCTTGATTTAAATACTAAGCTGGAAGCCCAGTTTCTAGGAGGAGAATGCCACAGGAGAAGCTTCTCAGCGACCACCCGAGAGCGCTTCTCAAGTCACGACGTGTGAATGACTCTCCTGCCCCAGAAAAGCATGCGGCAATAGGGCCCATGCTGCAGACCCCAGTCAGCTGGGAAGGCAGCTTCGCACCCGCGGTCCGCTACGCTTCCCTAGCGTCATCTGGGCAAACAGCAAAGCCTCCGATGCAGCCCGCCGCTGCAGGGGACAACGGCTGCAACACAGAGGTTTGTGGAGCTCCAATGGCGATGACAATTACACTGCTCTGCGTGGGTAACAAAATGGCCCTAGAGCTTGTCACTATGAAGTCCTCTTCACTGCTTTCAAGGGAACAAAACCTAGCTGATTTGCAAAGGGTGTTTTCTCTAGTTTTCTAAGGTTTAAATGAAAGCTGTACCTGAAAAAAGTTGTAATTGTGTTAAATGATAAGTTGTCATTTTATTTTACAGATGCCTTATGCTAAGTTTAAGTTACCATGGTTACATCTTTTACAATAAATATCATAATAAAAAGGAGGGAATAAGAAACAATTATTCCCTTGGCTTTGCTTTTTTTTTTTTTTTTTTTTTTTAATGTCAGGGTGTTGTTGTTTGGTTTTTTTTTAAGGTACTGATACAAGATTGGTAGTATCATGTAACTGGTAGTATTATTACTGCAATATTAACAGTAATATTTGTATGCAGCTGACTGTCTAACATATATTGTAGTAAGACAAATTTCTGCCTGCTCTCACTGGATATTATGTACCTTCCAATCTCATCAAAATTAACTAAGAACCTAGTGTTGCAGAAATCTTTAGCTGTATCTCAGCAGGGGTTTTAATGCAAATCTGTTCATCATCATGTTTGTTCTGTGGAAATACAAGATACATGTACAGAAACATCTGCAAACCAATGTAGAGAATACTTAAATGATTTTGTATGTATTTAACTTGTTTTTATTAAATGAGGAAATAGCCTTTTTTCAAGGTCATTTCTTTGGTCTTAAAAATTCAAACCCAAGCCACCTGGTTTTCATTTCCTGGCCTATTCCTTCTGTCTCAGCTGCATACTGTGCTAAAAACAAAGGCTCCATTCTTTAATTGTGAATATCAGACGCCTTTAACCTTCATTCTGTTGCTAGTGCCTTGGAATGTGGAAAAGCTAATATACAATATCCTCTTTTATTAGCTAAAATAATAAATGGCCGGTTCCATTCCTTTTTATCAGCTGGGCTCAAGATCCACAGATCCTTGGAGACTTAGACTTCGACAGAGACAGAAATGTATGGCTTTCAAAGCAAAACCACTGTATTTGAACACAGTTCTGTTCTGCTCTTTTGGATGACAGGCAGGGACTGAAGGTCACTATTTCTAAAGTTACCTAAGAAAAGGCTGGAAATAAGTCACCTCAGGCCCTCGTCACCCTACGGTGGTTAACAGCCATCACATCTGGTCTCAATCAAAAGCCAGTAATGAACGACAGCTAGCCTATTCGGGGGCTTGTATCGTGTATGGCTTTAACACAAAAAAACTGGTACAGAGCATTAGGACCAGTGAAAGATGGCATTCTTCAGTGAGAAATGCAAGCTGCCAGAGGAAATGGGGCAGGCGGGAAACAACTTGTACAGCTCATTGAACCAGTTTATTAGCCAGCTCCGTGCAGAAGAGGATTGCTAATAAAGCAAAGAAATATTTATCTATCAATGGAAAGGAACACTTAGATGTTAAGGTGACCAAACTGTCTCCTACTTGCGAAAGGAACAGGAGATTCAGAGTGAATAAACAAAGGGATGTAGACCCCGGAGAAGATCTTAAAAAAACAAGCAAACAAAAAATTTCTTTTTATCAAGAAAGCAAGCTTTCAGAAAACCTGTAACTCTAATTATGATCACTACCAAGAGGGGACACAGTAACTGACTGGAGACCCATAGATACAGTCTTGAGATAAGCAGATCAAGTCCATTCATTTACTCTCTCATTTACTCACAATTCCTAAAACATTTGTTGCGTTTTGCTTGCAAATAAAACAACCTATTCATAACTTTTAGAACATTTGGTCTGGGGCTTGGCATTAGGTGTGACTGCACGTAACTGGATAAGGAAGAGGCACTCCTCGCTGAGTGGCGCGCTGGATCTCTTAACCAGGCTTCTGGGAGGCCTTAACAAGCCCCAGATCAGCCCACTACAGTTTCAAGGGGCGCAAGTGGGAGGGGAGCACAGGGAAGGCTGCAGTTTAAACCACATGGGCCAGAGGGAAAGCCAGCACTGGAGGCCAGGGGCAGCAGAAATCTCTTGCAGCTACTACTGGCGAGACTCAAGAATCTCCAGCGTGCAGCATCACTGATGCATAGATTTATAAACTTGGATCACAGAGAGTGTCACATTTACCTCTTCCCTTTTTAATCCACTGGCAAAGAGCGAGATTCTGCAGTTGGTTCACAGATGTACATTAAATAACAGGCAATCACTTTACTCACACATCAACACTTCCCACATTTAGTGAAGAACTACAAATTTGAAAGCTGTTTCCCGTCCCACCCCAGTCTATTAGTAACAAGGGTATTCATTACAGCAGCTTAAATAGAGGGAAAATATGTTGCTTAGCTTGGAGAAAAACATGTAGGAGAATAATCAGTGTGATGCAACACTGTCTGAAACTTTGATTTCACAAGTTATTACACCAAAAGGTTTAAGAAAGTGGCCTGAAGAAGAAAACTTGTGAAAAGTAACCAAAAAAAAAAAAAACCAACACCAAAAAACCACCAACTTGTACCATGTAATCTCTAGGAGTGACATGGATGTAAAATTGATAAGGAAAACACTTTGGTTTGGTTTGTCTGTAAAGCTAGTGAACAGAATTTATGCCACAGTGATAACAAATATTCTTAAGTCTTCCTAGCATTTATTGTTAAGATCATTCTGTTTATTACAACCATACCAAGCTGCAACCTTTCTTAACATGTTAGAAGCTACTTCATAATGAACCATTTTTCAGAGAGCAGAATTCCTTCTTTGGCAAGAACAAAATGCTGCCAGTCTGTTTTGCTAATTTTTAAGGACCCTTACATGCAATTCTACTTAAAAATCATCACATCCATACTTTGCTGCAGAATTCTTTGAAATTCTGTCAAAAAACCCCAAAACCTTATCCTGAGCATCAAACTTCTGTTCTCATGAAAAAACTGCTACTCCTTAAGCAATCTCAGGATCTCTGGAAAAAAAAAAAAAAAGGTAAATTAAAATTTACCTTATGTCTGTAATGACAATTGCCAATGCATTTCAGGGTTATTTGCGAGCCTTTATTTACTTAAACTCCTCAACTCTGCCTTGAGCAGCAACTCAGGCTTGAAGTTCTGCTGTGCTTTGGAATAAGTTTTCCAATGTTCCCTCTGGAGGTACACACAAAACAGCACCACAGAAAACCTAGCATTTCAGTAACCTTCTGGCATCCCGTTTCCTTGTCTTGACAGGAACACCTTGGCAAGCTCCATCTGACTCCTACAATGACTCTACTATAGGATCAAGAAGTTAAATGTTAAAAAGCCACTGAACAGGCTCCATCTCCACTTTACTTGGCAGAGGAGCAGTCCACGTAGCTCAGGCTCGGCAAGGAAGAGCGGCATCAACCTTGCCAGTACAGATATATGTGCACGCTGTACTCCCTCGTCTTTTCCAAAACTATTTAGAGTTTAGCAGCTATGTTCTTCAAGACCTTCCCCACCCTGTACCTGGCACACTCCAGCCTGAGCAGCAGCAGCAGTCACAATTTTCCAGCAGTGACTGACTATTCGTGCACCCAGGAACTGCTGCAGTTGCAAGTGCAACAAACAGAGGCAGGGAGAATCTCTCTTCAGTGCCCTCATTGCCACCACAGCTACTGTGCTAAGATCTGCAGGGGGGGGAAAACAAGTCCAATACAGACACAGGGGAAGCGTACAGGTTTTGGTGCGCAGAATGAGAGGGGAGAGATGCAGATTAGATAGATGCCATGGAAAGATGATGTATAAGCGAAGCGGGTACAACTGAATCAGAACAGTAGGAGCGAAGGGGCTGTATGGGTGTGAAATTGTATCAGAAGAGAATCCAACTACAAGTGAACATAAAATCGAGGAGACATTAGATCATTATCTTTTGCTGCTCTCAGAAAGTAGCTCAGACAGAACACAGGAAAAAAAACTTCTCCCAATCCTTTAAGATTAGCACACCTTAAGGATAAAAAAAAAAAATTTCTCCCAATCCGTTAAGATTAGCACACCTTAAGGATAACTACTAGCCTTGGCTAATTTTAGCCCCATCATCTCAGGCTGTAAAGGAGCATGCTTTGACGGAGAAGTTTAGACTGTAAGGAAATATCAGTATATACAGCTGTTGCATCCTTTTTTTCCATTAAAAAGGACAAACAAAAAACCACTTACAATAAAGAACCACATTAAGTTGTAAAATCAAATATTCTAAATTAGCAAAAGCCCAAGGCAGCATTGCTTATTGCAGTATGGCTTATGCTCTCTTAATTCACTGCTCCTTTCCAAATGCATCATTGTAATTGATTTTAAAAATAAATACAAAAATCACATACCTTTTTTTTCCTATAGGTCCCTCCACCTCATTCCGCATAGTGGATGAGCCTGTTCAGAAGAATCGGGGCTGGCAGTGAGGCTTTTGTTTCTTTTGCAATTCACTGAAGTTAGGAGCTCTACCTACATCCAGAAGGGTGCGGGGCGGCGCAGGGAGGGGGGAAGCTAGGAAGGAACGCTTGGTTCCCTTTACAAAGAAACCTAAATAAGGAAGATGAGAGACTCTCTGGACTTGCAGGTTTTATGCTTGTACCTGTATTTATCAAACACCACAGAGTAATTCTGTAGCAAGGTAAACTTCTCAGTTGCCAAGCCATGACATATTTCCCATTTTATAAACAAGCAGCAAAGCAGAAATAGATCTTTTGTTCACTTAGCTTAGTCTATTTTTCTATATTAATGGCACAATTAATTATTCATTAATGGCATTTAAAGAGCAGTGACCCAATCTTTCCATTCATTTTAACATTTTGCCTTTTGTTGTCCAGAATCAGAAGCCATAGCCTCAGAGTAAAACTTTGCCATTCATTATTGATTTTAAATTGTACTGGAAAAGAAAAATGTTTGTCTACGGATGGACGGATGTCATACTGGTGTTATCTAGATAGTAACTTTCCTTCCTTCCCCAAAACTTTTTGCCCTTGGGCGGAACAAAAATGTAAGTCAGTATTCTTAGATACTGTCCCCTTAATCTGCCCGTGCTAAATAAAACTTGGTGTCGTTGCTAAAGAACATAGGGAAAATTCTTTAACAGCTGCTATAGGCTCCTAGAAAGTCACATCAAACAGCGTATGACCCAGAGATGGCCTTTTTAGGTAAGAGTTCCACAGATACACACAAGTCTCAGGAAGGAAAAAAAGGCCTACTGATGACACTGCATATAAAGAATTGCGCTTCAATACTGTTTCAAACCAGATTTCATACCAGACACTTGGGATAGCAAAAAACTCAACAACGAACACCACAATTTTATGTACAATTCTGTTTCATCAAACAGATCTCCTTCTCCTTTCCCTCTTCGGAAAGAAGCAAAATGGTTTGTAATCTTCCTCAAAAAGATTTATGAAAAGACTTTTGAGAACTAAAGTGATGAGCTTGGAAGATACAAAAATGAGAACAAGCTGAAGTTGCTCCCCTCCATCTTACTAGAAAATGTTTACAATTTGACTTCTTTATAAAATAATCATTTTGCTAAGACACATCTAGAAGTCATGAGCCATCATCCATTCCTACCTGTTTCAGAGCTCTCTTTTGGCTAGTCTCTCAAAACTCAGTGCTTTTTTTTTTTCAGCCCTCCAACCTCTCTATTGGCACTTGCTTGGTCCTGTCTTGCAGAACTACTGAAGAGATTAAGATGGCAGGCCATCTGTAATACAAACAATATTATTAAATGAGAAAGCACTAGAAATAGACTAGAATGCACATTACTCTGCAAGGGAACAGTTCAGCAACAAAGACTTGAAGTTCCAGCTGTTTCCACCCGAAGAATTTTAGAATAAAGCACATTGCTGAAAAAAGTCACTTATTTCAGTTCCTAACAAATTACTACCTTCATAAACAAAAGGGTCCCAAGTTGTTGTTGCACTGCCCTAAGCCCCTAAAAAAAACTCAGGCCTTAAAAGGTAGGATGCAGTTTTCTTATATGCTGAACAGCTAAAGAATTACACATTTATGTAAAACAACAGAGAGAAGTCAGCTAACAACATTGCATTGAACTTGGCAAGACGGAACTTACTCAACTTGAATCAAGGACTCTCAGAACAACATGCCTGATAGCCAACTACTACCTTTTGTTAACTTATAAACATACGATAATGTACAGTATTACCAGAATGATTTAACCTTGCATTTTATGTGGTTCACTGTCCGATATCAAGACCTTTTTCCTTTTAGTACATGCACAGAAGGAAAAAAGCAAATGAGGAAATAAAATGCTTTTTTTATCTCAAGCGGAAGCATTTCCTATGTCACACACACACACACTTAGAAATTGCCTCACTTCAGGTGCTGGGGACATTACTTTCCTAGCTCTTTACAGGAATTATAGCACAGCCTATAAATATTATTTGGCTTGTTATACAGCCATACATGCTAAAAGACACGCTAAATGTGATCAATATGCATAACTTGTGCAACTGTTTTACACATACCATTTACAATAAACTGCTTAACTTCTGAAAATTTAACAAGCTAATCCATCCACACAGCCAGGATACCGCAGATGAAGAAACAACAAGAAGCAATTAAACACTACTTTTTCCATGAAAATAAACTGCCACTACTACAACCACCAGCCGGACTACAGCTACATTATTGCATGACAAAGATACACACATTAACTACAGTTTGTATTTTTTTCTTATTTATTCAAAAGCTAGGGGATGACAAAAAGGGTTAAAATGTTTTATGCCACCTATTTATTACATGAACAAATACTTAATCCAGAGGGACTCGTTTCACAAGCTCCTCTGTCCAAAAACCACACACAAATTAGTTTTTATACACAAATGTTTATTTCTCAAATAAACTTCCCCTTTAAACACAAGGAATGAAATCTAAATCTTCATAAAGATGAAACCAAAACAAAATCCCTCCAGTACATTGTAATCACTGTTTTCTTGGTCACTACTGGCTTTAACTGTTTAACATCAAAAAACAAGGACATATTTAAAAAATCATGCTACTGGATTCCTAGCTCTGCCTCTGACCAGCTCTATACTGATCTCCAATATTTTAAAATTTTACATCATCAAATCTGAAGCGTTTAATTGAAGAACAGCTGTGCATTAAACACAAACAACTGAACAAGAAGATTATAAGATGTAATCGAGTTCATAACGAATATAAGTGTTCTTTTCATCATTATAGATTCTTGGATAATGTGCTATCAGAGCATCCTGTGATCCGATGTAGATCGAATTATAAATCTTCCAATAAACGTCTCTGACTTTCCTGGCAGGATGAAACAAACCCTAGAAAACAGAACAGAACAAAATTTATTAAAAGCTTAAGGTCTAAATGTGTGTTATTTAATTTAATCAAGTTTTGCACAATAAGCATTTAAAAAAAGCTATTATAGTAACTAACACCAGTTATAACAAAAGAAGGTACATTAAATGTGTCATTCCCAATTTTTATGACTATCTAAACTAGCAAGCAGTAGGAAAGTATTATTTAGAGACAGATTTTCATATATTTTTTTCTGCAGGGAGAAATTCCATTGAATGTATTTCTAGTTTTGTATTCTTTTAAAATAAAAATTAAAACCTGCTGCAGTATATTTGGTTGGAACTGAGTCTTATCTTTGGCTTTACTAATTGTGATTTGTGCAGAGAGCGCCAGATAGTTGATCTCATGTATTCCTATTATTAAACCTAAAAAAATGAGCAGAATGTGAAAGCTCTAGAAAACAGTTCTATATAATAAGAATATACAAGTACTATCTGCAAAAAAATACACTGTGCAAGAGACTTCTTTCACCTTCCTACTGATGTTAGTATCTTTATGCTGAGCCCCCCCCCCAAAAAAAACCCACAGTGAAATTCCATATCTGCAGATAATTAATAAAATGCTGTCACATTTTCTCCATACTGATCTGCATTACATTCATTCTTGCTTCCCACCTGTTTTGTGAGTTTAGATTCGATCGCCAACAGAGCAAGAACTGTTAGGTGCAATTACACAGAAAAGGAGCCTTCAGGTTTTACCACCACATACACATTTACAGAAGCTGAACTGACCAGTGTTGATGTAATGGTATAAATTCTGATCAAAGCACTGTTTTCTAGTACTTTATTCTTAGAGTTTTAAATGTCTTACTATTTTTCTTGGCTAACAACAAATAATGTCAATATTAATATTGATAGTTTAATTATTAAACTATCCTCTCGTTTATTTATCTTACTTGTTACTTGTTCTTATAACCCCTTGCACTATTAATTTATTCCCCAGTCATTAGTTAGCGTCCTCAAAATTTCTGAGATGCTTCCACTTTACAAGTCAGAGTGCCAGGCTATTATAGCCAATTTATATTCTAAGTTACCTGCTACTTCTACGCAAGTTCCTGAATGTAATCAGCTATCTCACTATACCAAAATCTCTGTTTATTGCATGTTTCAATTATCGAAGTCCTTGGTACAGAATGCCATGTTTAAAGAATGCTTTAAAAGAGACAAAAAGCCACACTTTTCCTTTGCTGGAAATCATCTTCAGTTGACTTTTTTTGTCTCCTGGAAAGAAGTCCTGCCTGATAATTGCTGTCTCTGCTATCCCAGCATACATGAGGACATACCTGTAAACAATACTGCAACATTCTGCAGGGACCAATAGCAACTCTGAGGCCCTCCAGAGCCCCCATAACTGCCTGAATGACGTGAGGAGAGGTTTCAAACACATTAGGCCATACGTAATTTAACAAATGATTAAGAGAATCTTCACAGCCAAACCCATAAACACCAAGAGACATATGCTGCACCACGGCACTGGCTGTTTGCCTGTGTACAAGATCCCTGCAAAGAAAACAATGGTCTGTTAATAAACTATACTTAGAAGCAACATGATTGGACAAGCATAATACGGCCCTTCAATAACACTTTTTTTGAAAGCATTAATTTCACTTTTAACCCATATTTACTGACAGCAAGAGGCAGAGTAACAAAAATCAGTAAATTAAAAAAAGACAGTTTTGTGACAAATTACTGCGCTCTAATTCTGCAGCAAAAGTACTAACAATAGAAATTATCACAAGCAGCTTGAATGTAAGAAGCCTTGACTCACTTAAGCTGCTTGTATCGTTTTAATCTTCAAAAGTATTACTAAAACAGGAGTATATAATCTGAATTATTTGCAGACAATGGCTTCCAAATTACGCTGGTCACTTAACATCTTTAGCGAACAAGGACAATATGCATATTTGCTATTGTTTAAGACCCAGCTATATACTTAAAATACATGACTATCGCTAACTTTACCAGAGAGAGAAAGAAGTGCACTCACCTGTCCATTAAAGCATCTTCAAGCAATGGTGTAACAGCATAAATGTAATCTTTTCCCATCTCTCCAATGTATTCAAACAGGAAAGAAAGAGATTTTAACACACCATTCTGGACGTTCAGTTCTGGAACTCTGTATTCATTCATGAGTGCAGGCAGCACTGTGAAAGGTGAGCATGTTTCAGCTACAATAGCAATTGCTACTGTAGTACATACTCTGTTCTGCCTTTCCTGTACTTTCAAGTTATTTAGCAGTGTAGCCAATACATCATGAGGTCTGGAAGAGAGAACATGCACGTCCATGTCAATAGATTCTGTGATGATTTGCATAAAATTAGTTGAGTTTCAAACAGCAAGTGGCAGAAAAGCATGGCTTAACCCTTAAAAATAAGTTTAGGTAACTGGGAAACAACATAAACCACGAAACCGTAAAACAGCTTAAGCAACTGCATGATCTTATTTTCATAACCAACATTTTTTACTTTCTCTAGACTTAACTTTTTTCCTGCCTTCTGTTCTGCCTCTTGTAAACTCTGGAGGATAGCAGTAGCCTCCCCACTATTACTCTGATCCCACAGGTAATTACAAACTTGTATAAAACCATACACACTGACAGAGAGGCAACGTCCTGTACAGATAAGTGCAGTTACGGCATTCCTTGGTTGCTTGCTGTATCCGCATTAAGTCAATAATTGGTCACTTATTTAAGAATATGCATAAAGATGGGAATTGTGCTTCATTCTACAATTTGCTGACTTGCAATATCACCTTAGTGGCAAAAAATCCTTTGCAAATCAATAAAAGTATTGATTTGGGGAAAAATAAGAGAAGAGAGATTGACTATTTAAAGGAGAGTTCATGAAAGAATACAGTGAGGGTCTGAATGCATATCACAGTATCAAAAATTCATGAGACAAACAGCTCTGACTACCAAATTAGACTCTAACCTTGCTAGTCTACAAATTTAGTTTCAAAGTGCAGCCCTGTATGCTAATGAAGAACAGGTGACTGTATTCTCCTTCTACAAAATGAGTAGAAGTCAAGTCTACACATTTAACATGTTAAACGTAGAGAAGTTTGAATATTTCTCACCAGAAAACTCACGATCATCACTATGTTAGGTAACTGTGCGTAGAACTGGATAAGCATTAAAGCAACTTACCCAATAGCTTTCGCAATATAACCAAAAGTGTTCACTGTGGCTCTTCGGATAGCTTTCTTGTGAGCTTTTAATAATTCAAGCAGTTCAAAGCAGATCCTCATCCACTCCCTTGCAGAAACATATTCTGCACCTCTGAAAGAGAATAAAGTGAGTTACCTCTTCAGTGATGTTCGAAGTTTTTAAATAACACCACATAAATTGCAGCACCTATTAATTTCCTATCAACACAGGGATACTGCTTAATCAATTTCCTTAATTAGGTATCTGTTAACATTAGACCTTCGCTGGTTAACAGTGTGCTCAAAATTTATTATATTGTGTGCATTCTAGGTTTGCATAAATGGACAACATACTTCTTACAAAGTGTTTACAAAATAATATAATTACAATACATTCAACAGACCGTCTGCTAAATATCTCATCTTAAGCTTTATGCACAACTTAAGAAATCAAGACATATGACAATAAATATCCAGATGCAAAACCTGACAGTCCAACTTAGCTTTTGCTACAGTAACTGCCCACACAGAGGATCAAATATTTTATCGTTAGTCAGCTTACCGGTCTGCAATGCGCCCAACAAGATCAATACAATTTTCCTGTACTTTCTCATGTCTGTTCTTCAAAATAGGTGTAAGCCGTGGCAGCAGATCTTTGATTGGTGGTGTCATCTTGTGCATACCTATCGAATTCAGAGAGGCATATTTAGTTTTATAATGCCTCTTCATTTTGCTCTTGAACAGGCATTTAATCAATACACAAACATACCTATAACGTTCACAATAGCCTTAAGTGCTCCGAGTATGCTGCCCAGTACTTCAGGATATTCTTCACCCAGGTACTCGTACAGCACAACACCCAAGTGTCCCATCAGTTTTTCCTACAACCAAGTAAAAAGATGTAGAAGTTAATTTTTTTCCCCCTCTCATTACTATGACATACCATGGCAAATTTGGTAGGAGAAGTCAATACAATACCTCTTGGCAAGTCTTCATGACAACTGCAGTACGAGAGATCAGGTCAGCAGCCTGCTGCCTAACTTTAGCTGATTTGTTGTTCAAACGCCACAAAACCGTACCACAGATCTGTGGCAAGTAGGGTTTAACTCTTTTGCCTAGAGCATTAACCACTGTGCCAAAACCATTCAGCATCACAGAATCCTGAGTGTAAAAACAACAAAGGAATATCAGACCAACAGCAACGCTACATTTTAATTAAACTTGACATCATCTAAAATTGCTATTAAAATGCTAACATTCCAGCACTTGTTTCTGGATTTCATTGATTAGAGCACTGACACCTAAAAAAGGATTCTAGAAATCTAACTTAGAAGTATACGTTTCTGTATAACTAACAGTGAGCTAGCTTACAATTGAAGTGAACCAAGTACTAAATACCCTTGGCCATACCTCTGTGGTCTGTTCCTGAAAGGCGTACAAGATACCATCAATAAGTTGTTCTTCCAGTTTATGATCAATGTCTGCTGCCCCCAGATTTCCCATTATCTTCTCAATTGTTTCCATGACCATTTTTCTGTACTGCTCAGCCTCATCTTTCAGATCATCCACAATTCTAGAAATAATTTCTGCTGCTCCAACTTTATTTGCCAGCTCCACAGTTGTATCAACCAACTGAAATATACAAATGTTAAGTAAGCAAGCATTGTTAAAATCTACTTTCTACATCTTGAAAATAAATTTCTGTAGCCTGAAGAGGAGAAGCAGCATCATGCATGCTAAGCCCACTATGAACAACTGTTTTTACCTTTAGAAATCATCCAATGTTTTAAACAACACAAGTGGGGTGAACTACCCCACCTTACAACTGATGTAGACTCATATTCACAGATGTAAAATGTCTTGATAGCCTCCTAAGAACCTGTGAATCTTCTAGCCATGCAACTTCGAAATCACTAGTCCAAACAACATTCAATTTCAGGACATACAAGACAAAATTAAGCATCTAGCCTGAACGAACATTCTAATGTGAATTTTGTGCTACTCTAAATCATTTTCCAACTAAAAAAACCAAAATACCTGTCTGTAGTTTCTTCTGTCCAATGCCATTCTGTGCTGCCAGAAGTGTTTGAAAAAAGGTGGCAAGATTTCTGTTTTAATGTAGTTTGCTTCAACACCATCTGTACCACAACACTGCTTTACCACCTGAGAGGAAATAAAAATCCAACAATTTTAATTCTGTGTAGGGTTTGGGGTTTTGGGGTGGGGAGATTTTTGGTTTGATTTTTTTTTAAGAAAAAGAAAAACATACATATTCAATATTAATGCTAAACAATCATTCTGACATACCTTCAACACAATTTTTTTCATCTCTTCATCAGGAGACTGGAACTCTCTGATAAGGATTAGCATGACTTCTCTGGTATAATAGTTTGCATACTCAGCATCCATGAGTGGAATCAGGTAACCAATAGCCTTCAAAAATGCGGCCAAACCCTATTTAAATGCAGAAATGTGTCTCTAATGAGTTACAGAAGATATACATCCATTTCAGTTCAAACTAAAGAAAGTATTTTAGATATACCTTTCCTCTGTGTTGACGTATACCCTTCCATAAAGGCTTCAGAACAGAATCAAATGACTCAATACCATAGGGAGTAGCTGCCTCAGCCAAAGCAGCAATAGCCAAAGCGCTGATGGTGCGAACTTTCTGCTGCTCATCCACCAGACCTGTAAGAGAGTAGTGTTTAGTACCACTTCTTGTGAATGAAGTTCAAACCAGCAAAAATAGAGGGGTAGTATAAAAGGGATTAACTTATTTGCAGAAAAACTGAACCACTATTCCTCTTTCAGAGTCAGCTGATCTGTTTCTCAGTGTCAAAAGAACATACAAAACAAGGACCTTACTATCATTGTGCCTCACTGGGGTACAAAAAAATTTCCAAATATGAAGTAAATAAAAAAAAAAAAAAAAAAAAAAAAAATCTTTTCCTGGGAAAGCAGAACTTACCATGTTCAATAATTTCAACCAAGCTCCTGAGATGAGGCAAGATAGCACAACCCATAAGAATAGCAATCTGCTGTACAATCTTGATGCCGGTATGCCTAGCCTGCCAGGACTTCTTGCTTTTACAGACAGCTTTCAAGAAGGGTAACAGAGAAGGAATGCCCAAAGCAGAGGCAACGACAGCAAAGGCTCGAGCGGTTGTATTTCGGACATATTCATCCATATTATCAATATCAGGTCGCATTGTGGAGATCATTGTTGCCAAACCAGCAGCCTGAAGGAACAAACATACAAAACATACCAATTGGATTTATGAATGGCACAGTTAATTCTTCTGCCATGCCTATAAACATGCAGCTTTATGTAAGCTAACTCGGTGTCTTAATGAAGGATGGTACTTTACCTTAGCCAGGTTTGAAATAATTTCTCTGCCTTCCACTCTAGCATAGTAGTCTTCATCAATCAGCAGTGGTTCAATGACAACAAGGATCTGAAAAAGATGAACAAATTAATATTTCCTTTCATTAATACTTTTAATAGTATTTCTGCCCTTACTAGATTCCACGAAACGGAGATGATTCCATAGATCCAAGCTTAAAGCTTTATGATGACCCGAAAAAATGTAAATCTTTTATGTTCTTTTTACAGCTCTTTGTCTCTAAAGGACCTGGCCCAGAGATACTACCTAGATCAGATAAGATCCCCTTCCCACCCCCAAGTATGCATATATCATTTTTACATCATGCCTTAATACTATAAAGCCCACACTTCAATCGCACTACAAGAACTTATTTGGCTTAAGAAGAAATATGAAAGCCAACTCTGTTAAAAAAAACCATGGTACCATCCTCTTCTGATACGCAAATAAAATATACACTTCTCCCAGCAACGATCAGAAAAAGCAAGTCAAAGATGAAACTGCAACAGACCTTATGTACATACGGTCGGACCAGGTCATCCAGTTTGTAAAGAATTCTGTCAATGACTTTGACAAGCAAGTGACGCTCCTGATCTTCAAGCGTTGGTGACATCAGCAGAGGCAGAATCTGATTAAACAGTGGTCCTGCTCCAAATTCCCGAGCTTTATCAGTAATTTGCCGCAAGGCAGCCTAAACAAAACCAAACAGCCTATCGGTTAAACCAAGGAAACAGCACTGAACAATTACAAAATAGGTAGCTATTAACCACATTAAAATGTAATTCACTGTAACCACAGGCTTCAAAATACTTGCTCCTACCACTGCAAAACTCTACTTCAAACAATTTTATGCTGATCTGTTTAAAAATGAATGCGTGAAGAGAAACACCCCGATGTTAGCTCCCAGATGTTCAATTTTCAAGAAAAGCAGGCTCCTGGTCTAATATTAAGAATGGCTCCATCTGAAAAGTAGCTTATACAGCACTTACTTGCATCTAGGTACCTTGGTGCTATGGTCAATTTAGACCAAAACTGCACAGAAGAGACTGCTAACATATTGCATAGTGTCTAAGGCTGAAACTTAACTAAGAGCTACACTGCTAATTGAAGTGTAAGAAGCAAAATCCAGAAAATTACGAAGCCTTGTAAGCAAAAAGCACTATAAATTAATTCCTCATAATTGTAAAAAAAAAAAAAAATTATATAAGCCATATACTATTTAGTGACTGACATTACTGTACAAGGAGCAGCAATACTACATTACATTGAATGACAAACAAAAAGCCACACAGATATAGAAGAGGAAGAAAGCACTAAACAGATATCAAAGATTAGATTATCTTAAAGAGAATCCCACAGACAACTGAAACTAAACCTGAAAACAAACACAGATTTTTGAAAAATTAAATTAAATAAATGCATCTGACAATTCGTCTTACCTTTCTCATGGGAGGTGTGCCGTTCTTTATTTTCAGAAGTAATTTCATTATTTTTCTCTCCTTTTGTTCTTCAGGACTCAGAGTTGATTCATCAACATCAACCTACAAATAATTCCAGACAAATAAATAGGCATTGCTACATATTCAAAAGAAAACAGGAAACTTTAATCAGCATGAATGAAATCTCATTTACCAGCAGTTTATCAAAGTATTGGATATCATCTGGTTTTAGGAATGGAAGATTGCCAGACGGCTGGTCATTAACACTCTTCATAGTCCGGTCTTCTGTCTGCATGTGGAATCCAGTCATACCACCCAAAGGTGTTGGAGTTGCTGTAAGCTTACGGGCTGGAGTGCGAATAGGTACATAACCAGCTGGTGGGGGAAGAACCTACAGAAGGAAGAAAAAAATTTATCTTTTCACAACAGATATAAAAAGAGGAAGGCATCAAATACAAAATATTACTAAACTTTTATCTTCCATTTTATTTGTTCGGGGATTTGTGCAAGTGTTATTGCATACATTAGATCCCATGTTCACAGCAATACAAACAAATTTACCATAACAATTTGTATTTGTGCTTATCCTGTATTGATGATATTTCAGAAGAAACCTCACTTCCACTGCTGAGAGCTTGGATAATAAACTTTGAAGTCTCTTTACAAAGTATTAAAGAAGCACTTCAGTATCTGTATCAACACAGTGTACTTGCTGACTTAAAATTTGTGACTCTCTTCGATGTTTTTCTACATCTGGACTTAGTATTTCTATCAGTCCATTCAGAGCTCATTTCTGGCCTTGACAGGCATTCCCAACATTGAGAAGCAGAATAACGACTGGCCTTTGAGATCACCTTTAGTTCTTCCTCTCTAATGGATTTACAATAAATCAGTAACCAAATCGAACAAACATCTACAATCAATAATCAATACTTAATGTGAAACATTGTACTTCTGGGACAACTTGGTTTAAAAAAAAAAAAACCAACATCAATATCCCCAGGCAGAAAAAAAAAAATCCCATCACGGTCTGCTGTATTTTAATCCATCTAAATTACCTTATATCCTTCTGGAAACATAGCATCCAATTCTTCATCAGAAAGCGGTCTGTTTCTCTCATCGATTTCCCTCTCCCAACGCCAAGCCTGCAGCTGTTCAGGAGTCATGCTCATGATATGACCTATATTCAAATTAAAAAAAATTAAAAATGATTGGAAGAAAAATGTATGCAGAAGGAGACGACTTGTTTACTTAACCTTTAAGTGCTCTCTGGAGCCGAAGTTTCCATAGCACTTGAAATTCGTAGCCAGTAAGATATCAAACTTTTAGAAAGCGTTTTATCAATTTTTTACCAACTAAATTGAACACGAACAGACATATAACCTTAGTCTCAATTCCCCTCCAGAACTGAGTTGCTGTGGGCATTAAAAATGGTAAACTGAGCATATACTGACTGCTTTTATACAGACAGGAGAACATGTTAGGCAGAAGTCCATTTCAAAATACAACATAAAGGTAAATGCTTCATTTCCACGAAAGAAAGTGAAGTCTTAGAGAATGGACTGGGCTTACCTGGTGTAGGAGTTGCCATGTTCATAGCTGGTGTACCAATGGGTGTTTTGCCAGGTGTCAGA
This sequence comes from Platalea leucorodia, assembly GCF_965183815.1. Taxonomy (NCBI): domain Eukaryota; kingdom Metazoa; phylum Chordata; class Aves; order Pelecaniformes; family Threskiornithidae; genus Platalea; species Platalea leucorodia. Next base: position 70,374,608 of record NC_138827.1, read on the forward strand.
ACAGGAGTGCTGCCACCCATCTGGCTAGCAGGTGTTTCATCCCATCGTGACTTTCTTTTACTTGCTCCTGGGGTTGGTGTCTCACCAATGGAGTCACCACCTCTGTCTGTACGAGGCGTCTCAGCCCATCCACTGCCATGTCCCGGAGTATCTAAGAAAAAACAAAACAATTTTTGCAGAAAGGTGAATGGTATATATTCCAACTATAGTATCAACATCCAAACCCATTTTCAATATCTCGTCCTCATGTCTACGCAAATCAACAGGTATCAAATAAACAAGTACACTACATAGAAAGTAAAGACTAGTTTGGTGAATATTGATAAAACACAGGCATTACACTAAAAACATCCAACAGAGAACTTCGTTTTATGAAAAAAGCATGTCATCTTCTTGCTGAATCTTAGCATAAATAGATAAAATTCTACAAAATACAAAAGAATTCAGATATTCTAGAAAACGGACAAAGTACTCCATGTACTCCCTTGACAAAAGCATTAAGGAACAATGGTGTTTCACTGTTCTCTGACACATGAGCCTAATTCAAATTAGGCAGGTGAGAAAATGCTTCCAAAACTTATTTTAATTCTAAGCTCTTCAAAAAAATTAAGAAGTTCAAAAAACAACACACACAAATGTATCACAAAAAGCAATTCAACGTGAGCTCCTTTACCATGTCCTTTACACATTAAAATCCCAACCTGCAGCAGTCACTAGATATACCACAAAATTTTAATTCAATTTTTGAGCCGAGGTGCTTTCACAGATGCAAGTTAAGCTAACAGGCAGAACTCAATGCTACGAGCAGACAAAAACATCACTTCACATCAACCACTAGATGTCAGAATACAATTACTTCTTCCCTGACTTCTGAATCTACCGTTAAGGTGAAAAAATCCTAGACAATTAACCATTCAAAACTTATTATGCGCTGTCCAGTTCGCCATAAATACCTCTTTCTGTTTTAGGTGTTTCATCCCATCGATTTTTACGTGCACTGGAAGTGGCACCTCCATGGCCTGGTGTTGCATGACCAGGCGTGTCCCGTCCAGGTGTCGCAGCTCCTGCTGGTGTATGACTGGGAGTTGGATCCCATATTTTTGAGCCTGGGGTGGCACCAGGAGTTTCGCTACCCTTTGCACGGCCTGGAGTTTCATCCCATCGCAGAGATGGTGTATGTCCTGGAGTCTATACAAGACAAATGCAAAAGTATTAATCTCTCTCATACTATGCAGTAAAAGACTGCTAGTTACTCTTTTTTAGTAGACTAAGAAACTTACTGAAATTCAAGAGAATTAGCATTAATAATGTCTTCTACAGATAAGCTGATGAACACTAGGATGATTACCTCTGCTTGATCCCAACTGGATAATTTTTTAGGTGTAGCACCAGGAGTCTGATCAGCTGTCTGATCCCAACGCCGTTTGCGTTTTGAAGGTGGCTGAGATGCGGCTCCATTGACGACTTTAAGCTCTCCAGCTTTAGCTTTTTCAGCTAGTTGTTGCCTAATTTCCCTCTATTCAAGGGCACAAAAAGACAAACATAAGAAACAGATTTCTTAATAAGGCCTCTTCCGATTATACCTTTAAAAGAGATTTTTCAGCTGTATATCTTTTTATGCTATTTTTTGAGGTTTTGCTCAAATAACATGCAATTAGCTACTGTTTTAATTTCAAGTTCATTCTCTTTTCAAGTTCTTCTGTACTGACAGAGCAGCTATGTGTTTGGAGAGGCTGGTTTTAAATTGATTTCCTATAAAAGCCATTATTATAACAAATGCAAACGCATGGAAAATTTTGACTGCTATCAGTTTCTGCCACCTGCATGTATGCCTTAAAATCATTACACATCTGTTTCAAACAAGTTCCACTTCAGTAAATTGAAGGTGGATGAGTTAGAAAATGCATTCATGTGCGTTATATCCCGCAACATAAAAGAGCCCTGAAATTCTTATTTAAAATTCTGAGACATTATTAAAACAGCACACCAACCCAGACTGTTTTTCACTTATCAATGGATCCATGAACAGTAAGATTGTCAAAATTATGAACCAATTCCTCAATTAAGGTAAGCCAAGCAAGGTGAATCAATGTAAATCTAGAGAGGTCACTGGAACTACAAGATCTTGCTCCAATGAACAAGATGGCACTGTAGGTATTACACAAGAAATTTGATTATATTATCAGTATCTTCTCACCTATTACAATAAATTTTTAATAGCCATGAATAAAGCATGTACTTTTATCTTCTTTTCCTCTAATATTTAAAACCAAATGTCAACCTTATACCAGTTCTTAGTACTGCAACATCTGTTTTAAGTGCTTCAACAAAAGCCTTTTAAAACCTCCCTGGATTGCCTTTACACAAAGCTCACAAAACTAAACATCTCTGACACCGAATGTCCCTCAGTGACTGTTAGTTTTTGTCTCTCATCCTCTGAAAGAAAATAAATAATAGAAAGTCCAAGTGCTATAAAAAAATCCAGATTAAAATATATTGAGGCTATTTCTGCCTCAATTGTTTAGGTATTATATAGAATCATAGAATCATTAAGGTTGGAAAAGACCCTTAAGATCATCGAGTCCAACCATAAACCCATTACCGCCAAGTCCACCACTAAACCATGTCCTCGAGCACCACGTCTACCCTTCTTTTAAATACCTCCAGGGATAGAGACTCAACCATTTCCCTGGGCAGCCTGTTCCAATACCTGACCACCCTTTCAGTGAAGAAGTATGGAACAGATGTTTTTCAAAACTTTGATCTTTAAATTCTACTGACTCTCAACATGTGAAGAACCGGATTTTCCAAAGAAAAGGACTTTTAGGTCAAGACAAAAAGTCAACGCAATTTCCATGCCCACTTTCTTAACATGCTTTCAAAGGCTGTAAAATGAAACTAAGTTCAAGTGGAAAACCCTCCCCTCCACCTACCTCTTCTTTCGTTAAATGTTGTTCACGCATAACATCCATGTATGTTCTGGCATTCATTTTAGGATCTGGTGTCTTCCCTCCTGTGGAAGAGAACAGCAACAGGAATGGAGCACAATGAGTACAGGATAAGCAGAAACTATTGACTTTTTCTATTGTCCTGCTCTAATATTATATTATTCCATGATCATTTAATTTTACTTTTTGATTGAAAATTTTTAAAATTACATGTATCTTACGTTTATTCAGTTTGCTGATCAATTTAACCTGTTTGAACACAAACATAACTACTGCAGTTTCAAACAAATATTTTAAAGCCGATATAAATGATAAAATGACAACACAGTTAAGAGTCTTCAGAAGTGATGGGTTCCTGGGTTGCTAATCCGGAATACGTACACTTTCGTGCCTTTGTCTCCATCAGCAGTTCTGACTTCAAGCAGCAGAATAGAAGCCTAGAAAATTATCTCTTTACCATTAGTAACACTTTGGAAAGATATTTATATTCAAAACATTACCTTGTGTAAGCTGTTAAATCCTAGTTGTTATCTGACTATCAATAACTACTGCATACCTAAGTAATGTTTAAAGTGTTTTATCATAAAGACCCATTTATAAGTTTGACAAATCTGGATACGTCTCCCAGATCTTCTAGTGTCGTATTGTAAAAGGGCTTCATTAAAAAAAACAAAACAAAACAAAAAACCCCAGAAAACTGTTTGATGACACTTTCCCCCTCTTTTCTTCTCAAGGTACATTTGTGATTGGGAGCTGAATGCAATACAGTACATATACCACCACAATGATACTCACAGGTAATGGGTTTTGTATACCATATGTTGTTTTATGCTGTGTATCTTGCGTTAATTAAACTTTTAAATACTTTACAAGAAGCCCAACTTTATAAAAATGAGACTTGTCAAGAAAAACACTTTTCTTTAAGAAAATGTGCAATTTGCTATACAGGTGGTATAGCATTATAATTTAGGGAAAAAAATAAACTTCTTAAACATTTCTATGCTGAAGATCATTGCCCAATTGGCTGTGTCATTCTGACACTAGCTTTGATAAGACTTTCCTTTGGAATACTTTTTCACCATAATCTACACAGGATGTGTTGAACTGCACCCTTAAGAATGCAGACAGGACTGGCATATAGCAGTACTGCTGTAGGAAAGAAATTAAGGACAGTTAGTATGGGCCTGTGAATTCTGACAATACATGTTTATATCAATTACAATTAAGCAAGTAAAATACTTAATATCCCTATTAATTCATGCAGGCTGAAATTCTCATTTGTAAAACCTGCAAAATAGCTACTAATTTTAAGCCAACAGGCACCTTATTGCCACACGTGAAACTCACTCACCTGAAGAAAGTTTGTCAGACCCACTAACACCCCTTTTCCTGACTTGCATTCTCAAATTATCAGAACAGACTTGAACTATTAATAGTATCAAAGTCTTATATCTGCTTTTGTTTCTTTTAGCTATACCACCTAAGTTTACATAGGATGGTAAGAATTAGGTGCTCTATTTTGAGAACTAGCATTTCAAAAGCAGTAACCCTGTAAATCTATGACTTGGAATGAAAACTTTCAAGGTACTGAAAGAATTTGAGCACTCAATACACAAGTTGTTCCAAGTATAATACACAACCCAAAACAAAAAGAAAAGAGAAACCTTTAACCCTTTGTGTTTCTATGGCAATGGCTCATTATTTTCTTGTCCTTCTACCTGGAAAGAAAACTTGTATTATAAAGATGAAGAATATGGCACCTAGGTTTTCAACCAAATCTCTACAAAAAGGGGATGTTTAAAACAAAACTAAGTTTACAAGCGTGCCAACAGAAATCAAAGGGCTAAAGACAATTAAAGACAACAAATTTCATAAAGGGTATAGAAAAGTCAAAATAAATTACCATCTGCAAAAGGATCAAGACGCTCAGGGGAAATTATCATCATCCGCCTGTGCTTTTTGTACTCATCCTCCCGATCCGCAATCTTTTGAGGACGGTGTTCTGCAAAAGGATCATACTAAAAACCGAAAAAAGCTGGTTAGTCACATATATATGAAGAACAAAATGAAAAGTGTTTGGTGACCATAAGTTTGCATTCATTTTCAGTATTACTAAAAAGGCCTACTTTATTTTTAATCTCAACTATGCAGGAATGTCAAAACACTATGCTACTACAAATTTTACTCCTGCAACTGGAATTTTGATTTTTTTTTTTTTTAACCACAGAATTTCTTGTGAAATAACTTCTGACAAAAATTTGCTACTTTAAGAAGTTTATTCACTTGTTACCAAAGCATTTCCTGCTGTCAACCTTTCCCCTTCTTTTTGCAGGAGAACTTAATGCTACTTTATATGCCTTTAAATTTCACAGAAAAACACTCTAGGAATATAAAACCTAAGTGATTACATTTTCTTTACAAAAATAGAAGTATAAAGGACATCAAGTTTTCCAGTTATTTTCATTTTTTAAGTATCTGACCTACCAAAAAAATTTTTTTAATAGTTTAGTGTATATGCCCACGTTGCCTTTACATGCAGAAGTGTCTATTTTTACCACCCTGTGGAATTCTAAACTAAAGCAGGAACAAGCTTACAGCAAAATTAAAATACCATAGCCCTTTACATACATCTTGTATTTCCAGAAGACAAGACCTGGTCTCGAAAAACTTTAACACTTCTTTTCCCTAATATCTACAACAGTATTTTATTGTGCCTTCAGTTAAGACTTACCTGTTCAGTAGACTGTGGTATGTCATTAAGCAATGCCACTGGGGCATGGTACCCTGGCTTCTTCTGGCCAAGCAAACTTGTAGAAGGGTAGTCATCATCATCCTGTCAGTAAAAAGACATGGCAAGTTTGTCAAGTTGATATTGTATTTAGATAAAAGAATGTCAAATTAACATACTGTGGTCACAGAAAAGTTGAAAATGGACAACTAGAATAGTTAATTCCAAATTTTAGCAAGCTTTTTCATATAGCTTGTTTTATTACTCCCAACCTGCTGAGTCAGATAAACCTACCCACATCACTAAAAAGATAACTTTTTCTCCACAAGACAAGTATTGCACAATATGCTACATTTAATCAAGTATGCTGTCTACACTAGTTATACAATAAGTCTGTATTTCATATTAGCACTATCGATACAGTTCTTTAGTTGGCATGTGAAAACTGGTGCACAGAAATTCAAACCATTTTTTCTTAAAAGCCAGCTGGACATAGAACAAAACTTCAGTAAATAACCCTACAAAAAAGCTTCAGAAACAGTGAAAAATTCAGAAATATATTAATGATAATTTAGTTATACCTTCTCAATCACAATGGCAATAACAAGTACTCAGAATGTGCAAGATGCTTTTGCTATCTATTGCCTCATATTAGTAGTCAGTTTCTGTACAATAATTTACAGCAACCCAGAAGAAAAACTGCTCTTAAAATTGTGAACAGATTTCAGTGAGACCCTGTAAATTTTTAATTAAGGAATTCTTAGAAGTCTACAAATTACACATAGTACATTACTAAAAAAAAAAATATATCAACTAGTACTAAACTGAACGTAACAATCTTCCCTCTTCTTAAAAATATAATTCCTTCAGTGTAATATGTAGTTGCCTATGTATTTATGGTCAGAACTGTAGCTTCTGATTGCTCCTGCAACTGAAAATGTGGTCAAATGTTTAACATTAGAAATTAACATAAAGTAATCTTACAAGCAGGATACATAAGGAGAACATAACACAGTGAAAAAGCCAATTCTCAAAAACTGCTCTGAAATTTGAAATGAACTAGAAATAAAAATCTTAAAACAGTCACTTAAGTTTGTTGGCCCAAGTTCTATTAGTTTGGTTTTTTTTTCCACAGCAACAGAACAGCAACAACAGAACAAAGTTAATTATTCCAGTCAAGGCCAACATTGATTAAATACCAGGCCACAACTTTTTGCCTTCTGCTTGGGCCTACGTGACTTTCAAAGCACAATTCATGAAGTACAAGCCAGACTTAGAACTTATGAGCTTCCCAGATAAGACATACTTGGTCCAGTATGGCTTTAATGACAATAATTGTTTGTACTTCAGCAACTGCTATTAAAAATTAGTCAAAATTAATTCCAAAATACTTAGAATGCATGCCGTAAACGAACGAATACATAAAATCACTTACATCTTCCAATTCAGTTGCTGCAATAGAAGTGACATATCCAGCAAACCTGCTGTCACTGCCACCATAAATTTCTTGATCATAATATCCTGTGGAATCAAGGCCTACTCCTTGCGCTTCATCAAGAGCAGGCTTTTTTCCTTGAATTTCTCGAATTTGTGCTTCAATATCTAGGGTAAAGACAGACACACACAAAAAATCAGGTCTTTTTACACATACACACAAATGTAATACTCATGTTACTATGTAGAGCAAACAATTTTTCAGCCAATTTCAATTATTATCTCTAAAAAAATAAGCAAATATGACACATAAAACTATAAAATCACAATGTTTGTAAGCAGCTTTTCCTTAAGTTGTAATATTATCCAGCACAGACTACTTCAATTGTATGGCCTAAAGCAAACTATTCAAACCCACTGTTAACGTATCTCATCTTCCAACAGAGATAGAGAAGGTAATTTACACCACAGTAATATTTCTCAACACTACACTAACACAAAACTTTCTCAACGAATATAATCCTCTCATTAAAAAAGCCTTTCAAAATGTTACCACCAATTAATAAACCAACTCTGCTAATTTCATAGAATCATAGAATCGTTAAGGTTGGAAAAGACCCTTAAGATCGTCAAGTCCAACCGTTAACCTAGCACTGCCAAGTCCACCACTAAACCATGTCCCTAAGCACCACATCTACATGTCTTTTAAATACCTCCAGGGAGGGGGACTCAACCACTTCCCTGGGCAGCCTGTGCCAGTGCCTGACCACCCTTTCGGTGAAGGTATTTTTCCTAATATCCAATCTAAACCTCCCTTAGAGCAACCTGAGGCCGTTTCCTCTCATCCTATCCCTTGTTACTTGGGAGAAGAAAACTGATCCCTGCCTCGCTACAACCTCCTTTCAGGGAGATGTAGAGAGCAATAAGGTCTCCCCTCAGCCTCCTCTTCTCCAGGCTAAACAACCCCAGCTCCCTCAGCTGCTCCTCATAAGACTTGTGCTCCAGACCCTTCACCAACTTCGTTGCCCTCCTCTGGACACACTCCAGCACCTCGATGTCCTTCTTGTAGTGAGAGGCCCAAAGCTGAACACAGTACTCGAGGTGCAGCCTCACCAGGGCCGAGTACAGGGGCACGATCACCTCCCTGGTCCTGCTGGCCACACTATTCCTGATACAAGCCAGGATGCTGTTGGCCCTCTTGGCCACCTGAGCACACTGCTGGCTCATATTCAGATGGCTGTCAACCAACACCCCCAGGTCCTTTTCAGCCAGGCAGCTCTCCAGCTGCTCCTCCCCAAGCCTGTAGCGTTGCATGGGGTTGTTGTGACCCAAGTGCAGGACCCGGCACTGAGCCTTGTTCAGCCTCATGCAGTTGGCCCCGGCCCATCGATCCAGCCTGTCCAGGTCCCTCTGCAGGGCCTTCCTACCCTCCAGCAGATCAACACTTCCACCCAACCTGGTGTCGTCTGCGAACTTACTGAGGGTGCAACTCAATCCCCTCGTCCAGATCATCAATGAAGATGTTGAACAGGACCGGCCCCAACACTGAGCCCTGGGGAACACCACTCGTGACTGGCTGCCAACTGGATTTGACTCCATTCACCACCACTCTCTGGGCTCGGCCGCCCAGCCAGTTTTTAACCCAGCACAGAGTGCACTTATCCAAGCCGCGAGCCGCCAGCTTCTCCAGGAGAATGCTGTGAGAGATAGTGTCAAAGGCCTTACTGAAGTCCAAGTAGACAACATCCACAGCCCTCCCCTCATCCACCAAGCAGGTCACCTTGTCATAGAAGGAGACCTGGTTAGTGAAGCAGGACCTCCCTTTCATAAACCCATGCTGGCTGAGCCTGATGCCCCAGTTGTCCCGCACATGCCACGTAATGGCACTCAAGATAATCTGTTCCATGAGATTTAAACAAATCTGTTCAAAAGAGCTACAGCATGAGTTGTCAAATCTGAAAACATTTAATAAAACACTGTATTATGTTATCTAACATATTGCAAAGCTGTATTATCTTTGAACAAATAATAAAAAAAAACTCTAAAATGCCACTGGATACCAAGTTAGCAAAAAAAAAAAAAGTTCGGACCAGTTTCTTTTCACTCTGGCAGCTCAAATGTTCTTTACTCATGACTACTCCTGCCTGCACCACCATCTTTGAAGAGTCTACTGTTCTTCGGGATAACAAGAAAATTACCCTTCAAACAGGACAAAGTATTGGGGTCTGACTCTGATCAACTCTAGTGTCCACTTTTGACCTTAGAAATTTGGTACTTTCAGAAAGAACATTAACTTTTTAATCCAGAAAACAAGGAACCAAATTAAACCATGCTTTCCTCCTACCTGTTGTAATGCAACAAGAAAATAAGTTACAGTAATCCAACTGTCTTCAGCAAATGTAATTGGTATATTAAGGTACAGCTAACTCCATAAAATTATTACTGTTTCCATCTGAATTTTATTTCATTCAACAGATGTGTAAAGACAATCATCCATACAACGTGAATTTCAGTACATCAAACAATTATTTTCATGGCCAAAAAAATACTCAGGAGTTGCATTTCATGGCTGGAGGAATACCAAGGATCACACTTGAGCAGGAGGGTTGGACTATATCGTCTCAAAAGTCCCTTCTAACCTCAACAATTCTGTGATTCACCCTCTCCTGTCTGAAGTGGCATTGCTTGCTACATTAACTTGAGGGAGATTTGCCAATTTGCAAAAGCTACAGGAAATTCTATTCACAAATAATCTTAAATCTTGACTATTCACTAGGTTTTTTACTATTGTTGCTCATTTTTCTTTTTCAGGATGAATAAATTTCACAAGGTTTTCCCACTGAGATATCTTGCAAAAGACACTATACTACAGCATCTGCTAACAAACCTGACAAAAATTAAGATTAGAACACTTTTTTTTTTTTAAGGTAAAATTATTGCTAATCCAAATTATTGGACTGGAGACATAAATGGGGGGTGGGAAGGTGGGATTGGTGATTTTTTTTTTAAATGATTGAGAGACTGCAGATCAGAATTGCTTAGTTTAAAAGTTTAAACTGCCAGCCCTATAAACTTCAAGACTTACAGTCAAGGCTGGGTCCTTTTCTTATCACAAACTGCCACTGATAAAAAAAACACCAACCAAAACAAACACTGTAAGCCAAATTATGCCTCCTGTAGAAATGTATGTTTTCTGTAGAGGTAACTGAACATGTAGTTTTACCTGACAAATCTTTGCTATATAGCTATGAGCGAGAACAGCAGAATTAAGTGTTCATGTACAGCCTGCAGGACTGGTAGTTAGAAACACTGACTTCACTATAAGCACAGTAAACCTGACAGCAAATCTGCAATGGTCTAGTGGGGAAAGAAAGAAACAGCAGAAATATGTTTCTAAACTCATCAAGAGCCCCATGCACAGGAGACACATCATAGCAGCTGCTAAGGAGAATCTTGCTCCAGCCAGTTAAGGGCTCCCACCAAACTTTTGCAGATATCTAGAACAGGGTAACTTGAACAGCCACCTCTGCTTTACAGAAACCCATGGTATCTGCCCTGAACTCATGAGAAGCTGAAACCTGACAAAAGCCTTATACTGCTGGCCATGATCACCTGCTGAATCCTGCCCTCAGGTACATCCAACTCCCCCTAAAATCCTGCACAGCCCAGGGCATTCCAGTGAGTCCAGAGCTTGAGACACGTTGCTCCCCAATACGTTACTTCCAGCAGAAACAAACTACTGCCGGATTAGGGATCCCTGTCTTGCCGGCAGAGGTCTCCGATCATCTTCAAAGGCATACCACATGTATCCTGTGTACCAGCGTCATCTTGAGGTATTCCATTTTTGTGAAGTCGTCCTATGGCATGGTTATGGAACTGATACAACTCAAATCCTTTTCTCACAGATTTTTTAGTTATTTCTGCTTCTTCCAAAGAGTAGATCAAGTTCCTGATTCCTTTTGCAGCCCGGTGCAATGCAGCACTAGGGTGAAAGGGAATACCTGAAGCTTCCCTTGCTACCAAGGGCAACACTACTAGCACCGAGTGCTTTTAGAGTACAATGACATCGTTTCTTATTTCTAAAGAGCAGTTACTAGAACAACACACTGCCTCTTTAGCAGCATATTAAGTCCTGATCGCACATCCATAGCTGTAACCAACTTCAACACAAAAAAAGCCTACAGATCTGGCCTACAATGCAAATGCCTTTCCATCATCTGTCCACTGAATCAACCTGACCATAGAGCTCAGCCAAATAAAGCACCAGTAAGTATCCTGTCCCATCAGTAAGTACCCTGTGCAGGATGGGCCACAGAGATTTGCCTGTTCGCGGGCTGCCACCACTACTACCGTTAACAGAGTCTATTAAAACAATTGTGGGATTTCTGCAGCAAAAGCGTTAATACAAAAATACTTTCCTATTAATAGTTCTTACCAACACTTTACATACTGAGGCCTTGTTCTCTTATTTTATTTTTAAAATAGCTGTACTTACAGAAGAGGATACAGATCTCATTTCTTATTGGCCTTCTCCTTTAAACTGCAAAGACTACAACTGTTTGCAGACTAAGAAGCATTCTCATTTTCTTACAGCAAAACCTGCTGGGTTATCTATACTATAAAAGAAAGTGCATAGGGTCTATAGGGTTAATAAACCCCCACTTACGGCCACCATAATTTTCACCTAATGCCATGCAGTCTCTAAGTGCTACGATAAATTAAACACTCTGAAGAGAACACCCATGTGACATGCCACAAAACCGCTTTAGCCAGAAGGTCTAAAAGGTCTGCAGCCCGAAGTACCCTGATTGCCAGTTTAGAAAGCATCACACATTTAGCTGGAAAAGATTATTTTGACATTAAAGATGTGTTTACCTTCCTTGATCTAACTGGCACTTTCTTGAAAAAGCTCACATCCTATTTAACAAAGCATTTAAATATAAATCAAATTAAGAAAGAGTAATCACAAAGCATAAAAATCCATTGTGTAAAGCAAGGTATTGTTTGATGATTTAATCAACCAGGACATAAACAGAAACTTCAGTCAAAGACAGAGAAACAGTAAAGGGAGTGGGATCTAAAAAAAAAAAAAGGGGGGGTGGGGGCGCGTAATATCCTACTGATCATTCCTTTTTCTGTATTTTACTCTATTTAATATATTTTGGTATTTTAAAAGAAGAAACTTCAACTTGCACAGCTGATTTGAAACATAACATAAATGTTGAATATTATTAAAATCAACATATTTGAATTTGAAGCCACTGAAAATCTAGCTCACAGACAGATCATGATAGCTGTTCTCAAAATATATACTCCATTACCATACATGTAGTTCTACTTGCAACGTCTGCAGTGTAACATGAAAAAAGAAAGAAGAATCAGACCCTGTACTGAAGTACTATTTTACAGCGTAAATAGCTGCCATGTTTTCATGCCTTATCGTGTTTTTGCACATTTAACTTGCCCTGTGAAGCTTTATTTCTAGCTACTTCGGCACTCTCATACACGTTAGGTCCCTGTTATATTTGGAGATCTCTTTGTTCTTTTCTGAGCAAGAAAAAAATGATGCAAATTAAAAACTACCTTCAACAGCATTCAAAACTCACGCATTTATTGAGGCTTTATAAGCTGCCACTTAAAACTTTATTTTTCAGCCTAAAACAAAGAGGTCCCCCCCTTAAGCTATGTAACTGAAACAATCTCAAACTGTTTTGAGAACTTTCAAGTTTTGTCTTGAACACATCAATCCACAAGTATTCAACAAACAGTACAAAGATGTGAAAAATCTTCAAGACAATTTAGTAAGTAACAACTCAATTTGGAAAATCAGTCAGGAACTGAAAAAAGTAAAATAGGATAGAACTCAGAAGAAAAATAATGAAGCTGTTCAGCTAATACCTCCATGTTGGGAAAGACAGCATTACATGATCATACCCAGTTATATATAATTTTTTATTTAACTACCTACACTCCCCCCCCCCTTAAAACCTGTTCTGATACAACACTAATCAAAACACATGCAACTGGAAGTGCATCAATGTTTTCATTAAATTAAATTCAATGGACCATTTGCTTCAATAAATAAGCAATTTAAGTTAAAAAAACAACAACCACAATTCTACTATTTTATTATTGAAAGCTCTTTAGGTAATATGAGAGGCAGAGCACTGTGATGGGTAATAACTGACTTGGTTAGTATATCACACAAGCCTCACGCACGTCATAGCATATAAACAAAAGACAAGACAATTTCTATACTTCTACAAAAATGTTCTAGAGTGCTAAAAAATAGAATCAAATTAAATTTAAAAAAAAAAGAGGAAAACAGTTTAAGCTTTTCTTCATCCATAAACTCAAATTAGGTCTGTGGTGTTAAAGACTACATTAACCTCACTTCCACAGGAGATGATGCCTCTCCATTTGAAAAGTTTTTTCAGTGCAAAACTTAATGCCCCCAAAGGTAATGAATACCTGGGCACCCTGCCTACCTCACAGTGTACAACCACTGTCCAGAGATAGTTTTTGATTAGTGAATTATGGATGTAAATTAAAATAAACCACGGCAGATCACCCATCACACACTGAAACACGAGTAAAAACCCAAAAGCAAAAACACAGAAGCAGTACAATTCTAAAAATTATTCTTCCTTGCCTGAAGATATTTAAGAGCAGGGCAAGCCACAAACACTGTCCAAGAAGAAAGCTTTGATTCATGCTGTAAAGAGCTGGACGCAGTAGCGAACGCAGCCACATAGCACCTCGGAGAATAACAACATACTGCCTATGAAAGCCCTCACTCATTAAACCGTTCAGAGACCAGTTTTCCTACGTAAGCACCCAGTCGGCAGGAAGCCTCCGTGCTAACAGGGCAGTTGAAATGCCCGAGACCTCACATTGCTTTTTCCCTTCCTTCGGGGCATTTTTCTCCGTAAGCACCACGTCGGCAGGATGCTTAGTAACAGCTCAGGCCATGCTGGCTTCCAGCGGGCAACACCCGTTCACCCTCCCTCGCTGGCCCGCTGTTCACTGCGGACCCAGGCCGAAGGGCTCGGCCAAGAAAATGCCGGTGTGTTACTGGCGCTTACGATGCGATGCTGAGCGGGGGGAGAGCGCGATTTTTACGGCGCGCCCGCCGAGGGCTCGACGCGAGCGCCAGGAGGCGGCCGGGGCGGCGGGGGCGGGGAGGTGCGCGCAGCGATGGGGAGCGGGGGCGAGGAGCGGCCCACGTCGCGGAAGCGCCGCTCAGCCCCGGCTTCGCGGGTGCCCGGCAGAGACCCGTGCCCCAGCGGCGCCGCCGGCCCCGTCAGCAAAACCGGAGCCGACCGACACCGCCCCCCCTCGCCGCCCCGCGCGGGCCTGGCAACCGCCACCCGCTCCCCCGAGGCGTGCGCGGCGAGAGCCCCCCCGCCAGCCAGCCTCCCCCCGCCCGCCCCCGCAGCCCCACCCCCGCAGCCCCCGAGCGCCAGGCGGCGGCCCGGGCATTGCGCTGACACAAGCGGAGACGCCATTACAAACAGGCCCGGCCCGCCCGCCGCGGGGCGAGCGCGCCCGGCCCCCGCCCGAGGAGCCGGGCCTGACGCCGCCCACAGCCGGGGAGAAACGCAACCAAAAGACGACGGCCGAGGGCGCAGCTACGGGGGTCGCCGCTGCGGGTGTTTCCCGGGCTTTTTACCTTCGTGGGTCTTGGCGATCTTCGCCATTTTGTCCAGAGCGAACAACGCCGAGGCGGAACTGGCGCGGCCCCGCCACTTCCGCTACGAGGGGGAAGGCCGCCAGCTCAGCGCGCACGCGCGGGCTCGGGCCGCGCCGCGCCCGGCAAGGCCGTGGCGCCTCGCGCAAGCGCAGCACCGGCGGCGAGCAGACGCCACTCAGCCGCTTGGGCAGGCCCGCGGGCCAGGGCCCGAGCCCCGCCCACCTGGTGATGGATGGCGCCGCTGGCCAATGACAGCGCGGCTGAGCGGCACGGAGGCGGGCGCTGGGGGGCGGGCGCTGAGGTGCCGGTAACGGTCCGTCCCGGGCAGGGTGAGGAGGCGGCGGGCACGGCGTGGGCTGCGCTGTGGGCTGAGGGGAGGCCAGGCCGCGGGGAGAGGCCCGGGATGGCCCTGGAGCGGCCCCGACAGCCCGGTGGACGGCTAACAGCAGGGAGGGTGCCGGAGCATCCCCCGCTGCCGCAGGAGAAGGGGCGGCGGGCGCTGCTCATGGCGCTGGCCTCAGGAGAAGGGGCCGCCGGGCGCCGGGAGAGCAGGACAAGGCTCGGAAGGGGGCTGAGCCATTTGCGGTGCCGGGCCAGATGAGCTGGGTGGGGTGCAGCCAACTCCACTCCCCCCGGAGCATCTCGCCGGCAGTCCCCATGCTGATGCACGTCTTCTCACACCATCTGGGTTTACCTGTGTAAATGTAGCGGTTCCCTCCCTCTGTGCTTTTCAGGCCAGTTCATACGGGACAATGTCTGCTAGTGGCCTTCACACATGGGTAAGAAGCTATTGCGTATATGAAGGTACAAGCGCTTCAGCGCGTGTCTCTGTTATCTTGAGGCTAGAGAAGAGTATTAATGGCACATTTCCAGTATCTGGCTACAAGCTGTCTTCTTCCCATTTGAGACACCAAAAGATGGTGACATTTCCAGTATACTGTGTGGACAGTCAAAATGCAATCATCAAACGTGTTACTGTTTCCCAGAAACTTCCTTCTCACAGATACTGGTCTCTTCCTGAGGGCTGGTCCCACTGCAATTTGGATACTCCGCTATGTTTGCCAAATTGCTTGACCTTTGTTTCATCTTATCAGGGTAACTGGCCCAGTAGCAACAGATGAATTGCTAGATATCAGGACAAAGCATATATACGTATACTCGCCACAAGATGGGGGCATAACTGGGTGACAGCACTTCAGGCAGATCAAGTCTATTCAATATTTTAGTAAGGGCTTGAAAGAGGGAATGGAAACTATGTTTCTAAAATTGGCAGATGACACGAAACTGGCCAAAACCGCCAGCAGGTGGAAGAAGGAATTCAGAATCATCTTATATTGATCCATACAAGAAATAATCTACGATCAAGGAGGTGAACTTTAATAACAAAAACCAAAAAATACTACATATTGGAATTTGAAATCAAGTGTATGAATTCAAAATAGCCAAAATAATCAGAAAGTGGTCACATGCGGATAGCAAATCAAAGCTAAAAGTCTATCAGTAGCAACATGCTGCTGCAGAGGAAGTAAATCTGACTCTAGGCCATTAAAAGTGGCATTGCATATAAAACCGGGAAAGCAATCATTTCACTTTACTTGGCACAGGCAAAGCCACTGACGGAGTACGTGACGGCGGAGTTCATTTTGGGACTCTGCAGTTCAACAAAGACATAGACGAATTCGACATAGCCTAGAAGAGAGCAGGAGGAATGACCAGAGGTTTATGAAACATGACCTAGGTGGGAATGTAAACAGAAATTGTTTAGCTGTTCTGCAATAACTGTCCTTAGGCAGCTTCCGCATTTCAGTTGGAAACTATGAACTTTTTTCCCCAGTTCTGTTGATGTAATACATACATATTTCAAGATCACTGTCTACAGTATACATAATAACTGAATGGGACTGATTCTGTCCACATGCAAAGCCCTGAAAACTCTCCCTTATAGTCAAGTGTTGTGAATGAGCTGATTTTTTATTCTTTCAACTTTCAGTAGTAGTAAGCACAAACCTAAGTAAAACACCAAGGCTGGCCACGCTACCTAAGTGCAAAGTCCATGATTGCTTACTCATACAACACATTAGTGACTGGTATTTCATAACACAGTGTAATATGTAATCTTATATAGCTTATTTACGATCATGCAGTTTTATTGTACAACGGCTAAGTTTCTAATCTCAGAAGCTTTTGCAACAAGCAAAGTTGAGTCAACTTGTGAACTTCTGATAAGGTAAAATGTACAAATTATTTGCAAAAAGGGCGATAAATGCATGATGGCAAAACTCATATTCACTACTCACTAAGCATTGCCCTTATGAAAGCTGGTAGTTCACGTTACGGCTTTTTGAGGATTGTCTTAAAAACAATAAAGCCAAGGTTGTGTGATTGTGTGAATATGTATGTTTGACGCCTGTCTTTGCTTTGTATTGCTTAGCTTGCAGAAGTTTGCTGAGCAGTTCTGCTTGTAATATTTTACATAACTACATGTATGCAAACGTTCCTAAGAGCGACTGTCATTTGCAGGTGCAGAGGGTATTCTGGTTCGTCTCTAAACTCACGTTCTGCATTTCTAGAAAGATGCACTTGCACATACTCCTAGGCCACAAAAGGAGATATTTACTGAGCTGCCCAGGGACATGTGAGGGTAAGGTCGAGGCAGACAGTAATTCCTGACTGCAAGAATTTAATGCATGTAACTATTTTAAGTAAATGTCACATGCTCGGGTTCACCGTGAAGATCAATTTGCAGTAACTTTCTCTTGTTTCTTCAGCCTGACTTCCAACTTACGTTAGGCAGAACAGTCGCAATACTGCATATCCTCTGTTATTAAACAGAACTGACCTCAGGGGTTGCGATCCCAAGGAACACTTTAAAATAGTAGTTTTGGAATATGCCACGTCCCACATAAAAGGGAGTTCTGTGTTGTGAGAGCAAACAGGAATTGTGCTGTGATGAAGCATTGAGAAAACTGCTTTCTGCTTGTAACTCTCCCCCTGCCCCCCTGCCAAATTCTGTATGCTGCCCCAGGTTCTTTGTGTCTGCCTGTCAAAGCCCTGAATATGTACTTTTGCCTCCTGAACAGTATCTCTTATCACATAGCTTCCACAGGATACAGACAGCGTAGTAACTTAGTTTACCAAGTCCTATTTTGCCTGCCCAGGTTCCCATCCCTTTCCCCCACATACACATGTACATACACTTCACGGAGATTCCTGTATGGGTTGGAAACAGATTGGATTTAAGAGCCCATAAGCGTTGCAGATCTGGAATCATACCTAAGTTACAGACCTGTGAGGTCCTGCTTTACGTAACAGATTCAGGTCCAATTTCATGGCCAGCTTAAGCTATCACTAGCTGGCACTGCTGCTGAAAGAGGTATCCAGCCGCTTTGCCTGTCCTTGATTGACCCTGTCTATTGTGCCAGTAGAAGTTTCTGGCACTGGTTCACTCAAAGAAGCCATGCTTCTCACTACACCCTCCCGCTGATTCTTCCAAAATGAATTTTTTATTTGTATTCATTTTTTTTCCCACACCCAACGCTATAAAGAATTGCACAGTGAGCTGACATTATACAAAAAGCCACAAACCTGGTCTCAGCTCCCAGTCCTTCAATTTACCCCAGGTCTGTGCTTAGCTTCATGTGCCAGGGACAGTTTACTGACATTTATGTGTCTATTTAAGATAAGGGCAACGATTCTTAACTCAAAGGAGGAAATGCCTAAGAAGAGCAGCTCTGTTTCAGCTCCACAGAAACTTAATTAAAGTTTCTCACACAATATGAGCAAGAAAAAAAACAGCATGACATAAAATCTCTTCCAGTCCCATTTTTGCCTCTGATGTCAAGAAGCAGTAAGGTAGAAAGGATCCTTCTTCTCACTGAAAAGCCAATAAGTTTAAAAAACACACTTTGGATGATAAACTTTTTGGAGGGGTTTGAACGAGGCCTGCCTTGTGTTTTGCAGCACAGCAGATATGTGTGTAACCTGAACACAAACCAACCCCGCTTTGCCTGTCGCTGCTGGTAAGGACAGGCTGCCGAACAGAAAGGAAAGCGGGGATGGGGCAGTCGCCCCTGCTCCTACACAGTCCTGTGGGCTCCCCTGGGGGAGTCCGAGATCCTTTTGTAGATTTGATCTCACGAGGAAGCAGGCTTCAGGCCCCCAGGAGGCCTGTGTCACTGCTGGCACAGCACCCAGGGCTGGCAGGGGAGGGTGGATGCGCCAGCCCCGCAGGGAAGCAAAAGGTGCAGCCTTCCTCGAGCAGCGATCCTCCTCCAGCCCGCGAGAAGCTGAGGGTGGCGTCTAGGTGGTCCAGCGCCGATCCTGTTCTTCCTTAGCAGTTACATCAATACAGCCTGTATCGTTCTGGGAGTGGGTCAGGGTACGAAGAGAGCAGCTGGCTTTCAAAACTGGCTATAAGTGAGTACGGACTGAGGTTTCAACCTTTTTTGGATTTACAGGCCCACCAAAATCCTGTGAGGGTGTAACAAGTCTAAGCATAACAGGTTTACAGCCAAATACTTTAGTTATGGCTATGCCAGCAGTGAACCCAGTTCACTCGTGCTATATGAAATATAAGAAAACTCTCTTGATTTTATATTGTAGCTCCTGATTAATCCACTTAAGTGTGAAATAGTAAATCTGCCCTTAAAACCTAGCTGCATCATTTGCAGCAGATCATGTAGCTAGCAACTTAATCATCACCTATGCTTGCAGATCATCTCTCCCAGCCTAAATGTATGGCTGTGAGACTTTATGATTTTGAGATATTTCAATGGCGAGTATTATTCAAAACTCACTTGTAAATAGGAATACAATAGTTTTATTTTTGCTTTACTCAGCATATCTTTGGCTACCAAAGGAACATACTAAACTAGCTGCCCTATTCAGTCATCTGTAGGAACACAGCGGAATGTATTGTGTAAAAAACAGCCTGCTTTTAAACAGGGATATGCTTGCCTCATCTAAGATTGACTCTGTCTCTCTGCCCACTTAAAAGGGTCCTTAAAAGTCTTAAATGTTTTTAAAATAGTATAAACCTTATAATTAGATTTAAGCCGAACATTTTCTCATGATGGTGGAACCACAAAAACAGCACTTAGGAAAAAAAAAATTATTTTTGGTCATACAGCATGGTTCTTTCTGGTGTATCAGAAATGTCTTGCATCTCTCTGGTGTTAAATATTAATTTGGGTCACTCTTCCTGTCAAAGTTAGTAAATGCAAATCTCTTTTCCAACAGCAGATATCAAGCAAGGTGTAAGGACTGTTATTTCTGAGCCTACCAAGGGAAAAAAAAAAAGCAAAAAACCTCCGAGTTCCCTCAGACATCCATCATCTTGTGCTTCTCAACACTTGATCCTTCAGTTATTCTAAATGCTAAAAGACATCAAATTCTCAAAAATGTAATTCCTGATCTGCAGAAGCAAGGTGGAACGACAGATACAGAACACACTCCCATGGCAAACACAGAAGCCAGCAAATAAGAGCAGCTCTAATGGAAGCAGCCAAACACACAGACGAGATTAGTAATAAGGATTTTGGCTTTTTTTTTTGTTTTTTTTTTTGCATTTCTGGCTTTGCTGGTTTTCTCCTGCACGGGTTTTTACATGTTTGTTTTTCATCAAGTTCAAGATGAAGAACATGCTACAGGACAGCCTATCTGAAAAACACCATACCCTGATGTGATAAAGTAAGAGCTGCTCCAATGAGTTTCAGTTATCCAAATTGGTGGTGTTCTTGTTTAATAATAAGTGGTTTTGCCAATGGCAAGGACACTGAGATAATTATAAGGACTTTTCTGAGGGAGATGCATATGTGGACTTAAGTATTTCAACTGTTATTTTGTCCAGAAATCTTCTCCCTTTCCATGCATTCAGCATTCAACTGCTGTAACTAACATAGTTTAATTTACATAAAATTCTAGTTGCATTTAATTGAGCGGGAATGGATTCATCACATAGCCAAAGAGACATTGTTGACAATGTATCCAAGCTGGTTTTCTAGTATGATACAGCCCAGACACATGTTCAAGTTAAGCATGTGTAGATACTATGAAGTAGAAGTATTACGTCTCAGTTCGAGATTCCCAGTCAAGAGTTGAATAGTCCATCAGGTACTAAATTACACACACACAAACACCCCCATTTTATGGGAATAGATTTTGCAGACTTACTTTTAAACAACTTCTGTGCAACACAAGATATTACATATAATATGAAACATATGATGAGACAAATGCTATTTAAACAGTAGTTCTTCAATCGCGGGATAGTTGTAAAACACGCTTTGGCTGAAGGAGGCTGTATTTGCAAGGTGAATTATGAGAAAGCATAAGTGACGAGTTTTTTGTTTCAATTTGCAGTAAACGATGCTCTGTGATTACAGCCAGGTCTGTGGAGGGTCAGGTAAGTTTTAATGGCGTCGGTTGTTCTAAACTTTACCCTGCACGGGGCAGAAGCAGGCTGGGCACCGGATTGCTACACATCTGCGTGCGCAGCCCTCCGCCGAGGGGAGGGAAGGGAAGGGAAGGCGAGGCGAGGCGAGGCGCGGGCCAAGCGGGCGCCCGGCACGGAGCGGGAAGGTGCCAAGGGGCCCGGCTCGGCCGCCCCCACCGCGGAGGGCTCTTACCCGGCGGCTCCGCGACCTCCTTTCCGCCGCGGAGGCCGCGCTCCCGCAGAGGGACGGGGCGGGGCGGGCCCGGGAGACGCAGCCGATGCCGCGGGGAGCCCGCCCGGCCCGGCGCTGCCAGCGGCGCCGCTCCCGCCCCTCGGGGCCGGCCGGTGCCAACCCGCCCCCGCGCGCTGCGGGGCGGCGGGGGGCGGGGCCGCCCTCGCTGCTGTCACCGCCCCCGCGGCGCTGTGTGGGGCGCCCCGCGCGCTCAAGCCCAATTATAGCCGTGCGCGGGGCTCGCGCGCCGCTGGGCCAATCAGGCGAAGGGCCTCTCCCCCCTCCCCCCGCGCGAGCCCGAGCTGTCTCGTGACTGCGCGCGCCCCCCCACCAGCGTTGGCCGGGCCGGCCCGCAGCGCGTGACGCCGGCCCGCGAGCGGCGATAGGCGGTTGGGCCGGGCCGCGGGGGCGCGGCTCTCCGCCGGCGGCCGTTAGGCAGCGCGCGGGGGCGGGCGGGGCAGCCGGCGAGGAGCGGGGCCGGAGATGGCGCGGAGCGGCCGGGCGCTCGGCAGGGCGCTGGCTGGCGGGCTTGTCGCCGCCCCGCCGCCGCGCCCGGCCTCTGTCAGGTACGCGGGGCGAGGCGGAGTGACCGCGGGGGTGACAGCCAGCCGGGGCCCCGCCGCGGCTCCTCCCACCGTCGCGGCGGGTGGCGTGCCGTCCCGGGGTCCCGCCGCCGCGCCGCCCCGGCTCCCCTCCGCCCGCCGAGCGGCCCCGCTGTAGCCCCGGGGCGCCGCGGCCAGGGCCGGGCCCGGGGTGGGGCCGCCTGAGGCGCGCTGTCCCTCAGTACGCTCCAGAGTGAACGCTCCCGGGCGAGCCCCTGGCCGGCTCGCCCCGCCCGGGGGAGCGCGGCGCTGCCCGGTGGTGCCGCGGACAGAAGCTGGTGGCTTTGGGGAAGGGGAGAGGGAAGGAACTTCCAGGCCCCCTCCGGCTCCGCGTTCCGCGGGGGCGGCTGAGGCGTCCTCAGCTTCGGTAGCTGTTGGCTGCTTTCAACACGGCCAGTGTGGATGGAAGAACAAACGATTTTCAGATTGTAAACTTGCCTCTTCTTTGCTTGAGCCGGTTTCATAACTTTGAGCAATCCACAAAAGAAATGAAAAACTGAGTAAAACGCCCAGATGTTTCCCACTTCAGATAATGTAACAAGTTCTTTACCCCCTGATCATGTGTAAGGCTGACTGGAACAACTTGAAAAACAAAATACGCTTTGGGAGAAGGGCTGATCTTGCAACTGGCCGAAAAAGAACAACCAGACGAGACAGAGTGTAATTTGAGAATCTTAAAAGAGGAGGAAAAAAGGTTCACCTGTTGCTACAGTTATGGCAGCGCTGCTGTGTCTCTTTGTTAAATTCAAAGTCTTCCTGTCATCCTCATAAAAACAGTGAAAAAGTGGAATAGAGACTGGTTCATGATGTCAAATTTCAAGCAGCTGTTTGACATAATTGTTACTGTGCAGTGGTGTAATCTGTCATCTTACTTGGACCATTTTTCTTACCGTATATCCTTTGTGCTTTAATCTTTAGGAAGTGTTTGCAATATTAAAGTAGTTCAATCCTGGTAAATAAAATTGCTATTTTTAAAATAATATGAGTCCTGAATTAAGGGCAAAATCAATTACTGGGAAGGGTGTGCAATATAAGGAAATTCATTAAGTAACTGGTTGCAACCTAGGTTTGAAAATGTTTCTAGTGTAAGCTGTAAGAATCTTGGCAGCTGGTTTTAAGCAAGTGCAGGCTGAATCCAAAATGGTGCTGTATTATTTGTAGCCTTGAAGCTGGGTATGCTTTCGCGTCTTGCAGTCGTCATTGGTGTACATTCTGTACCTGTTGTCAACTCGGCGGACCCCTTACTGTGCTGAGTAGCAAGGCTTCAAGGACTCAGGTGGTAAATTAGTCTCTTGTGCTTATTCAGACTGAGATGCTAATGAGGACACGTGTTGGCAACACTCATTTTTCGGGATGTGAACAGCTGTTGACAAAGAATTCCAATGAGATCAACTCAAGTATCTCAGACCATAAAATGGCCATCAGGTATCACTAACCTTATGGAAGTAACAGTTGGGACAACGTTAACCACAGTTGCCCTGGCATGCTCTTACCGCTAATTTCAGTCTTTACAGTCAGGAGTTTGAGATCCCTTTTTTCAAAAATATGTTAATCTTTAGGCTTAGAAAATTTTGTAGTTATTAAAAATAATCACTGAATATAGATCACTTATGTATGTATACCATAGACCAGTAAATACTTCCTTTTCAGGTCATGGAAGCCAGGTGATACTGTGATTGGTGCCCAAATGTTTAGAGAGAAAGCAGTGAGTGGCAGGAATTGAACGATGCCAGTAAGAGTAGGATGAGTGGATACGGCTGTATTCCCGTCAGAGGATAAATACACAGGTGGCAGGTGTGTCTGAATTCTAGTATGGACTTGGTTTTTCTTCTGTGACCTTGATTGGGTTCACAAAAACATGTGTGACGGTCCATTGAAATCTGTGCTTTTGTGATTTCTTGAAGAGGTATGCTTTCCTGAACTGGGACTGAGCCCAGCACATTCTCATAGCATCTGTTTTTCTTCAGATAAAATCGGGAGAGAGATGAATTCTCACCATGTTTGTTAGCATTATAACCTCTCTTAACCTTGCCTTCCTTGAATGGCAATACAATTGTGAAAGGGACATTGTCTCAGAGCAGCTAAAAGATTATTCGTAGAGATTGTTTTTCAGCCTTGTAGCTGAAACGGGTCTAGATAAAGCTGTATGAAACAATACACTGGCATAGCATTACAGTAAAAAACAAACCAAGAAAAGAAACCTGGCAACTCGTTTGGACTGTGTGCTATATGTAGCCCGAGATGGAGCAACTAATTTAAATGCACTCTCCAGAATGAGGTCTGGTCCAAACATTTTGAACACTTTCTATGAATCTGCCACAATGGCACCTGTCCAGCGTTTCTGCCAAAGCAATGCTTTTCTTTAACAGTCTTGTCCAGTCTGTGTGGAAAAAAACAGACTATGTCCACATCCCTTGAGACACAGTTGCAAACATTTGCAGAGCTTGTTGTCTAAAGACTTTTAAAGTTGACCTGTTCTTTCTTAGTTTCGACACCATACTTCCGTCCCATCGTAAGTAATTGTTTTTCAACTGCAGTGATTACAATCTGTGTTGTCAATCATCTTGCTTCATATCACAGTTGCTTATTTCTTTTTTAAAAGGTCTGTACAGGTTGTTTCTAATCAGCTGCTGCTGCTTATGATTTTCCTCTAAACTCAATACCAATTTATTATTTGCTTGTCTCCTAATACAGTAACCGTATAAGCTAATGTGATCAGTCCCGGGTTGTTATTGTGTTTCTTTAGAATTCAAAGTTACGTTGATTTTTTAAAGAACATGTTAATAATAATAATTTTAATTGTTTAAATTGGTAACTGTAATTTGCTAGGCTACTTTGGTAGTTAGTAAAAAATGCATCTATCTGTTCATTTTGTTTAAAGAAACCCACCAAAACAACCAAACAAACCACCAAACAAGCATAATGCTAAGTGGGGAAGGTTGGTTCCATTTTTGACTATGTGAATCCAGAAGTATGGTCCTGATTGCTTAATTAGAGAAAGGACAGTAAAAGACCTAAATTGCTCTTTAATTTAGTTTGTAGAATCACTGACAGCAAATAGTGGCATTTTTAACTTCCTGGTGCCAAGAATCAGAGCTTTTGAGGTAGCATTTTGCATCTTAACTGACTTGACCTAGGCAAAATCAATAATTTAGCAGAACAGACCTATTGGTCACAATGAATATTTGTTAGATTTTAGTGTAGATGTTCACAGAGAACACTGAGGTGCAATCTTAAAATTACTAGCATTTTTAAAGGTAATTTGTTGAGTTTTATTTATGAAAACACTGTGTCCATGTCTTTGCATGATATTTTACTGAAGGAAATTTTGAAAGCTGGGTAACAATGTG
The DNA here is from genome assembly GCF_965183815.1 of Platalea leucorodia. NCBI lineage: Eukaryota > Metazoa > Chordata > Aves > Pelecaniformes > Threskiornithidae > Platalea > Platalea leucorodia. Next base: position 70,400,028 of record NC_138827.1, read on the forward strand.
CTTTCTGAAAGGACTTTCAAAATGAAACTGTCCTTCTAAGAAGGACAGCAGCAGAGGAATTATAGCAGAGTTCAACTTTGTATCTCCAAGTGGAACCTTCTCTTCTTTGCATATTCCAAAAGGGTAAAGTATTGCAGACTATGCCTTGATTTTGCTATTAAGAAAGCCCGTTCTGCAAATTAAGTGCATATGAGGCTTGTACACGAACTCAGGCTGCCATGAAGCCAAGGTTTAATGAGGACCTTTGTATTTTACTCTGCCAGTTACTTTTCTCGTGACTGGGGGCTATTTTTAGTTTCTCCTAAGGAAAAAAAAAAAGTCCCCCTTGCGTTTTTAACAGTTTGTATACTGTTACGAGCCTTTGTTTTTCCATCTGAATCTGACATTTTCTGGAATGTTATACAATAGGTTGTTTGTCTCACCTGAATGTGGTGTTATTTGTTTTGCTGATATGAAACACATCTAAAAGCATTTTCACTATTTCAGGCACTTGGCTTCCTGTGGTATTCTGATGACCAGAACTTCTCCTTTGCAAGTACCTGTAATGAGCCATACCTTTTCAAGAACTTTCTTCAACATTGCTGCTCCACTAGTAAATAAAAAAAAAGAATATTCTGAAAGAAGAATTATAGGGTTTGTATAGAAGTGTGGAAAGAGACTTTATATGCTTATTGATTTTGTGTTTGCTGTGATTAATCTGAAATGCTAGAAGTTCAAAGACTGAGCATCCCTGAAGACACATGCCTCTATGACTCTGCCCAACTGGGGACTAGGAAGGAGTTTTGACTTTCAGAACTTGTAGAGGTCAGGCTTTTCCAGTGTGAAATTGAGTATAAAAAGAGTAGGAACCCAAAACCCTTGCCCCATAGAAAGAAATGGCAGAAATAACCCCTCTATTCCATGACAATCCAAAACCAACCCTGAAAGGGAAGAATATGCTATTAATTTTGTCTAGTGAAATGGGAATAAACCAACAGGTGTGAAAACTCTCAGTTTGTTCCCCAAATACATGCTAATGTTTGCACTTACATTATGTTGTACTTCTCACTTCTCGAGATTTTCTTTCTTCTTTAAAAGAAGGAAAATAATTAGTTGTGTGATGAAGAAACTTAGGCACATAGAAAAAGATTTTTGAAATCCTGTTTGCCTTAAAGCTAGTGGGAAAATTCCAGTTAATTTAATGAGACTGGGATCTGCCCCCACTCTCTGGTCCACAATAGAATGAACTATTTGATCATTAGCATAACTTTTTGACTATGCTTAACATTTGTTTATGTGATACTTCTTGAACTGCAACAGATTTTGCATAGTCACTTAAAAAGACGCTTTGTCCAATAGTACTCACTGTTGAGTACTGTTGAACATATGCTTCATTTTAAACACAGATGGAATTAAGCATATGTTTCAATTCTTTTCTGAGTCAGAACTAAAAATTAAAAACCATAGCTATGTAGTACTTTGCCACGTTACAGTAGAATCAACTAAAATGTTGCCATTGTATACTTTTGTATGATCTCAATATCCTGCTTGAGCAGCAGGGGTTGGACAAGATGACCTCCAGAGGTCCCTTCTACCCTCAGCCATTCTGTGATGCTGTGAGGTTTTTCCATTGCATGGATTTTTTTAATTAAGCTTTTTTTTTATTTGGGCTAAAATAAGGAAAGTAGTGTTCCTCTAATTAAACCTTATGAAATAAAAGTACTTTAGTTTTGATACACCTTTTCTTGGTAGCCCTGAAGTGTGGGTTCTTTATGTGGAACGTCTAAGGTCTACCTAAATGAAGGCACAGCTGTCCTGGAAAAACTATTTTATTTTTCCATTTGAAATGTATGCATATTTACCTGATATTGCAGAAAGTAGCAGACACCAGGTTCACTGTTCACTAACTTTACTGCTGGATGTTGTGTGGTGTTTTGCATCTTTATGCAAAGACTTGTACCAGTTTATTACTTTTTTTTTTTTTTTTTCTTTTTAATTTCCCCAAAACAGTGGTAGCGTTTTCAGGTGACTGTATGTTCACCTTCCAAACAGCCTATGCCATTTATACCATCTTTGAAACTTTTTAATATTGAATTTGAAGTTAAAATACCCTGTAACTAGTGTTCGTATTTCTGTTTCCAGGTATTCTATGCAGGAAATGTATGAAGTTGTTGCTGTTGTGGAGAATTACAAACTATTTGTTCCTTGGTGTAAAAAGTCAGATATATTATCAAAGCGCTCTGGATACTGCAAAGCACAGCTAGAAATAGGATTCCCTCCTGTGGTAGAGAGGTATACATCGGTTGTTACCCTAGTGAGACCACATTTAGTTAAGGTAACTTTTTTTTTTCCTAAGCTGTAACTTACCCTAACTTTTGTTTGTTGAAATTCAAATAATTCACTGGTGCTTCAAAACAAAATTGATGCTGGAAGTGCTTTGTGTGGCTCAAAACTTGTGTTGCTTTTGTTTAAAGACTTAGGTTAATTGGAGAGAATTTGAATATACTTTTAAAACATAAGCTGCCAAATGGTGGGGGGTCGGGGGGATTGCCTTTTAATTTCATTTTGCTGGAGAAACTAGCAGCCATTAATGAAGGTATACCGGTTTTGTTTGGTTTTGTTATAATTTTGTCCAAGCCTCTCAAAATGCAAAATTAATACTGACTTAAAAGTTATCTTTGACAACTGTGGCTTCTGATGCCCTAGCAAAATTGATATCTGTCATTACTTTTCTCCTGACGATTTTAACTTGCTGATATGAGAAGTCTTAAATTTAAGTGTAGGATCTGCTGAAGAGCTTGTTATTCAGTGTATTGATGAGAAGACAGAAGTGTGCACTTAAAGTCCATTTTTTAGAATTAATTTGTTCAGAAGAGAAGCAGTTGTATTTATCTTCCTTTCAAGTGCTTTTCAAGAGCACTAATTAAAAGACAAATGTCAAAGGAGAAATTTTAAATGGCGTCTGGATCTTCTAACTAGTTTGCCTCGTATTCAAATCTGTTTTGGTTAGGAACAGCTCAGAACAGATTCCTTACAGCAAAACTGCCTCTCCCTTCATGTGGCAGATCTTGACTGTTTTTTGGAATAACTAGTGGAATTACATCAGCTGATTGCGGTTCAAGACAATTGTTTAGATATCCTATTTCACTATTCTTTTCTAGGCTTCCTCTTAAGAGACACTGCTCAAAACAGAAACTGAGTTTCTTAAGTACAGGAGAGACATGAATTGGGAAGGGAATATGCAAAGTGCCTTTATTCAAGGTACTTACTGATTCTGGAAAGAAAAAAAATCTTTCTCCCTTTATTAAGAAAGTTGAACAGCTACAATGGAAAATCTGCATTTTACATGCTGACTGCTTTCCCTTTCTACTCTTCCCTGACAAGCCTGGCTTTTTCCTTTCACACAGCTATCAGATTGGCTTACGAACTCTTTTTACCTCTAATTCACTCAAAAGAGGATTTCTTGTCTCAGAAAAGGTCATGAAAGCGATGAGGAGAACCGTTTCTTTAGCTTTCCTCCTCCTAGATTTATTAGCATTTTCTCTGCTGGGATTATTTTTCCTAGAAGTTTACATTATGTTCATATAACTGTAGGAACATTTCTAGAGAAGCGACTGTGTGTTTGGACTACTTCACTGTCCTCAGAAATAACTCTGGGCAAAGGCAGCTTGCATGGTGGTCTAGCATAGCGGGCTACCGGTGGCGACAAAATGAGCACAGCTTTGTTGCTTGTGGCAGCAGTGCTTGAGCAATGGAAAAATCAGACTGGTAGCAGCAGCTCTTGCCGCAGAGGAAAGCACGGGTGAGTTTGCTACTTATAAGGTTGGGAGCAAGGGGGACACACTGGCAGTTTTCCCATTCTTCCTGCCCTTTTGGCAGCAGGAGGAAAAGCAAGCCCAGCTCTTCGTGTCTAATCTTGCCTCTACTCCTCCCCTTTCTGTGGTAGAAGTAGTCAGACACCGCATCTCATTCCTGGGCAGAAAAATGTAGGTATTTTTGTGCTGCTGGTTAGTCTTTGAGGTGGCTTACCTTATCACTGAGCTTATCACAGAGCTGTCTGTGGTAATGGTAAGACCTGTAAAAAAAAGAGTTAAAAAACAGTTACAGAAATTCTCTCTAGAAATTCCAAGACAACTGAGATTGTGTATTTGGATGATTTTGAAGTATGTGTCTTTCAATCTTTTTCTATTCTAAATATAGCCACACAAAATTAGCTATATGTGCTAAAAGCAAAATGAGTGAAAATAAGGACCTTATTATAATGAAAACTACGAAGCCAACTACTGCAAATACTTTATTGGTTTAAAGTAGGATTGTATGCAAGCGCTCCTGAAATAGTTAAATATGGCTTGCCAGTAACTAAAAGCCAGTGTAGAAGCTGATTATGAACTTGAGTGTATAGTCTTACTGTCTTTGTGGTAGCACTTGATGACAGTAGTATCTCGTGACAGAAGATGTTTGGAGTTTGTCTTCAGTCAGGTTTGTTTTGATGCTAAGCATTCCTATAGCCCAAGACTACCAGTCTATGTATCAGTATATAAAACATTCTGTACATGTAATGAAAAAAAAATTGAAACCAATAAATATCCACATCCTTTGCTTAAAACTGTTGTTCAAAATTCTGGCATATAGTATTGGCATTGTTTTGGTGTTATATGCATCTTGCTAGAGATCTGTTTTATGACTCCCAACACAAAAATTTTTCCTCTCCCTTAAAAGGGATTCAGTTACTTTGCTGTAAATGCCACTGTGCAATAGGATCTTATGCTGGCTGCACTGTAAGAATAATTTTAACTATGCCGTGACCTTCACTGCCTAACAAAATGCAAATACAAACTTCAGTAACTTTGTCACACCTGTAAAAGCCTAATTGTAGCTTGACTTTTTGAACTTCCTTTTAGGCATCCTGCACAGACGGAAAGCTATTTAATCACTTGGAAACAGTGTGGCGTTTCAGCCCAGGTATCCCTGGTTATCCAAGGACATGTACATTGGATTTTTCAGTAAGTATTGTAATTAAGGCTACCACGTGCTTGGAACAGGGCATGGAAACAGTATCTTTAACTGTGGTTTTTGTTTTTTAATGGCTGGTACTGGGTTTTTTTTGTTTTTTTTTTAAACATATACATATGGAAAACAAGTTAGTTTTAGTCACTACTACCCAAAGAAAAAATTTTGTGAACTTTACTATGTGGAAACCACTCCAGGGTCCTTTAGAGTCTGCAGTCTGCTGTGGGGTGTCTGCCTGTCATGAACAGCCTAGGGAGTGCTATCTCTCACCATATCTCTCACCGTACAATTCTAAACATAATGATGGTTTTAGACAGTCAAATACAGAGGGAGAAATACTAAACATACTTTGCTATTTCCTTTAATTACTCTACAACCTAAGTGTTCTTGGTACCAGAAAGTAGGCATTCTCCCATCTGTCCTGTTTGGCCTGCAGTTTGGTCAATTTAATTTCCTGGCTTCCAATTTTACTCTTTCATGTATTTTAAGCCTTACTCCTTCCTTCTGTAATACAGGTACAATAGATTTTTGCTGTCTTTCTACTCTATGATGGGATATCACTGCAGCTCAACACTATTGCTCTTTAAATCCAGTACCTGATTTAGCCTGTTACTCCTAGACAAGTTGTCTTCCACTCAAGTTACTGCTTTTGCATTTTGTCTATTGAGTCTGTCATCACATTTTTTTTTCTTACATTTTATAGTGTTAAGAGTAGGTGTTGCATTGAGCACATAACTAAGCTGGGGTTCAGAACAGGCTACAAAAGTGCACAGAAATGGGTTGATCCTGCTGCCATCTGCTGGGATACTCTGCTTTAAAAATTATCTTCTGTAAATAGGAAAAAGAGCTTTTGGAGTAGTTGTAAATTAGCACATTAATCTCCTTGGGTTAATAACTTTCAACTTATTGCTGTATTGTGCTTCGTACAGTTCAACAGTAAAAATGAATCTATAGGCACTCAAAATACATTTCTTATGGGATTTGCCAATGATATTTGCATGTTATTTGCTCATGGTATTTGAATTTCTCCAGGCAAATAAGTGACAGTTCCTGCTACTGTCCAGTACATAAGGTAGCTTTTAACCCAAGCCATAAATCAGTTGAGAAAACTTGAATTAAACAAATGTTTAAACCCTATAATCTAAATACTGAGTTTGTGAGGAAAAATCATCATATATCCCCCCCTCCCCCCGAGCTACCTTTTGACATTTCAGGTCAAGAACTTCAGTTAAAGGGAGTTAAACTGGACTTAAAATGGGCATTTTCACTTTCTTGGGGAAACAGTGTCGATACTTCTTACTGCTTACCCCATTTTGAGGTAGCAGAGGCAAACACAGCCAGCTGAGCAGGGCGTTGACTCATAAAGGCAAGTCCTCGAGGGCTCTAACCCTTGCCAGTTACTGACTTGCTGCGTTACTTGCCTCTGGGCCTGTGCAGATAGGGATGATAAGCATTTCACAACAAACTTCTCAAAACATACTGTGCAATTACAAATACTTATGAGAGAGAACTTTGATTTCAAGAATACTCATTTGCTTTAGAAAATGTGATTTGAGTTTTGGGTTGTGCTGGTTCCCACAAGCTACTGCATCATTGTTTTGCCAGCCTGATGCTGGGAGACATATGCATACAGCAGGGAACTTTTCTAGTTTGGTTTCAGTTCTTAAATGATTTGGTATATAGACTGAAGCACAACACCATTTTTACCGTCTGCAAACTTACAGCATACCCCAAGTTTTTACATAGTTACTGAACACGATGCAAAACTCATTATCCCTGCTCTGCAGAACTCTACGTGCTCCTCATGACACCTCTCAGACTTTCAAAAGGCACGTTAATTTTACTGATGCTTGAGGTCAAGCAAATGTAAATGAAGCTATGCCTGGCTTACAGTTCAGGTAGTTTAATTACTTCTGCGCTACTGTTCCATAGTTAATATGCATTACGCATAAGCAACTTGAGAGAAGTTGTATTTGTTCCATTTGGCATTTAATCTGCCAGTTTCTCAGGAATGACAAAAATACTTAAATCTCAGTCCAAAAGACATGTTATAGCAGGAGTGATACAATTGCAGAAGAGCAACCTGTTTCTGTTCCTGAAAATTCTGTAATCCTTTCGGGAAGCTGTGTATTCCAAAACAATGCGATTCCATAGCCTTAGGGGGATGTTATTTAACGAGACCGAAGGCCAGCACAGCACAAAAGCCTAATTGAAGGCTATTTAACATAAAAGTGACTGTACCTTTTGAGGGTGGAGAAAGCGGACTCCCTGCGCCCCTGCCATAACTGGTAACTCCTACAGTAGCTTCAGTTTACCTATAAGATTTGGTAGCAAAAAGCAAATGCAGCAGTTAAGTTCCGAGCACTGCGGTAGGAGGCCCGAGGGCTTGGTACAGAGGACGTCACCAGTATGTCTGTACTCTGACATCGCCTGCCGCAGCGCAGCTCGAGCGCGGGAGGTGTTTGGGTAGGAGATAGGGCACACAAAAGCAAGTTTGTAGCTTTAGTCAGTAAATTGCTCTTGTTGGAACATACCATAACTACAGCTACCAAGATGGAAAGACTGATTTAAAATGGTGGTATTTAATAGGTAACTATTTTGAGCTGCTGTTAAATGCCTCTCGGGCGTGCTCCAGCTTACCTGTAGGCCTGCTGTCTTGCCATGCAGGATTTTCTTCAGACTTTTGTCCCCAAGTGAATTCTGTGTGCAAAGTAACCAAGATATTGTTTGTCAAAAATAGCTTTTCTTTATCCCAAATGTTTTACTTATGTGTTGCGATGCATTATTTATTAAGTAAAATACAGTTAGCTTAGATAAATGGAAATGATTACTTCAGAGAACTGAACAAAATGATTCTTTTAATTGAAAAGCCCAGGGAGGCAGTCCTCCGACCGAGGAGTATGGCTTTTCTTCACAGGCACACTCACCCCTAGTTCGGTTTTAACTGTTCTTTCTCCCACAGCTTCCTTGCAGACTAACTGGAGATTCTCTAATGAGGTTGTCTATTTGTAACAGCATTTTACCACAACGGTAGATACAGGAAAAACAATTCTTCTCTGTTTTCTTAAACAGGTTTCTTTTGAATTTCGTTCACTTCTACACTCAAAACTCGCTACGCTGTTTTTTGATGAAGTGGTAAAGCAGATGGTAGCTGCCTTTGAAAGAAGAGCAGCCAAACTCCACGGCCCAGAAACAAGCATACCTCGGGAGCTAATGCTTCATGAAGTTCATCACACATAAAGGGAAAATTGTAACAACCTCCATTATAAACTTGTTTGTACACTTCATTTGTACAAGAGGTGCCACGCTCCTCCTCGGGGGCATCTGTTTCGTACCTGAGCTGTGTGTGAGATTTTATACTGTACAAAAGACCCCTGTTCAGCCAGATGTATATAGAATGTTCGAGCTGCAATCAAGTGCAACTTAAAGCCTCATCAGTAACAGACAGCGGCAGCTACTGTAACACGAGGTATCCCAGGCTGCCGTTACTAACTTGCCAAACGGTTTGTGTAGTCACAGTGTAAGTTCTGCCTTATCTAAGCTTATGGGTTTTTTTCAGCATTGTAACATTAACTCAAGTTTAAGTTATTAGTAGTGTGAATGTAACTTAACAGCATCAACTCTGTCAACTCTGGCCAAGCGAAGGGAAGCTGATGTTCTAGCTCTGAGGAGTATGGAAGCGTTAGTCAAGCATGGAGTAGCACATGCTTTTAATTCAAACGAATGACAAGGGTAAGTAAGTCAGGAGCCTCCAGCTGCTGTTGAATCCTGACCAGCAACTGCAATAGAAAAAACAACACAGCCTGAACGCTCCTGAGTTTGCAGAAATTAAATGTTAAGAGGTACGCGTAACATAAGGAGTACTAGAATTTGAGTGCAGCAGTTCCAGCTGTCACCAGTGGTTCCTGGCTGGCTGGGCTCCAGGCGCTGGTGAGCGCGCAGTACCCTTGGCAGGCTGAGCTTGCCTACCTGCCCCTCTTTCACTGTTACGCGCTGCCCTTCGGTTATGGTAGACACATCTCATCTCATGCCAACAGCTCCCCGTGCCAGCACAACTTTAAACCAAGTGAAGAAATGTTACCTCTTTGAGAACTAGGGCAGGGGTGCGCAGTGTTCTGTACCGCAGTGCTGCCTCCTGGGAAGGAGGGAACAAGGTGTCCGCCGCGTACTGCAGGCGTTCACACCCAAGGGCAGTTGTCATTAACAAACATACAACGGAGAGCACTAAGCCTTTGTTCTTGGGGGTTTTTCCGGTACCGTACTGCCATTTAATTAGCAGTGCATTATGATGGTATCGGTTGTCTTGATTAAATTCATTTTCAGTAGTTCTATTCCTTACATTAATGTTCTTTTTCCACTCTCTGAAGAAATGTGAATAGGTTTGAACAGATGTTAAATCCTGTCTATCTGCTGCCTTGCATTACCAAATTTCCATACTGAAATTAGGTGAAGCTTCAGGCCAGGTGTTGAAGCTGGTCCTTTCTCTGAGGCGTCCCTAATCCACACGGTGACTACAGCATAGCCTGTTAAAGAGCATAGGAAGGTGTGGTTCAGGCCACGGACAGCCCTGAAGCAGGGTCAGACCAGGAAGAGCAACTGCCATTTCACACAGCCTGGCTGTGAAGGACAGGTCTTATTCAAGGTAGGAAGCTGAGGAAAGTGACAGCTGGATGAAGAGGTCAGTCTGTTTCAAAGCACTGAGAAGCTGTGAAGCAATTTTGTTTGTTGAGATGAACATACACAAGTTTGGGAACACCCTTGTTTTGAAGCTTGGAAAGCAGAAGAGACTAGGCATCAGTGTTGTTAGCCCTGTCAGGTCAAAGAACACAGGTGGCGGCAAACAAAGCTGTCATTTCTAAAGGTAAAGAAGCATCTAGTGCAAAATAATTCCAACCAAATCCTGGAAGCTGGAAGACAAGGGTGGAAGTCTCAAGCCAAGGAGGTAACCGCACACTACACCTGAGCAAGAGAACTATTACCCGCCCCCTCCTTAGCAAAGCAGCCTTACCCGTTTCATCCCCTCCCGCAGTACTGGCAAAGATGCACCGGGCCTGTTCAGCAGGTGGAACAAGCGGTACAGACAGGGCAAAATAAAGTCAGCGCACGTGCCTTATTTTCATAGCATTGTTTAATATTTCAGAGAACTGCAGCATCAGTTCAGCTTAGATCTGTCTTACCAAAGTTAAAGTCACTTGTATTTCCAAGAAACGTGCTAGCCAAAGGAATGTTTCCTGGAGGGAAGGGGCCTGGCCTTTCCAAGCCTAAGTGTCACATTTCTAGTAAATCTTAGAAGCAGCGGGCTGTCAGGCTTCGCCCATGACTATGGCTTTGTGTGCGGATGAATAAGGTGATGATACATTTCATAACTTTGGAGCAGTTTGTTTTATTACATAAAGGTCACATAACTGTCTATTTGCCTACTTTGTACACAATTGTCTACTCTTACGCACAGTGGCTTCCAAGTTCTTCCTAGTACTGGCAAGCACCAATAAATTCTGGAACAGAATATCAAGTGCCTTAATTAAGTTTAAATCAGGACCTTGGTAGATGGATCTTGCACCCAGTTATCAGGAATGTACAAATGTCTTTATTCAAAAAATACAAAATAAATTATCTGTAGGCATGGACAATGACTGTAAACAATTACACGTGTGTTAAATGAAATCCGGTAACTGATGGTTACAGTGATTCTTTTAAACACCAGCCTCGCTTCAGTCACTATCCACCCTCTCACTCTGACAGCTCAAGTTTTTAAAGTCGGAACTGTCAGCCCTACACAGCACAGCTCGTGATGGATCCCTCGCCCGGGACTCAGAACATGCCCCCTCCCATTCCTCCACCCATCCCTCCCATCCCTCCCATCGCCGCCTCCTTTTCTTCTTTAGGGATTTCAGTCACCACTGCTTCTGCTGTTGATAAGAGGGACGCGACCCCTGCAGCGTCCATCAGAGCAGTTCTCACAACCTAAAAATAGGAAAGAAAGAACTTAACACCCGCTGACTATCACGTGCGCTGGGAGGAAGGAAAGCTGAGAATTTGGACTATTTTAGGTTACCTTCGTTGGGTCTATGATTCCTTTTTCTACCATATTTACAAAGTCCCCAAGCATTGCATCATAGCCAACTTCTGATGGACTCTGCAGGATTTTTTCAACTATTAGTGATCCTTCAACGCCCGCATTCTTTGCGATAGTCATTGCTGGGATTTTCAGTGTTCTCTTTATTATTTCAATGCCTGTAAGAAAGAGGATGTTTAGAATTACGCGTCGCATATGCTGCTCCTATTGCCCAGGCACGTCTCCACGTGCTGGAGATAAACACAGAGAGAGAGAGAGAACCCTCTGAGCAAGAACATAAGCTGTTTCTATCCGTTCCAGGGAAAAAGAGTTCTCTGCTACTCGACATTTGTCAACAAATGACATCATTGCATCGCAGGCCATTCGCACACCTTTTAGTTTTACTTCTGCAAAAGGCAGTAAGGGGCATTGCTACTGTAACATGGCACAAGGCCTTTTTCCATTTGATTTGCCACACACCCTCTCAAGCATTCTTAGCTTTGATGTCCCTCCGCAATGGCTCTAACAGTCAGCTCGGTTCTCCTTTAAGGGTCTGCAGTCCTTAGCAGGGGGTCCTGCTGCTCCACTGCTACTGCGTCTTTCAGATCCAAGTTAGGGGCTCAGTGAAAGCTCCTTCCCACTCTAAGGCAGAGACCACTGTGCCAAGGGGATAGGAGGTTCTAAAGGTCAAGTAACTAAAACTTCACTGGAAGCAATCTGTGTTTAATCTACTAAAGCCTCGGGACAGAAGAAAGTCTATTCTTAACGCTGCCACAAATGCGTTCACGTAATTTACTCACCAATTTTCTGATCTTCATTGGCTGGAGCTAAAGCATCTAATGCTGGAATGCAGCGAAGCAATGCACAGCCACCGCCTGGAACGATGCCTTCCTCTACGGCAGCACGGGTTGCGTTCAGGGCATCGGTGACTCTGTCTTTCTTCTCATTCACTTCCACGTCACTTGTGCCGCCGACCTACAAGCAGCGAGCCGCATGTCAGGTCCGCGCAAGGAGCCCGGGTGGGAGAGTGCTGCGGAACCGCTGCCGCCGCAAAATTAATCAGCCAGCTCGAGTCATTGAGTGACAAGGGCCTGAGAGCAAGCCCGTGCTCTCCCAGACTGGCAGCCGCCTTCTGTACCTCACCACTCAAGAAGCCTCAGCACAGAGCTTCAGCTAATTATTTCATCAAGTTCTGAATACCAAGGTGTAGCCCTGTAATAAGCCAAATTCCTTATCCAAATCAACTGCTAAGATTATGAGAGAACCACACCATAGTAACTTAGATTAGCGATGAAGGACTGATACCGCCCCTTTGCAAGAAGATTAACTTCTCACCTTCAATACTGCTACTCCATCAGAGAGTTTGGCCAGTCGCTCATTCAGTTTCTCTTTTTCATAGTCACTTGTGGTAACTTCTAGCTGTTCAATAATTTCTTGAATACGTTTCTCGATTTGAGCCTTTTCACCCTTCCCCTTTAGAAGCATGGTGTCATCTTTTGTCACAATGACCTCTCCAACTTTACCGAAGTCATGAGGCTGAATATCTTCCACATTTAGGGTCAGACCCTCTTCTCCAAACACCTGAAACAAATTACGTGAAAAGCTGAAATTCACAGCTTCTCCATACCTGAATTTTTTTATTTACAGACACACGAACACATACAGCAGGCTAACAGTGCAAAATAATCACACTGCTGCAGCCAAGTTGAAAGAAACCCTTCCCTTCTCCAGACAGAGTCCAGGCACGCAGGTACCTCACGAACTGGCCCTCACGGACCAGGGAGCTGCCAACTCCTCGTTCATGACTGACTGATGTAACTCACTGATTCAAAGTGCCTGGCAAGCAGAGTTGTGTTACAGTCTCCTCCTTCTGTTTTGAGAAGTTATGAATATTGGCACTAAAGTGACTTTAGAATGGAGTTTCCTAGTTTTGTTACTTTGTGCTCCAGTTAGCTTAAACACTATGTTTTATTTCAAGAACCACCTTTGGATCCCAGTATCATGCTATGATTTTGAAGCGTGTAAAAAAAAGCAGCATAAAGGGACACTAATCGGCACATCACCTATCTGAGAAGCTGAGTACACAAGAAAACGATCCAATCTATTCCAAACACTTAAAAGAATTCGATTTGCCATGCTCACGTCTGGGCAATTATGAGACAGTTTTATAAGGCAGCAAGAAAGCTTTGCTATTTCTAAGAAATTTCCTTGATATCCCTTCTTCCCCTTAAAAACTGAAATGCTGCAAGGAAGCTGTGTGTAACTTCAGTCAGTTAAAAGGACTATTACTCATGGTCGGTCAGGGCTGTATTACACAGCAATGATCAATATCCACATTTAAAAAAAAAAAAAAAAAGAAGATTCAAACATTAGAGTTACTGTTACATTTTTGAAAGAACAGGACACAGCCTGCAACAGACCAAATACAAGCCATGGACCTAAAAACATACATTCTTTTCCTCCTTAAATACCATTAGCATTTCTTAGAGCAAAAAGGCAATTAAAACACAATTACTTACAGCACCGCCAGTAGCAATTGCCATATCCTTAAGCTGGTTTTTCCTGTTGTCACCAAACCCTGGTGCTTTTACAGCAACAACCTGAAGGCCAACCTTCAGTCTGAAGAGAAGAATTGAAGAGAGCAACATTCCACATGTGTTCAGAGAAGGAGTCTAATTACTAAGAACAATTATTTCAGTACAGCTCTAACGATCAAGCACACACAGAGACCTTCGTGAGCTGAGCTGCTTTTGCCTCAACAAGGTAGTTGGGAAACAACTGAACTTCTGTCCAAGCTGCTGCAAAGTACGGCTGTGTATAAAAGCTTCTGTTTCTTTGGTACCGATAAGAGAACAGACAACAGTACTACACTGCAGCAAATTCAAAAAAACACACTTTTGTTATGTATTCCTTTAAAAGGATGAAAATTCAAAAAAAAAAGCGCTATTTGTCTAAAAGTATGGATTTTAAGCCTCACCTGTTCAATACTAGAGTGCTGAGGGCTTCTCCATCGACATCTTCAGCAATAATGACCAAAGGTTTGCGGTGAGCGTTGGCAATTTCAAGAGCTGGAACTATGGACTGTACACTAGAAATTTTCTTTTCACTGATTAAAACATAAGCATCCTGGAATTCACATTTCTGCCCTGCAGAAGCAACATGCATTATCCTGTTATAAAAACACACCAAGCATTCTCTTAAACTTAAGGAGCTACTTTGGAGCAACTGTTGCGCTTTTCAACAGCATTAAAAGAAGAGACGCAACTTGTTTTCTCCAAGACTCCACTTTCAATTCTACATTGTTCTGGAGTGTTGCAGGGCCAGCCTGATGTTAACATGGACCCTGTCCACACTTAGCAGGGAAGAAAAAAAGCCCACAGACTACAAGTTTTTACGAAGAGTTAAAAGTTTCTGATGGGGAAGGACCCCAGTGTGCTATTGCCGTGGTAGGCAGTATAACAGATTGTGAAGTCTTTGTAACAGGTACCATTATTTGTAACTTACAGGAACCATCGTAAGGTATTTGACAAGCACGATTGTTAACTCACCTTTGGTTGTATTAATAAAATATGGAGAGATGTAGCCTCTGTCAAATTTCATACCCTCAATGATTTCCAATTCATCGTTTAGAGTTTTTCCATCCTGTTCAGATGCAAGAAAGTCCACATTAAAGATCCCTTATTTATTACCAAATGCACAAATATATTTTTGGCATACTATGCACAACAGAATGAAAGGCTCTGCACCACACGTCAGCGTTATGCGCTTCCCCCTTCAAAACAGAAGGATTATAAGAAGGAACAGCAATCAAACCCTGATCTAAAGGAGCCGGGGAGGGAGGAATTATGGTGGGATACCGTATGTGAGCAGCGGCAGCTACATCGCATGCCACAAAAGCCAGCCCTAACGGAAGAGGCAGCCACTGCACTTCGTCTGTATGTTGGCCAGTTCTTACCTTGACAGTGATTACACCCTTTCGTCCAACTTTCTTCATTGCATCAGAGATTATATTGCCAATTTCCTGATCTCCATTTGCTGATATCGTGGCAACCTGAAACAGTAAGCCATTTAATCTCATTTGACAATGCAAGTGATTTGTTTCCTCACTATAAAGAAAATCAGAATAACCATTTGCAATTCTCCCGTTTCCTGACAAGACAGGGCAGCTGACCGTAGCACACCCGCACCGGGATCCCAGCGCTCCGTTAGGAGGGCTAACGGCTCTCGGGCAGCTCAAGCGCAGGGCCAGACCCCATGCGCCGGGCTCACGCAGGCCACCTGAATCTGCAGCCACGGGGAGAAATACGCCACAAAGGCCAACGCGGCTGCTGCCTGAGACCCAGCTGGGCACCCGCCGCAGCCTGAGCCTCCCACAGCAGATCCGCAGCACTCCCACAAGTCTGCCATCCCCTCCCGTCCGCAAGCACATCTTTGCTCTCGTCAATTCTTCCCAAGTACACAAATTGATGTTTTAAGACCACATTTTGGAATGAAACTTGAAGATGAGAAAACCTACCTACTTCTGAACTAACTTCTAGCAGTGTAGTTGAAGGCAGAATACTGGGAATTTTAAATAACTCAAGGAAATGAAAGCATTACCATGAAGATCGTTCAATTAAACAAACTCTGAATCTTGATATATAAAGAAAAACACTCAGGCATCATATACCCACAACCTAGTTCCATTAAACCTGACTTCACAAAACTGGTTCTGAAGAGTAACTACATAAAGTTGGTTTAATTTTTTTTTTTTTTTTACCTGTGCAATTTCTTCTGGAGTTGTAACAGGTTTAGACAGCTTCTTCAGTTCAGCTATGACAGCATCAACTGCAAGCATCACCCCTAAAGATGAATGGAATACTTGTGAGTGAACACAACAAGGTACACAGCACAGAAAACAAACCAAAAAAAAAGAAAACCCAAATCCCGCAAACAGGTTAAGTTTCAAACCAAAGTCCACATTGCAAAAACGCATCAAGTTTGCACATTCAAACACAAGTGACTGGCAGTTCTAGTTCCGTATTGTCATTTGTAGGCCTAGCGATAATTTCTGGAATTGGTGTGACATATGATTGAAGTTTATGGCAAATTTATTTACATGGCACCAGTAAATTTATATACTTATCAGAAATTAATTAAATGCAGAAATGGCTTTAAATGGAGTTTACTTATGACAAATTAAACAAGTTAACTGCATATAAAATAGTAGAATGATTAGAAAAATGAAGAATTGTTCAGAGTAAGTAATGGAACAGAAACGAGCGAGTTCTCTACGCGTCACTCTTCATATAAAGCTTTATGTGGCTCTTCAAAAAGAAGGCAATTTATTCAGGAAGCCAGTCAAATTTGGGATACGAAAAGTAAAAAGACAGTGATTAAACATTAAAAACAAGGGAAAAAAAAATTACCCCTCCTGATTTCTACTGGATTAGCTCCTTTACTGATCTTCTCAAAGCCTTCCTTGGCAATAGCACGTGCAAGTACCGTTGCAGTAGTGGTACCATCTCCTGCTTCTTCATTTGTATTGTTGGCAACGTCTTGAACTAACCTGGCTCCAATATTTTTGTATTTGTCTTTTAAGTCAATTGCCTTTGCTACTGTCACACCGTCTTTTGTCACTTTGGGACTTCCCCAGCTTTGTTCAATAATAACTGTTCTTCCCTAGGGTGGCAAAGAACAAATATTAAATCAAAGCCACATAACCCACAGCATGTCACTCTTAAGAGTTCAACCGAAGATGAAGACCCTCTTGAACAGCCACGGCTGAACAGAAACATCACCTTGCACAGAGCTGTCAGCTGGGGCTTTTTTCAAGCACACACAATTACCGAGGTTCTGAAAAACTGGAAAAATGGCTCAAAGGTTTTAGACTTTCACAGAATGAGGCTTCACTCCCCAGCCATAATGCTTAATAGCACACACTCAGAAGTCTGCAACTAAAATAAGACTGGCTTTGCAGAGGAAAATAATTGAAGAGATGCCCTCTGACACTGCCATTTTCCCCTAAAATTAGAATATAGCAACATAATGAAATAAATTTGCAAAATTTCCATCAAATCACAATAAAAAGCCTGTGTGATTGAAAAACAGTAATACAAAGCTCAATTCATTGCACATTCGGGGTGGGGGGGGAAGAGACTTACAAACCTTATTAGTTATTAGCAAAGAGAACTGAGAATGCTTAACAAATTTGTGTTACTGTGTTGGAATAGTTTCTCAATGGCAAGTTAACAAGCCTTTCTTCTCTTAGCCTGCACTTGCATTCAACTAAAAAGCTGGACTATCCTACACAACATATACAGACACAGTTAATATGGGAAACCACGGACCGTACAGGGAACAGGGGGCAGATGCACCTGCACAAGAGGACTGCTTGTTCCCAGATGAATTCAATAGCTTTAATAGCTGCTCCAATCAATCATGTTCCACTTTGAGCTGGAGGCAGCAGAAAAGCAAGCAGCCACCTCTGGTCTGCTGCTGCCCTGAAACTCTTTAGCTATGCTGACAGCTGGAGCTGTTGGAGGAGGGGCAGGGAGACCAACTGCCCCACCACACCGCTGCCGGCTGACCCCGCACGAGTCCCCTCACCCGGCCCGTCAGGTCCAGCCCAGAGCTGGCCACGCCAGCTCCTGCCAAGACACTGCCCTAGCTGATCAGACGCCAGCGCGGCTTCAGCTCCCACCAGGGTCTGGACCCGGTGCCTAAGCGGCTCGCTAAGGACTCCCGTGCAGCACGTGACCGCCATGGTGCACTCTGCTCCTCGCTTGCGCAGAGCCCACTTGCATCTGCCTCAATGATTTTAACTGACTTGGGATTCCTGCCACGCGCAAGGCTATACTGCTGAACTACAACTGGCCCTGAAAGCTGCAAAAGAAACGTGAAGCTTCAGTTACTAACGTTGAACTTGTGAAAGAGTTTACATAATTCTAACTCTGCGTTATAAAACAATTACGCTAAAATAATGCATAATCTGACTTCTTACCGCTATTTCATTTGACCTGCACTTCTCCTAAATCTAGAAGTGTTCAAGAGTAAGAAAACTCCCTCTGAAGGATCCTGCTGCTGCTAAGTTCTTCATGTAGTCTCTCCTTGTTTTGCTTAACTTTATTCTCTGTTTTGACATGGTCTTATTCCAAATGTTTGTTTGATAGCTATGAGGAGAGCAGCACAACAAAATCTACTTGCATGTGATTGCATAAAAGGATTTACACTTCAGAAACACTTTTTATCTGTGTTTCTGCAAAAAGGAAGGCCACCAGTAAATCCACGTGCATTTTGAATGGTCCTGCACATCAAGAATCCAAGCACGTGCTTGGATTAACTAATTCTTGGATAAACTAGTTCTGACAAAGTAATCAACATGTTGGCAGCAATATCAAAAGATTGCGTGAGACTGCAAACCATGTTTCTTTAAATATAGAACAGCGCCAAAGGGAAGTTTCCTCACCAGAATGATATTTCTTAAAAATGCTGAAAGCTGAATCAGGCATTACAGTACAATCCCCAAATCTCTACAAATACACAGAGAACAGCAGATAAAGCGAGAACACTGGAACAAAAACCCCACAAGGTTACAGTAAGTTGCATCAGGAACTGCCCTTTAACCAGTGCATTAGAACTATGCTTAGGCATTCACAAAGTAGCCTGATCCAAAAAAATCCAAGAGTTAAATTAACTGACTACACTTAAACTTTGTTCCTTTATGGAAAACAGCCACAGCTTGCTGACATCACTGTTCCTTAACCTTGATCTGCTCAGCTTATGGCATTTTTGCCTTTGAATAAAGCTAATAGAGCACCAAAAATGTCTGAGAAATACATGAATGAATTTTAGAGAGGCCAAGCAGCCTTGAGAAGAACTACCACGCATAAGCTGTTAGTACATGGAACAGACATTCCTATGACCCCAAAGGAAATCAGTGTCTCTTCCTTAAAAATGAATCTCATTTCAAGCCTTACTGCACATTGCATGACTACGCAGAATACAGTAGCGCGTTTTGCAAGAGACCTAGAACTTACAGGGAACCGTGCACTGTATTCTGTCCTATAAGCAGCATAAATGAATGCCACTGCCACAGAATTTCACTCAAGCTGATAACGTTTACCAGTCAATTGAAAACTCAACATTACACTTTCAATGTCTCTTTCACCTTGTTAATACTAAATGGTAAAGTGATACAAAACTGTAATTTGTTTAAAAAAACAAAACAAACCCAAACTCATGCTAACTAACCCACCTTATGATCTAAATAGTTAAATTATCTACTGCATTGTTACAGACTGTCAGCTGAGCCATAGCAACCCATTATGCGCATACCCTTAACCTTCAACCTGTTTAAATAAATCTAATGTACCTTTCACAGTGATCCAATTCATTTTACTTGGTTACCCTGAAAAGCACATGCACTATTGTCATGGTTCACGTGACAAAAATGAGAATATGGCTCTTGCAGTAGTCTGTCCATACCCTTACACCTTTGCGTTGCAGATCTGCAGATGGCAATCATGCAGCTCTACCGAGGGAAAACTAACAACTGTTTTCTACTATGGTGTTTTCAACCAGGTCAAAGTGTTAATGTAAAATAAACGCAAAGTCTTCCATTACCTTTGGCCCCATGGTGACAGCTACAGCATCTGCTAGAAGATCTACTCCTTGAAGCATAAGAGCTCTAGCATCTGCTCCAAACTTCACATCTTTTGCATATGCTCGTGTTAGATGGGGGGCAAGCGCTCTGGACACTGGCCTTATCTGACGGAGTACTGTAGGTAAACGGAGCATGTCTAAAAGATTAAAACAAATCCAGAGAAAAAGATACAAGCGTTATGTTTTTGCACAGATACTTCTAGAATACAAGAGAGGGGAAAAGGTTCAGGAAGGAAAGCAAGCGACCACGAACTTTTAGGTTTTCGTCTGGCTGAAATGGAAACACACAAGCAACTGCAAGTAACAGGGCTGGGGGGCCCGGGTCCCCAGGGCACGACCAGGGCTGCAGCAGCTCCTCACCGAGCAGCCTCCAGCAACTCCGAGCTCCTCCCGCGGGCCCTCCCCGGCAGCAGGGCGGGCGGCCCCGAGGGCACGGCGGAGCGCCAGCAGCGCCGTTCGCCGGGCGGCACCGGCGGGGCGCGGGGGGCCGCGCACGCCAGCAGCCGCGGCGGTGCCGTTCCGGCGGGCGCCCGGGCGAGGCTCCCGCGCCCGACTCCGCCTCGCCAGGGCGGCCCGCACCGCGCGGCCGGGCGAGGGGAGGCCGAGGGCCGCAAGGCGGCGGGAAGGGGCGCCGGGGCCCGCCGGGCGGCACAGGGCCCCCGGCCACATGTCGCCTTCCGTCAGGACACGCGGAGCAAGGTCAAGAGCCGCTCGCCCCCTGCCGCCAGCCCGGCCGCGCTGCAGCGCCGGGGCCCCGCCGCGCCGGCATCGCCCCCGTGCGGGCGGGGGACCTCGCTCCGGCCGCCAGGCCCGCCGGGGGGGCTCGCCGCCGCCGCCCCCCTCCCGCCGCTGCGCGGCCGTTAGCGCCGCGCGCTCCCAGCGGGCCCGGCCGTTCACCGCGCGAGCGCCCCTTCCCCCCAACGGTAACCACCGCCGCAGGGGGAACGGGCGGCGGGGCGGCACCCCCGGCACCCCCTCCCCGGGCCGGGCCACCCGCCATGCTCCCGCGCTCACCTGCGGGCAGCGCGGGGGGAGCAGCAGGCGCCTCCGCCGTCCGGACCCAAGGCTGAGCGGGCAGGTCTGTGCGCAGGGGCGGGAAGGCGCTCGGCACTCACTGCCTCTGCCCCGCCCCCCGCCAGGCACCGGCCCATGTGGGGCTCCGCACCGCCGGGCCCGGGAACCAGCATAGCCGCCGCGGCCCCGCCCCCGGCGGCAGGAGGGCGGCCGCGCCCGCCGGCAGGGCTGGGGCGCCCGCCGCGCTGCGCGCATGCGCGGCGAGCCCCGGCGTGAGCCACTCAGGTTCCGGGGCCCCCCAATTCCAGAACCTTCTGGAACGCTCATGCTCGCCGAAGGTCAAAGTTGAACTGACCTCACTTCCGGGCGGGTCTCTGACCCCAGGGGCCGGCGGGCGCTGAGTGGTGGCGTTCGCGCCGCCGCCGGGGTGCCGGCCGCCGCCGGGACCGGGACCCAGCCCCGGGGGCGAAAAATAAGCGGCGGAATTAAAGCTGACCGGGGCCGGGGCGGGCGGACGGGCTCCGCCCCGGGGCGGGGCGCCGGGCGCGCGTGCGCGCGCAGGCGGTGACCTTTCTCACGTGCGCCTGCGGCGGCCCGGTCACTCGGTGGCGGGGAGCGTAGCGGCCGTCATGGTGAGTGCCCGCCGCCCGCGCCCCGCACGCCGCCTCCGCCGCGCCCTTCGCCGCCCGGCTCCGCGCAGCGTGCCGCAGCGGCGCGGGGGGCAGGCTGGTCCCCGCGGGGCCCGCTGGCCGGCCCGCCTGCCCGCCGCCGCCGCCGCCGGGGGTCCCCGGGCAGCCCGCGGCCGCGCCGCCGCGCGCGGGCGTTCCCTCAGGCGGCCGGAGGCCGGCAGCGGCGGCCCCTGTCGTGCGGCGGGGCCGGGCTGGGCCGCGGGAGGCAGGGAGGGAGGGAGGGGAGCGAGGGGCCCTCGCCCGCGGGCGCTGGGCGGCCCCGCCGGGCGTTAGCAGCGGGCCGCTCCCTCGGGGGTGCCGGCGGCCGTCCGGTAGCGGCGCAAGGTCACGCAGTCCTTGGGGTAGGAACGGTCACGCCGGCAAGCGCGGAGGCTGCGGGCCCGGGCGCGGCGGGGGTGTCCGCAGGGGCTGCCTGCGGCTGCCCGGGCGCTTCGGCTGCGCCCTTCCGCGGCCGCGGGAGCCCCCGCTAGCAGGCCGGGCCTGCGGGTAAACCTGTCCGGCTGCGCGCTTGACCCCTCGTTCTCTGTACTTCATAAGCTTTTTTTATAGAGATCTTAGCTTGAGTGGGAATTGGGTAAGGGCAGAGCTGCCCTTGTCTCGCAGGGGTACTTTATTCTTAGGATCCTGCTAAGGTGAGGAATTAGCATTTCTTAAAACTTAGTGTAAAACGCTCGTGGTTGTAAGTCTGGCTGCTGATTTCTGTTAAAGGCAGAACATCTCTTAAAAAAGAGCATCAGAGATGTTATCTTCGCAGAATGAAAACGAGCACAGTTGGCAGCCTTTTCCCTTCGTTTTTCATCATTGCGGTACTAGCATTAGTTGGGGGGATGCACATCTTTCACGTACTGTCTTTTGTAATTTTGTTTTCTCCCAATTTTGGAGTGTGTGTGTATATCGATGAGTGTCAGTAAAGGGCGCGTGGATGCCCGGCCCTTGTTTCTAGTTCTTTCTACGAGCGCGGGCTCTGGGTACCTGTCCACTGGAGCACTATCTCCGTGTGGCTTGGCAAGTCGCCATATCTTTATTTCTAAATGAAAGCAAGTTCCTTCTTCCTGACCCCTGCTTGTTGGGATTCAGCGCTTGTATTTGCCTAGTACGCAGGAGTTAGACTGCTGTTCTGAGATGCAGCCAAGTAGCAGTACATAGCTGCAAAAAAACCCCAAACCACACACAGAAAAAAATACGAACAAAAACCCCACCCTAACCCTGTTTAAGCAGAGGCAGGTATTGAAGCAGTCAAGGTAGAAGTATGCCTACCTTCATATTTTTAGGGGCTTAAGCCTGAAGTTTCTTGTAAAGTTGCAGTCTATTTGTAGATGTCAATACGAGTGACAGCACTCTTGCCTCAGACTTCACACTTTGGAGGCTGTGAAATTTACTATTTACGTGAAATGCTAAGGTCTGAAAGGACCTGAAAAAGACCGATGTGGGGTCCCTGGTGAGGCTTTTGGTTCTTTACTATAAAACACACCGCTACACAAATAAAAATGCAACTGTCCCAAGACATCCTTAATCGTCATCAAATCTGGTTGTGAACTGAGCGGATATATTGCATATAATCAATAATTACGCTCACCAAACTACAGTAACTAAGGGGATTACAAGCCTGCAGAACTTTTCAGCCAGAGGAGGCGGCTGCTCCATCCGGTGGTGGTTGATTCCACCAGCTGGGGTACATCTTCCTACGGCTGACCTCTCAGGACTGCCCAGCATCTGTGGCTTTAGCAATTTCTGATGCAATCAAAGGCAGCATGCGTTTGCTACTATTAAAAATAAATGCTCAGCCGTTTTCTTAAACTATTCATTTCTCTCAAAAGAGAAATCACTTTTGTTTTTAAAACTCTCTTAAATTGCAACTTTGTTGTTAATGTTCTTCTTGTTACAATGTACAATTACTTCCACAGGCAGGAAAAGCATTTAGGAAATTTCTTCCCCTCTTTGATCGTGTTCTGGTTGAACGATGTGCGGCTGAGACAGTAACCAAAGGAGGCATCATGATTCCAGAAAAAGCTCAAGGGAAGGTGCTACAAGCAACAGTAGTTGCAGTTGGATCGGGAGCCAGAGGAAAGGTAAATACCCTGAGGCATGACGTTTGGGTAGCATTAGTAATGGTGTGGTGGTAGTTGGAATATTACCGCCAGAAATGGTTGCAGTGTAAATGCAGCGATAGCTCACAAAAATGGGTGGTGGCGATGGCTGAAGTTGGAAGTACAGATTCACAGAGGAGGTAGCAATCTCAAGTTCTTTGATTGGCTCTGACCTTGAATTCCAGCATTCCTTTCATCATCTGTAAAATGGAAAATACTTGCCTTTTAAAAATCAATATTTTTAATTGATTTTTATTATAAGCAGCTTTAAACAGTAGTGGTGTGGGTTTTGGTGGGTTTTGGTTTTTTTTGTTTGGTTGTTTTTTTGCATTTTGTTTGTGGTTTTGGTTGGAGTTTTTTTAGTTTTAAACATGTAAACAGTGTTCTGGGGGATATCTTGTTTCATCACTTCTCAGCCAAAACCTTGAAGGACCGGCAGCCGCCTTTCTTAAAATTATTATGTGCCCGAATTTCTGTGACTTGTGAGCAGGGTGGAATCCCAAAAAGTGGCATTCACTGTCTTGTGCTGTGCAAATATCATTGTCCATAACGATTAGGCTTACTGGACAAAAGAAAATCGGGAATCAAAAGAAATAAGTGTTAAATAATTTTTTTGTTAATTTTGCGTGTTGAATACGCATCTGGGGTCATAAAAAAGATAGTCTTCACAAAAAATGACAATGGCTACAGGCTTCAGCATCAGAAGGGTTCGTTCCCCCCCCTCGTAGCATTCAGTTAGTAGCAGTAGTGGAAAACAGGTTAAATTTCAACTTGGGCATGTTGACTCAGACTTTTTCTTTACTATGAGTCTCTCTGTACATACCATGCTGGTTTGTATCAGTATCTGATCTTTAAAGCTTTATATTGTGAAACGGTGCTAATATTTTATTTATAATACAAAAATTTATCAGGTGTTTCTAAACAACTGATTTGCCAGCAGCAGTGACAAGTTGATCAAAGTAACAAAGATGGGAAGGTACTTTTAACTGGCACTTGGAGAAATTAGCCTTGCCTATAGACCACGGAAACTGACTTTCTCCCTGTGTTTTAGAAGGGGGTTTCCTGGTCTGTCACTTCATTTCTCAGGTTTCTTGGGTGTTTTTTTCCTTTAAGTGAAGTCCTATTCAGTACATCAAGCTAAGACCTCACAGTTGTATTTACACTCAAAGCTAAATGAAAATTAATTATATTCAGAAAATCACTGCAGTTCTACTGCCTAAATGTTGCAGGACTCCAGTGCTTGAGAATTGATTGGTGTGCTTTTCCTAGGAAACCCGTATACTGTGGTTTCACCGCACAACGAAAATACAGAGTTGTTGTGATTTCCTGCCCGTTTTACATGTGGATGGATCATTGTAGTTTGGGGGAATTCTATTACATCTGCCTATATTGTGGAAAACTAAGGATTTCTTCTTTCTTTCAGAATGGTGAGATTCAGCCAGTGAGCGTAAAAGTTGGTGAAAAGGTTTTGCTACCAGAATATGGCGGTACTAAGATTGTACTAGAAGACAAGGTAGGTTTCCCAACTTTGAGAATGCAAATTAAGCTCGTTTCCCAAAACGTTACACTGCCAGTGATGAATACTGTAGTTACTTCATAGGGCAAGAAACGCAGTCGTTGGTGTTGTAGTGGCAGCAGCTGAATCCAGCCAGCTGCTGGTACCTGTAGGACCTGCTGCTCCCACCCCTGCTTAAAAGGAAGTAACCAAAGAAACCTCTGGCCTGACCTTTGCTGGGTGGACGAAGCGGCTCCGTGTGCCAAGCAGACAGTAGAGGGAACCCTAAAAGGCTTTGAAATTACTGGGGGTGTCCTTGCTTTTGACAGGGAACGCTTGCAGGATTGTCTTCTAACAGTTCTTGCACTTCCTCCTACTAAAAATAGTAACTCGGTAGCTTTCCCAAAGAGCATCCCATGAACACAAAAAAAAAAAATCTCTTTGAGAAGTCAAGAGGCAGAGCTGGTGTTGGTTAGTTCACTTTTATGTACTTTGTGACTGCGGTAGGCCTGACTGCAGAACAAGGCCGTATTTGCAAAACAACTGACACGACAGGTACTAATGTTTCTTTTCTTTGCAGGACTACTACTTGTTCAGAGATGGTGACATTCTTGGGAAATACGTGGACTAAGCTTGTTGCAGTATCAGTCATCCATTCCACTAAAATGCTGAAATTTTTCTTTCATCATGTAAATAATGTCCTTTATTTTATAATAAGCAGGCACTGAGTCTCTGAAATAACTTGTGATCTCACTGTAATGATGGAACGCAAATAAAAATATGTACAGTCAGAAATCAGTTGCTCTTGCTTGAGTTCCATTGAACGGTGACATTCAGATGACCACCAACCAGCCTTAATTATTCCAAACGACATCATTTTATATCCTTATTTCTGTACCGAGATTGTAAAGGTCTTTACAATAAACTTCTAAAACGATTCTGCTTTTGTCTCGGTTTCTGCTATTGCTCAGTGAAACTGAGTCTCGATTGTGTAATGAACTAATCTCTCCGAAACGACAATCCAACTGTAGTAATACTTTATTTTCCCTAAACTTGTATGAAGTTGGGAGATGAGTTGAAAATGGTTATCACACAGGCGCAGTGAGGAAGGGGACTTGCAGCTAGCTCCCTTGCACATTGAACTTTGTCTTAAGATTACGTGTTTTTTTAACTCCTCCTGTCTTAGCCAGGCAGGAGCAATCCTTGGCGATGGCTCGGACGCTGGTACAGGGGAAGATGAATGCGCACAAACCACCCTGTCCCACAGCAGGCTACAAGCAGCCTGGTACCAGTCACGCCTGTGCCAGAACAAAATCATCCAGTTCATAGACGAAGGAGATAAGAATTATAATGTTTTTTCTTACATCTCTCTCACTGAATTTTGCCAATAGAAAACAAATAACTTCCCTCCAGAAGAACTGGGGCTGATGCTGATCTTAAAGCAAATTTCTTTACTGGTGACTACCTCATCTCAGGCCAGATCTCCAGCTTTCCCGTAACTTAGTAAAGAGCTGATGTGACAAATTGTATTTCCTTTATCCTTAATGCAACATTCTTAAATAGCAAGACATTTACTTAAGTCATGCTGAAGCAACAAGTTTGCGTATTTTAACCACCCCCTCTTGCCTTGGAAAAGGATTCAAGGTTATTCACAGAGGAGTACGCAAATCTGCGCTTGATACAGCGTGTTCCTAACGTCGCCTTCGGAGCTGGTACCTGCATGTCGGCCTACTGCAGTCTGAGGACGTACGCTGCCTTAAAACGCTTTGACGTCGTCTTCCGTGACGTAAATCTGTACTGACGGTTGTTGCTACTAAAACTTCAATAGCAGTGGTTAAATGGTACTTCTTTCTCATTACATTCAAGCTGTTCAAAGTCAACATTGCTGGCTGTGCTATGAGCCTTATTTTCTTCTGGAGATAACGGGAAAGGACTAACGAGAAATATTTTTCAGAACTTGGGTAGCTGCAGTGGGGGACTTCAGCTCTGACGCTCTGAAACACGCTGTATTTTCCGCCAGGGCAGTTTCGGGTCCCTCCTCCCCACAGCTGAACTTGGGCGCAGGGGTGAGCTGGAGCCACTTTTTTACCTTGATGCCAGTTACCGCCCAGCTGTGCCGTTAGGAGCTGCGTTTGACCATCGCCTTGCCTGTGACGGCCTCTGCTCCCCACGGCTGCCTGTTGGCTGCCCACCACCTACCTGCTTTGGAGCTGTAGGCAAACGTTACACCATTCCCGTGGTTAAACTCCCACCGAACTGAAATACGTACCAAAAGGGACAATGCTAAGTAAAAAGAAAAAAAAAAAATAATAAAAAAAAAAAGTTTTAGCATAAAAGGCCTATTTCTTGAAATCTGCCCTATGGCAGTTTTACTTTAGTAGTTACGGCAGCACGCGTTACAGCTGAAACTTAAGACTACCCCACTACAGGTACCTTAAAAGACAATTTATTGTGTAACGAAACACAAACTCGTTGAGAAGCATTATCTTCCACTAGGGCAAGCGTGCCTTTATCTGCCACGATAAGGTAGGTATTCTGGTGTAGTCGCATACCAAAGAAGGGAAGGTATTTAACATATTCACAAACTACTTCCCTTATGGAAACTAGATGACATCTCGACGAGAAAAAGATGCAGTTGGAAGCAACTCCCAACAGAGAAGTGTTTAGGCCTAACGTTTCAGCCTGCCTTTCGGTAATACCTTTTAGAGACAGGCTTTACCTAGGGGCCCCGCTCGCCGCAAGTGATTTCACAATGTTTACAGTTCTTGTTTGTGAGGAGCAGCTGCGCTCTGCGGGGGTGCAATCTGAGGGCGGGCGGCCCAGAGGTGGTGCGTACCCCCGTGCTACTCCCGCTACCTTCCCTCGCCCCCCAGCCCAGGCAGCGCCGCGGCACCGGCCCGCTCCCCAGCAGGGTCCCGCTGAACTCGCGCTGCAGCGTTGCCAAGCGCGCACCACGCAAGCCTCTCTTCCCCCTGACCCTACCTCCAGCCCCAGCAGATTTGCAGCGGCTTGATATCATGCTTATTTAATAAAATATTTAGCATGGCGCGATCTACTAGTGTTTACATAACTGATTAAAAACAAAAGTCACGGTTTCATGAAAACAGCTTTCATGGGAACAAGTAATTTGTGGATGTGGGGGGAAAAAAAAAAGCATTCCTAGGCCTAATCAAATGGAGGACACGCTTGAGTGTCTGATGGATCGACAGACAGAGAACACTTTATTCTTGCACCTTGAGGCTATCACTGCAAGCAAGGACAAGGTCACTATCCCGTAGCCAAGGTGATCCATCTGCTGTTACTGCTTTTTGGTCGACGACTGCACGCCAAATTCTATAACCCCCAGGTGCCACAGGGGAGGACAGAATCAATCACAAACGCTCTTTCTTTGCTGTGTCGTTCCTGTAGGAATTTAGCCGCCTTCATTCCACTGTTTTCTAGACTGTTTCAAAGCTCCAATCTTGGCAAAAATGTTATGTATTGCCCTACCTGCTCTTTTGGGGGATACAGCCCTTCCCAGCCTTTCCTCAGGCTGCCTGAATCATAAGGAAACAGGGAGGACGCCGTCTACTTTTGCTACTTTCTGTTCTTAACGTTTCAGAACAGCTTCCATTAGCAGCAACTATACCGTTTTCAGAAAACCTTTATCATCCTGGTTATGTCATCCTGGCATAGTAAGAAAAGGATCAAATTTTTACACACTAGTAGAGAAGAAAGGAAGGCCAGGTCCCTAACAGCACAGGAACAGTCCGTAAGATTTTGGCCAAATATTCCATTTTTCAATCTTGAAGGTCATGAGGCAATGAGGACCTGGTGAAAACCAAAAAGTGAAACTACTGTTGATCAGATTTTGTTTAAAAACAACTTGATATCCGATAAAACAAAAATAATGAGGAGCTTCCAGGAATACAGGGTTAATTATCAAGGGGCAACACAAGAGACTTACAGACTTTAATATCCTCATTAAGAAACACTGCAGATTTCTTTCCTTTGTCTGCAAAACCGTGAGCCAGTTGCAGATTGAACTAACAGCTATGCATTTCTCTCTGAGAGGTACTTCTTCACAGCCAGATTTATTTGCATTTTAGAAGCAAGATGTCCATGAAATGAAAGTCAGGGACAAATGGAAATGTCAAATACCCGGCTCTTCTGTGCTTTAGATATCAGCCAAACCTTGAAAATGATGATAGGAAAAAAAACACCAAACAAACCCCAAACCAAACAAGCTGCTGAACTTTAAGGGATTTAAACAGCTAGAACTGCTTTTATTTTGGCACTGGCTAATTATAATATCAATCTCATAAAAAATAATGTTGGATTACAGCTGATCTAATGAGGTATAGGACATTTGTACCCTTCATTCTAATGCATTACCTTCTCCCAGTGTTATTAACCTTTTCATGGTTTCTTACACAATCTGCTGGGGAGCACCGAGTTTCACCCTGTGCCTCAAATAGCTAACATCTCTGGGGCAGGAATGCTGACCAGGAGTAAAAAAGTAACTAACGCAAACTGAACTGGGGCGCCTCAAGTCAGGAATGCCACCTCTGCGTTACAGTGTAACGTGAAGGGAGCTGCCCTTGCCCTCAGTGGGGACGGCTGGTTAGCTGGGTGCGCGCACCCCGGCGGGAGGTGACCCCGTTACCCATTTCGCATCGCTCGCACGCTGTCTGGCTTTCAGCTCGAACCTGGCCGCCAGGACAAGGCAGGATCCTGGCCACGGCACTGCCCAAGCAGAATCAGTATTCAAAATGCACTTTGCTTTCTGATGGGAAAACCTAAATAGAGATTTTTCAGTGTTTTCAATCCAGAAAAGTTTCACGTACTCTAACTCTCATTGGACAGAAGGAAGAGGTTTTAACATGGGGAAGCACATGTCATTTAGAGGAAAGGAATGGAGTGTGTGGGGAGAAACCACACCTAGCATTCACTGTCATGCAGTGGAAGTAGGGGCAGCATCGGGTACCAGCGTTCTCCGCTTTTCAGGAGACAACACACGACTGCACCCATCTATTTACTGATTGTATAAGGGGAGGTACCTCATCTCTGCCTTGTTGCCTCATCATTCCTGCTCACGGACAGAAGCAATTCACCCTTACTTACCTATTCTGTACTCCTTCCCACCATCTATTCCCTAGAAACAGAGCAGCTTCCAAATAATTTTCTTCTTGCTTATCCTACAGAAATAATATGAGCCACTCTAGTCTTCCAAAATGTCTCCGTGCTTGTTACAGGGACCGATTTATCAGCCAACTATAAGGCAACAGTGCCTTTTTCATGTTTTTTCTCCCCAAATACAGTCAACACATCTAACACCCGGCTTAGTAAACCTTGAAACCCAAGCTAACTCTGTTTTCCATTAGCACGGCAGTCTGTGACCTCTGCACACCAAACTCACAAACCCGTCAATCCTGCCTTTGAAGGCCTAGAAAGGCTTCGTACCTACTTTGTTTGAAGTGTTTTGCCCCAGATCACTGTTTTTTTTTTTTTTTATTCATTATTTTTAGCATTGACAACTATGTATCTTTAACATAGGACTTGAAATACTTTTACAAATGCACATCCTTACGGTCTATACCGTACCGGGTTTCACCGGCTGGGTTGTGTTGCGCAGAGGCTGGTGCAGAGCAGGCGAGGACAGGCTCCGGGGGAGGGCACGCGCCGCCGGATGCTGACAGAGGGGCGCTGACGAAACGGGACGAAATCCGAGGAACGCATTTCCTCAACAACCCCTCATCTCGTTAATCGCTGGAGGCTTCGTCTCACAAAACCAACAACTCTGCTCACCCCTGCAGCCCTGCCGCCATGAAACCGGCCTCAAGCACCGCGCAGCGTCCTCGGGCAGGCACCGAGCGACCTGGACAGAAAGCGGCAGGGCCCACCGTTACAACCGCCGCCGTCTCCCGGGCGGGGGGGGGGTGGGTGGGTGGGTGTGTGTGGGGGGGGGCGCCGTCCCTCACACACGAACGTAGGGCTCACAGGAAAGCTCTGCTTCCGAAGCAGCTCCCCGGGCAACCCGCGGGTGCCCGCCCGGCGCTGCCCCACAGAGAGACCCCAGCCGCCAGGCAGCGCCCGCGGCCCGCCCGGGGAACGGCTCTTCCGCGCCCCGCCGCGGCCAGGAGCAGGAGCAGGAGCAGGAGCAGGAGCAGGACGTACCGCAGCGGCGGCGGGGGGGAGAGGGCGGGGGGGGAGGGAAGGGGAGGGAAGGGGAGGGGCCGGGACGCGCCCCCCGCCCCCGCCGCCCCTCAGGGCCGCCCGCCCGCGCCGGGGGCGGGAAGCGCCGCTCGCCGCCTCCCGGCTCCTCTCGCGAGAAGCGGCGCCCCCGCGCGCCGCCCCGCCCCGCCCCGCGGCTGTTCCCGCTCCCCGCCGTTGCTCGCCCGCGGCTGTTCCGGCCGAGGCTCCCTCCCTCCCTCCGCCGGCGGCCGCGGCAGCCGCAGCGCCCGTTCCTCCCCCTCGCCCGCCGCCCCGCCCGGCGCTGCCGCATCCGGGTCCTGGCGCCGCTGTCACTATGGTCATGGCGGAGGGGACGGCAGTGCTGAGGCGGAACAGGCCGGGTACCAAGGCCCAGGTGAGGCGCCGCCGCCGCCGCGCGGCCCGCCGCCGGCTGGCGGGCGGGGACGGGCAGCGCCGCCGCCGAGGCGCCGGGCCCGGCTGGACGGCGGGGCGTCGCCGCGGGTCTCGCCGGGCCTAGCGGGGCCCAGCGCCGCCCGCCGGGCCGCCGGGGCGGGCGGGCGGGCTGCGGCGGCGGGCCCCGCTCCGCGGGATCGCTTTGTTCCCCGCAGCCGGGCCGCGGCCTGGGCGGGAGCCGGCCGCGGGGGCCGCGGCGGCTGCCTTCCCCACGGGGCGCCTCTCTGCCGGGCCCGGGGAGAAAGGTCGCTGCGGCACCGGCAGCCCCTCGGCTTCCCGGCAGGGCGAGCGCCGGGCTTCCCTGGGGTTTCCAGGCTCCGGTGCGGGAGCGCAAGCCCTTCGCTGCCGGGTCGAGCCGCGTCCCGGAGCGCGGTGGCCGTTCGCGGCGGTGGGCGCCCCGCGCCGGGGACACCGGCGGCGTTGGCCAGCGCTTGTGAAATAACCGGGAATTGGCCGAGGCAGAGCGCCGCTTCCTAGAGCTTAGGCTTTCTGCAGGCGCAGGGCTGTGTTTCTCATACGTGTCGGTGTATTCCTGCTGCTGCTGGAATACGAAATGCATAATCAGCTGAGCGAGATGACGGTGTGATCTCACAAGTAGGCCTCGGCTGGGAGTTCTGCGGCGTCAGGTGGAGGATGCCTGGCCTGCTCCTCTGGAGAGAGCAGCCGTCCTTCCCTTGCGTAACCTGCCCTCCTCTCACACTGCACCTGGGCTGCTCCCAGGTCGCGTCTCTTAAGCCAAATGAAATTGATTTAGTTCTGGGCTTTCAAGGTCATCTTGAAAAGGTACATCTCAAACACCTAAGCTACATTTTTTAGATTATTTCAGAGGCGTAATCTTCTGTGAGGCCTTTACGCAAGACTTTTTCACCCTCTTTTTGTGAGGAGAGCTCATGGTCAGAAATGGAGCAGTATATGACACAATGTCATATGCAAATGCATCTCTCTTCTCCTTCTACCCTTTGTCGTAACGTACACAGGTAAAATTATTACACAACCCTGTAAATCAGTTCATTCTATACATGTTTATGAAGGAAATGGAACGTGTGCCTTCTGTTTGATAAACCTGGGGTATTCTGAAAAAACAGTAAGCTGGACATAGACCTAGATTTGGTCAAATACTATAAAGTATGCTATAACGTTCATGTAGGTTGAAGAATTTTGTGTATAGTGATGCAATCATATGATTTTTTTTTTTTTTGTGGCTGTATTTAAGTTTTAATTTTGGATCACGCTGTGGTATAGCTATTCAGTATGTAAATACAATTAGTTAATGATATTTCAACATGGGATATTCACTCCTTTCTCTGGAGATGCCTGTATTCTCTCAAGAACAGATTGCTAAGCTTTACAGTTGGAACATTTTCAGTGAGTCATTGCATCTGCTAAGATGGCTATGGGAGGCTGATGTGCAGTATCTCTGGATAATAAGAGGGAGTAGCACTAAATTTTAGATGTGAAAAATGCAAAGTAAGGAATGCACATGCCTGGGACTGTCACAGTTGCAACAGATGTGAATTGCTGCATAACACCGTGGTACAGCTGGATCTGAGGTGAAACTTCAGGAGGGTTTTGTCATTAACAATACTAAACACCATGGGTGAGCGGAGCTGGTAACCGTGAAGTTAGGCAGCATACTGACCAGACCAAGAGAATGTAGTACCACGTTAGACCAACACTGCGTTATATTATCTCAGTTTAGGGAAGATGTTTTCAGTGGTGTGTTATTACTAGAATGTACTGGGATTTTTAGTTTAATAATAATTGAATAATGCTATTCTCTACAGGCCTCTTTTCTCCCCCATTCTTATGTGTAAAATGGGCACTGTCTGCAAATATTTCATTTAAAAAGTACAGGCTATAGAGGTGTTACAGCAAGATGTGGGGGAGAGACGATGTTTATAGTATGCCGAGTTACACAGAACTTTGATTTCAAGATGTTCTATTATTGTGACATTAGGAGCATAAGTCCCGTTTCACCCTGTTCTTGCCAAGATTGTGTGCTGCTTCTGTTAAGATGTAGCTTCCTGGAATTGTATAAACTACCTCTGCATCTATTTTCCTGCATGTTCAGGCTTATTGTAGGTTGTGCACTTTTCTTCCTCCCCTTCTATTTTTGTTAAATTGGTTTAAACTTTTTTTGTTTTTTTAACAGGATTTCTACAATTGGCCTGATGAATCCTTTGAAGAAATGGATAGTACATTAGCTGTTCAGCAGGTACTCTTACTTAGGTGAAATGTTGTTAATGAGTTCAGTTTCCCAGCTTTTGTATCTTCGTAAAAAAACAGGGAACAGGGCATGCTATTTATCTGCTTAGAATGTTGCTGCACAGGAATGAATCTCATAAGCACCCTACGTATATTAAAAAATTGTAATTATTAATTGTGTATGCAGAAATAACTAGGATTCCCATGTCTGGTTTAAACAAATCAGATTTATGAAAATGGTGGGGTTTCGTGCGGGGTTCTTTTCTTTTGAGAAGGATGTTGTAAAAAAGCTGTAAAATTTACCCATTGTTTTACCTTTTCTAATTGAGGAAAGGCATTTTTCAGATCTGGCATTTTTTAATACCAATTTTCTTACCCTGCCCATCTACTCTTTAACTATTTAGTCCATCAGTCACTTCATAAATAAAGAGAAAAAGTAAGTAAATCCCCCACAGATGTAACGTCCTAAATATACTGTCTTACTATGATTACAACAAGATCCAGATTTATTTTTTTCCCCCTCTCCTAGTATATTCAGCAAAACATAAGGGCAGACTGTTCCAACATTGATAAGATCCTTGAACCTCCTGAAGGCCAGGATGAAGGTGTATGGAAGTACGAACATTTAAGGTAAGAATCCATCTTTTGTCAACATAGTGTCCTGATTCTAAGTTTTGTTCATTGATGGTGGTAGTGAGTCTTTTTCAGTAGGACAGATCAAAAGTAACTTAAATGAAACTTGATATGTCTACTATTAAATATTTTTATACTTTGGTATTATTTTCTGAATTTCTTGTTCTTTCTAAAGATTTATGATGCGCTCTGATCTAGTGTTTTTCATGTTTTTTAAGAAAATGTTTGTACCTCACTTCAAAAGTTGTACTAGCATGTTTTGAATATGAAAATATAGTAATGAATTTCCATAGCCCTTTCTCCTAGTATCAACAGTTCTTTATCTCCACTAACTGGGAATGTGATTTCCAGATGCTCCCAGTGCTTCTTCTGGACCTTGCAGGAAAATAGGCTTTAGCTGGGAAAGCAAGAGTACCCATATCTTACAGTTCTTTTTCTGGTTGTAAAGAAACTTAAAACTTTCTGTCCTTCTCTCGGTTTGTTTTATGCAGTATAAAAAAATACATTCAGCCTAGGTAGTTTGTGCCTGAAAGTATTTTTCAGTTGTAGTGTAGGTTTACACCCTGTTAATACATATGTATTCATGCTTTTTTCCTGGCATCACTTCAGTATCCTCGTGTCCTGATTTTTTTCTTATCAAATACACTTTCAGGAATAAGAATAGTTCTAAGCTACTCCTAGATTTATATATCCTGACTTTTTGCCTCCCATTTTCTTTTTCTCTCCTCTGGTCTACAATAGTTCGAATAGATGCGGGGAATCCTCAAAAGAGGAAAAAGTCAATGGATACAATTGCAAAAGACACATTTTAAGAATTTCCTCTGTCCTTTCACATACGCTGAAAATGATTCCAGATTCATAGAAGTGACTTGTCACTAAATACTTGTCACTTTTGGAAAATTTATTCAGATTTTTCTTGTACGATGGAGGGGTGAATTCTCTTAAAGAATGCACTTTCAGGTTCATTCTAGTGAAAGCAGTATTTCTAGAAGTCCCACTCTGTTAATGATGTGTGGTGGGACTTTAGCCACTTAATTGATCTGGAGGAAGTATATCTTAGAAGGATGGAATGATCCAGCTGTATGAATTTAAAACTTACACTCTTAAGAAATTTATTTTCTTGAAGTATTCTTTTTTTTTTTTTTAACCTGTATTTGTGAAATAGCACTTTCTTCCATAACAAAGTTGGTATCTTAAACACTCCCACTACACTATTTGTTAAGCTCAGCCTTTACTGTCACCTAAGAATTAAAAAATATAAATTGCTTTGCTGAGTAAAAAAAATATGCTGGTGTGAATTCTGTTTCTCTCAACTTGTAGTCCTTTTATAGCGTGCTAATTCCTAGCCTGTTGCCTTTTAGGTGTGACATCAGCTGAAATTATTTGGTGGTATTCTTTAAGTACAATTTTTTTTCATGTTCTAATGTTATTTTTTCCACTTTACAAGAATCATTTCCACAAACGTTAAGAGATCTGTGAAGATCAGAGTGTATAATCTTGGTTTGTGTTAGATGTGTCTAGTGGGAGAACAAATTG
Organism: Platalea leucorodia; assembly: GCF_965183815.1. Taxonomy (NCBI): domain Eukaryota; kingdom Metazoa; phylum Chordata; class Aves; order Pelecaniformes; family Threskiornithidae; genus Platalea; species Platalea leucorodia. The sequence goes on from NC_138827.1 coordinate 70,436,001, forward strand.
TTGATTTTGATGCTGTTGTGTTCAAATTTTTTTAGACAATTCTGCCTTGAGCTCAATGGACTAGCTGTCAAGCTTCAGGTAATTATTTTCTTGATATTTTTATATTGTATCAGGGAGGAGGCTTTTTTGTATTGTAAGATGCAGAGTTTGTAGAGCTTTCTTCATCTAAATTTGTATACATAGGCTTAAGCAGTGGTTTCAGGTAAGATTTTTTTTTAGAGTTTAAAGATTTCTGGCAAATGACCCTTTTTGGTGGGGGACAGGGCAAGAAAGTGATTTGAAAAGATCGGCTCCTTTTTGCTGTTGGGTGGTTTTCATAACTGAACAATTGTTTTAACAGAGCGAATGTCACCCAGACACATGTACTCAGATGACAGCAACTGAACAATGGATTTTTCTTTGTGCAGCTCATAAAACTCCCAAAGAGGTACGGATGTATTTTGGAAAACTGACCACATTGATGTAGGACTTTCTTTCACAGTTCATATGTTCATGGGGAGACTATTACAGCTGGCTTCTTAGTCAAACCGAGAGCTTATGTGGGTTATCACTTGAGGTTTCCTTCGTTCCCATTCTGTAGTGGTTTACTAAAGAATGGGATGAGGTAGGAAGGAGCCTCTTTTTACCACACTATTAGAGACTTCGCACATTCCCCTCTTTTCTCTCTTAATTTGTGCTGAGACAGCCTGAAACTCAATGGAAAAAGGTCTTTGTTCAATTGAAAGAAGAGTACATGCTGAGAATAGGCTGTCCTCTTCAAACTTTGGCCTCCATCCGTAGCAGTAGGCATATAAGCCTGACGCTCTGCAAGTGATTGCACGTGCACATTCTTAGGTAAGTTACTCCTAAAAGGTAGTGGACTCATAAAAATATTTCACGTCAAGTGGGTTATCAGCATGGCAGTAGCTTGTCTACCTGAGTGTCCAATTACTTTGAACTTTGTTCAGATCCCCTGTTGAACCACTTGATACCCTTTTTTTTTTTTTTTCTTCTTCCTTCAGAAGGTCTTTCTCTGTTGCTATTGGTTACGGTGATAGTGCAGTCTGTCAGATTTATCTTTGTATTTCACCTTCCAGAATAAGGTATTGGTTCTTCTTAACCTTATCCTTTTTGTCCTGTAAGCTTTCTGTTTGTTTGTTTTTCATTTCCTGAGGTGCCTTGATTTAGCTCTGAAGGCCAGCTTCTTTCCCACTCCCTCCTTTAACCCTCATCACCGCTCAGTATATTGGCATGCAGTATGCCTGTTTTATTCAGCTAGACTGGAGAACTTCAGGCTGCTTTTTATCTCTGAACACGCATCATTCATCTACCATTTTCCGTGTCAATAATAGCTGTCAACTAATGGTCAGATAGTGGGTCATGCAATCTTGAACTGCTGACAAAAATGTGTAACTGAGAAGTCTTCTTCCTGAAATTGGGGAATGGCAAAAAGGACAGATATTCCCGCCCTCAGCCTGTCTCAGTTCATCTTTACTTTCTTCCTTCTCCTCTACATGTACTTGATTGCAGAGCCAGGGCTTGGCTTGTTATACGCTTAGCGACACTAATGATTTTGGTTTTCTTTGCCAAGGTAAAAAGCATTGATATACTTAGGTGCAGGTTTGGGTTTGTTTTTTTTTTTTTTTGGTTGGGTTTTTTGATAAGGTGTTAATTTAGGCTGTAAAAGAAAGAGTCTGGCAACTTGACTTTGTGGGAAACAAATGAACTGTGAGGTAATGATCATCTTTCCTGTCAGCGTGCTTCCAGTATATAGTCTTATTCTACAGCTTTACGTAAGGAGATGCAATAAAATTCACTACTCATGTGCATAATCGCATTTCCATAGTAACTTTTTTCTTGAAATAATTTATATGGGCAGTGAAACAGAGAAAAGAAATGGCTCACTTAAGGAGGAAATGTAGTTAGACCTTCAGAGAAGCTGTGTGAAACTTCTGGGAATAAAAATGACCAGTGAAGTTAAAAGCATCAGGAAACATAATTAAAATGGTTTTCTTTAAAGAAGTTATATGACAATGATGTCATGCAAGCACTCATACACCTGCTCACTCACTGTCTATTTTTGTAGTGTCCTGCTATAGACTACACCAGACACACACTTGACGGAGCTGCATGTCTTCTGAATAGCAATAAATATTTCCCCAGCAGGTAAAAACGCTTTCTTTTGGGAGGAGGGAGAGAGGGAGGGAGGTGGCACCTAAACACTTAGAAAGCACGTGGAAATGCGTAACGCTTTTTTCGTGAACTACTACTGAACGGATCAGAAATCCTGCAGGATGTGTCACTTGTTGGTAGAGCTATTGTCACTTAAGCCAAGGAAGAATTCTGCCTATTCAAATAGTTTGCCGTTTACTGGAGCTGACGGGTGCTTTTTAGGTGGAAACTGTTTTACTGATGTCTGTTGGTGTTACGGGGCTTCTGTTGGAGTAGTGCCAACCTAAAGAACAGGGTGGCCTTTAGAGAGATGCAGTGACTCAAAGGACTTCGACACTGCGCCACAGAAAACCTCCAGAAGCCAACGCCAATCTGCTGTGGGACATCAGTGACCACAGAAGACAGAGACCGAGTGTATTGAATGGGCAGCCCACGCGTTGGGTCAGGGAAACCTCTCTGGAGAAGTCAAAATTGTGCTTCTCTCGGAATCCGGTGTTGGCAAGGAGGCACAACTGGAAGGCTTTTTCCCTTTGCCCATCAATGCTAGAAACCAGAAATCCAGCCCTTGCCAGAATAACTGATGATGTTTAACTACAGGCAAAACTGTTTTTGTAGTCAGAGTACAATTTTAAAATGTGGAATATGCACTAACGTTTTTCTCTTCCTTGCAAAAATAAGCAATTGCAGACACAGATACCTGCAACACTTAAGTCTAAATTTCATACGCAATTATACAGTATGGTTTAAAAATCAGAATTCATCTCAACACGTATCTTGGTAGTCATTTCGGGAGACCTGTTTTAACCTTTCTCCTGGTGCTTGCAGGGTTAGCATAAAGGAATCCTCTGTAGCCAAATTAGGATCAGTGTGCCGAAGGATTTACAGAATATTTTCACATGCTTATTTTCATCACCGGCAGATATTTGATGAATATGAAGTAAGTCATTCCAAATTACATCTTGAAAGAAGGGCATTTACTGAAGTTATAGCTGTGATGTAATTGTATTACATGTTTTCTTTTAATCCTACCAGAAGATCTGCATTCAAGTGAAGTCTTGATTATAGTAGATTACAGTTTTATAAGAACTGAAATGCTGTTATACCTACATACATATATAAAAATGAAAACTAATTTATATCATTAGTTTACCCAGTTATGGTTTCCCTTAATTTGGATAAAAGGTCAGAATTTGAGAGTTTTTGTACAAACAACTCAAATTCATCTTGTTTTAAAGATTCCTGAATGTATTCAAGCACTTGATATAGTTAGTACTGCTTATGTATATGCGTTTGCTGTTTGTTTACGTTACCCAACAGTTAAGGAATTATGATTGTAAAACTGCAAAGAAAGAAACAGTAACTGGTGGCAGCTTGTGCACCTCCAGTAAACTTCCAACTTTTTAAATGGAAAAACAGAAATTAATAGATAGAAAGGAGACAAGGGGCACAGCTGGATGTAAAAGGAACGCTTTGTCAAATCCCACTTAAGGTGGCTGGAACAGCTATGGAATGGTTGTGCCCTGTTCTGTGGGGGGTAGCGTACATAGGAGGAGTTTCACAATACCTTAAAATCCTCTTTTGGAGAGTGGATCAGGGCTACATTGATATTTGAATATATTCTTGCCTAAGTGCTATTGAATTGAGCTGTGACTTAAGCCTGAACCCCAGTAGGGCTTTTTGTTAATTGCAGTAACTATAAGCAAGCACTAAAGGAAAGATTTAAAAGTAATATACATTTACCATTTGAGCATTACTACTTCTTTCTAAGACTTGTAAATCTAATGAGGCAATTATATATAAGGAGGGTTTTTTTTTTTAGTATGTTCTCCTCAATTGTTTAAAATATTCCTTCTGTATATATTGTTTTTTCCCCTTTTTTTCATCTCCAGAACAAAACTTTCTTGTGTCACCGGTTCACTAAATTTGTGATGAAGTATAATCTGATGTCCAAGGATAACCTGATTGTACCCATTTTGGAAGAAGAAGTGCAGAATTCAGTGTCAGGGGAGAGTGAGGCATGATGGGAATGGCAGTACAGAAGCCTGTACTGAATATAAAGAGAACATTAATTATGTACTGTATATATCATTTTAGACACTTCAATCACGTATCCTCATAGCTTTGTTTAGTATACTTTTGTATGCTGTGTGCATTGCCTTTTAATATGGGAAATACTTTAAGTTATTCATGAGCTGTATATTCATCAATGTGGCACCCATGGTTTTTAAATAAAAGTAGTAGTATCTGTTTATAATGCCTGTTAATAAAAGAATTTACAGTTCTCTAAAATTGCTGCTAAACAATCATTGAATCACAATCCTGAAGATGTGTCTGATTGGGTGGGGAAAAAAGTGAGATTAAGATTTCAGAGCAAGCCATTTTTTAATGCAGTAGCTATACTAAGTCTTAATTCAAAGATTTTCACCTTAAATATATAATTCTGCAGGAAGCTTCTTGCAATGTAGCTTATTCCCAATTTAGCTTTTATTTTTTTAAGATGGCTTTGAAGATTTACTTTCTGGATGTGCATATTCCTGTATGTGTATATCCAAATACTAATAGGATCTATAGTATTACTAATACCAAAAGGATAATTTCACTATGCTATTGAACATATATATTCTTGATACACACTTAATGTACTTCCTGGACTTGTTTTTTTGTTAACAGTGGAGGTTTGTGCACAGCAGGGGACAGGTTCTGACCTGTTAAGGCAGACTTCTGTTCTCCAGTCCACAACTTCTCTAAAGAGTAACTGTGGCAGAGAAGTCAATGGCTTATACCTGTGCGTATTTATGGCAACTGCTTACAGATTATACCTCACATAAATATTCACGTTACACTACATAACACACTAGCACAGTCTTTGCTTGTATTCCTAGTAAAAAACATTCTAAGTACTTGAAATACCGAACCTGATTCTTCGCAAGAATTAATCATATTTTCTTTTTCTTCATTCACCTGAATTATATTATTTGTCAGAAAGATTTGGATTCATGCTTCTGTTCCCTATCAGAGGTTTATTTCAAGTTGTGTTTGCAGATTTGCAATAACTGACAATTTCCATGAGTGCTGCTTAATTGCGTTATGTCTAGAGCGATAGAATTAAATGTTTGAGAGATGGCTATAGCAGACATACTGCTAAGCGTACATGAACGCAGGGTCTAAAAGCACTAGCAGTGTTCTTATGTTAAATGAATTTTGCTTAGCTGTTAAGAAGTTAGCTCGTCGTTTCTCCCCGAGGTTGCCAGGGGCCCTCTTTTTATTTCTTTAAGCAGGTCGGAACAGGCTAACGCAGCTAGTTCCTGTAATCTACACTTTGTTTTCTAAGTTGTACTTACTTGGAAAGAAGGGAGTCCACCTATTTTATTAAGTCTTTTTTCATAATATACTAAACATGCCTTAAATTCTATTTTTCTTTATATGAATCAAGCACACCTCAAGAAACTGTACCACCTGGATGTAAAGGGAATTTAAACAATGAGAAAATAGAGGGACTAAGCTTAAGTACTTCAACAGCTGTATTCTTCAGGAGCTCTTTGTGTCTCATGTTTATCATTGTTATTTAATTGTCAGCAGGGTAATTGCATGAGATGTTGTCCGAGTGAACATAGCTGTAGTTGCTGTCTATACACTTAGCTATAACTTGCGTCGTATAGACCAGGTTACCTGATTTTTGACAGATACCTTGAAGTTTGTACTGCAGGTAGGACGACTGTATTCCGGAGGTAGTAAAACGTATTTAGTTTTGTTACAGTCTGCCGTTGTACAGTCACCCTGCATGCTTATTTTGGCCATGGTGACCGAGACAGGCAAAAACACGGAACTGGTGTTGCTAATTACATTTCCTCTACAAAACTGAAGATGATGATGTGGTGCTCAGGACTGCATTAAAATTTTAAACCTCTTTTCTTCCTCTTATGCTTTAAGTTTCACTTCAAAACAAAACTCGGGAAGTTTGAATCCTGTTTATTCTCATTCAGAGTTGCACTGTAAAGTTGACTTGCTATACCGAGCTGATTTTATATAAGGCCTAAGTGAAACACTGCTTGTATTTTCCCTTGCTATTGTTTACATGAGTACTGTGTACACACATGTGCCTGAATGGTACCATAAAACGTCAGTTAGCCTAAGCAAACCATTGATTTGTCTAATAAATATTAACAGGTTTAATTTAGACTCTACATAATAGGGAAATCAAGACTGTCTTTGAATTATATTGTAAAAAAAAAAAAAGGATAAAATTAAACTGTTTCTTTATCCATACCGCTATATTTTGGTAAGTGATTCTCATTTTTCACGTCATCCAAGAATGCAGGCAACTGAGTGCTTCCAAGAGAAAGCTGGGTGCTCTCCCATCTCTGCTGCAAGGTGTGCTGAAGCGAAGTTGTATTTCTTCTTTCAAAAGTAGAAAAATACAATACTCATTAGCATCTTGAAGTCAGACATCAAGTTTATACATCTCTCAAATCAGAAAATGATGGTTCTACAATGAAAAAGTAGGGGAGAGCTAGAAGAGGCCCTTTCAGATACCAAAATAAGCGCAGGATGACAGCACGTCACAGATGCAAGGGTGTACTGTAAGCAAAGGATAGCTTTCAAATGACTTTCTCCTTAGTCACTGAGGTTTTTCCTTAGGTTTGGCTGAGCATGTCTTGCAACAACTCAGCCACGGTGATTTTGCCACTTTCCTTTTTAATTCTCTCAGATGTCAAAGTTTATCTGCTTAAACAGATCAGAAGGCATCACCACACCAGTGCCTCGAAACCACTCTCTCTCTTTCAAGTTACGCTTACCTGGAGTCGGAAATGTTCACTTTAATTCACACCAGTTGTCGAAATTCTGATGCAGGAATTTGGCTTGGAAAAGTCTAAATCCTAACTAATGCTATTCTCTGAATTAAGCCGTAGGGAATTGTCAAGACACCAACCCGCACTTTTTACCTTCAAAAGATTAATAGACGGAGGACAAGGAGAACCGAGTCAGCTTTTACTAGGCGGCCGTAAGTCTAACAAGCTTTGCCTTGTGAGCTGTACGGGCGTACAGGCGAGACTGCAGAGAAGTAGTTCTGGCTTGAGGAAAGGTACACCTTGATGAACCCATTTAAGGTCAGCGTGAGGCAAACATAATACAGAAACTGGTAGCCGATTTGGTAAGTGCTTTTAATGGTGAGAAGCTTCCTATCAGAAATATAGAAAAGATCGTAGCTTTACAAAAAGAAGTGTATTTTACAGACCAGAAACACAAAGTGAAGCAGCAGTTCACTGCAGTTGACCAGGTAGGTAAGTAAACTGTTCTGACAATTATGAGCACAAAGTTGTGGGTTGTTTTTATTCCCCCCCAGTGGATAGTTTCTCCCTGCTTGTAAACACTGGAAAAGCATTTCCTCCGCAAACAATTTAAGAATCAGACAGTATAAACAGTGTTTTGCAGAGGTTCCTGAACAGCATGGGTTGCCTTCTCTCTCTGTTCTTTTTAACAGCTGCAGGGCATTTCTGTTGTCACAGACAGGTAAGGGGCTTTTCTGTTACAGTACAGACACACAGGCTCCTAATGGAAACCCTGTTATTGAATAAATAAGTGTACTTACTTTTTTTTGTCAGAGAATGCATCCATGCTTTAAGTTTGTTTTGCAATTCTTTCAATAAAAAGTGAGTATGTAAAATACATTCTGCTAAAATGAAAACTGAACAGTATTTGTACATACATATATGTAAAATAGGAGCATACAAAAAACAAAAATCTCGCCAGAGTTACTCTTTCTGACAGCTCTTCTGATTTACAAACTTAGTTTAACTAATGGACAGTGCTGGTCACAACACTAAGAAAGGCATACCTTAATGCTCTAGCCTGTGTAAGACCAGGTGATGAACCAAGCAGCTTAAATTAGAATTCCCTATACCCAAAATGCACCCTTCCCTCTTCACTTTTCCAAGTAAGATATAGTTGGCTTTCAGAATTTTTAACTACAAAGAAAGAAATAAAAGGTTTTCCATCATTTGTTTTAGAAGCGTTTTCAGTTATTTCTGTTTCGGCATCCACGCCCTAGGAAGACTGGTGGTTTATTTTGTGTCCTTCAACTCGTGCATGAAGTCAGAGAATTCCTGCACAGAGTCTTCACACGGGCTGAGCAAGCAACTTACTCTCCCTGATTTTTGAAAGCAAGCCTTGCAGCAGGGGAACGCTCTCAGCTACGCGCCCACCAGGGATGAAGCACTGGTGCTTACAATAATCTGAAGAACAGGATAAGCATGCTGTCAGTCAGACCAGCTTCCACAGTCTCCAACAGCTTCTGCTTCCGTAACTTTTGGAGAGAATAGGGTGATTTCCCCCCCCCCCCCCCCTTTCAGGAATTTTTCAGTCACCTTTTAATACAGTCACCTGTTTCATACACAGCCCCCTGCAGTAAGGAGTTCTAGAGTTAGCTGAACAGGTACCTCGATTTGTTTCAAACCTGCCACTTACCACTTCATGATTCCCTTGAGTTCTTGTATCAAAAAAAGAACGCTGAAGAATTTATTCCTTTGCTACCCTCTCCATGCTACTCACTTTACAGATCTCTGTCTTGGCTCCTGTCAGGTTGACTTTTTCACCCCCGAGGTGAAGAATTATATATTTTTTTTCCAACACAGAGCCTAAATGTAGACCTGTGAGGTGAAAGACAATAGAGAGCTAGGAAAACAAACTAGATTAATGTTTCTACAGCAGGGGAAACTTTACATACTGTGAGACAAACGGCATTAAAATAAAAACAGGTGTCCTTAACTATATGGGAATTGCTGAGCGGGTTCAGAGGAGGCAATGTAGCATATATACACTGAAGTAAAAAGACTAGAAAGACGTTCGCCGAGGCTCGCAGCACAGTCAACACCTGTGAGATTCAAGAGCAAGGACTAAAGCACAGTTAGAACTGTGGGCTACTGAAAAGGAATACGGCTTTATCTCACTTTAAGAAAAGGCTTTCTTGCTAAAAGCGGGGATGTTCTACAGTGTACCTGTGGACATCCAGAGCACGCTCAATTTCTACCCTTGTTCCAAAACAGAGTCTCCCTTGTGTACATCCCATTAATTGTAAGGGGAAAGGTTCTTTTTAAAAAATACTAATTTATTTGAATTTTCTGCATTCTCAACAGCTGATATGAAAAGATCTCAGTTAAATGATTTTTTTATCCAATAAATGTATTCTAGAAAGATTAACTGCATTCAGTTTACTACTTTGTACATTGTAACTTGTTATATAAATAGTTTTAGTTCAGTTTTGTTTTAGGATTCACTACTGTTAACCATCCTAAGCAGGGATACTGCTTTATGAAAGTTCAGTAATTTCTTTGATATACTTTAAAAGCTTTAACTTGGAACATTCAGAATTCCTAGGTTTTTTGACCGATTTTTGCTGCTTTTACAGGTTTGACTTGCATGGAGAACCACCAGTAGTTAAAATTACATACACGCACGAGAGTTTTGGATAACTCGTGAAAAATACTTTTAGAAGTAGAGCAACATATTCCAAGTTGCACAAGACCAGCTGTTGCCCCATTTTTAATATGCTAGAGTTACTTGGCTTTCTGCCAGAGACAGATGTAACGTGTAATTTCATAATTTTTTTCCCACCTCTACGCACCACGGAGGAGATCCCTGCTGCTGACTGGCTGGGTCAGGCTGTGCGGGGAAGGCCCAGCCCAGCGCTCTCCCCGTGAGCGGGGCCATCCTCCTCCGCGTGATGCCCCCAGACAGGGAATGAATGCGAGGTTCGTGCCCCGCATCTGTCACCTTGAGATGCTGGTGGGAAAGCAGGGAGAAAAGCCTTGGCAAGAATGGGTTTCTTACCGTGCCTACTATCACAGGTACTCCTGCTCCCAGTGGTGTGCACAGTCCTCCTGCCCTACTGGCATGTATTTGGCTCTTGAACAGTCAAGTTCAGAACTATTTTGCCAGCCTGCCAGCATTTTTCTTAAGAAATTCAAGTGAGAAAATAGAAGCTGCCCTTTTCAACAACGTGCAATAGGAAACAGAAGTTGAAGGCATGTCTCCAGCTCCAGGGCTGTGGAATTTTTTTTTTGAAAAAAAAAAACAAAAAAAAAAAACCAAACCAAACCCAAACCTGCTGCAAACAGTTGTTGGAGTTGCTCTTTCAAAGTGAGAAATAAACAAGCCTGCCTACAACAATTTCATAATGATATTGGGAAGCAGCTCCAAAGCAATCATCATTTCAAGCTCCCATGATGACAATCATGCAAGTAGAAAGGGTTCCCCTCCCCGGCCCTTGTAAAAATAAATTGAAATAGCACTAAGGCTTTGTACTACTTCTGCTTCTCATAGCAAGTGTAACTTTTTTTCTTTCATGAATTACTGTTTGTTCATTGAAATAAGCAGCTTCTGCCAGTGTTCCTTCTGCACACCTCCCTGCCACAGAGATCGTGGTCTGACTCCCACCATCCTGGTCATCTCTGGGGTGCTCGTTTGGAGTCAAATTATCGGTGTTCCTGTCACTGCATTAATTTGCCCACTGCATTTAGTGCCAGCATCTACCACCATGGACAGGGAGAGTCCCACGGCAGCGGGTGGGATACCACGCCAGGGGAGTGGGGTGGTGCAGTTAAATGTGTTCACAATATTTCTTTCAGTGTTTGCAGTACAACACACACAGACAGGTATCAAAATCCCTGGGTGATGTGTGTGCTATACTACAAACTTTGAGAGAAGTGTTGTGAATACATTTGCTCAGTTCTGTTCCGGTTTCTCATTTTGACCAAATTAATTTCCATTAGCTTAAGTGTGATGAGCATTTATAGTTTTTGCTTCTAAAACCAACTGAAAAATGCAACTTTTAGTTATGAACACATCTATCTTTTGGAGATGCGTTTTCATTTGGCTTCTCCTGCGTAAAATGTAATTTCTAGACAGCAGCATAAAAATAATTCCTGTTCATGCCTCTCCCCACAGAGCCCCGCCAGTGTTACCCTCCCTTAGCGCAAGCAGCTCCTCCCCACGCTGAGGATGGGAGCGCAGCAGCTTCATCCTTTCCTCTGAACATTCCTTCTGGTATTTGATGCAGTTGAATACACTTTACCCAGATGCGAGATACATTTAGCTGAGAAATTTTTTATATATACATCAGCATATTTGTATATAGTCTATCATCTAATCTTGCCTACTAAGTTTAGCCTGCTTCTTCCTCCTATGTGTTATCAGCATCATTGTGCCCCTTACTGTCAATGCTTCACAGTGAGTTTCTCAAACTACTTTTTCATAGACCGCAAGTTATCCTTCAGAGGGCGAGTGGTTCTTAATTTCCACTCATGAGTAAATTATGAATACATCATTGTACAAGCTGTATGCTTGGATAGCTTTTTGCTTAGATGTACAAGGAACCCTGGTAAAACCTGCATAGGTGAAACTATATTACAGGAGCAAGTGTCTGCCTACAGCCTCCAGAGGTTTTCTGTACATACCAGGTCTGAATGTAGCTTAAATTATTAACACTCTAGTGTAAGACTTGCATAAATTCAAAAGCCTAGAGAAATATAAGGCAAGTAAAGTGAAAATTACATTAAAACTTAGCAACAGCCAGATAGTTCATTTTTCTTTTTTCCCCCACCAATATTTACAACACCCTTTTAAAAAAAAAAAAAAAAAAGAGACAATAAACTCTCCTCCAGCTTGTGGAAAATACTAAACATCCTCATTCCTTTCCCTCTTACACAACTCAAACTGTCACTGTTTTGCAGCATTTGCTTCTTTGCTTGTCAAAAGCATTAACAAGTTAGCAAAGCACCCAGTCATGTAGTTATTCTATTAAAGAGAGACAGAAAACCAAATTATTTTGCAGTAGTATTATTACTACAGTAGGATTAACACAACAAGGAAACAGACAAAAATACAAAATGAGTCTGGGAAAAGTCATAGGATTATACCAATACATTTAAAGTAGTACGATTTTTTTTTTTTTTTTTTTTTTTTTTTAACATTCACGTGAATTATGTACATGTCCATCTGATGCAGTTACTTACTTTATCACATACATGTGACTTGAGTGACTCCATCTTCCTGGTCAAATTGTCCATCATCCAGTTCCCTTAATACTCCATCACTGCTACTGAATCCTGGAAAGCCTCCATACTGGGAGGATCCCTCCTTGAGCCAACATTGTTTAGAAGGAGATAGGTGAAACTCATCAGGTGGTTGTCTAATTTCTACAGGGCGAGAAGTAGCTGTGTCTAATCCAACGCTTCTGCTAGAGACTTTGCCTTTTTCCTCCCCAATAACTTGTCTTAAGGATTTCTTCTGAAATACAAGAGGATGTTTAAATGTTAGCTTATTTTGGGGAAAAAAAGGCCAAACACTTTGCAGTGAGTCATACATGGATTTAATGCGAGATGCATTTTTAACATAAGGCAGCGTTTAACACTCTGGTTTAAACTATTAACTCCTCTGGAGAAAAAAAAACCTCCAACAGATACATTTTTGTTCTCTATAAATAAATTTTGAGAGACAAAGAAGATATAAGACATAGTCAAGATTCAAGAAAGCACAAATGAACGCTAAGAAAAAGTGCTCCAACACGTTCGATTCTTATGTAGCTTGGCAGATCCAGAATGTCTTACAAGTCTTAACCCATGCTAAAATCAGCTGTTTGGAGAAAGCATGATTTCTGTGCCTAACGTACCCGCCTAGCGTACCCTGACTCCGACGCTTTATGCCATACGGCACACGCATGTGCTGCCCTGTCTTGTGCTCTGCAGGGATGAATGCTCAAGGGCGGCACAGCTCCCGCTGCCAGCTTCCTCTCAGCTGCAGAGGTCCCTGCTGCCCGCAGGGCCAGGCAGCGGCAGGCACGCAGCTGACACGGCTCCACCATCGCCACCTGCCACTGCAGGCATACGCTCACTCTCCTTCACTTGCCTATCGACATGCCACCGCGTACAGTGTCTGGCTAGTGCCCTCACCTGCAAGCTGCTCTGAAAGTCAGCGGCTGTTGATCCCTTCCCCAAACACAGTTCTGTCTAGAAGCTTCAACAAGTGTGCAATATTTGATAAAGGTGTGAATTAAACTCCATCGACATTGAGCTCTTTAAGAGTGTGATCTGACCGCTTCCTAGGACTGAAGATTTCCCACTGATGCATCTAATGGCAAGACCACCATACTTTCCCATCTTTCCAGTTCTGCCCACAGAGACCTTCAGAGGCTTCCTCAGAAGTTTCTTGAGAATTGCATTCCATCCACAGGGTGGATCTGCACAGATGGCAGTCAGCAGCTATCCTGTGCCACAGTTTGAGATGGGCTGCAAAGAGACCTGGCACAGGAAGAACTCAGGATAAATACAGTCTGACGTTAGTATTGGGATCTCCCGACGTGCTTCTCATTGAAGTGATGGCTGCCAATGTCGAAAAGAAAAGTAAGCAGATTGTGATTTATGTAAACAACAGACCTATCAGACAGCTCAGGGTCCTCTCAGGCGTTACAAATAGATAAAAGGTTTATTTTATTTTAGCATCAGGAGCTACCCGAGGTACTCGGATCTGTGATGATGCAGCACCTCCAGAGGCAGTGCCAGTGCCTTGAGTCGCAACAGAGGAGCATGGTCAGGAAGGCAAGAGTGCCCTGGCTCCCTGCCTGGAGCCTTGCTGCCAGCACACGCATTGCTAAACCAGGAGATGCTTTGCCAGCGGCCACAGCCCCGTCCACAGGAGGAGGACATCTAGCTAAGAAGGAATCCAGCCTCAGCACAGAGCTGCGTTTTGCTGGGTAAAGGACATGGGCACTCTTGCAGGGGGATATGCACAAATGCTAGTAACTTTAAAAGCAAAACCACCCCACAACTGTTTTTGCCGTGCTCTGGCAAGTTCTGTGCCCCCCTTCTATACATTGCTAAGTTTCTTCTCAAACCCTTTTGAAAGAGTAAAAACAATGGCCCTTGTGGCTAAAGGAAATGTATTTAGGGAAGCTGTTACAGGAGACATTGGGAAATTATACTAAGGGGAAATAGTGTTGCCTCAGGAGAAACAGAAGGAAATAAGCTTCGCCTGGATGCCACAGTAAGAGGATGGAGAAGTCTGCCTAAGGGAAATAAAGGAAAAAAGAGAAAAGAAAAAAAAAAACCCCAGAAAACTCTCAAGCATTGTGTGGTTCAATCTTGGATCTCCTCCTCCGAGAGTTTTTTGGAACTTAAAACATTTTAGATATCTTAAGTATTTCTGTGTTCCAAAAATGTCCTAAGTTGTAGACATGAAAATTTTTTGAACAACAGCTTTAATGTAATTTGAACATCAATGAAAAGATACGCAGTACAAATGAAAATTAAGATGTCATGCCCAAGAATATAGAATCACAGTAATTAAATCTTTTTACTAAAATGTTTGCAAGGGTTTGATAAAATTGTACAGCTCTGTTGTTAATGTCCAGGGGACATTCTAAATAAACGTATTTATTAAAGTTTCTAGAGCAAAAGCTAATGCTTTCAAATTTCAGTAGCTTGCTTTGCACTTGACATCTAGCTACTCAATGCAAAACTAGTATGACATTCTGTAACAGTTAGGTATTACAAATAAATCTATGAATTTAAATTGTAATGAAGGTAATATGCTGTTTGCCAATTCAGACATCTTGGTAAAAAAGCAATGAAGTAAAAAGATTAAAATTTAGGGGAAAAACAACATAATTGGAAAAACAGAAGGAAAATGTTACTTCTGCTAAATGTTTCAGCTTCAGCCTGAACTACCTATTTATCCAATGCTAAAATGACCTCAGCATACTGAAATTTCCTGGTGGAGAAGTAAAACATTCACTGGTACTTCAGAAGCACATTTAGATACTACGTCTATTCAGACTTTAAACACCGTAATCCTGATGTAGACTGCTACAAATCAGCTATTTCTTGTTTATTACCAGTATGTTAATGCTTAAGCCAAAGGTTTCCCCCTACAGCAAAGTAAAACAATGACTGCAAAACACACTACCATTTTATTTGTATAAACCAAAGAAAGGTCATTCAGCTGCTGATCACCTCACAACTGGGTGACAGAATTTAAACTGTGAGCATAATGCTTCCTATTTTTAATTTAAGCCACATCTCAAAGATTCATCAGTTCCTCAGACTGAACGTTTTTACAGAACTGGTTCATATTACATCTCTTGGCAGAATCCAGTCTTAACCATTCTAACTTGTGTCATGTAGCTATGCCACCTTTTAGGAGATGCTTATAGTTAGAAATAACATACCTTACCAAGGAAAGAGTATTCATATCAGGAGTCCATGCCCTTATTACACAGAGTATTAAAAAAGCAGGAAAGCATCAGGAAAACTATGACTTTATTTGATAGCGACTGGCATAATAAGGTTTTTACAATACTGGTATCAAAATTACATTCCAAAACATACTTTCAGAAATGTATTAGGAAAGAATGTAAAGACTACGAAGTCCAGTGTGGGGTCAGGGGTCAGAAGCTTTGAAAGCTAAATGCTGAAGATGCTTGGTACACAGGGGGAAATTAAAGGAAAAAAAACTGTATGAGGAACTGGCAGAATTCAGAAAAGGGCATGAATGGAACAGGAGATTAAGACATCGGCAAGGGAGACTACACAGATCACTGAAGAGAAAAAAAAGAAGGAGCTCAAATTTTGTAAATGAGGAAATAAATTATAGATAGTAGTGTACAAGAACTAGCTGGGAATTGAGATGGTGGTAGAGACAAAAAATAAAACAGGATTTTAATTGTGCACGTTGAATGCAGTTCTTCCAGGCATGGAAGTAGTAATTATCAGGGGACACAGTGAGAAGGAAGTTAGGCTGGAGATAAGCAAAAGCCTGGAAAAGAATAAAAGAAGGGAGAGTATATTTCACTAATACTAAGCAGAGGAAAATACAGATGATGGTAACAGTCTGGATATAATGTAAAAAGGACAGAGAAAGATCAAATACGAATGTAATAAATTTAGAGACCCATGGAACTATTTACACAGATGGAGAAAGAACAGACCAGGTGTCATTGCCTTATAGTAGTACATAATACCACAAATTACACGTTCGTGAAGTTACTACTCTGGTGTTGAACATGAGTGAAAATGTCCACAGTCTTCATAGCTGCTTAAGACTATCACAGGAAAGCTGCGTTGATTAGAAAAATGTTGAATGGCCATTGAAAAACAGAAATAACAAGAATTAAAAATCCATCACGGGATGTTGAAAGACTTGGAAAAGAAGAGCCCACCAGTTCATCCTTCTCTGGCCACAGCAGGATTTACAATAGCACTATACAGGTGCAGTAACTGTTGTGACCTTGACTCTGAGCAGAATATGGTGACTGCCAGTTACTTAAGCCTCGAAGCACTTTTATACAACCACTGTTATGGGAGCCTCACTCAACAAGGCCAAGGAGTTGCTGAGGTCCAGCTGCAGGGATTTCAAATCCTCTTTCTGTCACACACTTTCATGCAACAACAGCTAACAGCCCTTCAGCCTGTTAACCTCCACGTTACAGTATCCCTTGCACAGCTTGACACTTGTATTCTTATACAAGTGTGAAAGTAAACATTTTATTTTGACCTCGAAAATGTTTTCTTTTTCATGTGCAACAGATCCAGGATTTGCATCAGAATATTTAAGACTTCCTGAAGACTTCTAAAGAAATACTTACAGCATAGCCAACCTCATCCACCTGAGACACAGTAATTTCTTAGCACAAAACAGGTTTTTAGCAAGCTTATGCTTTTCTCTATGGTTTAATTTTGAGACGTATACGTTTGAGAAAAAAAAAAAAAAACAAACACATACGAGTTCAGCTGCAAAAGCCCTCCACAAATTTGAACTTGTTTCCAGTGAACCCTCCTTCTGCCACTTCTTTCCCATTAATTTTGAAGTCTAGTTTGTTTCTGTACCTAACCATTATGTGAAGTACTAATCTGTTTATATTAATACCATAAACATGTTACTCACCTCTGGTGTCTGGACAGCAGAATTCCACATAACAGGTCTCTGAAGAAAAACAACTTGCTTTGTTGCCAGATTTCC
This sequence comes from Platalea leucorodia, assembly GCF_965183815.1. Taxonomy (NCBI): domain Eukaryota; kingdom Metazoa; phylum Chordata; class Aves; order Pelecaniformes; family Threskiornithidae; genus Platalea; species Platalea leucorodia. The sequence goes on from NC_138827.1 coordinate 70,453,161, forward strand.
TTCACTAAAATGTAAAGAAAATTGTTTCAATATTTTAAAGGCAATAATAGTCACTGTAACACGTTCATACCTTCAGAGTCAACTCTAAGTTGTGTGTACATAAGTCCATGAGTGGGAAGAGGATAGACTACCAAGCATTAACTCATTTATTAATTCCTGAACAGTTCTGTAATCTCATTTTAAAAAAAAAAAAATAGAAGCATAGAACTGGGTTAAGGTGTTGCACACGAAAACAGGTATAGAACAAAAGTTTGTATTACTATGATTAGAATTATTTAACATGTCTTCTCTTGAAAGTTTAAGTACCAGAGCTCCTACTTTTAATCAAAGTCTGCACCTTTATGTCTGAAATTAGATGAAAGCAAGACTCTTTGAGGTTAATCTTCACTGTCAAATATACAGCAACATATTACTACCTATTAATGCCACAACAAATAGGTCCAATCTCAATAGATCCACAGTTTCAACAAATATCTCAGTATTTTGTGGTATGAAACTTGGGAAGTAACATTCTTTACTGCTAACTAAAAGGTGTTTTCCGGTTGTAACGTGACATCTAACAAACACAGAGGGATAAGCTCGCTGTTTCACCACCTATGGATAAAAGGACACAGCTCAGTTTTTATAAGCTGTGCAATCCACAGTGAGACAAAAGACACTGGCCGCTTTGTACATGGGAGGTACATGCATAGCAAGGACAAGAGAATAAAGTAGTAAGATAAATAAAGGAGAAAAAAAAAGAGGAACTTCAGTTTTTATTCCTGGAACTTTACAAATGTTGATGCTATTGTGGTAGATATAATTTAAAGAAGCACTATTAATTTTTTTTTTCCCCAAAAGGAAATATTTTTAGAATAATGAGTGTGAAAAGGCAGAGTTTTTCCTCAAAACCAAATCAGATGTTACTGATATGATGTTTCAAAAGCGTTACACTCTTTTAGTACTGGTGACACATCCTCTTGAAGTTTTTATGTATTTATTTTCATCACCTTTCTATCAGAAATAGAGGTCAGAACATTGATTGCATATGTACTCCAAAGCTTGACACTGAAAGAGCGTAAGAATTGCAAGACCAGAGCTCTAGAATGGGAGGGTTTAAAAGATTCTTGTGCTCTTCTAAATATCAGATACTACATTTTGATAAACTCTTCTTCTCCCCCCAACTCCTACTTCTGGGTAGTATTCAATGAGATCTTTGTGCATATAAAGGAAAGACAATGAAATACTTTGGCAGAAAAGTGACTACAGATTTAAGAGTGAGCTAAAGGAAAGTAGCAAAATAGAAACACAAGAGACGTGTAGTGAGTTCATTTCAAATACCTATGATTCTACCTATTCTATCAATCCTAACATGGTATTATTATGCACAACATTACAGAAAAAACTACTAAAATAATGTAAGTTTATACTTCAGTATGGGTATGTCACAATCTTAACCACACACAAAGCTGAGATATCGGATTCGTCTTTTATGTCAGGGCTAGGACTGATAGAATTAATTTATATTTAACATTAGGGACTTGCTCCAAGAAAAATCAGGGATGAGAACTGCTCCTATGAGGTCAGGAAGAGCTTGTTAACAGCCTGCCCCAGTAGAGCTCTTGGAAGTAAGCTCTGAGAAAATGCACAAAACAGCACTATTCCCAGCGTACCCAGCTACATCTCATCAACAGTCAGCTATGATGGTTTTGTGATGCCTTTGGCCTCTCACAATCTTCCTTTCAGTCCAGCTGAACTCAGGTCACGGCATATCTTTGCATGCCTTCCTTGGATGAGAACAGAGAACTATCTTAAACTCCAGCTTGTGGGGAAAACAAGGAGGCAGAAGAACAAACTTATTAGTTTCTTTAAGTTAACCAGGTTTCCCGTTCCAGGAGTCCTTACCTCACTATTTGCATCATTAAAAGAAAATGTGTTATAATTTTATGTTATGACAAGGAAATCAGCAATCCTGCAACCTTATTCCACTTGGCCAGGTATCTCTCCCTGCCTCAGTTATGTCTGTTCTGATAATATCAATTGGGAAATCTCTCTTAAGCGAGAAGGCTGAGCACAGTCCCTGGCATGGGGAACAGCCTACAGCTTATTTTGTAACAGTGTCTGCATTCCTCCAGAGAAAAGAAAAAAACCCAAACATTAAACGACAGCTTGTACAAATTCTACTAGAACATAGAAAGGACACGATGGTGAGTAGACAATAAGTAAATTAACAATTTTCTAAGTCTGACCTTATTAAAATGCTGCACACGACAAAGCGGCTATGAGCTTAATTCACAAAGAACTCAATGACGGTGGGATTTCCACAGAATTTAAATGAGAAAAAGTGCTTAGAACAAGCCACTCCAAAGCTTCCCTCACATTTCCACATTCCATCTTTCCTGCATAAGTCAGGGCATTTTGAAAACTCCGATTAAGAAGTTTGTCACGATAAATTAATAACCACAAAGTCAGTGTTTCTGCACTGTATTTGCCTGCTTGCTTTCCGGCGCTTGTAGACAGTCTGCATTGCCCATTTTCAGGACTACGGTAATCAGTGAGGGGAAATCAAGGTCACTGCAGAGCAAGGCTGCTGAAGCCTTTTTCCCGTCTCTTCTTTTAAGAGGGATGAAGACTCTTGTTAAAACACCAGCAATTTGCTTGTCTGGTTATGCTGTATGGGCAATAAATTTGTCCTCTTATTATATGTATATATTTAGTAAGTCCCCCAAAACAATCGTCAAGCTAGAAGCTAACTAGTACTGACAATGGCTCTGTTTTTTACAGGTCTATTTTTTATCCATGAACATTTTCTATACAAAGCACTTAAAACTAAGGTTAGACAAAGTTTTCTGAAAAATGAACAAAAGAAGCAAGATAATAGCTTTTTTTTTTTTTGCATTTCCCAAAATAAAGTTTTGCACTCCTTTGGAATTGCACAGCATCTAGACTTTCAGTTATGAGACACACACCAGCTTGGGATAAGTCTCCTGGCTTAAAGGTTCTGTGTAATGAAAAAATTTTAAAAACTCTTAGAAATAATTCTAAATTTAGACCACAAACATGTATGAAATTCTACAAACTCATGATAATATCATATTAGTAACTGCAGTAGCACCCAGTTACCAGCAAAGTATTTTCTAATGATTTTTTTCCCCCAATCATTAGATTTAACTCCTAAAAGGACTCTTCATTTTATCCTTGCTATATACCTTCTGAACTTGGCATAATTAGTCAAACTCTTGTCTTCAAAACATTTACCTAGTAAGGGCTGTATGTAATGCAGGAGGCTCTTTAGATCACTAATATTATTTGTGGGTCTTTCTTATATTCTTTTTTGGTCTGCTTTTTTGGTCAAAAAAATTCTTTAGTGACTGCTGGCAAAAGTTAAATATCCAGGATATGGATGGATACAACAAACATTGCATCATACGCACTTTTTTTCATGCTCTGTTTTCTCATATCCCTGGAAAAAGAGAATCACTTGACAGAAGAGGGGAACTTCTGTGGGCTTTATAGTGTGCTGACCAAAAAAACCCCCCAAAACCCCACAGTGCTTATTTTTCAAACAACATTGCACAAAAAAGCAACTCTGTACATTTCAAGAATATGACATCTACCATTGCTCTAGTTGTAACAGCAAAGATAACATTTCTCAAGGAAATGTTTCCTGCATCCAACATGATTTAGCCCTTGTGGTAGGAGTTAAAGGACTAAATAGACCTACAGACTGCTGCCCTGTCTGAAACAGGACAGTGATCCATGACATTCAGCTACCACGTGGCATGACATTCCACACAACAGGACATTTTATTTTATGGAGAGAAACACATGTAAAAAAGAAAAATTTCAAACAACAAAACCACACAGGAACAGACATTACAGCCTGGTGTTTTTTAAACTGTTTCAAATCCTAATCATGCAAAAAAACCCCCAAAAACGGAACATATCAGTGCATGACAATCCTGTCACACCCCATAACCTGGTAGGCTATTGGTCACTCTCTTCGTCTGCAGACAAGCAGCGGGCATTAGGCTAGGAACAGATCACAGAAGATCTGAGATGAGGGAAAGTTTTGCAATAAATTAGAAGAAGAAAACAGAAACTAGAGAAAAATATAAAGGTGAATAAAAATGGGGAGCAGGCTGCCCTGCTAACATATTTTATTCTTAAATAGAATTTTCTTTATGTACTTTGTCCAAAATATTTTTTTTAAAAAAAATATGAAAACATGAATTTGCCAGATTGTTACAAAATGTTGCTCATTTTGTTCTTTCAGTGTTTCTGAAGCCTGTTAATATTCAGGCTGGGTTTTGAGGTCAGAGTTCCAAGTCTGGGAAAAGAACAGCTGTTAGGCAGCATGAAGTGTCCTTCTTTACTGAGACATTTAACTTGCATTCCTAGGATAATCCACCACCATAGTAATGGCATCTTTCATATCGGACACATAGTAACCATCCAGGAATTTCTTCTCCTCTTTAAATACCAACATCAATGCCTAAAAATAGTATTTATCAATCACTACTTAGCCTATCAGGATAGAAACACATTCAGTTTTGGACTCTTAAGAATTCTTAATTCCTAATTAGGAATTCTTGTTCATAGGCTTTTTTTTTTTTTTTAGCAGAAAATTAAATAGTTGTATGTTAGATACACAACAGGCACATAAGACGTGATTTATCCTATTTCTTCCAAAAGTATCTCACAAGCCACACTAGGACAACAAGTATTAGACAATTCATGCAGACACCTACCCAACCCTTTAGGCCAGAAAACAAATGCTTATCATTAGTCTGAATTATGCTAGCGTTGATACAAAATGAATCCAACTTCAGATTTGGCCAGGTTACAACCCCCTTTTGCACGATCACAGCTATTAATGGGCTGGTTGTTTCACATCTGGGAAGCAATGCCACTTCAGACATGTAGTGCAACTTAAATATCTTGCTGGTATACTACCTTCTTACTAGTTCAAGGAACAGGTCCAGTCTAATGAATCTGTTAGCACTTCCAACAGCACTTTTCCCTACTTTTTTTCTTATAGCACTTGGCTTCTTTTAAATGACCCTGCCTTTGCTCTGCAATCTACGAGGTACAAAATACATCATTTTGCCTGCTGCAAGCACAGACTGGTACTCACAGAGTAGCTGACCAGCAGCTGCTCAGGACGATCTTGCCCCTGCTGTCGAAACCCCACCTGGATGGGTACAGTTACACTGCTTGCGAGACAGAAGAGGTCTGAGGTTAAAACCTCTCTCTCATCCCATGACCCACAGCGCACCATGACTACTAAAATCTCTCTCTCCCCTTGTCCAGTCATGTCCTTCAAGAAATAGATCTGGATCCTGAAGGCTTACTCTCAAGCTCTAAGATTCGGCCAAAAATTTCAGCTGTTTATGAAAGGCAGGCTCAGCAGTTCACATACCCTTAACAAGTCACCATGTTCAAAGCTAATACACTTAGACTACAAAATTTTGTTTGAAGAAATGAATTAAAAGGATAACCATTTTGTTTCATGTTCTGAAAACTGCTTCTCTCTGGAGCAGGAGCTTTACAAGTTCAGAAGTTCATAAGTTTCAGAAGAACACACAACACACAGAGATCCTTAAAACAGAACATACCATATGTTTGACCACAATTTCTTCTGTCTTTGCTTTTAACCAGTTGGTTAAAATCAACTATTAAAGAAAACACACAGGAAAGAAAAAAAAAAAAAAAAAGAGCAAAAAAAGATGTGTCCTTAATCCAGTGTTTCACTGGCCTTTTTTTAGCTTGATACCATGTAGAAAAGCACAGTATTTTTTTTTTAAACAAGAAAAACCCCATAGAACCTTATAGGGGATGCAGGTCTGCTATTTTGTTCCTCCTATGTATACAGATCCCCCTCAGTCATCTAAATAAATATTGCAGTAAGAGAACCAAAATCCAGTAGTTTGGTACTATATTTGAAATGAAACATAAAGTCTACACTAAAGAAGAGAAACAGCCCAGTAGTTTGCTGGATTAGCACATTCTCCTCCCTAATTTGAAATAAATACTGCATGACTGTCTTGTGACAACGTGACCTCTTACATAGTCTAAACCAGTCATTCACCAAGGTCCTAAATTAGTGAAACATTTCAACACTTGTTTAAACTTGAAGCATGAGTAACCCCATTTCTGCCCCATTGCTGGGGACTGGGTATGTGACAAAAAGTTTCATAAATAAAGTCTTTAAAGTTTAGATATAAACAATGTATTTTAAATTTAGGATTATTGGTCTAGTTTGAAACTCACTGAAGTCAGCAGCCCTAAAACAGTATGGTGAAAAAGATTCCACCATAATGCTACTTACATCTCAAGTTTTATATGCAGTTAACATTATGAGCACTTTGCTTCCCGTTACATTTAAGTACACAAGTAATCACTTGATAATTCTCAGAGATGTATAGACCAGAAATGCTGTAATCTATTGTTTGGGTACCTGTCATGGCGTACAATAGGTGTAGGCAGGACACAGGTCAGGAGCCATCCAAACTCAGCCAGCGTGTGCAATAAAGGTCCATAATCTGTTTTAATTTCACACCCCTACATTAATAATTATAAAAAGTAGTAAAGAGACTCTGTACAGGTTTTATTTGCATTTCTACATATAAATTACAATGACTCTCCTCTCTTATTTATAATGAGAGAATCCTTTGAGATGACATCGAACTGTGTTGTTTGGTGGAGATTCATTATTTCAAACAAAACAAGTTCAAGACTACAGAAGAATACGAAAACAGAGCATATTAACTATAGGTACGAGCCCTGATTCAGCAAGACATTCAAAGCACATCTCTTTTGTTGGACTCGTCATGTTGCTAAATTAATGCCTAAAACTTTGTAAACACCAGAGTAGGTGTCTCAATTGATGTATTCAGGTTTTTACTTCATGCCTGAATAAGAAGCATCTCACCTAGCTATACACTTCAGTTTCTGGGGTTTGGTTGTTGGTTTTTTTGTTGTTTTGTTTGGGTTTGGCTTTTTTTTTTTTTTTTTTTTAAATACACAAAGTCTTAGTTTTATGCTGTTTCTTTTCACGGCAGTAAATGTATTTATCATTGAATATTTCAAAAGTAAGCCCTTAGTATCCTCCAACAATTACTTTCAGATGTCATTAATTCATACCAATAATCTTATATTAAAATATTTAAAAACATTAAATAATTTTATTGCTGTACCATGCTACAGTAGTACCCGTAAATTTATCAGAAAAAATGAAGTGTTTCATATTTAGCAGTAACATTTTACTAAGAATAATACATCTGAAAACCATACTTAATTCATTTGCTATCTTTTTTTTCTTGTTCTGTTTTCAGTTTTTGCTATTTTCTTATCCTTTTTATTTAAAAATACTACAGCACATTGTCAGTGGAGCTGCATCTGCTGAAATTATGTCTAAATTGGTCTGAAACACATTCATTTAAAAAAAAAAAAATTCTTTGGTGCTTGTATTTGTTGGTATGAACATTTGTAAATGTCAGGCCAGAATCCCTGTGGCATATTTCTTTTATGCACATTTACCAATGGCCACAGGCCTGACTTCATTTTTATGACTCAAGGCTTTAGCTTATGCAGATGGCTTCAAGGAACCATCCTAAATGTTTATCAAACACTGGTACAAGCATTCTAAGGAAAAAACAAAGAAAACTAGAAGTAGGAAATTGCATTGCTAAATAATCAATTTACCTCAATGACTGTCCATTGTTCAACAACTATTGCATCATTTCCTTTCCTGTTAGAACCTGGAACCCTGGCACCTTCTTCTTCGTAGATAAATAATCCTTCTAAAGATTTGGGCAAATAGTCCCCTGTGAACATAAAGAAAAATATAAACGGAAATATAAAGTTTTAGGTTGATATCTTACTGAGACGTACACATGGGCTTGCTTTTTCTCATTGAGCAGTCCTCTAAAATAAAATGAACTGAGACAGCAAATAACTCAAATTTGTGGTTATTTCTGTGTCTAGTTACAACTTTAAGTATGCAGGTCAACTTATTATTCAAACCCCTTTTTCTACACAAATTGAACTCTGAACCATTTCATTTTCTCAAAAGCATTAGCCACTTCCATGCTCAATTCTGAATTCCAGTTTCCTGTATTCAACATATCCCCCCCAGCAGATGGGCACACTCTTTATTCAACTTCAATATTGTACGCCTGACAAAAAGTGTGACTTTTGCTGTCGTGGGAGAGAGCATAAAGATAAATGAAGCATGAAGTGGAAAGCCTAGCTACTGTGACTTAAATAAATACATAAACGGCCACAGGAAGAGCCTGAAACAGAAGTAATTGTAGGAAGATTCCTGATGGGAAGGAAATTTCAGAGCACAACTCCCTGACTCACTTGTTGAAGCCTGACAGTATCCGGTTGGCCCAAACTAAAGCTGTGCATCAAGAGCCATCGGGAAGCCTTTTGTGCAGATGTACCTTGACAGCCGACTATCTTAAACTAAATTTGAACAGTAAAAATACGTAATACTCAGATTTAAATTCTCTCCAATATTGCACAAAGAGGTGTAAAGAGATGATTGGTTTTGCCATAGCTTCAGGGAAGGCAAATAAAGAAAAAAAAAAAAACACCTAGCAAACAAAGAAAACTTATGGAAAGCAACTGGTCTGGTTTTAAAAATTGACCAGATTGGCATGGAAGTTGTGCTATGTAAACTAGGAATTCCCATTTTTTGAGCATGCTTGTTAATGTACCATCAAATACCAACTATTTATTCATACTATTTTTTACTATATTGCATGTAGCAGATTTATGTACTTTGAGTTATGATTATTTAGATACTTTCATACATATGTATCTCTTTCACACATTCGTAGAGATATTGGACATATTTTATTTTTGGATTACACACAATGTGATCGTACATGCAACTAAATATATGGCTTCAGGCACAAACAAAAATATTTGCACAACTCCTAATAATTCAAAGATACTCAATCTTATAAATTTATGGACTTCAACCTTTTTTCAGTGTTCAGGCAGGTACTTAAAATGGGCAGTCCACCTACAACATCCTAGAATATTTCTTTTTCTATCATTGTTCAAACATGATAGAATAAATTTTAAAGTTATTGACACAAGACACCTCCACTCAGTAGTAATTTGAGACAACCTGTTAATTCATAACATGTATGTCAAAATCACCTCTACTGAAAAAGCTACATGTGCAGCTAACTGGATCACTTGCCCATTCTGTCTGTTACAATAGTTTATCTTTGTTAATATCAGTACTCCAAAAAAAAAAAAAAATCCACCCAAAAGAACCCCCCACCAAAGCAAAAAAAGTGCTGCATGACAGATAACACAAACCAGAAAAAGCAAAAACATTGCCACAGCACTTCTACTGATCTTAGGTATTTCTATGATCATGAGAGCCTCCAAGGCAGCTACAGATAGAGGAAACACTAGTGATCCAAATGGCTGCTAAAAGAGAATTTACCTGGATTATTTTTATGACTACATCCTCTTTTGGCAGCACAGCACAGAAGTTGGTAATTATTAAGAACTGATAATGTGGGTTTTTGTTTGTGTTTTTTTTGTTTTGTGTTTTTTTGTTTGTTTTTTTAAATTCTTTTTAGGTTAAAACTTCCTCTTGCCTTAAATTGGGTATTGCATTTTGATCCTGGTAGCAACAGAATTCTGCTGACTCTGTAGAACATCTGTAGAGTCCAAACAAGAGGAGGATTTCTGCAGCTGCCTGACTTGTATCCAGTGGTTTTATTTTTATTAAAACAATAGCTAAAACATGCTCATTTCACTGAAGCTGTATAAAAGGACAACTACTGCTAAAGACACCTTGCAGTCTAAAAGCAAACAAAAGTGAGGTGAAGATGACAATTAGATGTACATGCAGACATACAAGAAGTAACTCTAGTAATGACTGCAAGTGCTTAAATGTTTTTTCTCCCCCAAAAAGCATTTTAGGTTTCCCTCTGTTGGATGTCAAACGTTTATCTGGCTATAAAACTCTTCAATGTTCACCTCAAGAACAAACGTTTTAGCTTAAGAACTCAGCAGCTAAATTAATTTCTTACTGTGGTTACAGACACTCGATCAGCTGCAGAATTCCATCCACATAGTGAGCTGCGCCTTTGAATATGTCCAGTTTAATTCAGCAGCGTCCCACCCATAAGTGTAATTGAAACACATACCAGTCAAGTGGGGCTGAAGCAGAAGCACCAACTGCTGCAGAGAGGCAGCATGAAATCCCTAAGTAAGTCATAACCTGGGTATTAAAGATGGGAGAGTCATTCACATAGAGAAGAGCAGACAGCTACAGGGGAATGGGAAGACTGTAAAACTGCTGTTGGACAACAGCTGCGAAGATTAATTCCAACAGCTGCCAAAAACACCCCTCAGTGAATTGTAACGTATCTCCAGAGAGTTATTTTCCAGCTCTAAAAAATCTGTATTGAAAACTAGGAGTCTGAATTCTCACCTCTCCTCCCCCAAAGGAAACTTTGTTCTTCCACTGACTTCAACAGATAGGAATTATAATTTAAGAGCAACAAAGATGACCAATACAAACTGCACCATTAGACTGTTCATGTGCACAAAACATGCAGTTTGAGAGGAGCTAAACTGCCAAATTCAATCTGAGGTAAATATAGTGATACTGATGCGCTTGTGTTCCTCTGACAATCACTAAATCTACTTTATTGCAGAGCTACAGAAATGCAGTGATTCACACTCAAAACTAAACTACGGAGAACAATGAAAACTGAAGAGTTCTCATCATTTTCAGGGTTTGATTTTTGAAGAACCCACATCATCTAACTTCCAAAGATTTTGTGTCTTAAACTTTTTTAATTTAAGCTCTTCACTAATCCAAGCCTTGCAAAGGGGATGCTGAATGCACATTATTTTAAATCAGAGCATCAGGAAAAAAAAAAAAAAACAACAACAAAACCAAACCAACATTAAATGAGACATATAGTAAATATAAAAAATACTCAAAACGCCCAGTAATTCTATCCTCCTTGTATAATTCATGTAAGAAGCAGATGTAAAATGACTTACGAAAGCCACTTTAATACATTAAGTAAACTACTGCACTTGATAATCAGCCTGAGTACTGCAAAAATCATTGAAGGTCTCTGAAACCTTTTCAACAATCTGTTTACAAGACTTTTCTCCACTGCAGCCCTGTGTTTTGCTTGCTTACACTGAACTGCCATAGACAATTCTAAAGGAACACCAACAACTTAGAACTTAGTACAAGACATACAAACAGATCCAACCAAAGACAAAGTATCACATTGGTGAAGTATAAATTCTAAGTTTGCTATCAAACAACATTTATTACAATAATTAATACATTCTGAAATAATTAATTATGTCAGACTCTCTTGGTCTGTTCCCATAACACTAGAGCACTACCAGTTTCTTCACATTATTTTCAAGTAACTGCACAACAGTAGCTACATGGTCCTTTTTGCAACACTTATAATTTCTGGCTTTCAGACAAATTCAGTTCAAATGGAAATGAATCTCTTAATTACATATTTTACCAACAACAGAGCTTTAGAGTTCAAAATACTTCAGTCAGTAAAGAGCTTCTCCCATTGTCAGCAGTGGTACAGCACTGTCTCACAGCTCTGCCAAAGGGCAGGATTTTGGGCTCAGCAGGGTGTGCAGCGATGGGCCTGGGCCAGCAGCGGGGCTGCTGACGTTGGGCTTGTGTCTGTTCATCAGGAGGATGAAGGCTAGGAACTCTGAAAGAGCTGGTAGGATCTCTCCAGAATAAAAACGGAGATTGAACTGAAACTGAGAGAATGAAGATGAAAATTTGAAAATCCTGTGGCCTGAAGCTCTATCATTGTAACAATCTGAGTGTTAAATGAGCTAGTAGATTCCTGCAGTAGAGTGCAGGACGCAGCAAGGACGAGGGGAGACCTCTGTCCCAGCTACGTGAAAAGGTCCTGGAGGATCTGCCTACAGTTGAGGGGGAAGGGCAAAGACAAGGACAAGAACACATTTCTCTGTTCTCTGCCTATGGCCATATCTGACCAGGATGTTTCTGCAGGTTGTTCTGAAACTTCAGGATCAACAGTCAAATTTTAATGCAATTTGGCGTTTCTGGGAAGAATCTCTAAGCCCAGCAAAGAGCTGGAGAAAGTGGGAAGCACGGGAAGTGTGACTTAGGTTTAACGGTACAGTAAGCACAATGAGTACTCAAGGTGCTCTTTTGTCTCATGAGAAATATTCAGAGTACAGCACAGTATCTACAGTGAGCAGAAAAATATGAACATCAGGGAAACATGTACCTAATTTTTTTCCCCCATTATCTTCTCCTTTACAAAAACAAAACAAAGAAAAAAAAGAACTAGTGCAAAAGGGTTATTTCATTATAATGCTACACTACTTTCCTGCTTTGGAAATCCTCAATTTGGTAAAACAAAGCAGAACTTTCAATTATTCAGAGCTATAACTGCTCAGAAGACAAGTTATTCCCTTTTCAGGTATCAGATTCTATACATTTACAATGACTATCTGAACATGTTTACATATTGCCCTTCACACCAAGAAACAAAACATGATCTACTTTTTGCAAATTATGTAGTTCTACATAAACAAGTAAAAGCTTCGTGATACTCTGAGACAGTACTCACCTTTAGAAGTTTCCCAGTGTACAAAAGAATCAATTAAGGACAATCCTTGTTTATAATAAAATGTGGTTAATTCTAGCCAGTCTGCTTCCAGTGTACTAATAACTGGCCCCTTTCTTGTTACTTTCATAGACAAAACGCCTTCATGATAGGTCCAGCAGGTAGAATCATCATCAAAAACATTGAAGACCGTATATAGCTTGTCTAACAAAAGAAAAAGGAAAAAGAATGAGCCTCTGGAAGACAGTGCTCCAAAATAAAAATATTATTAATCTCTTACTTCAACATGGCTTTCTAATTCTAAGCAATAGTTTTAAGAATTGTATCCTGATGTGACTGTACTCACCTTGAGCCCTAAACACATCCAGGATGAGGTGTGAGGGGGGATGCTCTGTGATACGAGAAAAATTTGAACATATTACAGCTGGGTTATCACTGGACCTTTTAGGTAGGTAGGCTTTGCATAGAGAAAATACACTAGAGCTAAGAAAAACCCAGTGAAAACAGGCTTCGTTTCTGCTACTCATGGAACTCTTGACTATAAATATTTGAAATTACTATAATTGAAGATTAAAGACAATTTTCTAAATTTTTAAATGTTAGGAATGTCTTGTACTGTATTGATTTTTACCCATTATTTTCTGAAGATTACTGAAGCACCAGTATAATTAGTTGCCTACTGGGGTTTCCCACATAATAACTGATAAGTGAGTTAAGCACACAAAACCTGCCTATCCTCAAATGCTTTTTATATCTAGGCATTAATACAGCGCTGGTACAAAAACAAAGTCATAAACAAGCATTCATCAAAAATTAAAATTCACAGATCCATACCATTTTAGGAAATCACTGGTGACAAGTTGTGAAGTCCTAGACATATAAATATATTCTACAAATACACTCACATGTATGTCACTGCTGTGGAGAAATAACACAAAGCAGTTGCCAAAAAAACGCTCCCAGATTGTCTAATATTTCAACATTTAAGCAGCCTAAAGCAACACAAACAAACCTCTAGAAAGCAGAAGTATTCACATTGCCAAAACAAAGGAACTTGGTTTAGATGACCCCACTTAAAATGGTAGTCTCTCTAGGCTCCAGAAATAGAGATTTCCAAAGTAGGATTTGGACTGTAAGTAGTCTGAATATCAGTTTCTGGGAGAAGCCCTCTCTGTTTTGAGAAGTGTTACCACACGCACCGCAAGAGACATCAGGTGCCTGGAATAAGGTAGAGTAAATTCAGGACAAAATTTTGAACTCTGTCAGTAAGAGATGACTCTCCTTTCTGTACAGTTTTATTTTATCACCTCCACAAGTGGTTGTATTAGCACAAACATGTTTATCCTGACTAACCTTAACTTCTTTTCCCATATACTAAAGTGAGATCACTTTTATATTTGTTCTTCAGAAAAAAAATAAACAAGTTTCCCTGATACAACTATTCAATTGCTCATGCGTATCAGAAATTTGCCTCTACAAGCGGTGTAGTTATAGTCAGATTTCATACATTATGACCCCTAAATGTACAACTCAGACTCAGCTTTGCATCTTTTGAGCAGACCTAAATAGAAATGGCATACTGAAGTGGCAGTACACACCAACACAGAATCATAGAATGCTTTGGGATGGAAGGGACCTTTAAAGGCCATCTAGTCCATCCCCCCTGCAATGGGCAGGGACATCTTCAACTAGGTCAGCTTGCTCAGAGCCCCATCCAGCCTGGCCTTGAATGTTTCCAGGGATGGGGCATCTACCACCTCTCTGGGCAACCCGTTCCAGTGTTTCACCACCCTCATCGTGAAAATTTTTTTCCTTGTGTTCAGTCTAAATCTACCCTCCTTTAGTTTAAAACCATTACCCTACCCCTTGTCCTGTTGCAGCAGGCCTTGCTAAAAAGATTATCTCCGTCCTTCCTATAGGCCCCCTTTAAGTACGAAAGGCCGCAATAAGGTCTGCCCTCGGCCTTCTCTTCTCCAGGCTGAACAACCCCAGCTCTTTCAGCCTTTCCTCACAGGAGAGGTGTTCCATCCCTCTGATCATTTTTGTGGCCCTACCTCCCTGTCCTCCATGTGCCTTAGCATAGCTATTAGGAGGATCTGTTCCATCATCTTCCCAGGCACAGAGGTGAGGCTGACAGGTGAACATGCATGTAAGACTTCCTTTGAAAATTCACATCAGCATTTTTTAAAATGATGGCTACATACAACATTTACAAAGAAAGGTGGTTAAGTTTTTGTAAGCTTTGTCCTAGGAACTCCAATAACTTTACTGAGTATTTGACTAGTAGTAGAGAAGCCTGGCATATTCTTGCCCAAAGCTTTTCAAAGAATTTCCTGATAACACTGCATGTAGGGGATGCACTGGTTGCTAATATACCTGGTCGCACCAGGTATATATATTTGCACAAAGCTCCTTAACAGAACCAAGAGTTTTCTGCTTTTTGCTTACAGGATTTCTATTCTGCAAGATACAGCAAACCCACTATTTCAAGCTGTAAGGAAAGAGTTAAGCTTTAACAGATCATGCTATAAAGGCTCAGCATGTTGTACAAGAACTGCTTTAATTCAAGTGTTAAAAATAAGAGGGACATTGATTATCTCAGTGCTTAGAGTCATTATCCTGACAGTCTACAAACTGGAGAGGGTGCTTAACTCTTAACAGGAAAGTGAAAAGGTTGCTTTTGCGAGCAATTAAAACGTGTCTGGCCCATCAGGGAAGAACCTATTATGCCAAAATGCAATCTGGTGGAATTTTCATACTGCCTGCTTTCTACACAATACTATCTTGCATTAGTTCTCATGCTTTAGATTACTTCTTCCTTTTCACCTTTTCTTCCTAGCAAACCAGGAGGCCTTAGTGCTTCAGTATCAGAAGTCACTGTTTCAGGCAATCTCTCACACAGACTACACTAAGTATCTCAGACTCTTCTACAACTAAGTTTTCTACCGCAGCACCAACATTTTTCAATGATGCTTTTCCTTCCTACACAACTTTTTAATGCTTACTTTTCCCTAGTGTAAATTCATTTTGTAACAATTATCCTCTTTGATTTCACGGTCAATGTATTAATTTAAGTGACCTCTTTCAGGATGCTTCTTGAAGGCCTGTTAACCAGAAAGAATCAATTAGGAACGGATTTGTTTGCTGTACATTATGTGAGTTGGCTAGAAGCACAAAAAATTACAGCTCTAGCTGGAAGGGGATCTCTTTGTTGTCAGTTTTGAAACAGGCAGGAGAACTGGAATCATAACGTATTCTTGGAAATCCATCACACGTTTATGATTTAATATTAAGAGTATGTGAAAACTATATGCATTTCTGAAAAGGTTTTAAAACAACTGCACCCTTCTAAAATAAAAGATTTTTACTGCCACATATTTGCTATACACATACCAAGCAAAAAAAGCTATCTGTTTGCATCACATTTTAAATGAGAATTACGCTGTGGGTGATTTTGGTTTTTTTCTTCTTTAAATTAAAAACTAGCATATTGACAGTAGATTTATAATATTCTATATAAGAACTGAATTATCATTTTAATACATTACCACAGTTCACACATACATAGAGCAAAAGGAAAAATATTTCCTGTTTCCTCAACTGGCAACTTTTTTGGAAATACGTACGCATTTAAGGAAGATTCATCTTCCAAACCCAGTATTTGATACAATAGAACACGCTGTTCTGTTTTTTTTCAATACCTTTTTAAAACAACAGCTCAATAAAATACCTTACTTCTACAATAAACAAGCAGCATTTATTACCATCTCCTTTTCGTGGTTTAACAGGGCTGACTTCTCTTCCAAACTGGAAATCTGCATCCTGTAACAGACTGCTTTCTCCTTGCATTTCCTCCTCTATTCCACTCTCAGATGAGTGACCACTCAGTGTCCCTTCATTCCAGTTTTTATAGATTTCATCAGAATTTTTTCTTCTGTGTTCCCTATTTTTTCTGCCCAGTGTTGATTCCAGCTCTGCACTTCCATCTGTGCTTGTTCCGTTACAGGCTTTAGCTTGAGGAAAATGTTGCGTTACAAAGCCCACAAACTTCTTTCCTCTTTTAGCAGCTTCATTAACCTGTATTTACAACAGAAATTTATATGCAAAGTGACTTTAGAATTGCATGTAACTTTTTTTTTTTAAAAAAAAAAACCTTCTATATATATGTTATGTTTAACTAAACTGCTGATTTTCAAGGACAAAGACACAACACTGTACTACAGGAGGGTGGTTTGTCTTCGTACGCTGACCATGTTTCAAAGCAAATGCAAGTCTTCCAGCATGTCTTTGGACTCAGGCCAAATAAGGTGGCCAACACCGGTACTGACTTTAGTGTATACAAAATCCTTCATTTAGAACAAATCCAAAGTATTTTACTTGCTATGTCGTAGTGATAAGCAGTATGCTGGTGCAATAAATAGTATTGTTTCTCTAAACATGTGATGAAATATCTGTTTGTCACGTGTCATGATTCATTATCCCCTGGTTCCCTTAAAGGCTACTCAGCTTCATTATTACTGAGAATAGCGAAGGAGCAGAGAAAGGAGGGAGCTAGAAGCAAATTAAAACTCTCTTAACTCTGCTTTCAGCTAGCAGTGGGTCTTTTTCTCTGCACTGAAGCCTCAAAATACAACAGTAGAATATGTGCCACCTGTGGGATGTGTCTGTTCTTGGAGGCAGGTTTTTTTTTTTTTTTTGCTGGAATAAGGAGTGCTGCCATTTAGGAAGGTGATCCCACTGCCATCTTGTGCTACAAGCTCCCCTGTGCAATGAAGTCCTTCCAGGAAAGTACAGAAACCCCAGCCCAGAAGAAGAAATCACCTGGGAAGTACTGGATTAGTGAGGGCAGAGAGAAGGATCTCTACCTAGTTAACTCACATAAACTATTAATCAAGAGAATGAATAACACTCAAATAGCTGATGGTACTACAATCCCTTTTTAGTACCATGATAGACTGAAGTGTTATACCTCCATCATTATGTACGTACAGCAACGATATGCTATGCCAAACACTGTGATTATACAGAGCTGCTGCTTCTAAGACAACCAAAATAATTTTAAATGTGACAAGAAACATACAGAAAAAGAGGCAATATGACAATCTTTTTCCTGAAACGCCACAAAGTCTTATAGGTTCAGATTTTTTTTTTTTAAAGTAATTTTATATTGGATTACTGGCTCAGTCTTTTTAAAACCCTGGAAGCAGTTTAAAATCACTTACTACTACGGTTCCAGATTTGCTTGCAAGACTGAAGCACTGCTAATTTCAAGTGTATTTTTCCTTTAAATGTTTGTCTAGTATGCTATACAACCAACCTGGCAATACACATATAGTATAAATGTGTAATGGAATCCCATTTTAAATTTGAAACACCTGAAAATTTCAAAACAAGCCATTTAGAAATTTTAACCAACTCTGATAATTTCAAAGATCATTAAAGTTCTCCAATATGCTTCTTCCTCTACTTCTTTCTTTGACAGCTAATGTAAAAGATATTACAAGAGTTAGAGCGATAACAATAGTTTCCTGTTTCGGCAAGTCTTCAATTTTGCAGAGGAAGTGAAACACAAAAAGAACTAGAACTAGAGTTTGCATTCCAGTGGAGGTTTAGTTTTCTTTAACTATACAATATTTTCAAAAGCTGTGCCAAGTAAATATTTAATACAATTACTGTGTATTTTGTATTTCTGTTAAAGAATGAAAAAAAAAATTCTTTCTTAGAAACTGAATATATTCATGTTCATTAGGAATACCTTACTTAACCCAGAACAACATAAAATTCAGTTTTTTTGAAAATATTAATTCCAGAAAAAGCTATCATACAACCATTTTATAAAGGCTGACTGAGAGTTTGGGCCTGACTCTGCTTTCAGTGGTGTAAGTGCCCAGTCTCCCAAAGCTTTACAGGGATCAGTACTAGGTCCTAAATTCGAAGAAGCAACTAGTGAAGAAAAATAACTCCTTTCTCATCAAGAAAAGACTTTGTAGCTTCTATAAAATAAACCAAGGTTAAAACTAAAAAAAAAAAAAAAAGAAAAAAAAAAAGAAAAAAATCAACGACTAAATATAACTTACATGTATGATATAAATAAAAATATCAAGTGAAGTTTTAAAAACCCCTCCATTACCTTTTCCAACAGTTCTTTCACTACCTCATTTGTCAGTGTTTCATACATTAAAGGACATTCCTCAATCACCAGCCTGGGGTGCCTTTGTCCTCTGGGTGCTGCATGCTTCTGGCTAGAACACGGAAAGAAAGCAGTCTTTGTCAGTAGTTTGCTGCTAACTTGGGCAAATGCTTGCACATAGAATTCTTTTCTTTTGGAATAGTTATGAATTAAATCCTGGCAATGCTTCTTCATACCTTTATTTAGAACTCCGTGGTTTTTGGTATTTTGTTCTGTTTCTTACACAAAGTGGCAGGTACTGTGTATTACAATGTCAGGGTAAGAATATTAATATTTAACAGGAATTTAATCTAAAGACTGTTAATAGACATCTTTTGGAAACTGAGCTTTGTTGACAAACAGCCCTGCTTTTGTAATAAACAAACTCAAAAATCTCTGATAATACAAAAAAATACAAATTTAAGCTATAAATTCAGCAAGCACAAAACAGGCTCAGTTTTGTAGAAGACATACTATCAATAGAAATGGTACTTTTACACTGTTAACATGCTGCTGTTTAGCTTTTGTAACTAAAGCAGAGTTGCAGCTATTGTATGAAATACAGTGTAGGCAAAAAACTAAAAATACAATGCAGTAGCAATTACTTTGTGCTAGGTAATGTTTAAATCACTCAGATTTGAGAATCCACCAAGCTTTAACTTCCATTTAAAGTTAAAGAATAGTATTCATCATGCTTTATCTAAAGCCAGTTAGGTTATTACTCAGACAACAGTATTTGGTGTATATCAAGAATATAATAGGATTTTATTTGATGTTTCCTTCACACAGTCTTTTGCTTTAGAATGAAACATCAATGAGACACACTCAAATATAAAAGGTAACTTTCCAGATAGCAGTCGGAGAAGGTGTATTTGCCTACAGGAAAACCAACATAGGTACATATGGCACCTGCATAGGAAATCGGGAACCTACACCCAACAATTTCACATGTAGGCTGCAGGGGCTCGTCCTTCACCTATTCAAGGGCCTAAAGGTTCAAACCACAACTTCATAAGGATCCCACATCTACAGGGATAAGGTGAATTGTGTGAGCTGTGTGCTGGCAGTGTCAGCTCTTAGAAGCCTCAGTTCCAGAGAGCAAGTATTCTGCTCTTCTTATTCAAGCATTTGCCCACATGGACAACATTCACCTTGTCTGCAGATGAATTTATAAAGGTAAGTTGTATGAGCAACAAATACCATGGACAATGCTTGTTTAAACAAAGCATTTGAGAAGCTCCCTCAAAGGAACTTCTTCATGTTTTACAGAATTATTACTGCAGTGGCAGGGGGTATCTTCCAACTCACACCCTTCCGGTCTTCCCAAAGAAAATGAAAGAACCTTTGTGCGTTGCACTAGGACTCAGGAGAGAAGGGGAAGCATGACAGCTCTTAATGTAATAAGAAATCCACTTTTCTAGCTATTCAGAATAAGATCAAAAGTTTATCTTCTTTGCATTCAGAGGAACTAATGGTAAAATTTCTTTGTACGTTTTCTGTACAATCACGTAGTGATTACAATGCAGTGAAAACAAGAGTAATAAACAAGACTACGAAGCTGGAACACAAACTCTTGACTCTCCTTCAGTGTTAAAACCAAGCTTTTGTATGCCCCAATCACAGAATGATCATTTCCTTCTTAATAAGAAGGAAAAATAAACTATCTCTGACAAACTAAGTAATTCACACTTTATAGGTCATCTTCCCTGAATAATGCTGTTATGGGAAAAGTGAAAACACAGAAGTTTTGAAAAAGAAGAAAATTAAAAAATCATTACTTACTCGCTCACCTTTCTAGACAAGGAACAGTTATTTGATTCTCTGAGGTGCTCATTTCAAGTTGGTAGTAAGTTATGCATGTTGAGCAATCCACTTACAAATGGCTTAAGTAATGGACCAATGTATTAAAATTATTTCACTGTTACCTTAATTTTAATCGTGAAAGTACCACTCGATACATGTGACTTGCAGGGAAATTCCTTCTATGCCCAATTGGCAGTATAATAGGATGAACGGCTCCTGCAACATATCCTTTGCTGTAATATTCTTCCACCTTAGATGCTATATCCAACACAGAACCGATCTTGATAACTTCTGGATTTGAGGAAGCTAAAAGCATTGAAAGCAGAAGAGAAGCACATTATACTGTGTATGTCCATAGACTTTTTGAGTGAGTTCCTTTTATATAAAACCACACACAATCTATCACAAGGCATTTACTAAAAAGCTACAGTTCTATTTATACAAGAAAAAACAGATTCACAGCTGATTCAACAGTATTCAACTAGTTGAAGTACGTGTTTTTACAAGCTAATATAAACTATTTTTAATCTATCTGGCAACACTTTCTGTTGGATCTAGCTTTGCCAAGCTAATTTAAGAGCCGCATCAACATCTAAACACACAACAGATCTGCACTTAACGAAGGAACTATTTTATCTAGCCAAAGCCTCAAACTTACTAAAGCAGTATCTTTCAACCCTAGCTGCAAGGTAAATTCCCATACAATGAATTTAAGGCTAGAACAACTGGTTTGTTTTTCTTAAATACTTTTTTTGGATCCCTTGGAAGTGATCTGTGGATTGCAGGTTGAAATTTTAACATAGTCCCAACTTCTTTTTCCAGCAGACCTAAGTACATGTCACTTAAGTAAGCCATGTGGCGTCACTAATTTCTAAGGAGGATCCCTCCGAGTGTGCGCAAGCATTTCCAATCAATAGACAGCAGCTAGGTACTACATAGCTATTGGGGGAAATGACATAGATAAATGGAAAACTTTTTTGAGAACCTTTTTTGAATGGTCTGATCCACAGCTTTTGCACAGAGAAAAGGAAGATTTCACACTGGTAACAGATCATATGTTTTAACACAGTAAGTCTTGACGGTCAGTATTTCCTGTTCCCCTCAGCTCCAGCTGGATTTGTAGATGCTCTCCGAGCCTCCACAAAGCAGGAAATCAATACTCATATAGACAGTAACTGAAGAGTAATTTTGCCAGCATATATTTGCCATCATCCAAGTTTTCATCCTTTGCAGATATGAACTCTTATGACAAGACAGCTTGGCTTGTCATTTGATGGTCTTTATCAGTGACCCTTGCTGCAAGTGACATACTTTTTTGTGTTCTGATGGGTCCTTCTCTTTGCAAGGCTTTCAGTGCATTAAGACCAGTGTTCAACTATATTAAAAGATGCCTCAATGGGAATTAAGCGACCTCAACACTTTGAGATATAAACATTTTAACATGCTGCTTTAAACATTCCCTTTCAAACCATATAATAAACTGGAAACAATTAGATACACTAATTCTCTTTTGATTCTGTAATTTTAAAAAAATGATATAAAACAAAAAAGAACAGATAAATGCAACGACATAAGTCTCACTGCTTTGTAAATGTATTCCTTCGAGTTAATTTCATGTTCTTACATCCTCTTATCTACCTGCCCTATATTGTAGGTGGGCAATAGCAAGGAATTTAAGGACTTTACCAAGAACACAGCAAGTCACAAAGTCTAACTGTCCTACTGGCTTAAAGTATCATAAACCAGATATAGGCAAACTAAAGATTCATAAATCTTTTATTCTGATAAACTGAATTAGAATTCTGGTGGTTCATGAGTGATGTGTTCTGTAAAACATCAATCTCTATACTGCTTTCCCACTATAAAATGGGGATAATACTGATATATATACATTATAGAGGGCTTTTAAAAAAAAAAAAACAAACAGAAAACAAACCAGGAACTAATATTTTACAACATTCAAATGCTTTTAAATACCAACTTTTACTAAAGGGAAAAAGGAATGGAGGCCTACTTTGCTTGTCACTATAGAAGCCTTAAGAGCTCAGAAAAGCTATCAAGAGAAACCAGAATAACGTGTACCATGGGAAACGCACACTACCAAAAAGTATCGCTAACATACATATCGACAGTTTATTGCTGATAACTAGCAAACTCAACCTATTAATGTAAACTCTTCCATTTTCAGTCATAGGGACAGGACTGTTGCACTTTCTTGTGCTACCTTGCCTTTTTTTTTTTTTTTTTTTTTTTTTTTTAAAAGCAGACAGTATATCACAGCCCCCCCCTTTGGATGATATTGATATTATGGATGATATTTTGCCCTTAGTAACACCTCCATCCCATGATTCCACTCATAGTAAATCCAGGAGACATTAACTATATATTGAAGAAATAACCGCTCTACAGCCCACAAGCCAAAAAAAAGCAAGAATATATGCAACATGATCATCACTTCACTGATTTTGCAAATGTCTTAACCATTTTTCATTAAGGAAATTTCCTTCCTGACGTGCTGTCAACAAGTAGCCAGAATACTTCTACAAATAACAGAACTACAGCTATCTTGCTAGCTTTATAGTAAACTTGAGATGCGTGATATTGAAGATGATGACAAAACAGCACTTCATACATATTCATACTGTTATTCAGAGTGACAAGAACTTCACAGCATGTCATCTTAGTAGGCTGATGTGAAATATCCTTGCATCAATATTCCCCTCTTTTCCCTAATAGAAGAGATGTGGAAAAGGCATAAGCATTCTGCTTGAGTAGGAATATCTAAACTATCCCTACTTTATCATTAAACTGACCTCAAAAAAAAATAACAGCTGTTTTTGTAACTGAGATGCCTCATGATCGAGACTGTAGAATTTACAATCCTTGACAGGCATTTAAAATTACACTTCAGAGTCCACTGCTCCCTTTCCTTTGTACTATTAAATACCACCAAAATAAAAGACTGGCTGCAATTTTCTTGTTTGGGATTCTCCTGATGCAGAACCACCTTCATGGAACTCAAAGCTCATTTTTACAATAGGGATGGGAGCATTTTGGGGACCAGGAGGGGAGAAGCCAAGGTACAATACACTGCTGATAACTATTTAAGATGTGCAGGGACTCCAGCCAGCGAATTTAGACTACAGCATGGTTGACCTAATCTGCATCGTGGCTTGGGAGAAGATCAGGGACTCCTGAAAGTCTCCCCAGCAGGCTCACTTCGACTTCACATAGCATAAATCTGATGAAGCAGAGAATAAGGCATATTAAACTGAAATAATGCATTTATGCTTGCTATACTTCTATCTTAATGCAGGACACAGCTTACTGTAGGATCTTATAAAAGATACTAAGTGCAGATTTTGTTTTACTTGGTACCAGATTCAGTGGTACCAAGTCACTCAGGTAAACAGAAATCTCAGATGTTGGGTAAAATCTTGCTCTGGAAATCAGCAGATACAGAGTGCCATGAAGACATAACACACAACTTGACAGCAGAGTGAAAACTAACTTTGGTCTAAAGTGATAAAAGGCTCTGACTTAGGTTTCATTTAGCCAAAGGATATTCAAGTAGCAACAAGTATGTGAGCAAGTTGATTGGGATAGAAGGAGAGAGAGAAAAAAAAAAAAAGCCCAAAATATTCCCCACAGTACTTTAGCCAATCCCACATTTCATAAGCAAACAGAATTCAGAAATGTCTCCAAGATAGTAAATACACCATTTTTTTCTGTATTCATGGTCTTAGCTCTAAAGAGTAGAGCCCTCACCCCAAAAAAATATTTTAAAGGAAATATTTTAAAGGTCAAATACACACACAGCTAGAATGATTCAACAGAAAGATACCCGTGTTTACAAATCTACTTACTTACAGTTTGAAACCAGAAAAAGTTAAGCAACTATCTAAAACTGATCTTACTGTTATTTAGCATTCATAATTCCAGAATAAGTCACTGAAGCCAAGTGCTTCTGAATATCAGACTAAACAGGAGAAAATGAATCTTTACTGCTGTAGTGACACGTTATTAAAATAGATACACCTTTATTTGCACTTGTTTGATGTGCTTTTTCTTAAAAGTCACAACCACCTTTACAACAAATCCTTTACACAACACTTCCAGAAACGTGTTACTTTAAAACATAGCAAAACTATTCAGAACACAGACTGTTTAAGAACACTAAATGCACTTCAGTCTCCAAAAAAAAAGTTTTAGTATCCTTTCTATTATCAGTAGATTAGTAGGTAATTCATGTATGCATTAGGCAGCCTAGCTTTATTTCCAGTATGTTACCACTACTACTTACTCAACAGTTTTGTTTCTTCAAAAAGAACAAGCCAGTGAGAAACTCTCTATATGTGTAAATAAACAGAACAAATACAGTTGGATGTCAAATACTGTAACTTAACAGAATGTGCCTTCTATTACTATCTTGCACTTTTTCAATGAACAGACTGACACATTTTAAAAGAAAATTATTACTACAGTCCTTTGATTTAGAATTGAAACTAAGCAGAGGACAAGTTTTGTTTATGAAAGAGTTCCTGAAATTTTAACAGGACACACACACTTTCTCCCTTTATCAAACCCTTGTAGCAATTGCATTTACTTCAAATACTTGTTATTAAGAATTTCCAGTAGACTGGGTTGTTATAAAATTCAAGTTACTACAAAGTGACTGCAAAACTGAGCTGTCTGTTCTCAGAGGGCAGCCATCTGGGCTTGTTTATGTTTTCAACTTCGTGGAACAGGGAGTTGCTCTGTTAGAGACGGGACACCCTCGGGAAGGAAGTATCCCACAGAGCACTGTCTGCCTCTAGCTACGCATACAAATTTTGTTTCATTTTGGTCACGATTTCAAAAGACTATTCAACAAGTAAAGCATTGGGAAAAAATAGTAAGATGAAACTAAGACTCTTACTAAAATAGCTACCAAGAGACCGGGGTGGGCATAAGAGGGGAAGCTACTCCTGGTATACAACTAAGAAACATACTTACTTCTGCATAAAGTAACAAGGACAATGACAGTCTGTTTTCAGAAGTTGAGCACGTTTAAAAAAAATTGTTATTCAATTAATGCTCAGGCACAGTGTATTTTCTGAACCGTCACACCAAATTCAGACAACCATTATTCAAAGTGAGTACGGATGGCAGTAACTGACTCACAGGAAACTAGGAAAATCTCTAACAGTTTTTAGCCAGCTTCCTTAACAAGGACAGTTGTGTAATTTGGAGGGTTTGGTTGTTAAAAATACTTCAGTAGTTTCCATTGTAATTTTATCTAAGTGAGGACCTTCGTCATGATTTGTGTTTCAAAATAAAAGTCTTACGTCTTGGCTGGCTTTGATAAAAGTATCTAAGATTTACTGTAAGTCAAGCAAGACAGAACTAAGTTATCTCATTCCTTGCTTTCTCAGAATAGTAAAGATATAACATAAAAAGATACCTTCTAAAGTAAAATCCAGCAATACATATTCATAAGCAGAATCCGTCTTTGTTTCAACTTGTGGTCTCTTCAACGTAGAAAAGATTTTTCCAGGGCTGCTATCATCTGGGTCTTCCAGCTTTCTCAGTCCGCACCCCATGGCAAGATCTGCAAATGATTAAATTACAGAAAGAGGTGGGGGGAGCAGCACGATCTGTCGCTCTCACTACAGGGGGGAAAAAAAGTAACCAGATAATTCCCTTTGATTTTGTTTTCTATTAGCCGTAAATCCAAATACAGAAAAAGTCCGGTTCCCAAATCAAAAAGCAAAGGTACTTTCCATTCATTTTTCATACAGAAACAGTAAGCCCGTGACGATTGCAAGCTACAAACTTGGTAAGAGTAGGCTTGATTTCGCAGCAGTGTTAGAGCTGCTACAAACTAGCAGAGATTTTTCCATGCCACGTCAATTTACAGCCAGCCCCCTATCAGTGCTCTCTTGCAGAGGACACCAATAGTGCTTTGTTTGTCGTTCTAGACTGACTGGGTAAGGGGGGGCAGTAGGGGGGAAGAAGAACTGAAAAAGAAAGTTAGAGAAACTTGTCTGTAATTACTTACGTCCAGAAGTTCTACTCAACTGCAGTAGCAAGTCAGAGGGGAAAAAAGCAAGTTAGTCAGAATGAAAGAATGAGAAAAGAGCCTCAACATGGTTGGAGACGAAAATCATTTCCAGAAAGGAAGTCAGCTTCAAGAGGAAATTGCTTCTGGCATCTCAAAGGGTAGAAAAGTAAATGAAAAGCAGTTTAGTCCTTATTTTAGATTTCAAAGTTTGGTTCCTATTTCCTTTCCACAGGAACTTTCTTCCAGAGGAAAAAACCCATGAACATAGTGTAATATATTCTAATAATATATTACTATTATAAATTATTATATTATTATAATATATAATAATATTCTAATAATGTAAAAATATGTAATTGAAATTTCTTGTCAAGAAAATCAGTGAGAATCTACATCACTAAAACCAACTTATGTAATTGGTTTTGATAAACACCAAAAAATGACACTGAAATATTCCACATTTCAAATCAGAAAGACTTTTTCAATGTTATATATGACTATAGTTACAAGACACTGTTCCCCATTTTTCATGGGTATTGAACAACTGAAATTCTCTTCTCCTCTGTCAGGCTGACCTCAGTTAGTATAAGCACAGACTTTCAATACTGTTTCTTAAGTATATTTTTCTTTAAGTCCTGAAAATTTAGTATAATTTTAAGGGCTCTCATTACTCTTACATTAACTACTGCAAGTCACTTGTAACTGTATTAGACCTGATGCAGACTATGGTAATGCATGGGAAAACAAAGGAACAGTGATTGATTTTCTAAGGCCCTGTTACTGCCAGGATGGGAAGTTAGAAAATTTACCTTTTTATTTTTAGACTGCACCTGGAGAAATTAAGAGGCACCTAGAGAAAACCAGAGATTCATAATACCATTTTGGATGAAAGGAACTGCATATTTGAATTTAAAAAGCTTTTTACTTTTTTTCACTGAAAAATATTAGTCCTATTAAAAAAGCCCACATTTTCTATAATCAATCGCTGCAAGTTAGGCATTAACCATTTGTGGTTTTCTTCCTGTTCTACTGCAAGCAAAGTGATCTAACTTTTATTGAAGTAGCTTACCAGGAATGGTAAGTCTGTAGACTATATCCCCTTTGAAATACACGTTATAGTTTAAAGGTACTTAACTTTGGAAGAATTTAAAA
The DNA here is from genome assembly GCF_965183815.1 of Platalea leucorodia. NCBI lineage: Eukaryota > Metazoa > Chordata > Aves > Pelecaniformes > Threskiornithidae > Platalea > Platalea leucorodia. The sequence continues at coordinate 70,480,948 of NC_138827.1, forward strand.
ATCACCAAGTGCAGAGCCTATGCAATAATTAAAACTTCAATCCTACAGACTTTAAAACAAGCTCTCAGGTGCTGAAAGCAAGAGGAATACCCTCAGTTCTTCAGCTTCCCGCACGTCTACTTACACAAAAATCGCTCCCAAACACCCTTTTTTTTTTCCAGTAAAAGTCATCCCTGAATTGCTGCTATATGGGACATACGTGTAAACCGTCCACTCAGCCTGACGCATCCTGCTGCTTCATTCCACACAGTCCTCAAGATCCACTGTAACCACTTGTATAAAGCCATAGCATGACTAAGATAGCTGCAAATAAAACAACTTCTTGCAGCACTAGTCCAGTTGCCAGCTGGTTGCCTTTTTTTTATTTAACTAAAGATAGCTACATTTTTAATGAGGCTAAAATATTGTATTCTGAACTCTTCATGACAAGGCTTAAACCATGTTTCAACCCTCTCAGGGTTTTTCACAGCATATACGATTTTTCATAGTATAAACAAACTCTTATGACACCAACACAGGAACACTGTTATGGATAAAAACAATGGTCCTTATTTTGGGTAACCCCAGATTAGTTACGTAGTTATAAGCTTCCAAGTTGCCATTGCAGACTTGACTCAAAAGTCACTAGATTGAACCAGTGAAACCAAAGATCCCACATGTCAGAATAAAAGAAACAGAACAACGCCAACCAAGAACTAGCAGCATCCCTCACAGGAGTTCAAAACTGCATCAAAGCACCTGTGACTCAGGAAAGGAACAGGATCATAAGATTCCTGGATTCAAGAGCTGCTTAAGGAACTGCCTGAACAGCTATAGTAGCTTGTTGTAAAGTGGATATCATACTACAAAACAGCCCATTTCCAGTGATCCAAAATGCAAAGGCTCTGGGAATTGCTATCAGAGAAGAACAGATCCCTAAAACCACACTGTGATTCATGAGGTGTGGTAGTCACAGCAACACCCACTGAAAGAGCATGTGACTCATTCATTGAAGCTTGATATAATTTTTAGACTTCTAAAAAGGCAAACAAAGATAGCCAAACAATGGACCAATTAATCCAAAGGAATTTATGTTTCTGTGGAAGGCTTCCAGGATCCCCCTACGGTTTTTATTCTGATGGAATGAAAAAATGATGAAGATGGCAGAAGAGCAGCGCGCCAACAGGAGCGTGGGTCCAGTGCTGGACCATCGACTGTCTTCTAGCAGTACAGGATGAGAGGCAACAGCAGTTCTGCACAGTAGTTTTGACCAGAAAGTGAGACAACAAGCCTTGCTGTCTACCCACACCTCAAGGTTGTTCCTGTCCCTTGCTCATGACGTACTTTGTTCCCTGTTGTCATTGTCATGGGAGGTTTGAAAACATTTGTGTGGGAGGCATATTTGTCTTTCCTATTACATTAATAAACTTACTGAATGTAAGGACATCATCTGATGCTTGAAACTGATGTTTTGAAATAGCTGTCCCTCTGTTCCTGACTCCATGCTGATCTGCTCACTATTAACATTACTGACATCCAAGGCAGCCTGTCTGTCTACGGCATCAATACCAAACACAAGTGGTGCTGCCACCCCTTTCTGACGAAGTTTCTCTTGCTAGAATTAGAAAGATGACACTTTGTTTTTGGAACATCTGTGATAAACTGACTTGAATACAAAGCCTATTTACAAGAATGCCTTCTCTTCTCCAAAACCAAATATGACCTGCATTAACCATTTAATAAAATAATACAGTTTAAACTTTGCCTCCCCCAGTATCTTAAAAGATCAAGAATGGGAGATAGTACTTGACAGCAATATGGTTTCTCTTTTGTTTTTTTTTTTCCAAGTCATCCGAGTTTCCTGTTGATTAAAATCATAAAACATAAGGAAAGTTATGAAAACAATGCAGGTAGACAGAAGATTTTCCTTCTTGTCTGTGCATGCACGATGTCAAAATAAAAGCTAGAAATAATAAATACAAATTCAGGGAAATTGACTTATAAGCATTTAATTTTTAATGAACACCAAAACTTAAGAAAGATCATAAGCTACTAAATCTGCAATTCAGAGAGTCAGCTATACCAGGACCCATAGCAAACGTTTCCTTAAAGATACCACTCTCTTTCTGATCAGGATATAGGCTGGTATGTTAAAAGCAAAAGGAATCATACTGCTTTAATGCTACATCAACTTCAAAAAGCTTCGAAAGAAGCAATATTTTATTTTAAATTTTAAAATATATATCAAGGCCTTCGTAAGAAGGGCTATAACATTTTTCAGCAGTATCGCAATCATGATAAATGACTCCTGCGCAATCACATGGTTTAGAACTGGCTGAAGCTTCTGAGAGAGTATCTCACACTTTCCAGCCTGTTAGACCACCACTGGGACAAAAACACCCCTGGCAGCACATCTGTGAGAAGGTTATTCACTCAAAACATTTTAACTGATGAGCTTACCTGGAACAAATTCACTATTACAAACTGCACGGCCTTTAAAGATCCGTTCCTATTCGAGGTTAAAGAGTAGTGAGCATCAGAAGTACAAATACCTTAAACCTGTACCAATTACCTAAAGAATAAATTATTGCTATTTACAAAGATTTCACTAGGACTAAAATTGACTCAACTAACGAGAAAGAGAAGGGATAACTCTTAGCTCCTCTGACAAAATCAAAACGTAAAATAATATTTGGACCAAACATGTTTCCCACTTGGGGTCATGTTTGCAGCTTAAAGGTATGTAAGAGCTCCACTTAAAACCATCAGCATTATTTTCAGCTATAGATCAGTCATCACTGACATAGAACATTTTTAACAGAGGACAGACACATAAGATACAAGGGAGCAAATTACAAACACAAGCTAAATTAGTTAGATTTCCCCAGAACCTGAAGCTACCTGAACAGCTACAGGACTCAAAAACGACGCATTAAAAAACCCCCTAAATATTAATCATCTCAAATTGCAACACTTGAACTTCACAGTTCCTCTCTGAACTTCTCTTTAGGCTTACTTCCTGTCTTTTATGACTCAAGACAAATGTCAAGTTTTTGCTTGGGACAGGATAATGACAGAAAAAACAAAAAAAATTCCATCAGAAAAAAATCTGCAATTCAATTGTCAAAGATTTTTCACATCCCCATTCCCAAGAACTATTACTTTAACTAAAACAAAACACTGACATTTAGTTCTTTTTTCTGTAGAATTATTTGATTAGAAATGTTTTGCCCATAATTTATTTAAAGATGTTAAAAAAAGTAGCAGTGTTCCACTCTGGAGGCTCCTCAGTTTGGCAACTTTTACATTTTTTTTTTCCTTTGAAGGATTAATTTTGTGAATGTAACAGGCATGCAGTCTTTTTAAACATGTTAATTTGAGCAGAAAAGCCAGCTTTTCTGCAATAACATTTAACTTAAGGTTCTAAAAATAATTAACAGAGAGATGACAACAATAGTTTGTTTTACTGACTGCAAAAGCATAGTTTAATGATAAAAGTTCATAAATTCCACTTTTCATATTTTTCTAAACCCATATTTAAACTACTCATGAATATTACAATTAAACAAACAAAAGTTACAATCCAAGTAGCAGATAGGGACCAATTTGAGTTAAACTTTTAGTTACCAACCCAGAACTTTACTAAAATTTACAATCTACAGAAACTTGTTTATTATTGCTGTATTACAAGTAGTTTCAACAGAAAGAGCTTTTGATTTATAAAATTGCTAACAGTTCTCCGAGATCTACAAATGTGTTAAGCTTTTACCTATGCACACCCACAGCATCTCACTTATCAAGGCTGCAGTAACTAGATCATCTGTATCTGCAATACAGTATCAAATAACACAGCCATGCGATCAATCACGCATTCTAGAATGAATCTGGATGTTCTAGTTTATCTGATTAAAAACAACTGGAAATATTACGAACAGTATTCTGTTTACCTTTAATGTACACACTTACACAGACTGCAGCTCCACGGAGAGTTACAAAATGACCATGTGAGGCCCTCAGAATTACAGTTTCAATACTTCTTTAAATTATTTGTGACTCAAAGTCTAAGAAGGCCTTACAAGACCTACACTTTCTCATTACCTCTTAGCTACATTATTAAACATTGTTAAAATGAGAGCTGCATATTATTGTTCAGCCTTCTGTATTTCTACTTGGATTTTCTGCGTAACAGCTTATAAGGATTTGCTTACAGGGTTGCACATGTGTATCAAGACACTGGCATTGTATTTTGGATCCTTAAAATACTGATTTAAACCATGTATTTTTTACTTACATAGGAAACATAAGAAACTTTTATACCAGGTCAATTGAAACTACCGTAGTACTTCAACATTACAAAGCCACAAACCTATTTTACTGTAAAAACCCCTATTTTACAACCATACAACTTCTCGCATTTTAGAACTATGTTAAACAGAGAAAAACATTTCAAGAGAGCCATGTGTTCTGCTAGTTTTTGCTCAGTTACTATTGGAATGCAGTTTGATCATTGACTTAATATTAGCTATTTTGAAAAATGAATTTCAGAATACAAAGAATTGCCAATTCAATGTGAAAAATTTACAGTTTTTCAGGGATGATGAATGGACTTCTGATGCTTAAGATTACAAGTAGCAGGAACCAAAAAAATGTTAGTGAACCAGAGAATTCTAATTAATGCAAAAAAATAGTTCTTGGTCAAACACAAAAACACAGGAGAGAAATAACTTCGGTAACTTTTCTGCCTGTCTACAGGTTTTTATCCAGTGTTATCTAATAGAGTATATTAGAACTAATATTTTGCCACATAAATATAAAACATTAAATAGACAACGGTTGCTAGAAATACTGTAACAGCTAGCTCAGTAGAAAACAAGAGATATGAGCAGGGTCTCTAAGTTCTAGAGGGTGGAAACCAGAAAATTAATTTAGTTTGCTAATACGTGAATGTGACAAGCAGCACAGAAAGATGATTATTTGCTGTTAGCTACTGAACGTCCATAGGCCACAGTCCTAATCTGATGTGTTCCCTCCTAGCACGTGTGTAAAGCCTTACAACGATCAATGGGAAACTGCAGAAGATCAAAACCAATGATGCCCTTCTTCAACCCCCAAAATCAGTGATGGATCAGGATCTTAATATCTGCAGTTAACTAAATGACTTCTGTATAAAAGCACGGGAATTTCCTTACTATGGAAATTTTAAGTGGCAGGAGAATAATACTGTGTAGCGTAAGAAATTTAAGAAGTCACGAATGCTACAACATCAAGATAATGCAATTTTAGGCACTACCTGAGGAAATGATGTAGTCTTTTCTCAGCGCATATCATTTGTGTATCCCTGTAACGAAATTACAGAAGTCAGTTATTGTGCCTCAATTGTGTCTGTGGAAGCATTCAACTACTGGAAGCTTAGAGGTTCAGTTACTACTGATTGATGTTACGCCATCATTCTTGGCAAGCATTTTGAAGAAAGACGAGCTACAACATCAATGGAGAGCCGTCAGTATTTCAACAGTGACCTGTAGTTCCTGGAGGAAAGCCAACATTCAGAGCTTCGTCTTGGTCTCTTCTAGGTCTCTCGAATCAAAATGAAGCATTGTTAAGACCCGGTGATACAATCCTAACCAACACGATCTCCAGACTGACATTACAGGCCCCACAGTAGAACACTGCAGGTAGACTTCTGTGCCTAACACGGACTATCCTTCCAAACGATCGAGTTCACGTGCAAGTAAAAACAAAGTAAATGTTCTTTGAAGCAAAGGCCATGGGATCAACTCATTATCAACAATCTAACATCTGTACCAATTAATGGAAAATAAACTACATTTTGAGAGTATCTGGACTAGAGCCACAATCTGATATGACATGTAAATGACTGCACAGTTTTTGTACACTTCCAAGCAATTAGTTCAAAAGACTTCCCTGTAAGCACATGGGTTTTTTTTAATATAGTACTCACTGTAAAATTTAATTCTTGGATCTCTAAAGCATTTTAAAAACAGGGAAGTCATGTTTGGTGAACAAATTGTGAATTCCAGAAATAAGGACTTGGGACTAAATCTTCTGAATCCTGTGTCAAATGCGTATTTGTTTCAGGATAAAAGAAATAAAGCTCTAACAGAACATACAACCTTTCTTTGGCACCTTCGAGACAGTGCTTCATTAAAAAAATATTTACTATGTAAAAATTCTTCCATGGAAACAAATTATTGTTATGATGTGCCAAGATTTCTGCAATATATTGATGAATTCTAAAATCTAAAAATAGAAGAACAACTGTACAGATATTTTTAGTGGTACAGACTGACTCAGAAACATGACAATCTGCAGGAGATGAGTATTTCCCCCCTCAAAAATAGGCCAAGATCCCCATGTATCCAACAAATTGTATATCTTTTTTGATACTTATTGGTAAAACAATCCCCCACAGCTACTATGGTAACAAGTTTTTAAAAACAGAAACTATTAAATTATATTTGTGTAGATTTTTCTACCTAGCAAAACGTGGAAAGTCACCTGAGGAAACTTGCAACCAAGACATAGTACATGGCATCTCCTTTCACAACAGTGTCAAAACAGCGTAAGAACAGAACCAGACTCCACCTCTCTTCCTGCACAATATGAAAGAATGCTATTGAACGCTAGAATCATCTTTAAATATATTTACATATTATGTGGATTATTTACTGACTATAATGCCCACTCTAAGACCCCTGAATGATTAATAGCAAACAAAAAAAACCCAACAAAAAGAAAACCCCCAAATTACTAGAGAGCAGATAAAAATTGAAAAGCTCAAGGATATTTTACACACATAAAATAAAGACCTCAGTGCTACATAAGCAATACGCCATAGCTTGCACTCCTATTAACTACAGAGGCTATATTTTAACCTTTGAGGAGTTTGACTTTTACAAAACATAAAATGAATCCTAGGGGAGTGAGAGAAGCAGCAAGGAAAAAAAAAAAAAAAGAAAATTCCTTTCCTGCAGTTGAGGAGAAAGTAGTACTCCATCTCAACTTGTGATACTGCTAAGTTTTGCACAGACAACAGAAAAAGGCAAAGCAGCAAGGAGAAGTCTTCGATGGTCTTGTAATGGTAAGAAGTCAATTCTTGGCTTTTTCTATAGCTAAAAACATACCATAAAACCAAATTTATTGCTTACCATATGCAAGAAAAATGTCAGCCTCATGTGAGGATAAGTAATTATTAAACTAGTGGTCCAAGTTTTGTTTTAAAAAGTTATTATTCCCAAGCACTAAAAATGACACATAAGTAAAACAGTTTATAAAAGCAGAGAATACTGATTGCAAAAAAAATTAAAAGTAGACAAACTCTATTAGAATTGAAACAAAATGCACATAGATTTAAATAACCAGATTTTAACCCACAGCACATAAATGCTGTCAGTATGGGGGGAAAATGGCTTTTACTTCGTAACTAATGGATCTTTTAAGTTTATGTAATCCAGAAATTAAATGCTAAATTTTCCCTTTAATAAAAGTATGCTGGTTTTCAATCTATGTTAGTAACCAGTTTATACAGTAGGCTGTGTATGAGAAATCACCATTTTGTCCTGTGACAGTATTTTTACCAAGAAAGGAAATGCAGGATAAAGTCATGGTTTCATGTGTTTTTACCTGTCCAAACTATAAAATTTCATTTTATTTCTTTACAAAAAGGAGCAGTATTTTTACTTAGGCATTTTCGGGCAAATGTTAGAAGTTAGGAAGAACATATCCTCCACGTGATAGGTATGTTAGCAAAGCAGATAGCTAAAAATCTGTTTTACAGAATCTGTAGAAGAAGGTGGCGTAAGAATTTTATCTTCCATTCTGTAATCTTTTCTAGGATGAAAATGGGGACTTCATGTATATCGAGGTTTCAGACTCACAGACGAATGATGTGAAAAATTTCTTCTCACAGAATGCGACCTTGATTCCTAAAGAGAGGGAAAAATGCTGCGTTGTTTCCTCTATTTCAAAGTGTGTCCCATTTACTACCTTAATAATGTTTCAATGAAAAGTTACAGTCCATTTTGATATTGCAACAGCTAGACAGACTTAGTTCAAAAAGGAAAATCAGATTTCCATTACATACATAACTGAAATCAATAGTGGCAAGAAATATCTTCCTTTATTTACAACTATGTAATCTTAGAATGAGTTCAGAATTTATTTGCTTAAAAAAAAAAAAAAAATCAAGTTTCGTTCATTGATCATTATAGCCTTAGTAAAGTATGTCAAGTTAAAGCAATTGTATCCTCTTTCTAATTGGATAGGGAAAATTTATTTTTATAATGTTACCGTGCAAAACTATTTAACCAATTCTTTTTTTTTTTTTTTTTTTTTTTTTTTTTTACTTTTGCATTCTCTGTAATGTAGATTAGAGCAATGTATTACTACAGGAATTTATAATAATGCTTACATTATTTTTTCAGTAGCTAAAACTCAGATTTATAAAACGAGCTGAAGAACTGATAGCTGTCCTATTTGTAAACTAACAAAGAGGCAATAGACTGATTAAGTGACTTGTCAGTGGACTCCACGAGCTGCTGGCAAAGGATGGCAAGATCCAGAAAACAGGGCTACCATTTTAGGTGCTGGCAAGAACAGTTTTTAGAGAACTTGTACTGTTCTCCTTATTCTTCTTATTCTTCCTAAGATCAAATTCTCTTACAGTCTCCCTTTGTATCTCATCTGTTCTGTATCCAATTTGTGGAACTCCTATCGATCTGTTTTATTCTCTTTACTTAACCAATCTGAGTCCTTTCTTCCCACTCCTACTATGCCACGTGACAGACGCAAACTATCTTTGTTTTCTAACCTTGTCTTCTTAGCTCAGGCCTTTTCAGCACGCTAAGTTTTTTTTTTTGTTTGTTAAACTTACTCATCTTTTCACCCTCCCTTCTGTCTCTGCCAGTTTCCCAATACAACCAGCTCTAGTTCCTACATCCCTATCAGGATATTCAACCCACTTTAATCTCAAGATTTCAGTTTCTTTCCATCACCTACCAGCTGCACATCATGTTGTGCACCGCCTTCCTAAATCTCTAGGTTCCATGGCCATCTACTGCCAGTCTCCCTGTTCATTTTAGCTTTCATTACATCAACCTTACAGGGCTTCAGTCCCAATCTATTTCTCTTAGTCCTTCTTTAGTTTTGACTCCTATTAGAATATGGTGGACACAAACACATTTTCTCCTCTCTATTGGCTGGTCCCAACAGAAAAAAAAAACAAACAAACAAACCTATGCTCAGTTTCACACTGACAAACCTTAATATTTTTTAAAAGCCACACCTGGGGATGAATGACAGACACATACAGATACCTTAAGTCACACCTTAACAAACAGCAAGCCCCTACTACAAATCACTGGGCTGTTTAAAGGCTATCAAAATAAGAAATGGACACAAATTTTAATATGGGCAAAACACGTATTCTTCCCCAGCTTCATTTTATTAAAATACTAATTTTTGAAGAAGTGTAAGCAACTAAAAGCAGCACCTTTTCACAATAAAAAGCATAGTTAAGCACCTGCCAGAGTATAACTCCATGAAATCAAACCACTGTAAATCACACAAAATAGGGAGAAAAGGGTCAAAAGTTGAGTTCTCAATAAAGGAATTAAAACAGTTTCAGAAATAAAAATAATACATTAAAGTGCTGAAAATTTCCCTCCCTGTTGAAGGATAATAATCCAAACACACACAGAACTTGGGAAGTTGAACTGGAAAGAAAATAATGATGGAATTAATATATATATCATTATCCCAGGAATGAATGACATGGATTATATAAATTGTTTTACATAACAGAATTATTAGGAAATTTACAAACATGCAGGAAGCAGCTAAGTAACATTGCAGACTATGCTAAATTCTAACAGAGCATGTTTTATTGTTTACCAATTTGTAAATAGCAAGCATTGCAATGAAACAACTGACCTCAAGTTCCACAACAGGCAGCTGCTAGCTGGTATGTTGATGATGCATCTTGGCCACATGGGAAGGACTGGACAAGAAAATCAGTACAGGTAGATTAGAGCTGCCCAAATGGCTTAATAGTGAATGCTCCATAGTGTCTGTCAAGTAAAGAGAAAGAGAACATACAGATCAGAGAAATCAAAAGAAAAAAACCCACTAAACTGGTATGAGAACAAGCTGTTAGAGTAGAAAAAAGATGAGATTGTAAAGAGAACATAGAAGGAAACAATGCGAGAAAAAGCATGCCATCTGCACCTTTCTATGTTAATATAAAATTAACAAATGTATTTTTGGTGGAGTTTAAAAAAAACCCTTTTACAGGCAATAAGACCTTGCTACAGCTGGTGACAAGCCTCTTGTTAATAATATACTATGACAACTAGAAGTTCAAATTTATGTTTCTGAGATTAAGGTAACTTCAAACAAAAGGTTTATTCTCTCTCTCGATTTCACTGCATGTATAAATGAAAGAATACTTACCTATACAGAAAACATGTTGTAAGGTTCATTTTTTTTTGTTCCAGATGGACTATCATACAATAGCACACAGTAATAGTATAAAATTACTATACTTCTCCCAAAATGATTACACCAAGACTTCCCCTTACAAAAAACACAATTTATGTATGTATATATACAAACATGTATAAACACATGTATATTTATGTGTATTATACACACAGAACACAAATTTTAGCTTATTACTCTTAACTGCAGAGAAAAATGGGAGTGCTCTAAGTTCAGTTAAATTTACAGAACATTCACTACCAAAAGGCCAAGGTGTTGGCACCATGCACCATTACAATCTGAATGCATATATATAGGAACTATATTACAAATGAATACCCTAAATTCTGTTTTGACATAGGAAGATCCTCCTCTGCCTTTTCAGTTAGAGGCAATATAATTACTGCCAATATACTGTAGACTGGAAACGCTCAAGCAAAGAATCTTTGACCTTTCTAAAAAGTATTTTCTTATAGTAAGTAGAAAATTCAATTTTAAAGCTATCAAAAAAGATTATGGGGAATAGACAACAAAATAGTGACAAAAACCAAACACGCAAACAAATCTGAAAACCAGGATACATTTCTATCATTGATAGGTTCTTGTTGTTAGAGTTAATTGGGTTTTCAGAAAAAAAAAAAAAAGTAAAAATACTTAACTACCTTTGTACTCTTCTGTGCCTTTCCAGAACATTTTCTAAACAAAAGGGTAAGCTTAAAAGAAGTACTATAGCTCTGCACTCCAACCCAGTGTATAGCACTTTTAGGTTCGAAGAATTAGATTAAGGAAGATTGTCAGACTTTGTCAGCTAGAACCAGTCTATTGTAGGAACAGGAGTGAAAAGTTTAGATAACAAGACTGATTCCCACCGCCCCCCACCCGTGAAGCTTTATGTCCAACCTCAAATAAAAGAGAACACCACCTCCCCTCCCCCAAGGACCTAAAAAGTCCCCTGCAGGAAAGACACCGTATGATCCCATATTGTTAATGTTGGCTAAAACATTCGTTGGATACAGACCATGGGAACAGCAAAAACTGACTGAGACTAGAACCATGCCTACCCCCTGACAGATATACTGCAGCTGGAAAAGATGACCAAGAATAATTAAAAAAAACAAAAACAAAACAAAAACAAAGAAAAGCATGAAACAAAACAAAAAACCCCACCCACCTCCATGCACCAGAACCTTTTACACCTTTGTTCAGTTTACGTAGACTGCAACTGCACTGCTCAGCTCCCCAGGCCTCATGGGTCTCCCTCATACACACACAATATCCAACAAACATTTACCAGGCCAGTGCCTCAGAACTCAAGATAACCATCCAACAAAACAAAAATTTAACTCACAGGTATTTCTCCCAGGTCTGAAACCAAAGAACAAATTTTAGTCTTCCCTCAAGTTTCTGCTGTTACTGTAGACCACACATATCTTACTACCAAACACATTCTCATACAGGTCCTCTAGAAACATTCAAACATTAATCTCCCTATTAGAGGACGATTTAAGATCTGAAACACTGCACAAGATCCAGCAGAGATGAAAAAAATTCATGCTTCCTAAAAAACAAGTGTCACCTAGCAGCCTTTGAGAATGAATGTCAACCTTATTCATTTGTGTAGATGTGAAGATGAAATCACTTCCACATACTCATAAAGAAAATATGCTATAATCCCCAAAAGAAAATACCTTCAAGTAAACACAAAGGATCATTAGCAAACAAATGATCAAGGGGAGGGGATTAGTATTTTTGATTCTAACCTGATCTTAAATACCAAATTTGGATCTAAAAAAATAAGTTATGGTTGGAAACTGGGAAATGTTTTCTTCTGATTTTCATTTAAGACTATTACAAATTTTGTACTAAAAGTTAATTAGCATTTTTTTGATGTAAGTGGTAGAATAGAGAGAATGAAAAATAAGTTACAAAATTGCCAAAACTAAAGCTTCCTTTGTTAACTGCTAAACGGTTTACATGATTAATGAACTAAGTTCTCTTTTTATACATCCGCAACAGCAATGGAAACACTGGCTTAGAAATTTGTGATTTTCTTCTTCAATGAAGATTTAATCCATTTTGTTTGCTGATGTGACTTCATTAAAATATGACTGCAATGCATGCTCTGTTTTAAGCTGCATTTGAAAGCTATAAGAGGTCTATAATTGCAAAAAAATATCTGGATACTGGCTGTACCCATCCTGCTCTCCCCACATGACTTACAGCTCCTAGTATAAAGCATATATTTATTCCCAACTCAATTCCTAATGCAGTGGAGGCAATTAGGAAATTACCATCAAGGTAAGGTCCTTATTTTAGGCATCTGCTCTCTCTTACATGGCCACTACTTGGCAATTTTCAAGCAGATATATTTGTTGGGATATTTTCACAAGACTACAGCCAGCAGGCAGTATTTTTATGCAGCTGGGGAGCAGGTGGCAATGACACAACCACTTGCTTAATACATAGCAGTCTGCTGTCAACATTTGCTCTTTTTTTTTTCCCCACTGTTGAGTGCTCAGCCACAGTGATAGACATAATACAAGCTGATAATATTCATTACACATGGAATATATTCAAAACTTGAAGTGGGTATGTGAAAAGGTAAGGTGAAATCTGAAAAGGAAGAATTACATTCCAGAACTACTAGTTACTACTAAACAAAGCTAACTAAATAAAAATAAAAACTTGTCAAAAACTATTTGGCATTATCGTGTAATGAATAAAATCATCAGAATTCAGGAAGATTTTGTAAGGGTTTAACTACAGCTGTGAATCTACTTGAGATCTGAACAAAGCAGAGTTTCAATTATAGGTAATAGAAGACTTCTGAGAAAATGGGTAAGAATGAGCAAGAAATACAGTGAAGGAATCGATGGGGTTCATGCTCAGTTTCATCAAGTTTAAATCTGCCCTGCTAACACAAGTCTTACTTCTTCTATCTCAAACTTCTTGTACAGGTACAAGAGTTTGTGCAGTTGCTTGACAAACTGGTCTGAGGAACTGATCCAACTTTAAGTTAGCTCTTTTTGGGTGGAGGGAGTGGGGCTTCATCTTCAGCTACATCAGTTCCCTAACCTGGTTTACCATATTGCCTCACAAAAACCTCTACCAGCACAGAAAATGGGTGGAGTGGAAAATGGAACGAATTGCTGGGTTATGCCAGCTTTGGCTTGTGCGAAATCACTTCTAAAGAAATGAATAAACACAGAAAACATTATATCAGGAGATAAATAAGAGTCTGAATTTGCAGCTCATTTCCTATGCCACAGTAACCAAACATGGTTTTACCATGAATGCACATATTCTACTGTAAATTAACACATTATCACTTATCACAGAGTAAACTACTTTGCCTTTGCTATAAGGTAAAGCATGGTACTGTGGCAATTACTGTAGAAGAGGAAGAGCTACCATGCTCTAGATCTACCCTGCAACTTACTTTACACTATCTTGTTTGTATAGCCTTGGCCCTAGGAAAGATAACAAAAGTCAAGTTTCAAGGTGAAAAAATTTGTTTCTCTATTTGATACAGTAAGCATGCACTTATTTTTGATTCTGAGACTACTATTGCCATTTTTTTAGAAAAGTTTTTCCATACACTGTTAGAAAATGCAATATAAACTGGGTATTATGATCACTGTGTTACACCAAGTCCCTTTTAAATATTTCTTAAAAATATGAATCACTCAGAATTAGTATTCTCAAATTAATATTCAGCTTTTTTTTATTGGAGTACTTGCATTTTATTCCAAGACAACACTTAATGTTACAGCCCCCTCTACTGGAAATATTTAGTAGATATTGTTACACAATAGTCTGGAAAAAAGATTTTTCTCTTAAAAGAAAGGTAAAATAAATGAAAAAAATACATATAAAAGCCTGTAACACAGCTTTGATTCATTCATATTTAGTCTGTCATTTGTAGTTGTGTAAGCATCTTTCACAGAAGAGTAAGTGCTGCAATATCAGGTAAAACTACTGATAACTTTAGTCCTTTGCTATCAGGCAAATCTAGGCTAACTCTCGTTTAGACATTATTTCATAAGTTGTGTTAACAACCTTACTAATTTAGGCAAAAGGACCTTAAACTGGGACCCCCAAAACCCCAACAACTTGCATTAGGTGACATGGAGGAATCACATTTTCAAATGGCCGTTCAAAATTAGAACTGTACAGAAAAACACCCACAGGCGGCCAACTGGGACAGTTTTTCATGCTCCGTGTTCCAAAACCCCACCTCGCCACAACATGAGGTGCTTATCTAAGGCTGCAAGTAATGAATTCAACTTCTCAAGATCCAGAGACAGAGAGACAAGGATTTGTAACCATTATTTCAAAGAACTGAACAAGGTTCGCTGTTTTCTCTCAAAATACATTTTTCATTTCCAGTTTTCTTTGTATCTCAAGTTTTAAAATAACTAGTCATGTTTATTTTTTTACTTTTCCCAAATAGTTCCAAAATAAGTAATACTTATGTCCTCTGTATCAAAGCCTCAAGTGAAGAAAAATCTCAGTTTCTCTGCAATGCTTCTGTTTTCCTTATTTATTAATTCATTAATAAAAGAATTCTTCATCCCTGCCCCTCTTCTCTTACCATCCCCCTTCAAAAAAGGGGACAGTAAGACTACAATGCTTACTTTAACAACCTTAGTTTGATACTCACAGGCGCAGGCATGGCTATGGCACTCTGGGCATAAGGCTGGTGATGCGGTGCTTGAACTCCGTGATCAGAATACAGCTGGTTAAAAAAAAAAAAAGAAAATACAAAAAGTGAGCTGAAAAAGCTTGTTTCATAATTTGATGTTTTTGCAAACCTTTCACGAGTTGAGATTCCTTAAAACTTAAACATAGCATTAACATTTAACATTAACATAGCATTTAACATTTAACATTAACATAGCATTTAACATTTAACATTAACATAGCATTTAACATAGCATAAACATTTGATCTAAACTACCGACTTTTTAAAAACCAAAAGTTCAATATTTGTATCTGTTTTCCCCACTGTACCAAAGTTTGGTAAATTTAGTTTATCTAGATCAGTGTCAAAAAGCACTTTCCTTGACAGAAGTAGCATGCTTCTCTACTACAAATCCATTTCACTCAGCATTTAAATGTGTACATTAGAATACTGAAATGTAATTCCCAGCATTATCGCACTTACAAGATATTTACATACAAATAATACACAGGCTTGTCTTTGAATTTTACACCATCTTCTGAATTTCCACATACTGCTTCCTTTAACATGAACAAATTATGTACCTGTGAACTGAGAGCATATTACATCCAAATATTCCTAAACTAATTTCGTCTTTTTTTCTTAGTGCTCACAGATTTCAAATTTCTCTGTATAAGTTGATATCTGATTTATGAGATACAAAAGGTAAAAATAACATTGATAGTAAGATTTATGATTATACAATAAATACTGAGATCTATGCACTTTAAAAAAAAAGAAGAAAATCCCCAACAACCAAAGTCTTGCATTATTCAAGACCTTTGTAGGGAAATTAAATTACTCAAATGGAAAATCCTGACATACCTAAGATGTTTGAAATACCAGTTTTGGAACTTCTCTTGTAGCAATAAAATACTCTTCAACTTTTGGAAAAACACTTGATTACTGTCCTAATTTACCATTTATTTTGGCATCCCTGTTAATTAGGAATGAATTATCAAAGAGGAAAAGTACCAATTAATCATAATACATTTTCAATTTTATAGTAATTTTTTCTGTAGCCAATTATTTACTGTCATTTTTAATATTCAATTATAAAGAAATGGCCTTATTGTACATTAAGAATCTCTTAAGAAACATTAGAAATACTATTGATATAGAAGTAACAAAAATCATAAAGAGAAAAATTATTTCATCATTCAACTACTCTTAATTCATTCTGATCTTCAGAATATTTCAAAATGAGTTTCTACTCACACAGAAAAAGAATTACTTCAGGAAACTGTTATGGCTTGGGTAGACTAATCCAGCATTCTGAAGAGTGACTCCCATTTTATTTAAATGTTATTTTCAAACAAAACACACTGACTAGTCTTTTTACTGCTGTCATACACTTGTGACCTTCGAAAATATTCCAGAATCAAAGCACCCTCCTAGAAAACTGGAAGAGATACTCTAACTTGAGGACAACTGAAATGATGTAACAGCAGCAGCATGGGTGTGGGGGTAAGTACAGGCAACAGCTGACGTACGTGCTCTGAACTGCCTGTGCTTAAACTAAAAGATCGTGTTTTTCAATTGCAGATAAACACTTCAATTTTAAGTAAAACTTTTTATAAAAATACCTCAGGAACTGCAGCTTCCACTAGGAGAGGAGGCGGCATACATCCACTTTCCTGGGTAATCCCTATTGGCTGATAAATGACCTCAGATGGTTGCAGATACAAGAATGAAGGTGAAGAGGCAGGAGACTGAAATAAAACACATTACTTTCATCAATTGTGTGATTTATGCACTATAAATACGAAAGCTTATTTTACATTCTTCTTTGTTACATATAAATGAAGGTAAAGCTTTAAAAGAAAGTGTCAAATTCATCTTTGATAACCTAAAGGAATTAAATGACGGGGAAGTGGGTAGAAAGGTCAGGTAGTAGAATAAAACAAAGATGCCCTTTAATCACTTTTACGTATTTTTCAGATTTTATTTACATTTTGGAGAGCATTGTTAGAGAAATCCTAAACTTTATAAAATTAACACTTACTCTCAAGATCACAGAAACATAATACAGTTTAATTTTCTCTTGCAAAAATGTTACATTAAAAAACCCCACGTATTTTAGTTTTAAAATAAGACCCACACTATTTCTGCAATTCAGCACCCAAATTTCAAAGCAGCAGACTGACATCTGTTAATAGACTGGAACTGACCATAACTGGACAAGGCTGGCTGCCACTAAGGTAATGAGGATGCACTGTAACGGTTCAAGCTTAAGAGACCTGGTCCTCCTTTTAGCTTCAAACTCTTCAAGTTCCTTGAGTGGCCAGATTTCCATATGAAGCTCCTCTGCTACAGAGGTCACAAAACCGATAAAGTCTCCCCCGAAAATTACCAAGGTAGCAGTTTCAAGTTCTTCCTTCTATTTCAAGGGTCTGGGTCAAATTTCACCATACTTCTGTGTCTATGTGCCTCTGCTAGCCATGCTCCAATGAAACATCACAGTTAGTATCAGTTAATGAGCTAGTTAATACTAACTTCTCCTATCAGGCAAAATATGGCAGTTTTTACCTGCTTCTGAGAACTTAGTAGAATTTAATACAAACTTTTTGCCAGAGGAAGAGGGGAGGGGAAGATGCTTTCTTTACATCAGATTTGTATCTGATATTTCAATAAATGCTATTTTACACCTTCTATTGTATCAGCAAGTGTTACAAATGCATTGCTAAAATATAGCAATTAATATTTCAGTGTTGTGAATAGTGGGAAATTTCACTGTTAGATAAGTGCACCGTACCTTTAAAGTAAGTGAAAACTAATGGTAAAATGCTGCAACTATGAACTGTATTTACCTGTGGAACAGACCACTGCCACTGACTTGGAAGACACTGTGTTGGTGTCTAAATTCAAACAAAAAAAGATATTACTTACATGATTAAGAACATAGGCATACACATACTAGAATTCCCAACATACTAGAATCAAAACTATCTCAAATCTATAACAAATTCTGAGTTAAAAAGAAGAAATATGATTTTCATAAGCCCCCAGATCATTCAGGAACATAGTTTTGTCTACTTCCACTCAGCCTCTAACTGGGGCATTTCATAAGCTGCTAAAATACTGAAGCATCTAAGAAGCATGCCTAATTAGGAAAACAGAAGATACAAAATGCAGTTAACTTTCCACTACACATTGAAAATATAGACGTACTGCATAAATTCAGTAGTGGACCACCAGGATAGTTAGGGGACTGGAGAACAGACGTATCAGGATGCTGGGAGAATTGGGTTTGTTCAGCCTTGGGAAGGATAAAGGTGGGAGAGGATAATTACTGCTGGCTACAACTACCTAAGTGGGGGATAGGGCATAAACATGACTGAGCCAGACTCTCGTCAGAGGTGTCCAGAGCACAAGAGTCAATGGACACAGGCTGGAACATTGAAAATTTTAACTAATTATAAGGCAAAAAGTCTTTTACCATAAGAAGGGTCAAATATTGGAAGAGGCTGTCCAGAAAGGTTGTGGAATCTCCATCACTAGAGATGTTTAAAATTCAACTGGACAAGTTCCCGAGAAGCCTGATCTAACCAGCCCTACTTTGAGCAGGATTTTGGCTTAGATGATAAAGAGTTAAGGACGGTATTAAGCCAGTTGTCTAGCAACACCAAAGAAAATTTTAATTTATTACATTTCCATGTAGTTATATAGGCAGAATAAATTGTATTCTAGTGAAAAGAAAGCCTTCAATGAAATTAAAATCTGTTTTGTATGACTATTTTGAACAGTCTTTTTATTTCCTAGGAATAAACAGACCTGAGACAGTGCTGCCAATAAAACTGCATGGCTGGAAGGAATACTGATGGTCTGAAACCCATTTTCAAACAGATACCTGATAATGGTATGTAGGAGACTGATAAACCGGTTGAGCTACCATCATAGGTGAACTGGAAACAGAGCGTGACTTAAAAAGAAAAAAAAGTTACAAGACTTAATGCAGCAATTTCATAAATTGTCACTCCTATTAAGAATAGCTATGAAACACTATAATGCTAAACCACCTCCCCTCCCTTTTTAAAATGGATTTACCAAGTTTTAACTTACACTTAGATTCTTCAAAATCACTGTCTCTAAAGACCTACATTAGAGACGAAAAAAAAAAAAAATCTTTGGCATATTTACTTAGTTCTTTCCAGAAAGCACTAGGACCTCACTATCTAGAGATGCTAAGGCCATCTGCTATCCTGACCATAGGTACATTTCTGTAAACACTTAGGGCAATCTAAGTTGTCACCGATGCATTCCCATCCCCTCCACAGCCCCCACCCAATCTTCCCTTTTCCATTCCTTTCCTCACACCAGCCCCAGCATTCATCTGATTTGGCAGTGAGCCAGTTTAGGGAGCTAAACCAGCTAGAAACCTGCCTGGGTTCTTTTACGGGGCCCAGTTGAGGGTCACAGAAACACCGGTGAAAGAAAGGGGGGCAGAAATACATGGTCATGGTAGAGAACAACATAGGACTGTTAACCACTACTTCTGATTAGTTAAAGCTAGTGTGTGCAACTCCCATGTCATGAAATTCCCTCATTCCTGCAAATATTTAGGAATGAACTGCTTCACAACTACTTCAATTCATTCTACACTGTATGAAAATGCAGAATGCAAAATGGAAAAAAAAAAAGACCCAATTGTTACACACACACAATACACACCAAAAATTATCAGTATCTTTAATTTGATTAATGTTTTCTGTAACATCAAATTTTCAGGTTTTTTCCTTAACTTCTTTATACAGGTACTTTCCTAACAATGAAAATTAAGAATATGTAAATAACTGAAACCAAAAGAGGCAGTGCTATTTCTAGAAAGATTGAGTGCTAGTTGTTTGAAACACAGTGCATCTGAGCCAGGGCACCAGCACCAAAGTTCAGTACTTGAACACAAAAAGTATTGTTTTTTCCAACAGGTAGGATTTGAGTAAGTTCTCTAGAAGTATAGAGTATGAACTTCAAAAAGGCTTTCTAAAATATGTCAACAAGTATTTATGCTTATCCTCTGAAGTTGAGAAGGCACTATGAAGCACTATATCATGTCTCTGTTAGAAGAGCAAACAGAAGTTAAATACTGAGAAAGATTCTACAGTGCCAAAATAAACAACGCAAAAGAATCTATTACAGCTCTCGTCTGTTTTGGGAAAGTTTCTTTTTATTTATTAGTAATTCTTCTATTGAGTTTTTCCCTGAATATGTGAAGGGATTTTCCACTCATCTATAGAGATGGCACATACAGCCTCTGTGAATGCTGCTTTTACAGAAATTAGTAAGGATTTGTCCTCTACATTAGGTCTTGTGCCTTATGCAGACCGCAGTCTTGTAATCCTTCCCTCTTGTAAAACAAAAAAACAAAACAAAAAAAAGAAGTGACTGACAACTCCTTCCTGTACTTCCCAAGAAATTCTGTCCAAGTTCCCCAAGCCTACTAAAGGCAAACAATTGATCAATTGCATTATCTTCCTCCTAAAACAAGCAGTATTTGTGAAAAAAGTGTAAGTGAATGACTATGAAATTACCCAATTTCACTTTTGTTTTGTTTATCTCTATGTTCTCTGTTCATCCTCAGCATAATATTTTGCAGCCAAGAACAGCTCACTCATGGAGGAATAATAAATGGAGCCAATCAAGGGTCATAAGCACCAACAACTCTTTAGCAAAACAAAAGTTCTCCTGGGGTAGGGCCCACAATGATTCTGAACTACCCTGTCCAGTAGGCCACATCAAAGCAAAGTCCCCTGAAGAAGAACAATAAACTTAAGTAATATTTAAAAAACACAAAATAAACAGACTAATATAAGGAAGCCATTTAAACATCAAACATGAGGCACAGCCAAAGAAACTGGAAGCAGGAGGGACTTGAAAACACTGCACTCATCCTGATCCACAGAGAAGCATATATACAAAAATAAATTACTTACTGGCCATGGCTGTGGAACAGAAGCAACTTCAGATGTATGAAAATAAGCCACTCCATTATGGTAAATATAAGGATATCCACTTGAAGTAGTTAAGTACATTGTACCACCTTCTGGTATTACAGTAGAACCTGGAATCAATATTTTAAAAAGTTCACTTACCAGTAAATTTTTTTTTTTTTATGTGTAGGTCATATAAAAAAAAAGATCATTTCTGATCTTCAGAGAAGCTAAACACTGAAAGGAAAGAACATGGGGCAGCACACCTAGTACCATCTCAGTTCCCTCTCAAACACAAAATCATGAAAGCAGATGGTCACAGATGTCTCCAGAGGTAGATCAGAAGGGGTGCAGAGGATGACATGCATATAAATTACTAAACACAGGTAACTCCAATTACCAGCAAATATATGTATTTTTTTATCTTCAAATATCCAAAGGTAACTTCACATTGTAGGAGATTTTCATTGGTAACCTCCACATAGTCATACTTAGCTGAAACAGGATCCAAGCACTAAAAGTAACAGAACGATTTCTTTACAAGGTGCAGCCTAGTTTCTCAACACGTACGTTGAGACTGCCCTTCTGTGATGGCACACTGCCTGGCAAAAGTAAGAACTGGTATCTAGATGTGAGCAACAGGGACACTTCTCAGCAATGCTGCCGCTACGACGGAGGCTATAAATGAGCATGGTCCGATCCCAGAGCAGAGTTCCGTCTACACAGCCTTCTAACAGGTACTGACAGCAAGCATTATTCAAATAAAGGGATGTCTATCCCTATGCAGAGGTTGTTTGTCGTTTTCAAACATTGCCTTTCAGATCACCTAGGCTCTATTTCTGTCTGCATTTTGGGGGGCATGGGACAGGACTTCATGTTTCTCTAGAACTTTATGTCAAACATGAAGACAAGTTTCAGTTCCAAATATAAAAAGACTTCTGAAAAAAAAAGGGAAAAGTTAATTCTGTAACTGAAATTGAAATCTTGAAATCACATTAAGTAGTAACATAGCATGGAAAAACTCAGAAAGAACACAATATAAAGATGATCACTAAGCAAGTTTTAGTTTTTCATCTCCTTTGCAAAGGTAAGTGCCATGAGGAAATGTCATTTTATGGACAGATACAACACTGAAGAGATTACTAGAATGCTAAATGGAGGACCACGAAAGGTCTTACAATGATTCAAGGGCCTATATCGATGGTGAGAGTTTGACTAACTCCTAGAAAAGCCTGAAGACACTCAGATACAATAAAGCTGAAATACTATCCATAGACAGGTCAGGCTAAGATGGTTGTTAGGATAGTGTTAAACACACCTTCGAAAAATTAGAGGCTACTTTAGCCTCTTTCCAGTAAGCAATCTAGAATAGTAGTTACTGATATCTCAAATGAGGAAATCAACAGGGTCCTGCAGCCAACAATCCTGTCCACTTCGCCAAGTACCAAGTACATTGCACAGAACTTTCTGCTATTGTTGACTACATCTCTTATAAAGGAAAAGGAAATACTCTCCGTCAAACCCAGCAAACTCACTGTGACAGAGGAAAAAAAAAGAAAAAAAAAAAAAAACTTGGGGGAGATACAGTTATCCGAAATTCTTCCAGCCCACAATAATTCATCATTCTTCTGCCAGCTGTTCATGTTTGGTTTCTACTTCTTTAGCTTTTAGAATGCCCATTTTCACAATACTTGGTACTGGGGAAAAGCAAACTGAGTGGTCCTCCCAGTATGTTCAAAGTTCTTAGCAAAAAAGGTCCTATGATGACAGAAGAGCTAAAAATTGTTTTGCTTAACAGCGGGGAAGGCAGGTACTAGATTACAGGTGGGCTGGAGAGGACAGCGATAATGGGCTATCTCTTAAATCCTGCTAAAGGCAGTAGAACCACAGCCCTATAGTGAGACTGCAAGTCTACGCTTTATGGCTTCACGAACCTCAAGATGAGCTGCAGTAGGACAAAGTAGCCTAGTGACTAAGGTTGTTAGGCTGAGCATGAAAGCACACACCCTAAAATCAGATTCTAGGATATGTCACTAGATGTCAATATGATCTTGTATCACAGGTCTATCCTAGGCCTAAGGAAGAAGTGGCAGAGTCAAATAGGGCCACAGAGATCTCAGAAGGACACAGCAGCTTTCTTCAAAAAATGTTTGAGGGTTTTTTTTTTTTCCTTTGTTCCCCCAGGTCTCAGAATTAAGAGATATGGCCCTCTTCTATCAATACACACATTCAGCACAAGAGTCAGAGGAAGGAAGCACCACAAGTCAGGCAGTGCAACTGAGAAAGTCCAAGTCAAAGATGGAAAGGGAAATAAAGCACAACAACAAAAAAAGGCATATTACCCCTTGATGATGACTGAGCAAAGATCATGCTGAATAATTTCAAAAGCAAAGAAACTATACAGATGGAACAAAGTGTTCCACTTCCCCGGGCAACCACTATCCTACACACTTACAAGGGAGAAGGGCATATTTATGTACGAGGGGAGGAAGAGAGAGGGAAGTTTCCTGTCTGCGGAAAGTATGTCCGCACCAACAGTATTAGTGTACATATGAACTACTTCTAATCGGTAATGTGACAGTAACAACTAAAGAAAGCTTTAGAATTAAACTAAAAGTCTCTGTATTGTCCTCAGCCAGAAGATGAGCAAAATTTTTTTCCCTCTTCCAAAAGGTAGCATAGAGAAAATACTGAAGGAAAGTTACAAAAGTACACTTCATTCCCTGCTGCACTTACAACGGGAATGTACTTCACATCTCTGACACATAGCCCTTACTGAGGAATAACAAAACAGCATGCCCTGCTATGCCAAAACCTGACAGATCTTGTCTTAGAAGTTGGTGGTTTTATTAAGTAAATTCACTACATTCAGTAGTATATTACAGAAATAAAACAGCCCCTGGCAGAACAGGAGAGCATCTTCTCTAGAAGAAAACCTGTCTTCTGTCTCCCCTGAAAGAACATCGTAACAGCATACTTGCTCAAGATAAAGAAGTCATCTGGGGAAAAACAAACAAACAAACAACATACCCCCCCCCCCCCCAAAAAAAAAAACCCTTATCAATACTCCTCTTATGGAAGTGTTCAGTGGAAATAGTTCTTTGCTAGAGAAGGAACATACAGCGTCCATTCCATTACCTTACAGCAAAGAACTCTTAAGAAGTGAATGGTGACTGCAACCACCCATTCCCTATGGTTTCTACCAAAGAAAGCAAGATGCAACAGTCCAGACGGATTTTGCTAATATAAATAAATAAATAAATAAATCAGTAACAACCCAAACAACCAGCACAGCCTGCTTTATCCTGTAGAATCTGTGAGGACAGTCTAAGTGTTTAGATTTGAGGTTTTGCCTGGCAACTGAGAGAAATTTCCATTCAGTTTGTTCCCAGATAATCTTTTCCAAGAAAGAAAGTAAACAACATATTAAAAGAGATAAAAGAACCAAAGATCATCAGTCTGTTTATTTGGACATTTCCACTGGCATGCATTTACTTTTACTGCAAACCATTCTGAACATATTCCATGCACAGCATTAATACAGTGCACGACCAGGCACATCTTGGTTAAAAACTTATATTCATAGTGACACTTACATAATATACAAATGTAAATAAAAATACATACGAGGACTCCGTATTTGCTGCTTTCTTACTGCTGGACCAATATTCAATTTCTTATCCTTATAATTAAGTTTTTTAGCCTAGAATTAAAGAAAAAAAAAAAAAAAAAAGACATTCATTATGTGTATTTTCTACACATATCCAGGCATCCAAGAAACAAAAATCAGAAGCAGACAAGGCACTTCATAGGTTTCACCCTCCCCTGCTTTTTATTTACAGTGCATCTCAAACCAAAAACTATGTAATGCCTTTTCAGTCTAACTTCACATAGACAAAACTAATTGTTAGTAATTTCAAGTATTGCTTATTCCTCATGGAGCCTCTTGATTAACAACTGATACCTATAATTGTCAGCAGATTTTTTTAGTTTTACCTTCCTCATGTATTTACTGCTTTTATAAAAGCACATGCATACACAAACTGAATTTCAACTGTAAAGATGAAATTTTTTTTTTCATGATCATGACATTATTTTACAAAAGATGACAGGAACAAGTCAGTCTATGAAAACGACAGATTATAAGGGTTGAATGTAAAAAAAAAATCCCCATATTCACTCAGGACTGCCTTAAAACTTCCTTACATTCAGGCTAACAAAACAGAAAAGCACACTAAAACAGCTATCCTAGTAAGGCTAAACTATTGCAGAAGAATTTTTCAATGAAAAAGTGCTAGGTACAGACAAGTAAAGCTACAGTCTCTTCCGGCTGCTTTCCTTACAACAAAAAGTGAGCACCAGGTCCATCAGGTAAATGAAAACCTTGCCTTTGCTTTTAAGTTGACACTGAACTCACTACTTGTTAATATAATGGAAAGGAATAGGGTAAATAAACCATTTTTTGTTTTCAGCATCTATTTAATGCTGCTTTGCAAAACCTGAAAGGGTTCTGAAGGCCTGCTTCCCTGAACAGTTACATAACGGAGAACGCACACTAAACACTACCACATTACACCACGAAGTCTTCAGTTTTCAGAGCTGTAACTTCTCCAGTAAGGAGATAATTACTTCTTAAAGAGGAACATAGCAAGGAAGATAGCTCTAAATCACATTCCACAGAAGGACAACAGTTAGGTAATCAATACATTTTCTTCATTTGAGCCCAATTTAGCAAAATACTTGAACACCTGTACATAATGCAAAGTCCCAGCTATCAGATTTAAAGTTAGGAAGAGGCTAAACTATTTTGTTGAATCTGGGACTTCATAAAGAAGTATTAATTATAGCAAACATACCTACCTAGCCTATTAAACACAGAGCAACTCCTAGAAAACAGATGCGCATTTCAGTCAAACAGCATTCCAACACAGACAATAGGAAGATGATTCTTCCCAATGCAATGTACTTCATTGATGTAATCCATCAGAATTTAGACTTTTTTTTATACACAATTTTCACAGTTAAGAGAAGTATCTCATCTGTATGGACTTCTTCAAAGCATTTAATACAGCACCACCTGAAAAATTACACATGCTGCTACAGAAAGTAAAGACTACTAGGAAAAACTGTGGTGAACAAAAAATTACTTCAGAAAGATGGGAAGAGATAGCATTAGTAGTAACAGCATATGAGTGGAAAGAGGATCCTGGTGAAACTCCTCAAGGTCTGTTCTCAATACTAACACAATTTAATACTTTTGAGGACTGCAACATAGAAAAAGGAATTTCTGCAGACATTACTCATGATAGAAAAGTAGGATGCAAAAAAAAAAAGTGCAAAGGACGATCAGAACATCATATAAATGAGAAGAAATTCAAGATTACAAAATGAAAAAAATCATTCATTTCATACATAAGTTACTAAAACCTAGAAATTCTCAGCTTAAGATGTCTGAGAAAGACCTAGATGCTAATTGATCTTAAGATGAATATGAAATAGCAGTATGGTGCAAAGATGTAAAAGGTGATAGAACTGTAGGACATCGAAATTAAAGCACTTATAGTAGTCAAAAAAGTATTAGTATCATCGAATGAGACATCAGTTAGACTTCACATGGAGCAGCCTTTCAGTTACAGCAGAGGCAAAAATCCTATACCATTTTCACAACGGTACTCAGTACCGCTGGTATTCTTCCAGTTCACAGAAATAAAACAATAAAAAAAACCAGGAAGAAAAGTAGCTGACTCAAGTTCCTGTCTGTGTACTCTTTTGGCTCCACGTAACCGTATTTTTTGAAAACACTCTGAAAATGTCTTTGAAAATGTCCCAGCTCTTATTTTGAATTTTAATAGCCAAATTTCCAACAAAGGCTCAGTATTTCAACGTTTTAACCAGCTTTATATTTGGGAGAAGGCAATTTGCAAGCCTTGGATACTATTTTCTGGTTTTTCTTTTTTCTTCCCCCTGCACCCGGATACCTTCATGTGTATGAATAGATCCTGACCAACAGATCTCTCCAATACGTTCCAACCAGAACATGGAGCACACATTTAAAAAAAACAAACAAAAGCAAAACAAACTGAAGGGCTACCATACAGCTGAAGAGCTAACCATGTCTCAAGGAAGGTTCTACAAGGAGCATCAAGGTAGTAATGTAGCTAAGAGGGGAAGCAACAATTACATAAAACAAGCTTCGTTGTTTACGACTTCCAAGTGAATCTAATTATTCCTGAAAAGAACTGTGTCAACTCTGACAATCAAACGTGTCAGAACAAAAGACAGCAGTTATCTTTCCCAACTCCCCACAAAAGCCTGACAGCAATGGATTTTCTAGTAAAGCAAATGAAAGCGATTGTGAAGGATAGTGTCTTTATAGCTCTATACGTACTACAGACCAAATACAAAGAAAGTAAAGACTGTATATCAAAGTCAAGAGCTCTACTATGAAGTGGTAACTCCCTTTCCTAGTTCCAGAAGATCTCAGTATAAATCTTACCTTAGATCTCTCGAAGCCATCTTCTTACCTATGCAGACCAAACTTAACAGATCTTCAAATACAAGTTGGCAAACAGAAAAGGACCAGACAACCAGGGCTACGCTTAGTGTCTAATATGAAATGAAATATTTCATTTAAGATATAATCATAATGGGGACTATCACTCACCTCTTGTAAAATCTTCTGTGCATCTTCTTGGGTTTCAAAAGTAACAAAGCCATACCTAAATAAAAATTACAGAAGCTAAGTCTCTGGAGTTCATACTTACATATATTGCACATTATTACTTCATATATAGTATAAGTGACATTAAAAGGTAAACTAATGGGAAAAAAAAAAATCAATCATAAAGATTGCAGTAACAACTGTAATCTTAATTTAACATCTTAGTCTACTTACTAACAGTACATCGTAATATATTACTGTTTCTATGCAGTGAATGAGTAGCCCACATAGAAAGCCATGCAAAAGTCTGTACTGTCCTTGTTACTCCGTGTACATCTTTAGTTCCTTCATTTCTATTCAACAAGGAGATTGTGATCTGAAGCTCTCACTCGTTACGGGTGCCCAAGATGAGACACTTTTTTTTTTTTTTTAATACCGTACTTCATAGCACAGCTCCCACCTACTTCAGCAACAACTGTGAATGCTCCACACCTCCACAAGCACTATCCAGTATATTAAATTGAGTCCTCAGAAAAAGCAGCAATGCAGAGGTAGTGTTTATCTGTGAATTATTCTTGTCATTCTTGACACAACTAGCATTAAACAAGAGTTCTATGTGGACCAAGGATGAAGTATTCTCATACTTCGTGACACAGTATGTCTCTCTCACCATACCTCTTCGAACTGCTGCAACAAACTAAACAGGCTTTCTACACAGAACTCCTGAAACCCCTCAATTCATTCTCAGGGAAATTGAGGCCACTGAATGTGGTACTGCCTGTGCAAAAGTAAGTAAGTATCTGATCTTAAAGTCTGTACCACAACTGGATTCTTTTTTTTCCCCAAATCAACTTCAACTTTCTGAATATTGACAAATCTTTTTTTAAAATCTTTTAGTACCTTTGTATGCATAACTTCTTAGGTTCACGGCTCATTTCTCATGGTCAGATTTCAGATGATACCAAGAAGGCCTCTGCCATTCCAGCCAGCAGATCAAATTTTGCAATACAACATACCATTCTTTGTGAGCATTTCCCTGCTTATTTGAGTACAGAGGTCCAGTATGTCTCTGACCAGCTATACTTTTCCTGTATTGCCTTCTCTAAACAAATTTGGAAACACTTCCCAGTTCAAAGAACACAGAAATTATTCTCCTAGCTTGGGACCTTACCTACACAGACTTTTCATTCTATGTGCTATCTGGACAATAAACTAATCGACATAATCAATCACACAAACTTTTAAGTTTCTTAAATCACCTGTCAACGAGAAGCAATGAAGCCTGTACTTGGATTTCAATAGAAATCCCAACACCACTGAAAGTAATTATTTTCCAGCGTATTTACTGTGAGACATATGTTGGCAATCACAACTGAATAACAACTGGATATTCTTGGGTTACTGTATTATAGGGACACATGTACTGCAAGTCTCAGGTATTTCTTGGAATTCAGTAAAAAGGTAAGAGGCTTAGTGACGGATCTGGGACCAGGACCAAGTCCAACATGCCATTCACATATACTCTATGCTAAGACCTGCAGCTCAGTGTGTAATTTGCTGATATATGTTAAGTGCCGACGGCATTAAAATTACAAGATTCAGACACCACAGGCTTACTGCTCAGAAGAGAACTCCTGACCAAAGTGAGCTTCAAAGGTACAAATTCTCATGCATGTTCCTTTTTGCTTCAGCCCTCTTTCCACCCTTCTGTGGCAGTACAGTTCCCTACCCTATTTCCTTCACCACCCTTAGGGTTCTAGCAATAACTCTGCTACCCAGTCTTAATCGTTCTCCAGATTTGCTCTTTGGCATTTCTCTTATTGTTGACTTCCAGTCCTAGTCCTCTTTTCTGCAATCATGATTCCTTATCAGATTTTTCCCCTATATTTTTGTTCCAGAAATCTTAACATAAGATCTCAGTTATTGCCATGCGCCCCAGCACAATCGGGTGTATCCCACCTCTTCCTCCATTCTTAGGCTCCTTTCCACACTGGCTTTCAGTAGTAGAAATATGTATGTTTAATAACTAAATTACCTTTTTAGCATTATCTACTGAAATTATTATTGTCATAAAAAAACCTGAAAGGACTATTGATTTTTTTCCTAGTTGCACACAGCTTCATCTTATATTATAACAACATGACTATAGAGTTTTACAGTTATGCAAACTACAAAGACATTTATAGGTAGATGTTAAAGGGCAAGAACAGATTTTTGCATACATGGAATGACTGGGAACATCAACGACATAAAATTAATAATATTCTGAGCTATGAAAATCATAATCAAGTTTACTATATTCAGTCAGCTTTCTGTTACATTTTCAATTCCCACAACGTGCTTATTCTACTATACCAACCCCTTTGATACTCCAGCTCTGTCATTTACTATCTTCACTTCTTTCACAGTGCCATACTGAGCAAAAAACTTCCTCAGATCATTTTCATTAGTCTAGTACAGCGAATCAAGAGGGGGGAGAAAAAAAAAAAGAAGAAAAGTTGGTTTGCATAATTATTCAATGAATATTTACCATAAGACTTTTAATGGATATACTTTGGATAAAGTTTGCTACAAACTAATCGTAATCCTGGATAGGGAGAGAGAAGAATGAGCATGTATGAGCCTCACAGCAAGAAAACGGCATCCCTGTTTAATTACTGCATTTTCATATACAGCAATAATGCCAGAAAGCCACTAAAATATTAAAATTCCTCTTTTAGTGGATTTACGTAACAACCGTCCCTTTACAGGCAAGACCATTGAAGCAGGTTTACTAGATCTGAATTTTAGTTTCTATAAATTACATACTAGAGCGCTGTTTACAATATGAAACATCACTGCAATGTTTTCAAACTTCAAAACAGCAGAGTATGTAGGCTTCCATAAAGGATATGCATAGGTCATATACGAAAAAAATCCCCACTAAACCACAGTGACTTAATGGTCAAATCCACCTAATATGCCATGATCCCTCTTTCTAAAGTACAATTAATATAAGACTCTGCAAATATGTACAGGCACACCACAGGAACTCCAGATTATAAATTAAATAAGAAAAGGTCCTTTTAATGGAGAACGGTCTAAATCCACTTGGAGGAAACTGCTCCCTTCTGAGTATGCATAGAGGAAGACAAGTTGCTAATGTAAAGGCACACCTAAGCTATGTGAACACTTGTCTACCTTCTATGAATCAGTTTTCTTTTACAATGTAAACATATATCAAATACAGTGCCCTAAATATTGCCTATGGTGCCCTACCACATTGCAGATTTTAAAGTTTTGTTCTACATGGTCCATAGTTAATACTATACCTAATGCTGGAAGAAGTACGCTTATATGCATGGATCTCTATATGCTTCAAGCAATTTCTATATTCATCTATACTTTTCATTATTTTAAGGATGTGTATCAGAAGTACTACTTTATCACTAAGTGAATGACTTTCACTGTTTTTAACTGTACATATACAATTTGGTAAATCCTCTCCTGCACATCAAAGGCTTGTCTGCCTCATCTAAGTTTGAGAAGCAAAAAGAACTTAGAAGAAACAAAACCCAATTTAAACAACTTTCATAACTGCAAAGAATTTGCAGTTAATGCTCTTTTTGAATAATTGTACCCTCAAGACACGTTTTACAAAAAGAAATAAAGGTTGTAGCAAGCAAGCTGCATTAAGTCCAGCAGAGAACAATGATGGTAGAAGACTGCTTTATCTCCCTCACTAATCCAAGTATTCAGGCATTAAAATATTAGAAAATACTCAGTCACTCTGAAAATGTGAGGAGTAATAACAGATACAAGTGCACTGAACAGGCATGAAATACTTCAATGTTTTATTAAAGCTCTCCTTGAAAGCTGCCTGCACTGGGTCTCAAGAAACTACCCACCATGGAAAGGTTAAAAAACTTCTGACTGGAGTCCAGAACCACTCTCTTGAACACATGATCACACTTTGCACCTAGCAGAAGTATGAAAGCCTGTGTACCTAGGAAAACAGATTCAGCCAAACAACTGATAGCTTATATAAAGCAATTCTACAGCATATACTAAAGTGCTCTCACATTCTTGAGTAATGAAAAGCATGTACAAAGTACAAAAGACTTGTAGCAGAGATTTTCCTTTCCCTTAAAATTTTCTCCAATGAACAGCAAAATGTATCTGCTTAGAAATGAAAGGCCTACAGATAAAATTTTCCATTTCTGGAAGATTGTTTCTTTTAAGCTCTGTAGGTTACATGCAGCTCAGCTGTTTCACAAAGCTGAGAAAAATAATTGAAGGCTAAAACAGGCCAAGAAACAACTGAAGAGCCCTTAAGACTGATCAGTCCTAAAAGTGTCATTCAATACCTCAGAGACATGAAGCACAGCTACACAAGACTATAAACTTGGAAAGTTTACCTGCAGAGCAGTGTATTAAAGGGGAATAAGAAGGAAACACTATTCTAAGATTCACAGTGAAATCTGCAAGTATCTGGAAAACCATGGTATCTAGAAGCTTGCCAGAAACACATTCAGGACTTGCCTTTTCCTGCTCGTGACAGGACAAAGGCACTTGTTGGATTCTTAAGAAAGGCTAATGGTAAGCCTTTACCTATGTCAAAGATACACGGCATACACCAGTGAAGAAAGAGCTCTTCAGACCAACATGAAAATGTACCCAACTAACTTCTCTTACTGAATTGTCTCTCCAAATTTAAGAGGCCAGATGTTTCCTCTTACAAACAGGAATCACTGCTATGGTGACAGACCATATGGAAGTGTCTGGCAAAATGATAGAAGAGCTTGCTAGAAAGCAAATATTTTTTTTGTTGATTAAGTGTCTCCCTTTTTCACAAAAATAAATAAATAGCTTTTTTATCCCCCCCCAGCTGACCTGAATAAGACCTTTGGGGGGAAAAAAAAAAAAAAACAACAAAACCCAATGTTTTTTGCCATAAGATTCCCAACAAACAATCCAAGACTGGCATATATATCTTATGAATTGAACAGAAATTTGAGGCTCTGCTTGATATCAAGAGTTATAGTAAATGGAAAAGTAGCTAAAATGTCTACAGAGGTTTCACCGCTCCTATTTCCTTTCCAATGAAATCCATCTTCTTTATGCTTATAGCTACAAATACACTTAATTGCTCTGTTGCTGAAATTAAGATTCATAATAGATTTTGACCTATCAATGATTGAACCAAAAAGTCAAGAGACCCTTCAAAATGAACAATAAATATAACAATTCACAAGAATATCAACATGTTATGCAGAAAAGTGTTTTAACCTTTGAAATTGCAATGAAGAAAGAACAGAGGGAGACAGGTCTTTTTACAGCTCTAGTTATTTGCTTACTATTAATGCAAAAAGCTACTGTGCCTCTTTGCTAAAGCCCAAATATACTGAAGCCCTCGTACAACATCTCTTGAATTATGAACGCCTCCATTTGGATTATCTCAGCCAAATGAGCCAGAAGATCCTGGAATTTCTTGTATTTATTATGCAAAATAGCCTGAGTGAATTGTCATTCTTCCTCCTCTTCATCTGAGTCAGTGCTCAAAAGGTCCTCAGCCTAGGAGGATTAAGGCAGAGAAGATACTGTTGGTGGGAACAAAGAAACAGCTAAGCCAACCAACAATGTTTTGCAAAAGTCAATGACTTAACTTACTATCTAAAGCGGTAAGAAAGAAAAATGAGAGTAGCTGATATAGAAGTCTGCATATATATACCTGCATATCATATATAAGGTGCATATCTCAATACAAACGTTCGAAGTGACTGAACAATGTAAGAATGGTTCAATATTCACTGCTATTTGAAGTTTTTAGGGCATATACAAAGGCACAAGCATTCTAAGAATTAAGATCAGTACTGCAAATTGCCCAGAGAAGCTTTAATATTTGTTTTAAAACGAACACTTGCTTTTACGAAAATTACTATGGTAAGTGAGGAATACATGCACTGTAGCTCCTTCTTTGCATGAACTGGAAGAAAAGCGCTAGAGGAACTGAAGCTACTGACACTTGCTCTGTTTGCAACCTATAACATTGTGCTTATGGTTTATTAAATTACACTGTGTTATGCATAGTAAACAACAAACTTCTACATACTTTTCTACCATAAGCTCTGTTGATTACAAAAGTCACCTTCTTTGAAAAGAGAAAATTCTGGAGAACCACTACGTCAAAAGCTTCTAGCAGCTAGGTGTACAAAGAGTCAACTCTGTAGTACAGTTACATAAACCAAAGCTTAAAGCTTTATTCTCTACTGTGGATTTGAACATTATAGCGAAGAGCACTTACCACCTAAACAAACACACATAAGATCATGTCTCACATTTTTTCCTACTGATTTTCATAGGGTTGTAAATTATCATTTAGTAGCAAAATTAGGAAAAAAAGAATACCTTAAAATCAATTCCTCCTACAAAGATGCGATTTGGAGTAACTGTTCCAAACCTTGGAGCACTGCTCAGATTATTTAACGGCACCGGTGACACAGTGTTGGGAGATGAAGATAAAGACTCTGTTTGCGTCTGATTTGTGGTCTGCTGATTGAAAGAAAATATTTTCAAATATTTTCAGTATCTTACATGTTATAAGCTATTAAATAAAATATTCTCAACAGAAAATACATACATAACTTTCTGGGGGGCACAGCAAATGCTAAACAACTGAACATTAGCCACGTATTTTTATTCAGCATGCAGCTCAGCAAGTATTTAAACATAAGCTTAGTTTTAAGCAATTCAGTAACTTCGTGAACACACTACGGTCTGAAGTTTGACTTTTATTTTAATACCTTTCTCAATTAGTCATTTAGGGTCTAATCCCCCAATGTTAGTTTTTCTGTTCGCACAGCACCCTGCTGTATGAATCCCAAGTTACGAATTCTGTTTCAGAGATTAATTAGAAACGCCTTAGTTTAGGCCTATATAGAAAAGACCTTTTCAACTCAACCTGCACTCACACACATCTACAAAACTCTGCTCTCTGCAACAGTTTCTGCTTGATTTTCCAAGTGCCAAGCACCCATAATTCCACCACATAAAATCCACAAGCTCGTTACAACTGATGAGAACAGCACTTGAAGACTAGTCTTTTAATTCAACACTCTCTTGGCCTACAAGCACAGTGATCCTAACAGAAATTCTCTCTGCTAAAGAACCACTAGATTGCTCTTGCCCCAGTAAAAGAAAGGAACGCAGCACAGTGGGAACTTCATGGAAACCATTATTTAGTGAAGTCTGCCTGATGTTTTAACTTCCACCCTGCCTACACCTGTGAACTGTGAAACAATACAGACTTGCATTTCATTGGAAACCCTTTTCAGAACAAACCAATACTGCCTTACATAGTCAACCCTAACTGCGAGATGACAGCTGTAAAGCAGCCACGTAGTACTGTCACTAACTTCTCTAATAGGAATTGCAGTAGAGGCTTCAAGACCATTTTTGCTGTGGTTCCCCCACCACCCTCCCCCCGCTAAAGTTTACTAAAACCAATCCTGGGCTATAGTGCCCTGACAGTACCACCAAGGAAGGAGCCCAAAGTGAAAGATGAGCAGCTGCTGCAGGCTACAGATAACAAGACTAATAGTACGCAGAGCAGTGAAAACTAGAAGTAGGAACCTAGGGTTATCAGCTTCCAACCTTTCTTTTGAAAGGATTTCAAGAGAAATATATTTTTTCTTACCATTGCGCAACCCTTAAAATTTGTAGTGAGGACCAACAAAACACATGCAAGCATATTTTAAAAACAGAAAGCTACTGCAGAAAGTTCTTTCACTTCTGGTGGTATCTGTATCTTTTAGCCTCTCAAAAACTAGGGCAGAAAATGAAGCGCTCTTAAACAGTTCTCACAGAATCCCCCTTTCATTCACATTGTTTTACTTCCTGATTTTGCCTCTCTCACTTATTCACAGAACAGAATTTTCTTATCTCTGCCTTTAAGCATTCCTGGATAAAAACACATCACTCATCTTTGGGAGAACACACAAAAAATGAAGGCTGACAGCTAAAGTGCAGTGAGAAACGGAAAATCAACAATGAAGAAGGTTAGGAAGAAAGTTGTCTTTTTGTTTGCCCCGCAAGCACTTCTAGGATAATTTCGTATTTCCTTAGCTACCTGAGAATTAGTCCTATTAATTCTGAGTAATGGATTAATGCCATTGTTTTGGATACCTTAAAGACAATAAATCCATCTTAGTCCACGCCCTTTTAGTTTTAGGGAAGACAAAAATCCTTTCCAAATTTACTAAGACATACACATTTGGGGCAGAGGAAAACCCCAGGTCTTTAACCTGATCTATTGAGGAGAAAGTACGCATTCCTCCTACTGGGAATACTACCCTTGAGTAGTGCCTAACCTGAAAAAAAAAACCCACACTTACAGGCAAGGAACAATCATAATCGCTACAGTCCCAAAGGCTTTAGAAGGAGGAATGTTTTCTGCTGAGAACAACTTTTGAAGGACAATGAAACAGGCTACTTTCTTCATCTTTCAGACCAAATACAACATGCGACTTGTATAATCATCTGGCAATTGTGTACGGTACTAAAATATCTTAACTATAAAGTAACGATTAACAGTTGACACCACAGCCAAAATGTATTCCTTACCTCAAAGATCTCAAATTTCGTTTTCTCCATACAAGTTTTAACACTTTTTTAAAAGAAAAAACAAAAACAAACACCCACAAACCCCACCACCCCAAACTCCAAATGGAAGAAACGAGGAATTAAAACACATCACTTGTGAACTCCCAATACAGTAAACCCCAATGAATTTTAAAACATTAAAATCTGTGTTCTGATAACTATCTCAAACATTATTTCCTCTTTAATGCCAGCATAGCAGTAAGAAAACAGTATTACGAAAAAAAAAAAATCTACGTGCTAAGAGCATGTCGCTTACCTAATCATTTGTGTTTCTACAGGTTTTTAAACTCACTTTTTAATCTTTTTTTTTCCCCCCTCAAACAGTATGGATATGTATATTCATCAGTATTTTTATGGGTTATTTAATGTGTTTGACAACTGCTCTTTACCAGAATCGGTAAGTTCTCATTTTTATGTTGAACGCATCCACAGTCAGACAACCAAACACTACAAAGGCCTGGTGATTAACCCCACCTTACTCCCTAAGCAACCCCCTTTTTACAGTCCATATCCTATAACGTCAGAAACCAGACGCCCACTTTCCCCAGGTACCGCTCTAGACCCGAGGCAAGACGAGCAGCCCCCCAGAACCTGCAGCCACCCCCCAGCGCCACACCACCGAGGAAATGGCGGCATCCCGCGGCGGCGGGGACAGGGCCGCAACCGCCGCCGCCAGCGAGGGGCGCTTTGGCGGGAAGGCTGCGCTCCGACCCCCCGCCGCCGCTCCCTGCCCTCTCGCCGGAGCGGCTCCCCGGCCCCCCGGGAGGCGGCCTCGTCACCCAGCCGGGCCCCTCACCGCGCCCTCGGGCTCCATCTGTCCGCCGCCGCCGCCGCCTCAGCCCCGGCACGTTGCCGGCACGCGTCGCGCTCCTCGGCTCCGCCTCGCGCCCCGGCCGACGAGCACCAGCAGCGAGCAGCCTGCGAGGGGCGGGGAGGGCGCAGCCCGGCGGCAGGGGCGGCACTGAGCGGGGAAGCGGGCAGGGCAGGGGTCGGTGACGAGGGGGGGACGGGGAGGGGCAGAGCGGCCCTTCCTCGCCCCAGCGCCCGCGCAGGCCCGCGCCCGGACGGCAGCTGCCTCCGCCGAGTCCCGCTCCCCCGCAGCGGCGGTGAGCTCCGAGGAGCAGCGCTCCCCTGCACCCCTCCTTCCCCCGGGGAAATGGCCCCCTTCGCAAATCTGCACCGTCTCCCCGGCACGACAGGGGCCTCGCCTCCCCTTCCCTTATGGGATCCCTGCGGCGAGCGGGCGGCCGGGGGCGCCTCTTCCCCCGCCCCTTCCCCGGCTCCTGCTGGCGCCGTCACTCACCGCCCGCCCCGCCTCAGGGCCCGGGGGGCTGCCGGCCCCTCCTCACCCCGCCGCCGGGGGCGGGGGAGCGGCCTGCGCCGCCGGCCGCGGGGCCGGTGCGGTCTCCCGAGCCCCCGCCGCTTCCCGCCAGCCCCCCCAGCCGCCTGGGCCCCTGCGCTGGCGAGCCACAGGCGGCCCGGCCCGGCCCGTCCCCCCTCCCCGCAGGTGCCGTGTCACCGGCGAGCCCCCGCGCAGGAAGGGCACCCGGAGGGTTGGAAGGGAAGGAGGTTGCCGGCACCGCCAGGCCCCGGGGCGGAGGGGGGAACCTGCCTCCAGCTCTGTCCCCACCACCCGGGGAGGCAGGTGGCAGGCGCCAGCCCTGTTTTTATCCCCTCAACCAGGGAGTGAAACGGGGAGGACAACAGGGTCACGCATTGCACCTGTCCTCTGGCCTCAGCGGGAGGAATACAGCAGCGCCCAGCGAGGCTGTTCCCTGGGTCTGACTCGCCAGGCCACGCTTGATGGAGGCAAAAACAGAGCTTAGACTTAACGGCTGTCAGCACGAAGAAGTGAAAGTCCTTACTGCAGCTCAAAGAGACTTCTTCAGGTTCCCAAAGAGTAGGGAACTCTCAAATAGGCAGGCTGCCCTGAAAACAGCTGTGCAACAGTAGGCCCGGGTGACCTTAGAGATGTAATTTGGGGTCCGCTAGCAGAGAGGACTAGAAAATAACACTCACCTTCATGACCACTCCTCAAAATACTCTTTTTTTCGGCCCTTACTGAAGTGGAGGAGAAGCACCAATAGTGACACTTGTGTTAGGTGTACTTCCGTGGTCATTTAATGAACAGCGCTACAACCTGTTCCCCTGTTCTGTAATTTCATCCTGTTTGCAGGATACGGTTTGCCCTGAAAATAGCTCTGCTGCTAAACAAGTCTGGAAAAAAAGAGTGATTCAAATGTCAAAATCATAATTAATGTAGTTACAAGGTACAGCCTGACAAAAATGCTTGATTTGATGACAGCAGGAGCTGGAATGCAGGCAAATGCGTGCCGGGAGAACCGCCCCAGTGGGAAAGCTGCTTTTCAAAGTGATCAGACATTGACAGGCTAAGTCACAGAGCTCAGCCCCGAGATAAAATGTCAGGATCACTGTAAGGTCAATTTATCATTGGTTGCTCTCCTGTTTGTCCTGGTTTTGGCTGGGATAGAGTTTATTTTCTTCCTAGTAGCTGGTATGGTGCTGTGTTTTGGATTTAGGATGAGAATAAGGTTGATGACACACTGATGTTTTAGTTGTTGCTAAGTAGTGCTTACACCAGTCAAGGACTTTTCAGCTTCCCACGCTCTGCCCGGTGCACAAGAAGCTGGGAGGGGGCACAGCCAGGACAGCTGACCCAGACTGGCCAAGGGGCTATGCCGTACCGTATGGCGTCATGCTCAGTACATAAACTGGGGGAAGAAGAAGGAAGGGGGGACGTTTGGAGTGATGGCGTTTGCCTTCCCAAGTAACTGTTACGCATGATGGAGCCCTGCATTCCTGGGGATGGCTGAACGCCTGCCTGCCATGGGAAGTAGTGAATGAATTCCTTGTTTTGCTTTGCTTGCGTGCGCGGCTTTTGCTTTACCTGTTAAACCGTCTGTATCTCAACCCACGAGTTTTCTCACTTCTACTCTTCCGATTCTCTCCCCCATCCCACCAGGGGGGAGCGAGCAAGTGGCTGTGTGGTGCTTAATTGCCGGCTGGGGTTAAACCACGACACTGTTTTATTTTTCTGGGTGCTTTAAAATAAAAACTTCAAAGAAGATTATCTTGATAATGTCTACAATAACATATATTTTGGTTGAATTCAAATCTTTGTGTGTTGCTTAAGTTTTCTGTATGCATATTATACCGATCCAACCTAAACCCAAGAGCACTTCCCATATACATTACATCATTTAACTCTCACTGAGCATAGGCAGGGCACAGACCTGGAATCCTGATGGGACCCTACACTGCACCTTACTGTGCTGGTGTTGCTTTGGCATTTACCAGCTTCTGCAACAGCATTGTTGCCACAGGGAATAAAAAAAAAAGAGACTTTCTAATAATTCTGTGCCTGTAATATAAAAAAATATATCGCGTAACTCTTAGTAGTGACTTTCTTGTAGCTGTCTGAGAAAATTGTATAAAAGTGAAGGCAATTTTAGCAGAGCTGATGAGATTTTTAGAAATAGTTCTTTTGCAAGATTACAGAACTCTGCTGAATTGCATTCATTGACTTTTATGAATATTTATCAGACTGCAACAAAGCTTATCCTAAGAACACCACTACATTTTAATGATGTGAAAGGCAGAATAGGCCAAGCCTTTCATGTGCTTTATATCTTGATTTGGGGAATTTAAAGTCAGAAGAGCTGAAAGAATACAGAAATGTTCAGGGACATGAAAGTGCATTTTGCATAGTTTTAATTGTTGGATCTTCTACATTACACCTCCTCTTCAAGTTAAAAACACTAAATCTGGGACATTTACATTTAAAATAAGGCCGTTGTGACAAAAATAGGACTTTTCCAAATAAATTAGAAAGAGTGAGCTGTTTTTTATTCTGATAATTTAAAAACCGAAAACCTGAAAATCCAACACATCTGTAAATTTAAGAAGATTACTAGCAGAGCTGACAAAAAAATGTTGCCATGCATAGAGGTTTTAAATATTACAACAAAAGTTGCTGGTCTGCCCTAGCACTGTGTGGCTGCTTCATTACGGGAATAGTACTCTGGCTGAAGAATTCACTCTCAAAAGGAAGTCAGGAGCGTGTCTGTTTTTCCTGACTCCACATGTCAGCAATATACACGGCATGAAATGATCTCTCCTACTGTTCTCACCCACAAATTAAAAGGCAGTGCGGGACAAGGACAAGAGCCTGACTGTGCTGGTTCCTGTAGGCTCTTGCCTTTTGTCCTTTTATATAGCATCAGAGAAAGTCAGAGGTTAAATGAGGAAAGATAAACTGAAAAAAGCAAGAGAGAAAAATAGGGAGAAAAAATGATTTGGGAGGAGAAAGGAGGAAAAGAATTCTCCAGGCACAAAAAGATAAGGATGATTTTGTGGGCAAAACATGGGCCTGGCAACAGACAGCTATTTCACTGATTCCCTGACCTGGGAAAAGACATGCTGCTTTTTTTTGCTTCTGGAACAATCAAAAAGCCAAGAGCTCTCGTGTATTCAAGGATTTTGAGGAGGCCTTCTGAGACAGTTAACAGCAGTTGGAAGCAGATGATGGTGGCCACCTAAGGAGTGCCACTGAATACAGGGTGGGTACTGGGGGGGCTCTGCAGGGTACTGGGTACTCAGGGTACTGCAGGACTCTCGTGTTGGGAGGACTCTGAGAGGTACTGGGGCACTGAGAGAGTATATAGGAGCTTTAGGGGGTACTGGGTTCACTGGGGAGGTACTGGGTAGCTCTGGAGTCTATTAGGAGCACCGCAGGGTACTTGGGGGCCCTGTTGGACTCGGGGGGGTTCTGAGGTCTGGGTACTGGGTGGGTGAGTGGGGTTCCCACACTGTTTCCTATGGCTCCGTCAAGCTGAGCTGCTCTACTCCTGAGTTGCTCATTTGCTTCCTGTTTCACATTTTCCCTACCCTCAGCAATGGATGATCCAGGGGAACCGGAGACTTGGATGGTCAGTACACTGGACCACACTCCCAATACTATTTTCCCACGGTTGTAGATTGTTGCTACATAACAAAACCATCCTCATTCAGTCCATCCTTGCAGAATATTAACATTACTATGGATGGTTTCTAGTTCAGAATGTATCAAAGCAATGAGTGATTTCTTTCAAATTTGAAGCCATAGGTTTTATAGCTTAGTTTAAAAGTATATCTTATTTTCCAAAAGTAACAGTCAGCATGACATAGGTTATTGGAACTAAGTCACTACATAAGACTGGCTTGTTTTCTGTCTAAGTTCACAGTATATATGCTTTATTTATAACGGCATTTGCGGTCGTTTTATTTTACATGTCTTCAAGGGGGAAAATTTAATGGAAAACGCTGCATAAAAGTTCCATTGCTGATGGAACTTGTCACAATTAAAATATGAAAGATACTGTTAAAAGTGCCAGATCTGGAAAAGTACTTAAAAATGTCGTAGCATCTGTATTTGCACCTGAGTAAAATTGTAAAGCTTATCAGTACTTTAATAAATGTCCCTAGCAAATGGAAGAATTGTATTACAGTCCTTTGTTAAATCTGATAATGTGGTTATTAATAGGAAATACTAAATAGGTCTACTGAGAAACCTGATTCCTTTGTGTATTATAAAAGCATAGTCCTCCAACAAAACACCATAGATATGTGTCAAATGGAAATATTAATAGATCTCCAGTTAGGTGGGTGAAGAGAAAATTATCAAGACTCCTCATTTATTTTAACTTAGTGTGACAGCCTTGATTGGCTTTTCCTCTCATTTTTTTCCCTACTGTGTTTCCTTTAGTCAAACAAAAATTTAATGCTTATCCTGGCTTTGATAAATTTTAGGTTTTTAATACTCTCTTGCAGTTGTCATAATATTATATTTTACATATTTCACTGAACTGAATATAAAATTCTAGAGACAGAAATAAATGAGTAGAAAAGACTATAAACGATTGACATGTATTATAAAACAAAAGTGGGAAAAAATACTTGCAAGAAAGATAAAGCATCAGGCTTTGCTTGCTCTGGAAGTGTAAAGCTACATCGATACAAGTGCAATTTAGTAACACCTAATCACTGCCATTATGTTAAAGGGGTCTTCTTATAAGGTAAATAAGTTCTTCTTTTCCCAGTTCATTTGATTGCCATCAGACAAAATGGCTCTGGGTTGTAATCCCACCGTTTACAACTTGATTCTTCAATTGTCATTATATGTCTAGGTGTAGATTCCAAATAAAAAAAAAAAAAGTAGTAAAGAAAAATGTCTGCGTAGATAGGATGTTGCTAACCTATTCCACATACTTGGGGAAATTTTTAAGAGTCATGTTGTAATTCTCTACGGTAATATTCTATTCCATTTTTTCTTTACTGTGTTTTAGATCCAGTAGTCCAAAAGGCTTTTCTCTCTATTGACTTTGGTGACTTGAAGTAGAGTGGCACACATAAATACAGTAAAAGAGCCAAGCCATTTTACTGTTGCCCATTACAAATTTTTTTTCTTCATTGTGCATGTGGTAATTTACTTCTTATCTGAATCTGAAAAACTGCATGTAAGACAGCTGCTTCTGTTTTAGCAGGTACCTCACTTATGGGGGAATATTTGCATATATCCCTACACATTTCAGTTGCTTTTGTTCTACTCTCTGCTGCTCAAAACTTCTACATGTAAAAGTAAAGGAAAAGTATAACCTTTATTTCATTTGTCTTGTCTTTCCCACACTATACCATATAGAACTGTATGGAATTGAATACCTACCAACCTACCATCTACCTTTCTCCTGTGAATGAAGAGCTTCTGTAGTTGCAGCCTCAACCGCCATCAATTCAGGATGGTTATGAAGATACCAAACATATCAAGAAGTGTTGTCTTTTCCAGTGTTTTCCTTCCTCCTTTACATGAGTTAAGTACCTAATAGGAGTCAAAAGAGAACTGAAATGGGATGAAGGCAGCTGAGAACAGGAAGAAAAGTTTATGCTTGGTCTCATTCTATGCATTATGGTTTGATTTACTTTCCATGTCAGTTGCTTGAAATAAATATGCAATTTAATGGTGAAAAGGAGAATTGCAACTGTGAAATACCAGTTGCAGAGATGAAAGTAGTACATTTTATAACTTCAGACTTTGATATCCTTTTTTAAATACTTGGTTTCTGATATTTATTAATCGATTTTAGAGAAACAAGTCTGGCAAACTTTAATGGGCAACACTTCACCATAATCTACTTGTATAACGAAACAGAGTATTTTATCTGGAGATCTCAAATAACTATACAAAGAAGGCCCTTTCCTCTGAAAATTTCTATTATTTTAAAAATATTCTTAGATACATAGGAACAACAAGAACTCAAAGCACTGATTTTTAAAAAGGATTGCTAATCTTTCCCTACTTGACTTAACACTAAATTTGAATTGGTTTTATGTAACATGAAGAGATTTTTCCATATTAATGGTTTCAGTTAGAATCAAGCTTTATAAGATCACTTATCTTGCCTGTGTGAGTGACTAGGCAATTTTTTTTCTTTGTTTCTTTTTTATTTTGCTAAATTTGCAATTCACTCTTTTTCTGCATTTTGTAGAATACAATCTCTTCCTCTGGC
This sequence comes from Platalea leucorodia, assembly GCF_965183815.1. Classification (NCBI taxonomy): domain Eukaryota; kingdom Metazoa; phylum Chordata; class Aves; order Pelecaniformes; family Threskiornithidae; genus Platalea; species Platalea leucorodia. Next base: position 70,524,937 of record NC_138827.1, read on the forward strand.
ATTTGTGAGCTCTGTAATAGTTTTACCCTTTGCCTTCCGTTCAAATCAAGGCTTTCAAATTATTTGGGCTGATATGTAATTTAAATTCAATTTGATTTACTTGTAGTGGCTCTTAAGAAGTAATTCAGTGTAAATTTTGGCCCACACTATGGACCCAGGGATTTATCTACTCATAAAAACACTTCTTGATATCTTTGGACATCACACTTGCAGAGTATATATGGGAAAAGTCTTGCTGCCTTTTGACAGCATCATAGCCTGAAGAGTTAATACCCTTTAGTTTTTAATCTCCCCAAATCTTGCTACTGAGTCTGACTGTACAGCTGAGATTAGACGAAGGGAGGGTAACTGATTCGAATTAGAGGATTCTTCCAAATCACGTGTAAATAGGTGTCTCTTAAGTTTGCCCAACACAGGTATAATTTTCCACTTTTATTGTGGATTTGTCTGTAAATCTCTGCATTTGGGAGTAAAACTCTCCTGGCCTTTTATTTCCAGAATGCTTTGCTTTTGCTAATCCTGCTGTAAGCTATAGTGGGAGTTAGTATAGGCTACAGATTTTAACTACCAGCTTATTTAACCCCACTCAGAAAAGATATAGATAAACAGTGGTTAACAATGCTTTCAATTTATGCACATTAGTACTCCCACGGTGGCAAATTTCAGGAAAATGAGTTTACGTAGATCAGTCATTAGCCTTTCTTTTCCATGTGCCATATCTTCTAACCCGACATTACGGAAGAAGAGATTTTGCAATAAAAGATTAAATATACTTCATCCCTGATGGAAAGTATTTTGAATCTTCTTAAAATCCTGTTCAATTAATACCAGAGGAATTTAAGTTATTTTGAGGATTACATTTTGATTGTAATTATATAGCGTAGCTCTTTTTTTTTTTTTTCCTTTGAGATGACTTTTTCTAATGAATTAAGAGAGATGGGCCAAATTTGCATGCATGAGAAACGACCAGACAAAAATGTATTTTTAGCAAGTTTTCAAATCCATCTAGCCACATGTAAGCTTGCATTTGGAAGTGGCATCAAGAACTAGGCCAGAGTCTACCTATAACTTTAGTTCCAGTATAAAAAGGATAGATTTTGCAGGGTACCTGTTCTCTGCTCGCACCTACTACCACTTTAAGCCAGTGTAGAAGCTGTCAAAAATATTGCTGGGAAACACTGCCTTGACTTTTTTCATAGGAAACCAGCTTTCTTTGAAATGAGGCAGATGTGGGTATAGCTCTTTACACTCTTTCCTTGGGTAGCCAGTCAGGCACAGGAGATCTAAAGGTAGCAATGTACTTCCAACACTGACATACTTTGGGTGCATCTGGTTTAGCATTTTTGTTTGGATCAAGGGTGCAATTTTGAAGCAAATCTCTTGATTGTCCTAACTTATCTACTTGGTTCACATCACAGAGCAGTTTCTGAGTGTGCAAACCGACTTCTCGGTTGAAATTAAGAGACGTTGTGCTCCAGGAGTGCTGCTACTGTACTCTAATGTGCAGCTGTTCTACTCATGGGACTGGACTAGGGCTTTTCCCAGGTAACCCCGACCCAAAATGCCTATGGTATGGATGTCAGGATCTCAGCACCAATACTCTCCCTGTACAGATCCACTCCTGTTACAGTATTTGATCCTTTTCCTCACATCATTGTCAGGAGCTCCCCGAAAGAATTCCAAATGAGTAGTCTTTTCTCCTGATGGTCAGGCTAGTGCATATCCCCTCTGTGGTCTAGGCTGCAGATGATTAATTTGTTTATGACCAAACCTAGTTGACAAATGCAAAATCTTTCAGAGGGTGCATGTTAACAGGAAAGTTGTGTGTCTGATTAATAGGCAGAAGAATAGCCTAAATTCATGCTTGGTATACTGACCGAATTTCCTCCAAAGTCTTTAACTGCAAAGTAGATACGAATATGGCTACTGCTGACATTGCTGGCAATTTTCTTCTGAGGTGGCGAGATTAGAGACCATAACAGTAGTTTTTTAATTGGGATATTACCAGAATGCTTTCTATCCTCAGTAAGAAGCATTCCTGGCTAATAGGTATCATTTAACACTAATGCAGCTTCCCTAGCAGCTGCACGGTTCGTGATAATCCAAATGTTCCCAAAAAATTGCATGGAAGTACATGGGAACCATGGTGCCACGTATATTTCTAACACTGAATATATCCATTCAGCTAGCAAGGATGTGAAAGGCTGTGACATAGTACGCTGGCATGAAATTGTACCTGTTGATAGGTAATTACCAAAGAAAGGAGGAAATGGCATACACCTACTGGATTATATTATTTATATTATATTATATTATATTATATTATATTATATTATATTATATTATATTATATTATATTATATATTATATTATTAATTATATATTAATATTGGATTATATTATCTGTATTATATTATATTAACTGTTCATAGCAGTTAACAAGTAAGTTCACATAGCCTGAAAGGTGGCAACAACTACAATTAGATTTCTATGCATGTGTCACAGCCAAAGAAATACTAAAAGCAATGATCAGAGGAGTTAACAAGAGCTCTGTGAAAAAGACAGTCATTGGTAAATGTTCTCATGAAGTGGAATTACCACCTACCTTAAACAAGAGCCATTAAGTATCATTAGACTTGAATAAGAAACCATCTTTAAGACTCCTCCAAATCCTTGAGACAATTTCTGCTATAATGTATACAACATGCCTTCTCTTCCCTCCTCCAAACTTAAGCAACTAGCAACTAAACAAGGGGAACTTGAGAAAGCTTCACTAGTTGCACAAATGAATAAACTCTATCTATATTTTGCCTAGGTTGTAGCACCACTTCTGGGATCATCTGATGCCGTCCAGTAAAAACCTTATTTTCCATTACTTGTTAACTTCCTGAACTTCAATCACTTTGGCCAAAAATTTGAAGATGGGTGTATGACTCGTGTTGTGATTCTTTGTTTATGTAAGGGAAATGGATTCTTGTCAAACATCTACCCTTGAAAGTCAGAATAGGAAAAAAATGTTCTTTAATTATTTACAAAACCAAACCAACACATGACATTTTACCATCCTCCCTTAGAAAAATTTGAATGTCACCTTCTTTTACAACTGATGCTAAATTCAGTAGAAGAATCACTTCCTTATCAGGGGTGTGCTCTTTCCTGTCTACAAAATTTTGTTCAAATGTTGCTACCTGCTATGCCTCTGAAAAATTTGTTTACAGAATCTCTGTATCTCAGATTTTACTCCCTTGTTCATGCCAGGCATTACCTAACCCAGGCTCCATTCAGTCTTCTCTGCAGCTGTGGAGCAGTGGTGCTGTACTGTTGTCAAAGTCAACCAGCAGAGCCATGAGCAACGATGTTCTCCCTCCTGCTTGCAGTGACCCATCACTACGCCGAGGTTGGGGGTGAAGGAAACTATGTCCGTCGGACGCACCGTGGTAAGAACTGAGCCTGCAGGAGAGGGAGCAGATGGGTAAAGCAAGTCCATAGCAGGAGCAAGGGAAGAAGTACCCCCAACTGTGGCACAAAACGCCACAACCATTCTGGCAAGGGTGCCCAGTAGTCCTCTCAGGTCTCCTGTGCTGAGTGGTCCATGGCAGCTAGCGAGCAAAAGACGGTAGCAGTAACTAGGAGGATCCAGGTAGGGGAAGGAAGGAGAAGAAGAAATGCTAAGTGCCAGAACACCTTGCTGCAGCTTGGAGGACAAGGAGGTGGGTGACAGGAAAATGTCGTGTCTGGAGCAAGATGAGAACTGGGAAAAGGCTCAAGGTGAGGAAAGCAGTCTCTCATTCACAGGGATTATCCTAGGCAGTGAGAGGAGCCGCAGTCCCATAGCATTTTACGTGACTGCAATGCTCACACCAAAGGATATTAAACTCCACTGGGACCACTAACCTTAATTCTGGTGTTTGCTAACTTTTGGGTTGCTCTTTGCCGTGCTAACGATCTTTTCATATGCACTGATCTCCATATAGAAATCAATACATTCCACTCCAAGGGCTTACACCTGTGTCTATATAGTAAGCAGTGGCTGTAAAATAGGATTAAACATGACCTAACTGAGGTCATGATTTTACCCTTTCTCATACTTAATTGGCATATCTGTTTGGGCAAACATTGCTGCTGAAATAAAGGATCAGTCCTTGGAGCTAAGAATTGGCAGAAATCTTCCATAACTGCAGTATTCTAACTATTAAAAACACTGGATTAGCCCAAAAGTACATCAGACAGTGAAAAGAATTCATCAGTGACTTCAGCTGGAACAAGAACATCATTAAGATAGAGGCATGTCACAAAAGTACTTCTTGCTAAGTTAGAGAAGACAAAACATTTATACTACCTATAAAATAAAATAAGATGTAAAAGTATAGTGAGGCTTTTTCAACAAAGTAGGAGGCAAGATAAAACAAGAATTAACAAAAAAATTAGGAGGCATCAAATCAAGTAGTGGATTTTTTTTTTTAAATTTAACACAAATTGAAAACATACACAGTATGTTTTAAATTAAAGATTATGACCTTTTGACTGTATTTGTTTTATATGGACTTCAATTTGCCTTTTTTTTCCAGCCGAAAAGCTTAATAATAGTTTTATAGTCAAAATATGACTTTTCTTGCAAAACCTGATTATATCATTAACATGCTTTTTTGTTTTGTAATATCATATTCAGGATATAACAGCACAAACAGACACAAAAACCACTGAGACATAAAAAAATCACTACTTTAAGAATTACCTAGCAATACATTTTCTCATCAGTAGCTTTGCGTAAGTCTCATTAATTTTAAAATGAATTATGATTTGCTATCATTGTGAATGCATACTTGAAGAAATTACAACTTGTTCCCTATTGCTCTTTCCCGGTCTTGCAAATTAGATGTTCCTGACACAGGAAAAGATGTCAGTTTTCACACTTCATCAGCCATGGTCAATTGGTACAGGAGCACCACTTTCAGCTCCCAGCAGAACACTTAATTTTAAGAGCTTCCCAAAATGCGCTGTCTAGGTGGAAACTACTGGCTTATGTAAGCTATACTCCAGCACAGCTCCAAGAAGACTGTATTTTCAGCTCGTTTATGATACAAAATACACCCACTAAGGAACAATTGGGTGCCTTGAGGATGGAGTAAGTTGAGTGTACAAAAAAACACATTAAAATAGACACTGCAGGCACTTGCTGACTCATGTGTTCAGGCAAACACAAATAGATTTTTTTTATCTATCATCTTGCCTTTCTTAGCTTGAGTGAATTCCTCGACTGTTTTGAAAATCTGTCTCTATCTCAAGTAACTGTAGACAACACTGCAGTGTCTTTGTACAGTGGGCTGCATCAGATCATCTTAAAACTGAATATGGAAACCTGTTAAATACACTTATCACCAAGCAATCTTGATTTTTTTTTTAATTTCTATGCAAGCACTTTTAGTGTAAAGCTTCCTTTTGTTAACTTTTTTTTTAAGTTGATATTAAAAAGTATCAAAACCAATTGCTCTTTTCCTTCATAATTCATGGTGCTTCACATCTACAAACAGAAGCAGATAAATACAGATGCCTCAGAAGCATCCAGAGATGCGTATTCAGAAATACAGTACTAAAAAAGTCAACATTTTATTCTCTTCTAGAGAAAGTTTAACTAAACTGTCTCTTAGCTGTACCATACATAATTCTAAAACCTGTGTATCCTGTGGACAAAACAAATATGATATGTTTTGTGTTCCCTGTAGGCTTGATGTTTATGAAACTTAAAATCTGTAGGTTCCCTGTAGACCCTTTTCAGTTAAAGACTTCAGATGTCAAAGGTTGTAATTTAAGGTGAGAATTAAATGATTTTAAACTTTTGATCTCAGAAGACAAATGCATTTGACAACAAATATCACTATAATTTGAAATCTGTAAGACGTATCCTAGAAAGGATAAAGTTCTTTAATATGTTGTATGCATCTGTCTGCTGTGGAACATGCTACAGACAGCTTCTGGTAGACGCAGCAGATTACAACTATGACAGTACCTTGCTGTTCCCAAATAATTAAACTGGTGATTAAACTTCATATGATTTCACAAAATGTATGAAAAAGCTGCAACATATTTCTACATGAAGTAATAATTCTCTCTGATAATATACTGCATGGTAATTACCTTTTCCATTGTCTTTAAATTAGTCTTCTTAGGTCAGCCTGTGTGACAGTATGTGGATATGTAACCATAAGCTTTTATTTGTTTGTTTTTTTTTCTCTTTGTTGCAATGACTTGGTATCATGTTCTCTCTCTTGTACAATGCAGGCTGAGGGTGAGTCCTCCACTTCCTTACCAGTCTTTTTTCTCCAGTATTTTTATATGGCTAACATAAATGTTTCTTCAACGTGAATATTTTGTATCTTCTTTTAGGGTTACTGAAAAAAGAAACCCAAAACAACTGTTGTATACATGTATTATGACATATTTTTTACATCAAATTTAGATGGAAGCTCATGAAAAAAAGTTCAGTGGTATTTAGATCTGTCCCTCAATTAGCATTTGTGTTGAACATGATAAATGCCTCGGTAACCTTAACAGAAGTTCTGTTTTTTTTAATGTGGAATTATAAATATTATATATATTGTGTGTATATATATAGAAAAAATTCACATCCTTTAAGTGGCAATTACGTCCTGTAGCTAGGCATTTGTTAGTAGCTAATGACTGCCTGGGGTAAGGCGGTTACCTCTTATTCTTTCCTGCCTAATTACTGACTGCCAACAGGTGCCAACACATTCATTAGGAAATTACTTTAGAAACCAGAGAGAAATGAAGTTTTCCACTTAGTCTTATTGCCTTTAAAACCGATAGCTGTAATTTCGAATAGTTTTACATCTCCAGTGACTATCAGCTTGCCCAGCCCTACCCCTCCTATTTTTCATCTTTCTATATAGTCTCTCTCATCTGGCATGCCTGCTTTCCTATGCTTTTACCCTTGCTGCACTCCCCTTTACCCCGTCTTTCCGCAGGTCTCCACGTGGATAATCTCATTGTTACTAAATACCACCTGAAGAATTGCGAGGGACAGCAGCACGCTCGCGCGAGCCCTTCGCGGCTGACCACGGCTCCTGGCCGTGACCTTTCCCGGGGGGCTCCTCTTCTCCGCCTCACGCTGAGGCACCGCATCCGGGACGGCGCGGTACCTGGTGCCGGGGCCGCTGCGGCCGCGGGGCGCGGGAACCGGTCACCCCTGTCCGCCGGCAGCAGCCGTTCCGCGGGCAGCGGCGGCCCCGGCCCGGCCGCGCCGCTCCGCGCCGCCAGGGGGCGGTGTTGGCTCTGCAACGGCGGGCGCCGCGCGCCGGCGGCCCTGAGGAGCCCGGGGGCTGTGAGGGGCGCGGCGGGTGCGGGCCCCTGCCCCGGGCCGGCGGCCGTGAGGGGAGCGAGCTGAGGGGAGAAGGCGGCGCGGTCGCGGCCCCCCATGACTGGCCTTGGTTTGGGCTCATTTTCAAGCGACGGAGGGTCCCAACGTGAGTCTTTACCGTCCTTTGCGAGACCCCCCCCTCACGCCTCGCACCCGCTCTGTTGGCCCGCCCTCAGCAACCGGGGCCCGAGCGTGGCGTTCCCCCTCACAACGGCGGCCCGGCGGCTGGCGGCGGCAGCGCTCCCTCGCTCGACTCGGCAGCGTCTCTACCTCCCACCGGCCGCGCTCCTAACACCAGTGCCTCCGCACGAACGCCGCAGCTACGCGAGCTGCGGGTCTGAAGGGGAGCTAACCTCACCCCCCTTCCCTCACACGCTGTTTTCGCGCTGACACGGGCGCAGCCCAAACCTTCCTAAAACAAGCGCGAGGGAAGTATTCACGCGGCTGTCCCAGCGCACACGCCGCACGAACAGACCAGACGGGACGGGACGGGACGGTCCCTCCGGCGCCCCTCTGCTCGGCGGTGCGGTGGGTGCGATCAGGTTTTGCAGCTCCCTCCGCACGCAGTCAGTCACGCACTCGCTCCCTGACAGCCCTACCTGCCCCCCGGCCGCGCACCGCCCGGAACGCCCATCCAGCCGTCCCGCGGACACGCCCCTCGCCAAGTCTATTGGACGTCGCGGCGCCCCCCGGGGGGCCGCCGCAGCGCTGAGTGGCCCGGCGACCCGTCCGTCAACTCCGCCTGTCAAAACACGCCCGGCTCCTGTCACAACAGAGCGGTGCCGCGGCGGCACTTCCTGCGCGCGCGCCGCCCGTACGGCGCTCCCGCCGCCGCCGCGCCCGCTCCGCCGGGCGCACGGCACCGCCGCCCCCCCGCCCCGCGCCCTCCCCGCTCCTCCGGCGCCGCGGGGTCCCGCGCGGGCACCCTCAGCTGCGGGGGTCGGGCATGGCTCCTCCGAGGAAAGTTGGCGCCGTGCCGTGAGGGGAGCGCCGCGGGTCGCCGTCCGTGCGTGCGCCGTGTCCGCCCTCCCCCCCCGCCCTCTCAGCGCCCCGGAGAAGTTGACACCGCTCGGCGGGGCGATGGCAGAGGCTGCCGGCGGCAGGGAGCAGCCGGCGGCGGGCCGTGCCCCTCCCGACGCCGCTCACCGTGCCGAGGAGGAGCCCGAGCCGCCTTCGCTGGACGCCCCGGCGGCGGCCGCGGGCAGGAGGCGGGGGCGCCGCAGCGGCGTCTCGGCCGTCGGTGCCGCCGAGCGCTTCCCCGGCGGCAGCCTGGGACCGGCGGCAGCGCCCGACACCGACGCCTGCCTGCTGGAGGCGGCCAAGGCCACCCCGCGGAGGAGCAGCATCATCAAGGTAAGGGCGGGAAGTTTCCGCGGGTCCCGCCGCCGCCCGGTTGCCCGGGCTGAAGCCGCCCCCCGGTGCGCCCCTGCCCGCGGGCCGGCGGGGAGGGAGCCGGGGCGGGCAGAGGTGAGGTGGGGTGGGGTCCCCTGCCCGCACCGAAGAAGGGCGGCGGGGCTGCGGCGCGGCCTCCCCGCAGCCCCCCGCGGGAAGGCGCGTCCCCGGACCGAGCGGCTGCTGGCGGGGGTGCCCGCGGGGGGCCCGGCCGGTGGGTCGGCCCGGGGGAGCGGGCTCCGGAGCCGGCCTGTGGCGGGGTGCTGCTCCCGCCGCCGCTGAGAGGTGCCGGGGTCCCGCCCGCCCTCCTGCGGGCCCCGTGGGTCTCGCGGCGGGGCAGCTTCCTACGGAGTTGTAAAGTTTTTGTGTAGCAGCTCGTATCTGTTCTTATTTAATATTTATGAAGCACCTGGAGGCAGAATAAATAGCTTCTACAGCGATGGCTTTCTTTGCTCTTGGGTAGCAAAATATGCAGTGTCACAAATTAACAGAAGGCGTGTTTGGAGGCTGAATGTAGTACAGATTGCTACGGAGCAGCACCGTGTGTTTAACACCCTCTATGTGAAACTAACAGGTCGGGCGTGATCTTAAAAGCCTCAGTCTTTGTTATAATCTGGTAAGGAAAATGGCCTTATGATTATGTTTATTTTTTTTTTCCCCCCAGTTTAATTTTTAAGAATAAACTACGTGGTTTCGAATTAAATGGTATCTCCTTGTGAGTATGTAGGCTGATCGCTAGTTTCTGGGGAGATGATGAATGAAGTCTCCTGGGCAAACTTAATTTAGCATATGGTCACACGTGATCCTCTTGTAGTCATTTGCACTTGGAAGGCATTGGGAGAACAGTGGAAAATCAGACTTCAGTTCTGTAAATGTGTGAAGGCACTGGGTAGAGCTCTAGCTGAAGGCAAGAAGCTAAGAGCACATGCTTAGCTCTTAGAGCTTGGTATATCCATTCAAAGGAGGAATGGATAGACAAAATATTTGCTTTTTGCATTTTAAAGTTTTAACATTCAGAGGAGACCTAGGTAGTTAAGTGCAAAAGAGCCTCGAGGATTCTTTGAAAGTACCACCTTGAAATATTAACCCATTAAGTCCAACAAAGCACTGAAGTGTGGTTTTAGCCTTCTGAAGGCATCCAGTGAATGTGATGGGAATGCTTCCAATCTGAAGTTACATAAATGCATAAATGCTTTACTAAATCAGGACCAAAGTTCTGTAAGTGTTGCTCGGGTATGGAAATGGTATTTTAGCTTGGAATTGTGTGAAGGTTTCACAAATTGAAAATATACAGTCTTGGATATAAATTAAAGAACATGTCATTGTTTTTGCAGACTATACTAGTTCTATGTGGTAGATATGTTTTAATGTCGCAAATGGTAGATAAGTTTTAATGACTGGGTAGCATTTTCACTATATGTTGATATTTAGCAATACTGCTGAGAGTGATAACAAGCTGTCCTCCAACTGAAGGAAATTTCTTGAGATACATCCTCAGATGGTGTTTATCAGCAGAGAGATTTCTGATAGAGATAAGAAAGTATTAATGGCGTTACATAAGGAGCTGGTAAGGCCTCATCTGAAATACTGGGTAAACTCAGCTTCCTGTGCTTAGGAATGGTGCATTCAAACTGGAGCAGGTGCAAAGGATAACTAGGATGGGCTGATAAGGTCAATGGATTGAATACTGTATGAGGGAAAACTTGATTTCTAGGACAGCATTGCCTTTAGAACAAAGGATGCCTATGCATAGATCCAGTCTGGAAGCTAGAAAATTATTCCAATCACTGTAAGGGTCTGGAATGGTCTTATGATAGAAATGGAATGGAAAATGCCATAAGTCATGTTAAATTTAGTTGTTAAGCTGATGAATTAAATTAGATAACATGGTTGTGTCTGATAGCAGGTATCTGAACTTGAGAATTTGCAGGCTATGCATCTCTAAGGCATACTGTTGGGACCCCATACAGAGCATTATATTTATTTTCCCACAAGGTTGTCTCGGTGGTGTATAAAAGCATTTTGAATCACAGTTTTCCTTTGGCATTATACCAGTGAATAAGAAATACTTTTAACTTGTGATAGGGATTAAATAATTTATTTGTCTGCATCTTTCAGCAATTTCTGATGTCCTAGGAAATGTTCATCAGGTATTGAATGCAAATTTTAGATGGAATTAAGATAAAAACCCCCAACTTACTTTGCCTTTTCTGTTTTGTCAGGACTTTAAAGTGCAGGAGTTCTGTTTAAGCATTGTATGTTTTCCAGGGGAATTAATTTTGCAATGTTTTATTATTTTACTCTAAAAAGTCTATACGTCCATATAAATCCATAGTCAGAATAGTATTCTGTCGCTTTCTTTAAGCTGATCTTACCAGCTGAAAAAGGGGGTTCAAGAAAGCAATGGAAGTGGTACAGTCAGGGCAAGCTCTTATTCTGCAGGAGTTGAACACTCTTGCCCTGTTTTCCCATTTCTTTCCCAGTTATTTAAAGGCTTACTTTAAGCATGAGTGGTCTTGCTGAATTAAGCAGAAAGTTAAAATTCTGTAGATTTAGATGATCAAAGTATACTTTTAACAGCATTTTTCCCCAGCTATCTTTTAGAACTCTGCAAGTTTCAAGGTTAGCATCTGAGAGCACAATTCCAATGGAAGCCAGACTTGCTTACATTGGAGTTTTTTGGCACCCACAGTGTAACTGTGAAGTATAAAGGACTGAACAGGGACTTGCTTTGAAAACCTTTCCTGCAGCAAATTACCTGCAGCATGTAGTGCAAGTAAAATATGAACCCTTCTAGATAATCTTCAGTGCATTCATGTGCTCTATATTTGGCTTCAGAAACAAGAGAACTCATTTATATAAAAAGAGCAAAATGTAGCTGGAATATTTTTATTCCCATTTTGCTTTGCTAATGTTCACAGCTTTGTAGATTGAGGTAGATGTGAAATAGCATTAATGAGAAATAGTTGTAGCTACTCTTGTGCTTTAGAAAATTTCCCTAATGCATGTGCAGTAGTTGTTGGTTGGTTTTTTTTTGTTTTGGTTTGGTTTTTTTTTTTTTTTTTTTTCATGCAAGGAAGAGGTAAAGGTCTTTCTACAGAACTGGAACAAGAAAGGTTTTTTGCCATGAGGAGCCTGAAGTCAGCAGAGTATAATGGTCGGGAGACAAAATGAGAGAAAGAGCAAGAGACCACAGAACTCGACCCGCTTTTGAAGAAGCCTAAAGATGCACCATGCATTGGCTAAATTATTTGCCAAATGTTTCCAATTTTTTTTTTTTTTAATTCTCTTGTGAATAATCCAGGGCCAATTGTTTGCAAATAAAATGTTAATTGCAACCGCTTTTAGGTCAGGAGAACGGAAGACAGTGCTTGAAGAACTGGATTTGTTCTTTTTTTACATGTAATGGTTTGCAAGCCTTCCTGTGTGGCGTTGTAAACAGAGTTGACTGATGTTGTTTTCCTTCTGGCGTGTTCCTTCTGACATTTTAATGTACAGGCATTTTAATAAACGGGTAGGAAGGCTGTGTAATTTGTTATGGAATGCCTACTGAAATATTTTGTAACTTTTTACCAAAATACTTCCCTGTCATTTCTTACCAGGCTTGTCTCTCTGCTTTGTTTGCATGCAATACAAACTTTTGGGACCATGTGTTTTTTTGTTTGTTTGGTTGGTTGTTTTTTTTTCCCCCCCCCGGATCTTCGTGTCAAGATACTGTAGCAGATAATGCAGCTCTGCATTATGTTAGTAACAGCAGACTATGCCCATGAAGTGAACTTGAAGTAGGAACTGCAGAGTCAGACTTTAACTTCAATCACAGTAGAGATATGAGACCTTTCACCGAAGTTCTTCCAAAGACTATTTGCTTCTGTCTCATGTACAGATTTTTTTTTTTTTCTTTAAAAGCCAGTTGAGTTGTCCTTGCCTGTCATATACTACTAGTCTAAGAACTGCAAGGATTAGGGTTTTGCTATTGAATTCTTCAGTGGAAGTATATCAAGATAGCCAGCTGTCTTGTTTCAAGAAGTTGTATTTATCCTAGTGATGTTTTTAGCTTTAAAAAAAACAGCAACCCTACAATGAAAAAGAATGAGGCTTAGCTTCCTTCAGCTTGTGTTCTGAAGTGTGGTGACAGAAGTTAAGTGTTTTAAATACATGATACATCTGTCTATGCAACATGACTATTTAAGAGTTTTTTTCAGAAGACAGCAGAGTTTTTCAGGACTGTAATGATTTTCCCGTAACTCTTACTTAGCTTTTTGCTGTGTAAGCTTACATTTAGATAGTTGCTACTTAATAATCTAAAAGTATGACTATGTAAGATTCGTTAAAGCTGATTAATTAGTTGATAGCCCATTGGTGATTTTACCACAGCTGCATTCTTTGGCATATTCATAAGTACCCCAGAAAAAGAGGAAAACATTTAGGTAGAGAATACATTAAAGAATACAGTAGAGCCTAAAAAGGTCTAGAGAAGGGCAAGAATAACATGTCTAGCCATGGAAAGACTGCCACAAAATGAGAAATTCATTAGATTGGTCTGGAAAAAGGTAGCTGGCAGGTGATATTTTAATGTATGTAAATTCCCAAACATTGTGGAGAGAGAAACAGGGAACTGATACTCACTCTCTTTCACAGAATGTGAAGTAGGGGAAATCCAGTGATAGTTACATAGCAGCAGGTTTAAAATAAATGAAAGTATTTTCTGATGCAGCATGTGATTAAATCGTGCACTTAACAGCCACAGAAAGCTGTGGCAGTCAGAAATGTAAATGGGTTCAAGCAGGTTCAAAATGACAAATTGATGGAGGAGAGCTTCACAATGCACCAAAAGCATCTGGCTTAGAAAGTCCCTAAACTACAAGCGGTTGAACACTGGGAAGCTATAGCGGAGGATTGATCACTTTGTACTTTCCTGCTTCTTATGTGTCTCCCCATGCATGTGCTTCTGTAGCTGGGATACCAGCCTAGACTGACCTTTATCTAACCCGGTATCTATTTGTTAAGAAAAACTTAAATACACTGTTAAGAGATGCAGAAGACTGTTTTCCATTATTGCTAGTGTAAAAATTTCAGAAAGAATCTTCTTTGTTAATGAGTTATTTAGAATTAATTCTATTTTTTTTGCCAGCTTTACAGAAGAGAAGCATTTTGGAGATTTTTTTTTGGATTGCTGCAGCATAGCTGTTTGTGGTCTTTATAATATTTTCATAACATTGCACCTGTATTCCATACACCACTGTTTTTTCATAAGCATCTACTTAAGACAGGTTTGAACAGAACTTGCGCTGGTTGTAGACCTGCTTTTGTCAAATGAATTATATCCAGTAGTTAGTATCACTGAAGATGGACAGTTTTTCTATGGAACCGTTGCATTTATCACTAAGCTACTTTCTCGTGGAGGGCAGTGGGCATTTCAGACTGGGGTTTAACCCCCACCTCTTCCCTGAAAACAAAGCAACATTGGTAGGTCCAGTATGGCTGTGCCTAAGATGATAACATTGTAGGGAGAAGGATTTAGGTCTTGTGGAATTTTTTGTGTCAAGCTATTAATAATAATTATCTGTAGCAATGGAAACCACAATCCACCAAAGACTTAATGGGATTCAGGTGCAGGATTTGGGCATATGGGTCCCATGAAGCTGTCCTGAAGGCTCACCTAGCTTCTTATGCCTTTCAGGGTTTTAAGTTTTGCCAGAAATGTTTCTTGCAGAGATTTTATTTCTTGTGCAGGCCTGGAGTCACTTACACTTGCTGCTGAGCATTTTAATATGTATCTTGTGCCCAAGTCAAACTATGAATAATAGGTGAAGGTTTCTTTCCATTCAATTTCTTGGCATTTTTCATGTTTAATTTAGACTTTCTGTTTCTGATGGTTGGATTTGCCACAAAATATGATAATTCTGATTTCCAGCCATCTCTGCACTCAAATAAAAAGTTATTTAAGTTAACTTCTGCTCAAGGAGAACTTGGGGCCTGGCTAAAAGTCTCTTAAAAATCAATGAGAGCCTTTACACTGACTTGTGTAAACTTCAGTTACTACTTCCAAAAAAACCCCAACCCCAACAATCTACATCCAGGGCAAATTGCTTCTGTTAAAGTTTATAGCAAATTTGTCTGTTATGCTGACTGCTAACTCTGGAGTCAATCAATTCCATATAGCCCAGAATGTAACACATGACTAGTGATCTCATTAAACATGAGGGTAGAGATGGATAATAGCATTGTGTTTGTGGTATCTTTCCATACAGGATCATGATAGTCAAGATTATTTGAATGTCTTCCACTGAAATTACCTAAAGGTGACCTTTTTCAAACTAGTGGGACAATGTCCTTTCTGTAGGATACCAGCAAGTCCGGCAATCTGCAGACACAAGTTCTGGCAGGTCTTTTCAGGAAGTCGTTTGATAGGTTTTCTAGGTAAGAGGTAGGAGCTGTTATGGTCAGGAATAAGAGATGAAGTTAGTGATACTGGTTGATTTGTTTTTAAAGTATGTTATATGCACAAAGACTACTGTGCAGAAGTACATAAATAACAATTAAAAATAATGTTCTGATGGGGTAATGGCGCTGGTGGGTAGAGCAGCGGCGGAGGAATGCTTTCTACTCTTTTCCAAATATGTTAAACAGCTGTTAATAAAACTAAGTTTTCATATCTGTGCAGAGATGCAAATCCAGTTTCTTATGATAATGTTTTATTCATTTTGTAGTTCCACTGAGATCAACTCCATCTGTAACAAAAATGTTTTATTTGAGTTAATGGTATATTTTTTTCTGTCCTTCCCCACAGTAGATGTGAAAATTCAGGCAGTTACTGTAGAACCAATAATGCATCCTCTGTGGTGAAACATTTAGCTGATCGTGCTCACAACCCTAATCAGCATATTTTTTTTCTTTCCAGGATGCACCTGGTAGGTGGTAATTTTTGGTAATACCTTGGTGATTTTTCTAAGAAATGCGGAATGATGATTAATATAACTTTTTCTTACACATGCATTCTAGCTTATTTTTTTTCTTTTAGCCCATAAGACTTGGAGGTTTTGAAATGCATGACAGTTTAGGAACTACTCAGCCTTGATTAAAAAGTTAATTTCTGCAAAAGGCTACATGCCTTTACCAAATACTAACAAGTTCTGAAGACTGATATCTTTGTACGTATTGGTGTGGAAGTGTATTTACGGTCAAAGCCTTGTTCTTAAATCTTTCCGAATCATAAACATTTTTTGTTTTGAAGCCTACGTATGTAGAATACGGTCTTCTGGGGGAATCTTTTTATGTCAGAAATTTGCAGTTTTAGTGATTACTGAGCCCCTTCATGAAACGTGTTTAAATTACTGAGGTTATTGTAATAACTTCATTTAGTCATGGTTCATTGTTAACCCCTGTATTTATTAAGTTGAAAGTCTTCGACCATTAAGACTGTGTACAGGCCCTAATTTAAATAATTAACTGGAATCAAACTGAGATAAAATATTCCTGTTCCAGAGCCACTTACGTCAACAAAATTAGTCTTGGGATTATTTCGGGCAGTATGTGTCAGGTAATGTTATTGTGACGTGCCTATTTAAGGGTGCATTGAAGTCTAAAAGGTGACTGACACCAAAGTATTACTACTTTGCTGCTGTACTGAGAGGATTTTAAAAAATATTCTAGATGTAAACGTATACCGTGAAGGTTTGATTCTCCTCCTGAGTTGCATGTTCAGGGGAGTACTAACACTCACACCGTGTCTTGAATAATCCTAGCAAAAACAGCTACAGAAAACATTCATTATATTCATACTGGTTATCCCCCAGAGGTTCTCTATCCTGCTAGATCTCATCCCTCCTAGTTGACCTGTGTCATGCTGCTTTAGTACTTCTTCAAGGGGCAAAAGGAGCACGTCTTTGCTTCCCAGTACCTTGTTCAGGGATTCATACGAAGTAGAAAGTAGTTTGAGTACTGCAAAGTTGTCATGTATTGATTTGCATGGGTGTAAGTGACTACAGAAGAAGCAGGGTGGTGGATAATTAGGACTCCAAAAATCATTATTCTTTACTGGAAATTTGTTTCGGTAACTTGGATACAACTTCTGAATGGGCAATAAGAATCTCTGGTATCTATTCAGTCTGAAGCTGGCTACTTAACTACATACCTTTCAAATAAGTCTAGAATCAGATAAAGTATAGTGCTCATGGTTTATTATTTTATGGACCCCAAGTCTGTCAAGTTATGCTGAGCAGCGATCCTCCCAGCATAATTTGGATCTAATTACCTGTATTGTATTATAGGTAGGCATAGTATGTTTTTGATTCATTAGGCAGTTTTGATGGATTGCTAATCTGTTTTGATTGTAAGCTACAAAAATTTTTTATTTTACTTAGCTCTTTCAGATAGTTTGGGGGGAAAACGCAACAGAAAAAGGAGTTGCTTAAATAAAAGGCAGGGTGCATTTGTGGGTTGAGAGGCCCGTTGCTTATGCAAACATGGCTGTATCCATCTTCCTTTTGTGTATGCTCATGTACCTTTCTCTGTGTTTTGTGTTGATGCATCTCCTAGAAAGTGTATCTGCTTAAAAAAACCAAACAAACCAAAAGAACCACCCTAACAAAAACTTCTGCTAGGAGTATTGATGAGAAGATCCCATGAATTTAAGAAATTCTGTAACATTGGATCTACTGCAAAGTCAATATATTTTGAGGGGTATGTGTGCTGTAGTGACCGCAGGAGAATGTTAGCTATACCATGTTTGCAAGAAAAAGGAAGTAAATAGCAATAGGAAGTATAACTCTTCAATCAGGAATCAGATGCTAGTGCTCAAGTAACCGGGAAAACCATGGAGCAGAGCACGGTGAAAGCATGTCTAGAAGCTCAAGTGAATTTCAGAAAATTGAATTATGCATAATCCAAACGCTGCTGGGAGGGGAGGCTGTCACAGGGAGCAGGCAAGGCTGAAATAAAGCTGGGGAGCCTGGCTGGGAGCTTGGGCGGTGGAGTCAGCCAGGAGTGCGCAAACGAGGTAGGGACAAGGCGAAGGGCAGTAACCAGGACTCGAGCAAGAGCTTCGAGCACAGCCACGGGGATCTCATTTGCAGACCCAGTGCTGAGCTTCCCTATAGGGAAAGTTGTGCAGGGCATAAAAACAACAGTTTGTTGCCTGAGCTCAGTTGCTCTGGTATAGTGGTCTCTTGGGCATGTACGAAGCTACAGGTATGTGAATATTTAAGGGGAGTGGCAGCTGAATGATGTAAAGTTTTGGGGTAGAGTGGGGGGGCCTGCAAGAGGTCAGAAGGTAGCTGCCAGGAGGCCAAAGGGTCTTTTTTTGTCACAAGCACTTATGGCAGCTCTGGTGGAGGGAACAAGAGGAGGATGAGCGAGGGCTGCCTTGGTCCTGCTCTTGACAGCTCACTGGCTGAATCTAATTCCTTGCATCCCTCTCTTCCTGAGTGAACCTCGCCACCCATTCTGGGGCAACTCCAAAGCCATTTGGACATCTGCTATTAAGCTTTCCACACCCCCATAGCATTTAGGCAAGTTTTACCATTGTAAGTTAATATCACAGTGGCGTTTTAATTTCGTTTTTGTTGTCAGGATAATTTTTTGAGAGTAGAGATATTCTTGGTGGATTCTGTCAGTTTTAGCCTACTGTTGCTATTTGTATAGAAGAATAAAAGGCATCATGTTTTACTTAACATTAGATTTTCTCTTAAGAAGACCCTTGCAAAATACAGTATAGGCAACTCTCATTGTAAATGTAGATGAATTCTGGGTTCTTGCATTAAATTTTTTTATAAGCTGTGCTTTTCTTTGGAGGAGCCATGCAATTTTTTTTTGTTGTTGTTCTTTTAATTTAATTTTCTAACAATTTTCATAAATATCTGCTATATCTATCTGATATAGTCAGAATAGTCAGTCTTAAGTTGCATTTTGTTCAGCTAAAGTGACTGCTGATCTCCAAGCCAGAGCTATCAGGAGAGAGCATTATGAATGAATTACTGTAAGATCTCCTTTCTTTTTCCAAATGAGATTATGTAGGAGCTTATTAAATTAATTTAAGAAATGTAATAGTTTAATAAAAGTATTATATTCCATTGGAGTATGACACACCTCCAGGCTACCTCATATAAATACTGTAATAAAAAATTCTGTGAGCACTGGCTAAAAAATAGACGTCGGAATTCATTAAACATATGAAAAAAGACTTTCTGCAAACGTTCTGTGGTAGATGGAGCCCAGTCCCGGAGAGTGCCTGGAAGCTGCACAGCCTTCAGTGGGAACGCGGCGCGTGAGGTCTGCGGGGGCCGGCCTCGCTCTGTGGGTAACACCCGAGTCTTGGCGCTGCGGTAAACACAGATTTGTTCTGGGAAACATGTATGGATGTATCCTGAAGGAAGTCTCGTCTTCTAGTGTTACATAAAATTGGTTGTACTTGCGTATGATTTGGAAATGCAAGTCATATATAGCTTGTGAATTTCTTTCTCAGAGTGTTATGATTCACAGTGGCAGTTGCTCCCTAAAGCAATGCAGATTTTGAGTATAAACATAGTTTCTGCAGTCTCTGAAACCAGTGGCAATTTTCCCATTGCCATCGATGGAGGAAGGATTGAGTTGAACACAAATACCCTGTTATTTTACTTTTAACATTTTCTTTTTCAGGCTCTTAAAGACTGAAAATGTTATTAATTTTGTTATGCTGATCCTACTTTGAGCTAGGTGAAGTTTGTTTGGCAAAACTGTATTACTTTAAACCTGAATGACATTACTGCTGGAGAATGAACTTTAAGGGGCTGTTTCCAGATAACGGTTGTTCTTATTAGAAACATAAAAAAGAGTAAGCTGCTATTAGAGCTGAGGAAAAAAAAAAAAGAGATGACTTAACTCACAGCAAGTGCATTTGTTTATTATTTGCTTGCCAGTGCTGCTGTGGGGTCTGTGTGCTGAATGCATGTTAACAATTCCATTCACATTCAATACTTTGTTTTTCTACATCTTTACGGATGAGAGGGAGGCACCGTCATACATAGTGGTGAGATACACGAGTCTGATGGACAGGAATAGTGCTTAGAAGTAATTAATTTCAACGGACTGATCCAAATCTCATTGAGATCAAATCATAGCCTGTTCATAGAGAACATTCTCCTGGTACCCTTGGTCACCACGAAGTAGCGTTCCCTGCAGCAATACCTCCTGACTTGGAAGACTTGCCTTTTTTTAACCATTATAATTACTTAAATTATGTTAGATTCTCATCCTGAGCATTGATTACATAGACCAGTCCAAGGGCTGTAGTGTATTTCTGCAGAAGAAGCTGGGTTGCAACAGTAGAGGGGGAAGATAAGTAAATTTTTTTGCTTGGGAGAGTGAAATGTGACTGTGTTAAGCAGCGTCCTTTGCGTAGGCTCAGTAGCCTTGCTGGCAGAGCGTGGGTGTGGGGAGGAGGTAAAGCTTAAGTGACAGGAAAAAAGGTTAATTTCATGAAATGGGGTTAATATCCTCATTAGCTTTGATCAGTGTAAAGACTGTAAGTATCTCTTACTGTAACAATGTCCCATGTGCTGTGAAATGCTGACATACACACACTTGTGATGAAATCTTGTGACTGCTGCAGAGTCATTAAGAGGACTGTCCCTTTGCCCGAAGAGCTCACCTTTCTGAGGTGAAGAGGTGCCTCACCTTTCTGAGGTGCCCAGACTGACATTTAGCTGTGAGCTGATGCTGGACGGATGATCCCATTTACCAAGAAGAGATGAGACTGGAAGAGGAACAGAGAGCATGTGGAGCGGGGCGACTGCAGAGCAGTGCAGAGAAGCGAGGTGCTGGCAAGTTGCACCTTGATGGTGCCCACTTGTGGCAGCGCCTTTGATGTCTGGAGAAGAGAGGAGTTTTGTTGCTTTTCAAAGAACCGGGACTTATATTCTGTGAAGTAAAAACCCCAAAGCTTAACAGTACACTTGGATCCTATAGCAGTACCTTGCTTTCCAAATAGGAGACCATACATTTTTCTTAGCTTTCCTAAGAAAATTGGCATATAGCTAGTGTCTGGCTTCCACATATCCCTTCTTTGCAAAGAGGGAACTGCATATTTCCTTCAGACCAGCTTTTAACTTCTCCAAAGATACTCAGCTCTCAGCTTGAATAAACTGAGCTGTATCCTACTGCAAGTGTATTTGGCATCGTTTTTAGAAATTTGAGGATTTGAAAGGAACAGTGTGGGCACAGTGTTCTGTTCACTAGGCGAGGAGAGGAAAGATCGTCTTTCTAACGTAAAAAGGTTGCAGCATTTTCTGTTTTGTTTGACCAGTTGTGAGGCAAAAGACATGACCCTGCTGGGATGCACCATTTATTTGCACCATTTGTGGTGTAGATGTGGTATAATCCAGAACTTATTTCATTTGAAATGCCATTTACTTTGTTTACCTATCTGTACACCTACTCGGGGATCACAGAATGTCTCTAACTTGTGTTGTGGCATATTGCAGCCAGGAGCACATATTGCACAGTTCTCCAAATATCATTCAAGGAAAACACTGAAGTGTTTACATGTCTGGGTATCTGTATGTTCTAAGAAACTGAGCAAGTGCAACTATGTTCATTATCTTTCCATCCATCTACCTATGTATGTATCACATGTACTTTGCATGTTAATAGAACTTCACAGAACATGTTAAATTGACTTTTAAGTTAACTTTTGCATTATTACACAATTTTAGCAGTGGGTAAATGGTAAAGTTGTTCCCTTTAGTGAACCCAAGAGCTAAACTTGGTAATTATTGCAAAACACAACTTTTTTTCAAAAGGAAAAAAGACTATTTTAATTCAGCGTTGAAGCAAAGTATGGTTTACACTGCCAAATAATTTGCCTATATTGCAAGGACTTTTTTTTAGCTATCTCCTACTCTTTCTGGCCTACTGTAAATACAAGTTACAATGGTTTATTCAAAAGGATTTTTTTTTTTAAAAGAAATTGTGTATAGACAAGTCTCGATTTTTAAACAGATGGTCATCAGGAGTTAGCTATACTAAAGCTGGTACTAGGTTGTCTATATAGCAATTCACATTAATTCTTAATTAAAATAAGTTTCTGTGTGGACAAAGGCTAAGGGCCCTTTTTTTGTAAGATGGAGATGAAAAAAGTGTCAGAACAACCAGAGAATGGAAAAGAGCAAATGTTGCATCCATAGGGCGGTGGGTTTGCTGGAAAACTGGTGTGCTTATCTTCAGCCTGAGCTGGTGGTTTCTGCAAAAAGCTGCTGTTTGTGTTGCTCTCTGAGGAAGAGAGGTGCAGACTATCTTGTGCTGCCCTGGCAAACTGCAATACAGAGCACTCCCTCATGCCAACAGAATTGCTTGCGCAGAGGTGTTGCAGGCCTGAGACTTCATTTATTCTTATTTAGGCCTGTTGCATCAAAGCAGGATTTGATCCATACTGTATTTAGGTAGAAAAGACTATTAAGGAACCTTTGGCAAAACTCTTGGTATCAGAAGTGAACATTATCTTAATGAGTGCTGAATATTGGCAATTGTAAATGAATGGCATCTTTCAGGATAGGACCAATGAATGCCCCTATGGAAAAATACCAGTTACTTGCAGTTTGGACAGTGGAAATTGTTCTTTACTCTTCCTGACTGTGTATATAAAATGTCAACTATACCGTTGAGTTAATAAAACAGTACATGAATCTGTTTGTTTTTGTTTTTTTTTGTTTTTGGCTTGGTGTTTGCTTTTTTTCTGCTTTGTTGTTTGTTTTGGTTTTTTTAATTGGTTGGTTGTCATGCCTATCTGTATTTTTAGTGGCTGTTGATGATAGTGCATTTTCCCTTCAGGAACTGTGTACATTTCCAGTTACATTGGGTTGATATCTGAATCCATGGGCAGTGTTTGGGTATAACATTGCATTACCCCTTTGTGTTTATTATGCTCCGACCAAGTAGTTAATGGATGAATGCAAATATGGAGGTAAACAATATGAAAGAGAATAATATTGTAGAAAAGATGTAAACATGCTGCGTGTTTGTGTAACTTGATATCACCAGTTACTACTTAGTTAGGAGTCTTGGCTATTCATTAATCTGTACACCAGATTTTGCTCTGTTGCAAAACTTGAAGATTTCCTCCCTCTTCCATGTTTTTGAAAATACTGTGGTTTTTGTTTTTCTTTTGGTTTTGTTTTTTTTTAGTGTTTTGCCACTGCATGTATAGTGCATGTTTTGGTTGCTGTGTAAAAGATTTTACTACGTCAAGAAAGTATTTGGGGTACCTGTCACACTCAGCTGTATTGGTAGTGGCAGTTCCACTGCAATTATCATTTTCAATCCCTTCTAGAAAAGGCTGGAGAAGCTACTTTCACGAGCCTTCAAGACTCCAGACATCAGGGAGGTATTAAGCATCCTTCTGGAAGGACCTGAGATGGCTGGACACATTACAGAGCTGTTAAATGAGCTTCTAATGATGTCAGATGAGCCACTGTCCTGGTTTCAGCCGGGACAGAGTTAATTTTCTTCCTGGTAGCTGGTGTAGTGCTGCGATTTGGATTTAGTATGAGAATAATGTTGATAACACACTGATGTTCTAGTTCAGCTTCCCGTGCTCTGCCTGGTGCACAAGAAGCTGGGAGGGGGCACAGCCAGGACAGCTGACCCAGACTGGCCAAGGGGCTATGCCGTACCGTATGGCGTCATGCTCAGTACATAAACTGGGGGAGCTGGCCAGGAAGCAGCTATCGCTGCTTGGGGACGGGCTGGGCATTGGTCAGCGGGTGGTGAGCAATTGCATTGTGCATCACTTGTTTTGTATATTCTTTTTTTTTTTTTTCTTTTCTCCTGATTCTCTCCACCATCCCACCAGGGTGGGAGGTGGCGAGGGTGAGCGAGCAGCTGTGTGGTACTTAGTTGCCAACTGGAGTTAAACCACGACAGCCACTAACGACCAAAGAATGCCAAGCTTTTATCTCTTTCTGTGATGATTTAGTGATCAATAGCTGTGAAATAGTCCAGGCAATGCACTAGGGAGAATAGCTGCTCTTCTCAAGTGGCTGTTTAACTTTTAAGATAAGCTTCATGGTGTTTCCAGTGATAATAATGATTAATGCTTCCTTTGCTGTTGACTGCTCCAGGTTTTTTTCTTCGTAGTTTGTATACTACATGAGAAGTTTAGCACTGTCTCTCCCAGCAGGTCACTTCCACCATGCCTAGCTACTTAATTAATTGACTCCTTACGATGATGGATTCATATTTGGTTTTACAGATCTGTCTGAGCGCGCTCTTCCCTGAGGACACCACTGTACTTTGTTCTGGGAGGTGTGAAAAGCAAGAAGTTTAACTACCAAATTACTGCACCTAGAAGCATTCAAAGAGCTGGAGGAGAACAGCCTAGGAAATAATTCCCCCCTCCTGCTCACTTCAAAGTATGTTGTATGTTGTGCAATAGTGTGCTTGTAGGGGAAAGACTATTTGGCCAGAAGAGAAAGCAGAGCTTGTAGAGGGTTAACTGCAGGGGCCTTTCCCACGTAATCCTATATAAATATGCTGCTGGAGAAGATTCTGCTTGTATTAATTACTGTAGTGTATGCTCGGAGCCAAAACACAGGGAGACACAGGATGGTATTGGAGTATCTATTAATATAGACTACAAAGGTTGTGATGGACCTACAAAATTCTTCCCTTGGACTGGGGCACAGGGAAGGGGGAAATGTCATGAATCCAGTTCAAATTTTTGAATAACATTTCTCCTATAAATTTTTTCTGTAAGCAAGGGTAATTTGTGTGTGAAAGCTTCATCCTGTTGAGCCATACTTTGTCCATTCTGTGAAGCCAATGTCCAGTGTTTGAAGTCAGGAACAGAGGAGCCTGGCATCGTTGAATGTGTCTGCCAGCTGGGGGGGAATAGGCTGGATGTGTAGAGCAGGGGAGCAGTGGAGAAAGCTTGCAGTGTGACTTAATGAGGGCTTGACTAAATATTTCTAACCTTTGCCAGAGTGTGCCAGCAATTTTTAAATAGCTGCTTTACATCATTTTGTGATCAAATACTTCCGCTCCTTCCTATTTTTTCAATCTTATCTTGCCACTTAAAAATAGAACATTTGATTTTATTGCAAATCAAATGGTCATCAGTTAATGCTGAGGATCATTAATTACATTGTCAAGTTAAAAAACATACATCTGCAACCTTTTGTCCACATAGTAATGTTTTTTGCCCTGTATGTTGGAATTAAATCTATGCTGCTTTGAAACTATTGGGAATGTGCTCGCTGTTTTTCAAAGGGCTGGTCAAGCCACAGCGGTGTTGATCAACCGGTGAATTTTCACTCAGACATACAGACTTTATATTTTTTTCACTCACTATCCACCATAACCTTGTTACTGTCAACTCGGAATCTGCTGCTTGATTTTGATCTGTGGCCTTGCTCTACACTGGGAAATTCTAGGGAAATGGAAGACAAATTGACTAAAGATGTAAAAACAACACATAAAAGTCCAAATTAAATCCCATTTGATGACTGTCAGAAGAAATACTGCTTTTAGTTTATTGTCATTGTGATTCCCTTCTAGTGCAGGTTCAACTCTCAATAACATATGTTTTGACTTCATGCATTGAGCTGCTAAGTCTTATTGCTGTGCTGTCCCTGAGTAGTTCAAAGCTACGGATCGATCCAGTCCTTTCAGTGCTTTCGGGGTTATGCCTGAGATCACCTTGCATCACCATTACAATATCGGGGTTTGTCAAAACTTGTGGGAGCGGTTCACTGTGGCACTAACACCGGACTAGTAAGAGCGATGATATCGTGTTGTCAGCAGACTTGTTGAGCGTTAGCGTGGTTTGTGTTTTTTTAATCATGCTTTTTAAAACTTGTGTTATATTTGACAAAAGTATGGAGCTGTGATTACTCTTTCTGTAGTAGGCTTCACCAGTGTCCAAGACTTCAGAATGTGGAATGACAGTTTCTGCATGAAAACTAACTTTGGATCATGTAGGAGTTAGTGTTTATTTCTTTTACCCCCATAGTACTGTTTAAAGCTATATTATTTTTGTTGCCATAATAATGTAGTGGTGAGTCTTTAGTTCAGGTGTGTAACAATAATTTCAGAGATGAAAACCCCGTGCTTTGTCTTTCTGGGAAGGAATACAAGGTGTTGGACAAAGAAGATAAAATGCTTTGTGTGCATTTAAGATTGAAGGTAAGAGAAAGACAGGCAGACGCTCTCTAATTTTAACATTTACAAGAACGCTATGCAGTACAATAGAAGTTCAGGGGTTTTTTTATAAGCTTCTTCCCAAAAAGCAGTATGGCTACAACACTGATTAAAAATAGAAGATTGAAGAAAGAAATGAGAAGGCACAGAAAAGACAGGAAGGAGATTCTTTTACTGAATGAGAAAGGAGTCTTTGTGATGAAGGAGCATCACTCTCCAGAAGGATGAGACTTTTAAACCACTGTATTAGAAAAGAAATGAAATTCTTCTCCATCCAGCTTTGAGGATGTCAGATTTTTCTCTGCTGTGTTTGCTAACAGTGAGGTTAAAGAGGACGCAATGTCTCTTGTGCTGGGCTGCTCGGCTGCAGCCCCAGCCTGGATAGCCCGTCTCCCCGCTGGCCACGGCTGTCCGATCTATGTGACTGCAGGGGGAAAGCATTGCTCCCTTCAGAATAGCCATTACTGAAATGGATGTTAACACCTTTGCCATAAATATGACAAATATTGCTTGTGCGACAAGTTGTTAGGTACTCTTATAGCAACAGTTGGTTTTAAATCTTAGTATATTTATGTCTTGTTATCTTTCTGCAAATGAGTCTTCCTGTTTGCATATAAGGATGGAGATTATACATACATTACTCTCCCAACTAACATGAAAAGCTGAAGAGAGTCCTGGATGCTGATCCTAGTTAGTATTCAGTATTCATGTTTTGCTGGACTGCGTCCTGAAGCTATTTAGGTTTCTTATTTTTCCAGACTGATGGAATCCCTTTAGCCCTAGAATTTTCCTTTTTCAGTGGAATAATGAAAGTTTCTCAGCTTCATTGTTCTTTACTGTTTTACTGACATCAGTTACTGGAAATACCATTTTTTGTTTTTGTTTTTGTTGGCAAGGCTGAAGCAATTTCACCTTGGGATTTGGTTGGCTCTGCTGGAATCTGTATGTTCTCACTGGGTTGGACACCTTCCCTTTGGACCTCCCCTCCCCTCCTGGAGCTGCTCTATACAGTGTGGCAGTGTGACAATCCAGGCAGGTCATAAATAACTCTTGGCAGAGGCCTTGCTAGAAACTTAATTTCTTGGCTTTTTGGGAATCCTTCAGTTAGAGGACCAATCCTCTTCCTGTCCCATGGTTTTAATTCTATGTCTCAAGTCTGAACTACTCAGTTTGTTGCTTTTGAAGGATGGCCCTCCTCACCTTCTCTTATTTTTTTATTTTTTTTAAAGTAATATGATGCCAATGTAAAATTGCCCTCTCTGTGAGGAAGAGGACTTCTGCGGATGTGCTGAAATCCACCCAAAGAAAGGATGGAACCGAGGGGAAAAGACATTTCACATACACACTCTTGATTGCCAGTTCCTGAAATTGAGACCTCCCGCTGCAGTGTAGGGAATCAGAACTGCCCGTCGTTTCATTCTTTCCTGCTCTGCCCTGTGGAGTTGTATCAAAGATGAATTTAGTTGTCTTCCTACGTTCCCTTTGAAATTTGCCAGTACTGTTAATACTCCATTATTCTGGAAAGAAGCCTCCAAATTGTGTTATATTTTATGGGTCCTATAAATTATAATTTCTGACTATAAAGAAAAATACTAGGCTGAAAATATTCTCAGATTTAAATTATCCATACTTAAATGGATGAGGAAAATAACTGAAGGATACAGGTAGTATTATGCTAATCAGTTTTATAGAAAACAATGGCAAGAGCTGCAGTGATTGAACAATGTAATGAGTTATTTGAATAATGTGCTTGACAAGTGATAGAGAAGTCTCAACCTGCAATTTTTAGGAGGGGAAATAAAATTTCCTAAGAGGTTTACTTTGGATACAAATTGAAAGGGATTTCAGAATGATCACTTCTGCAGCCAAGCAAAAATATAATTCCTTAGAGGCTACTGTTACCAAAAGTCAGCAAGTTATTCTACTTAAAATCTGTGTAGTTCTGTTTTATTTTTCAAATATATCTTGTTTTATAACGTTACAACTATGGGAACGGAAATCTGCTGTCTATGAAATAGCTATTCATGCTGCTTTTGCAAAATACTTTGACATATGTGCTTCTATAGAAAAGGTAGATTACTTTCTCAAAACTCTTGAGACTTTCAGGTTGGTGAAACCTCCTTCTCCCACAAGAGAGACCACCAAAAGAAATATGCTTGTTGTTGGGCACCAAACAGCCGTTATTCTGGATATTGCATATTATGTATTGGATATAAACTTATATATTGCCAGAAAATACAGATTCTGAATTGGTAACCTGTTTTATTCTTCAGAGATTCTTTTATCTATAAGAGGGTCTCATCTACTGAAAAACCTTTATTTTAGTGGGTTGTCACATCTAAATAAGATCTCACTGAAAAATAATCTCATTAGAAGGTGTAATTACAAGGTATATGAAAAGCACTGGGCGGACCCTGAATTAGTGCAGCCCAGGTTTCAATGGGGTTTGAGTGTTGAAAGTGACACTTTCATAGCATGAACTGCTTGATGAAAGAAATAACTATAAATCGTATTCTTGGTTGTAAGTTTTCTTCAGACCCATTAATGCTGTGATCCTATGAGCCCATTGTTTTCCTGCCATGTATCAGCAAGACCCTTGGTAATCGCAAGTTAAGCGTACATGTAGCTAATTGCAGGATTGTGGCTGAACATTGCTGTGAGCTAGATTCTGCCTGGGCCTCCTGGAGGGAGGGAGGATTCAGTACTGTGTTTTCCCTTGTACCACTGCTTCCCACAGCATATATGGGAGAAGTACGCAGTCTAGCTACTCTGCCTGAAGCTGCTGAAACATACAAAAGGGGGAGTGAAGTGTCACACACAAGGTATTGCTCTTATTTTATTTTCTCATCTCTGGACTTGTTTGGAGCAGAGCTTGACAGAAGTGTTGACCAGGGCCTGTAGAACCAAGCACTGAAACATTTTTACGGTAATAATGTCATTCTCTGTATTCATCACCTTGCTTTGCAGGTTTATTTCAGGTATAGATGGCCCAGAAGTCATCCTCTGTACGTATGCAGTAGGCCAGCACGCAGAGATGTTTAAGCCCACATGCATTTGCAACATGTGTTCTTTTTTCCCTACATAAATCAAAACCCAGGTCTGGAGGCTGTAGTTTAGCATGAGTAGCAGTGAGAACTGAAAATTATGCAATTGAGCCTGGTTTAATTTCTTCCTGACACTCATTCTCCTGAGTTTTTTTGCATGTAAAAGCTTTCATTTCTTTTTTTTTTTAAAAAGTGAAGAAATATCAGCTAAAACAACCCCCTCCCAAACTCCCCTCCCAAGTCTATTCCAGTAATGACATATAACTAGTAAAAATAAAAGTAGATTTCTCAGTTCTGTTTTTCCTTTGAAGAAGCAAATGGTGTAGGTATGAGCTTAGACCATATAAAAACATTTTAACTGCTACTTTCATTTGAGTGACAGAGCTGTAACTGTGGCACTTCTTATGAAGGGGAGTTATTAATAACTAACTTCCTATTACTAATTTTCACCACCAGCACGTTATTTAAGGCCAAGAAATTCTCAAGTCCTATCTGCAATTTCTAGTTAAAAATTGATTTTTTTTTTTTTTTTTTTTTTTTAAAGTGGCCATTAGAACAATTCAGCTAATCAAGGGGACATATTTTCTGGAGGCTTTCATTTTGAGAACTGTATTTTCTTATTTCTAATTACCATACTTGGATCGTGTAAGGAAAAGCTGTGCGAGATGCATATCGCATAATATTCTAAGCAGGATTTTCTTGCCAAAGTCCAGTTGCTAACGCTGTTTGTGACTGTCCTTTTCAACTCGCTGCCGATGCTGACAGCGAGGCGGATGCTGCGGAGTTCGTCACTTCTGGCAGTGTCCCTGCGGCTCTGCACTTGGGTGGGGAGGTTGTCTCGGGAGCTGTGTGTCGGTGCTCTCCCTCCTGTGGCGGGATGGTCAGCCCCACTCAGTGTGAGGGGACGTGGCGGGGAGTTGAGGGTATCATCTGAGGAGCACCTTCAGGCTTTCAGGGGTCGGGACTTGCAGTTGTAAGCAAAGAAGGACCCAGAGGCTGAGGGTGTTGCTGTGGGGATATGGAGCAAGGCGTATAGGACACTCGGTTGTGTTCATTAGTCAAAGCTTTTTGTTCCGCACAATGACTTAAGTGACTTCCACCACTAATTTTCAGAGGATGTTTATTCAGAAGTGTCTTTTCTTATCTTTCTCATGCTAATTTATTTTGCAGTGGCTTATAATGACCATCCCAATTGCCTTATTTTCTTCTCACTACAGAGTTTCTGTTTGGCCTCGCCACAGAGTTTATGTACTGAAGTGTCCTTTTGCTCAATGTCCCTCCAGATGCTTTGTTTTATGATAGCTATTTTCTGATTCCTTGTAACAGCTGAATCTGTAAATATTTCTATTGCATCTTTGTTGAGCAACATGTTACTGCACAACACTTTATGACAGTCTTCCAATTCCAAATAAAGGAAGCTAACATGCTTTTCCTTTTTCCCTGGGAGCTACAAAATTTTGGATGTCAAATGTACTTCGTACTGTAAAGCAGTATTGTAAAGCAATGCACTGCTTTCCTGACTAGCATGACCATTAATTTAACAGAGTGGGATGGTTTAGAACAGACACCCTCCCTTGGGTTAGTTTACTGGTAATTCCTTTCTTGTCCAATAGAAACCACTGGGTCAAATTAAGTTTACATGCAATTAATAGTTCTCTTACACAGTTACAATTTGGGTAAGATGTATTTTAGCTTATTATTTCATATTAAGATACTTCAAAAATCCAATTAATTGAAAACGCAAAGAAAATGTTTTATTTCTCAGTTTATCTTGTAAATATAATGGAACCTGACTGCTTCCTTTTCTTTAGCTCTGTTTTTAGAGGGGTTGAAGAGGCCAGCTTTTCTTGTGCTGGCTGGGACCTTCATCTAAATACTCTCTCAGTGATTCTTCCAAGGTCTAGAGAGGTCTCAAAGCTGAGGGATGAATTATTTCCTCTTCCTGTCTTAATTTTTTCAATTTTGTTGTGAAAGTAGGAAGTAGAGATAACTGCAGGCTTGGTTACAAATTAAATCCTTCAGGCTTTTCATGGATGTTGTTTGTATTAAAATACTCTTACTTCGCAAAGCCTTGGTTTTGGGCTGTTAATCCAAGAAAGATGTTTAAATGATTAGTTGGGCCTTATGAGGGTGCTTTAACACAATATTTATGTATTTTGATCAAGATGAATTAGAGATTGGGTTTAAAGGATGAGTTTTTCTGGCATCAGTGAAGGATAACCGCTCCTGTGCTGAAGCAACCTCAGGATAACTAGCTGCGGAAGAAACTGCTGGATCTGTTCATTGTAATGTGCTTCTGATTGACTTGTAGTCTCCTCATCACTCTCTCAATAATAACGCTAATGGTTTTAAAAATGTGTGAAACAAAACAGTATAAGGTAGCAAAGACCTCACTGCATTGGCAGATGATCGTAGGCCCTACTGTAGTAGCAGGGTCTAGCCTTGGAAAGAAAGCTAAGCCTGGGGTATTGTGTTGTTATTCTGTAAGTTTCTATAAAAGTCAATTTAAAGGATAAATTTAGACTAGATAAACCTCTTTGAGGAGCCAACTATGTTATAAAATGAAGGTTATACAATTCTCCCAAATGATACTTCTCTGCTGAAAAATGTTGGTACCACATAGATCCAGAATTTGTCACAGCTGTGCATCAGGGATATGTGAAGAAGAAAAAATTGTCATTGAGACACAGAGGTGTTAGTTGGTAAATACAAAAATAGCTCATAAATATTTTTATTCCTACCCAAGCAATTCATGTAATGTAAACAGGAGCTTAGTATGTTCTGCTACTGAGTGATACAATATCGACTAGAGTACTTTGAGAAATGAGAGGCTTATCTCTTGGATTATTCATTCTAATCATGGCATTGGACTTATAAAGCACGACCTTTGTAGGTGTGGGTCCGTTCTTTGCCCTCAGCATCAACCAGACAACCTCCCACTGAATCTGGGATATAAATCACTAGAGAAGTAGACTGAGGCAGATACTGCCTTCCTTTATCCACTGCAAACTTGTGGATGGGGGTTCATAGATATTGATGGAGGCACTTGTTAAAATGAGAGTGAGACAGGGCATTGAAACAGTTTGTCCACATGGACACTTAATGGCATCTTTAGGTTGCTTATATCTCAACTGTCTTTGGGCAGTTTTACTGATCAGTTCTCATGTTGGATTAGAAACATGTGATAAGCCTGTGGCTCTAGTGTCATGATGGCTCGTGTTAAAAGGAGAGTCTTCTCTGTGCCCTGGTGAATGTTTGAAAAAGCAGTTATGTCTTTGACACAGAGTCTGCACACTCAATGTTGTTTGAGTACAGATCTTATCCTTTGTGCTGCATCATCACTTAATGTGTGCAAAGATCCCGTTTTAGATATGTCACCTTTGTAAAATCTTGTGTCACTTACGATTGCTAGAAGCTAGTGAAGTCAGCTCTGATGTATGCCATCAGCAACAAACACTCTATGGTATGGATTCAGTAAAGCTGGTTTGTTGCTGACCCACAGGAGCATTCCCTGTGATCTAAAGCCTTTGTATACATAAACAAGAAGTAAAAAAGGACCCCCCTGCTCTGTGCAGTTCCTTTCAGAAAGGGGAGGTAGCAGAGATGGGGTAACTTCTTTTCCATTTTTCATAGTGGGAATGATAATTTTATAAAACAAGCATAAACATTTATATTGTAATCCCAGTATATTATTATGGTTAGACTCGATAATCTTAAAAGTCTTTTCCAACCAAAATGATTCTATGATTATATTTAGACCTGTCTTTGTGAAACTAATTTTCTGAGTTGGCAATTTTCTTGATTAGTCAAAAAGTGACTGTATGTGGACAAATATATACAGAAAATGCCATTTAAAGGATAAAACTATACATGCTTTCATGCAACTTTAATCTTGATGTTGCACATATTTGGCAAGAAGCCTGTTTTTCTAGAGGTAAAAAGTGCATTATATGCTCCAGTCAAAACTGATTTGGTTTGAGTGAGTTAATACTCTCGGGATAAAAACCACAACACTTTGTGTGAATTTAGCTACATATAGCACACATTCAGCAGTGAAGCTGTTCTGTATGTGTGATGACTATTTGGGATGTGCAATAAGAAAAGAAAGGGTGTGAGATTGATCTGGCTTGCATAAACATTCATTTAAAAACCTATGTATTAGATGTAAAAACAAGCAGCTGCATTTGTTTAGCCCTTTTCTGATATCAACACAAACAAGCGATTTAACAGAGAAGAGAAATGTGAAATGTTGTATGATCTGAAAGTCTCTTTGACATCACTTGGGTCAGGACTTTGCTTGGAGCCTCTGCATTGTGAGCGCATGTGTAGCAGATCGTCTGTTTATGATTTTTCACACATCCAAAGTCAAATGGCTCAGTATGAGACTAAAATGAATGAGTGTGAAGAGTACAGACTTGATCAGCACTACAGAAATTATTATTGGCATTCTGGATACCCAAGCTGCCTAAGTACCTTTGGCCCAGCTTCCCAGGTGTACTTGGGCCTCTACCTCTTCCACTGAACAACAAGGCAAGCAAAAGACGTTCAGTGTCACTTGGGGTGGGACCTCTATAGGAGGGTGTGTTATCCTTAAACTTTTAATGAGGCTTTGCAACAAGCAAGAGACATAAGAGAATTAAGTTTTTCTTTGCAAATAAAAATAAATGGAACGACTGCTTCAGTCTCAGCTGTTTTCTGCTGAGTGTTAGTGGTCTTAAGTGTGGAACAGGCTTGGTAAGGAAGTTCAGGCTTATGAAAAGTTACTTTGCTCTTTTTAAAAATAAAGTTTCTTAATCTGTTTCACTGCACACTCTGGAGCCTGCAGACCGCTTTTAAGCTCCCAACTTAGCATTGTATTTGAAAAATTCAGGGTCAGTCATGGTAAAGGAGTGTAATTTTTGTGGGTCTGAGCAATAACTTGATTTTGTGAAGAAGTGGTATAGCTTTTAGGAATAAGCAGCAGGTTTGAATTTGAATTAAAGCAAAATCTATTTAAGGACTGAACTATTTGGCTCATCTCCATACCAATTGCCATTATATGTCTTTGTCCGATTTTCATACAAGCAGGATAAAAAGGGTGAGGTACTGCCAGAGGAGCAGTTTTGCAGCTCATCAGAAAATGGGGTACTAGGCAGATGGCAATGTTTTCACAAAATAGAATTTTTTTCAGTCTCAAATCAGGGGGTTCATCACATACAGAAGTAGTACCTGGGTGCATGCTTGAGCTGATACACGACCTGCAGCATTGCTGAGGTAGCCGGCTCATCGCATAGATGTCGAAACCTGAATGGTAAACCACCATAGCAGATGCACTGCTGATAAGGATGTTGCAAATACTTAGAGAAAATAATTTTCATCAACATTAGTGATTAAAATATAGAGATGGGATAATTGTTGAGTAGAGTTTAGCAGCAGCTACTGGCAAACAGGATTTGTAGATTTCTTTCCATTTGTGGGCATTGTAAAAAATAAACTGGTTTGTATGCAAGGCTCATAGTTCAGTAGAAAACTTACTGTAGCGCTAGCAGTGAAGACCTGGTAGAAACTGCCAGTAGTTCTCAGAAGAGCTCAAGGTTTTATGTATGTTGCAAAGCTAAGGAGGGGTGCCCATAAAACTCTTAATTATGGAACACCCAGTTAATCCTAATAGTTCTGTTCCTCAGGCTGTGCTCCACCCTTATCAGTGGGGAAGCAAATCATCCTTGTCTCTGGGCAGGGAGGAGAACACGCTGTGTCGTACCCCAGTGAGAAAAATGGTGGCCTTACTTTCTGTTACCCTCCAGCTCGGTCTGTAACGCTCCAAAAGAGAAAAATCAGTCGAGCTGAAGACTGCTCAAAAAGTGCCCTGTCTGAATTTGAGAAAAATCTCGGCTTTGTTCATGCAGTTCGCTGTTCCCCCCCCTTTTTGCTGGACTTTCCAGCTCAGGATGTGAGCCTGCAGCTCTCCTAATGCAGGGGGGTGTTCTGCATGTACAGTTTCTGCCACAGTACATGCTTGATCTGGAATAAGACCTGAAGGAGTGACCACAGTAGTCATAATAAGTAGTAATTCCAGGCTTTGCCTGCCTGCTCCATGCACATTTTCAAATAATTCACTTCTGCAGCAGTATTTGGATGGGCGCAAAGAAAGACTATATGCTTTTCACAACATAAATACAAGGAGTTTAACAGTTTTTGCAATTATAACGGCTTTAAGTCTGTAATTGATTATTTAATATTTGCTTGCCATTTCTATCACGTTTCCAGAGCAAAGTGACAATTAAAATTAGAGCTGACACAGTAAATCCTGCTCTATGACAAGCTTGCAAAATTCTGTTCTCCCACCCAGCTAGACTGAGTAATGGGTTTTGATGGGTGTGTAATATATCATTAGAGATTTTTTTCCCTGCCCTTTACTATCACTACAGGGATATATTCTGAGCTTGGATCAGTCAATTTTCCTACCTTTCACTAAATGTTGCTTTACCGTTAGTTGCGATTCTTACTTATAAGAACCTGCTTTTTTATGGCATTAATTACAGGAGTCATGGCTCCTTTGTTTAGTATTATTAATTTCCTATTGGAAAGGCTTTATTTCTCTTGTCTAATTTTAGAGATGCTTTTTGCTACCATTGGCATAGCAACCAGTTCAAAGCCTCTGAGGGTGCTTTGCCCTCCCTCTGGGTCAGTCAGTACAGGTGATGCACAGCCATGGACAATGCTTCATCCTGAAGCATTAGGAAACCATATCTTTATCTACTGCTAGATGAAAGGAAGAGTTCAGTGACTGCCATATCAGCCTGAACCTCTTGAAGCTTTGGTTGAAGGAAATGCCTAACGTACTGGATATTTACAGAGATCCTACTGCAGTGGGTGTGCATCTATTCCTGTAGGCAGATATTTATGGTTTGCAGCTGTAGGACCAGATTGCAGCAGGCACCCTTGACTGCAAAGGGGACTGACTGCGGTGCTGTCTGGCCCCGCGGGAGACCTGCTGAGGCGGGCACGATGCGTGCAGGGGCACTGTTTGGCAAAGTCTCCTGCTGTGTTCTTTTACTCGGTACGGTATGCCATGTTCTGCCCTCCTCTTTGCTTTTCTCCTGCTCACCCGGGTGCAGATGCTTTCCCACACTTGACCCCTTTTTTTTTTTTTTTTTTTTTTTAATTAAACTAGTTGATGCATATTGCCAATGTAGCCAGCAGTGGGGCTGGTGAGACCCTTCCATGGCAGAGGACAGAGAGGAGAGAGCTTTTACAGATGCTCTCATTCCTTTGCCACCTATGGGAGGTGATTTTCATCTGGCTTTTACAACAAGGAGCCCTTCTTGATGAGTTCTGCATGTTACAATGAAGGCTATCTCCAGAAAAGCATTTTCATTAATTCTATTGCATTTACAGGCGATACCAAAGACTAAATAACAAGAGTGATGGAATGTGGTTATTCCAACATAACGCTGGGCTTTACTGAGGAGTCTGAAGGATATTATTATAATGGCGGCTACAACTGTGATTAAGAGCCCACAGAAACCTCTTTGATAACACTGTCAGCAGTCTGCTGCTGTTGCTGGATAAAAGCTTGGTGCAGACTGCGAAGTGAAGGAAAAATGGTACAGGGATTGCTTCTCATTTGTCTTTAGATCCATCCAGCCAAAAAAACTTTTACTATTTTATTTCAGATCTAGAAGCAAATGTAGCTGCAACAGATTTCATACAAGGCCCCTTGCTGTCATCAGGGTTTTGTGCAATATTTCCTTTCACATGTGTATGTGCAGACTGTTTTGTTGAACAGCATGGCAAGAGTTTTGGAATCAAAATTTATAGTACAAATTAAATACATTTTGGGAAGCCGATACTTGAAATGGAAATAGTGGAGGAAAATGAACATATTGAACCACCCACTTATTGCTTACTCATTCTGTTTCTTGACACACTCAGCTTCTGCTGGGTTTGCTACAGCACAAAGATTAGGAGAGCTTATTCTTGGCTTCCTTGTCCCTCACGTTGCTGGTCATGCTTGGCGAGAATATCATTTCATGTTGATGATCTTGGAAGACTGTAGGGAAGGGCAGACATCAGAGATGGACACTCTGCTTTGCATTTTCTGGTCATGGGTAGGCATCAGCTGTGTAACACGAATAACTAGGGAGTTCTCTAGTTCTTGGCTATATGTGTAATAATTTTTTTCAATAGAAACAGATTCCAGAAAGAAAAAACAAATGCTTCAGGGCTGGATTCTTACAAGCTTTGTACAAGTGATTGCCCCCCCCCCCCCCCCCCCATGGGAAAAGACAACTTGCAAGAACAGCAGTATATACTGTTCACATCTAAACTACAAGTTGAGGTGAGCTGCACTGATACATGACTGCCCATCTAACGATACGTTACACACAAAAAGCTCTTTCAAATGCACTTTGGGTAAGGTCTCAAAGTCAGGCACTCAAAGTGTAGGTCCTTATGTGCAATTATGTCTTTTAAACATTCCCCTGACCTCTCTTCAAATGTTGGCAAGGCAACTTATTTTTTTCCTAGCTTTGCTCTTGGAACTGCTGAATTATTTTGATACTTCTAAATTTTTTTCTTCTTTAAAGGCAGGCACCTGATATGGAAAGTTTCAGCTCAAAGAGCTGAAAGCTGGCAAGTGTTAAGCAACTGAAAAAAGGCCAGCTCTTGGTAATGAGTAAAATTAGCAATAGATGGTTTCATCGGCTTGGCCTGCAACGTGTATGACTTCTGAACATACAGTTCAAAGAGAGCTAAAAACATTTCCTCAACGCCCTATATTTAGTCAGCATTCACCTAACAGCAGTCTAATCTGCTGAAAAAATCTTGATGACAGTCTCAAGAAAGTCAGCATCCGTTTGTTTTCTCTTTCAGTTTGCTCACAGCCTGTGTAGGTCAGGCTGATACCCTTGGATTCTCACTTTCATGAGTAATGTGTTTGCATTAACATTATAAAACTTTTACATGATGAAAAGAATATGAAATAAAAAGCATCTAAATCCAATTGGAAAAAGACCCTCCATCATCTCAGCATTAGGAGAGAGTATTTGTGGCTCTGTTCAATCCTATAGTCTCTGAAAAATTCTGTCTTCTGCTGAAGTTTTAGGGGTGAGCAGGGTAGTAACTTTGCTCACATGCACACATGACTTTGCTATTTGATTCCTATTCTATAGGCAGCAGCAAACTGGAGAAAAATGTGTGAAAAATGCAAAGAAAACATGCTGTTGAGCTTGTAAGGTCACCTTGGTCTTCCAGACCTTTTCTGGAAACCACAGCTCTGTCACCAACAAGCTTTGGTTTACTGGGTCAAATTAATGTAGGCCCTCAAAGGTAGCATCACTGAGATAAGCTGGGTGGCTCTGGTGGCAGTGTATTGAGAATCAGGACGATACGCATGCACAGCTCAGTTCTTTGTTCACAACAGAGAATGTCACCCTTTAATGGAGCTGTCTTCCCCTTAAGGATAGAGCTGTTTCTTTTTAGTGGTTTGGGAGCAAAAATAAGACTTCTATACAGTACCTCATCACTACCCACTCAGCATACCCCAAGGGTAGTGTATTTTCACAAGCATATATTGCAGGGATTGCCCTGACCTATGTGCAGGACCTTGCACTTGGCCTTGTTGAACTTCATGAGGTTCGCATGGGCCCACCTCTCCAACCTGTTGAGGTCTCTCTGGATGGCATCCCTACCCTCCAGCGTGTTGACTGCACCCCACAGCTTGGTG
Source organism: Platalea leucorodia (assembly GCF_965183815.1). Classification (NCBI taxonomy): domain Eukaryota; kingdom Metazoa; phylum Chordata; class Aves; order Pelecaniformes; family Threskiornithidae; genus Platalea; species Platalea leucorodia. Next base: position 70,563,623 of record NC_138827.1, read on the forward strand.
TCATTGGCAAACTTGCTGAGGATGCACTCAATCCCCCTGTCCATGTCACTGACAAAGATGTTAAACAGTGCCAGTCCCAATACCGACCCCTGAGGAATGCCACTTGTCACTGATCTCCACTTGGACATCAACCCGTTGACTGCAACTCTTTGAGTGCGACCTTCAAGCCAATTCCTTATCCACTGAGTGGTCCATCCATCGAATCCACGTCTCTCCAATTTAGAGACAAGGATGTCGTGCAATTCAAGCAATCAGATTAAAAAATAAGGGAGAATGCATTCACTTTTTCCCCTTCTCAAAGCCCTAATGGTTTTTTTAAAAAAACAAACAAACAAATGAACACCCCCCCCCCCCCCCCCCCCAACCAACAAAAAAACCCCAAAACCAAAACAAACAACAACCTGCAACTGGTCAATATTTCTTCACATAGATAAATGTTGTGCTTAGTTTGTTGCAGTTTTGGGAAACAATTAACAGCTTCCTCTGGGTGCGTTTATCTTAGCACTTCAGCTCAGACTGAGACTGCGCTCTTGAATCAAGCCACGAGATTGTGCCCTGTTACTGAGCCTTGGGTCTCGCTGCAGAGTGGTCTGGGGGAGCACAGCCGGGCTCTGAGGAGGGCAGAGGGGCGCGAGGATGCTCCGCTCCCTATTGAGTGTCCAGCCTGCGGCCAGCTTAGAGCTGTTCCTAGCAAAGCCCTTGATGTGTGTACGTATGTGGTGTGGGGGGGCCGAGACCTCAACGCCAACTGTTTTGCTCCGCAAACCTATTCGAGTTGGGCCATGCTGCTTTGCTGATGTAGGACGGCTTGTGTTTGCGTGTTGAAAGAGTTTTAAAGATGGGCAGAACTAAGAGAGACTAGTGTAGCGTAATACATAAAGCAAAATCTTCAAATGATGTTTGTGGTAGTGTTTTGATCTTATGTGCATAATTATTTGCAGGAAGCTATTTTTATTTTTCAGCATAGAAGCTTTGTAATAATCATTGGTATTTTAAAAAATTAAATTGCACTTTTTACTAGTAATAAAAATCTGAGGTAATTTTGCTAGAGTGCTGCTGAACAGCTCATTTTTCAAACTTGGTCATTTGAGTGTAATGTAGCTATTTCTTCTTCACTTATGTAGAAGTTTTATTAAGATGCCTGAGTTACGCAAAGTTCTGTTTTAAAATGGTGTTTAATAGATTTGCTTGCTCTCTTTGGTTTAATTCAGCTAATTAGAATGTTGTTAGGCTGCTAACGTAGAAGACAAAACTATCCTGGAGTGCAGTGTTGCTTGAGGAGATCTTAGACATGCCATGCATACAAAGTTAAAGGTACCCTGAGAACTTAAGTGCTTGGCAGGATATAGCTGTTGTGCGGTAATGTCTTGAAAAGAAGCAACACCAGCAAAGCCAAAATATCAAGAGCTTTACTCCGTATTTAAGGTCAGTAGGGAAAGGATAATCAGGTGTTGATCTTTCCTGGTTTGGAACTCGGTTCCTTGGTCCTGGGGAGTCACCAATGTCTGAATTTGAGCAACTGGGTGAGCTTAGTTTGACTATGAGCACTTCCACATCAAAAGTGTAATCTTGTTTACTGTCCTCACTGCAGGAGCTCTGGGGAAATACCTGCTACCATCTCCTCTGCTGAGACACAGTAAGATTTTGCATGGTCAGTGGTATTAATATCAGGCTGTCTTGCTGCAACTGAGGCTGGGCAGCTGGGTATGTCAAAGCGGCTGCTGAGACAGCGCTTCAGCCTAAATCCTGCCCCTGTGCTGTGCCTTGCAAGGCAGCTCTTTACACAGGCTGTAGCTCTGCCCACCCCAACGAGCCTTGAAGACAGAAAGACTAGCAGGGTATCACAGTGTTGCCTTGCCTGGATATGTCCCTTCTCCCCTGGCCTTTTCTTTCCTCATAAGAGGGGAAAAAAAAATTCCACTCTTCTGCTGCTCTTTCTTTTACAATCTAGTTGTACTCCCATCTCCACCCCCCCCATGTCTTCAGACTTTCTTGGGTAGTGACTAGCTAACTGATGAGGAGACTCCTGTGGTAGCTGCAATAGTCTATTTTGTGATGTATAAGGAATAAATTTTCAATCTTGGGGAACTGTTAACTCCTGCATGTACCTCGAGCCCATCTGTCAAAGGAGGAGAAAAGAGGTGGATGGTGAAGTGAGCAAAACTATCCCAAAAATCTAAATGCAAAGAAAGAACTTTATTTTCTTGTGTGTAAGGGGAGAGGTAGCTAGCTGCTTTGGTGCAGGTATCAGATGGTCGATTACATACTTTTACTTGTTCTGAAATGCTTCACAATCACAGTAGAATTTAAATAAAAAATTGTTATAGTGGGTTAAGTGGTAACATGGCATAAAGCCTGTTTTTTGATAACATTTATTCTGCTGAGTTACTTGTATTGTACACATGGACAAGAAAGCTATTTAGTCAAGTCCTTTCTGAGTGTCCTTGATGGGAAAAAAAGCCTTTAAGAGACCTATTTACTTTTATTATTCTTGGCCTGTCTTACTACTTTCTTATGCTTTAAAGGTGCTGGGATAGAAGCAAATTGGTGTATAGCAATGTGTTGTCAGGGGTTTCTTTCCTCATACTAGACAAAAAAAAAGAGGTAAAACATCTAAGTTATTCTCTCCGATTTTTGTGGGTTTTCTTGCAATCACTTTATCTCATTTGAAAATATCTGTTCTGCCTGCAAGCTGTGTGAAAAATCCATATACAGCAAAGGAAATTGATTAATGCTCCTCAGGGGAGTAGTTCTGGCTATGAAGAAACTGTTGTCAAATGCAGAATGTAAACAAACTGAAAATTTAAGATTTCCACCTGTCTAATCGTTCTTTTATGGTAATGTTGGAAGGAAAACCTGTGATAATAACAATAAGATCTCTCCCAAAAGAGGCAGGAGTCTCTTATAAGTGCTGCACTAGCATTCTGTCTTTTATTTTCTTACTCCTCCAGCCCCCACCTTGGATATTATGAGCTCAGTAGGATGCAGCATGGCCTGGGAGAATTTACCTGGGAAGTGGGCCTGCTTTGTCCTGTGAACAGCGGAGTTCAACTCTTCCTACCTGATTGACCCTTTTTTTTTCTCCTAAGAAGAGCATCCCCAAGTGTCCATAAGGATTTGGTTGTGGTTAGTAGGCTGGGTGTAGACCAGGGATCTAAAATGTTATGTAGTCAGACTTCAGAGAAATCTTTTTTTTTTTTTTTTTTTTTTTCCCTTTTGGTGTTTTCCCTTGCCAGGGTAGAAAGAGACTCTTCATCCTGCCAGAGGGAGGGAGGGATCTTTGCTCCCTCCTCACAGCAATGTGGAGTTGTGGATGGGCCACCAGAGCTCCATGCAAATGTGTTCCTCTGCCCCAGTGCCAGCTCTGCCAGCTTTCTGGACCTGGTGAGAGCCTCCTGGCAGAGCAGCACACCTGCTGTGGTTAGATTTTTGGATTCTTCTCAGCTGCAGAGGCTGAAGTATTAATATTTTGTTTGTTTGTAGCCTGGCAGATGCAGCATATACGTTAAAGCGTGGTGGTTTAGGACTGGCTCCAAACCTGAGTGCAATAACTATCCTTAATATTTTTTGTGGCTCTGTTCAGGATATCTGAGGTAAGACCATGGTTAAACCCAGTCAAAGATCCATAGAAAGCATTTCCAGCTCTATGTTTATTAAATCAGTTCTGTTCCCTTTCAGTTCTAGTTTTTCTTCCTTCCTTGATGGCAGTGAACATAGCTAAGGTGAGTGATGAAGAGTCCTTCCCTGAGACTGCTTGCGTCATTTGGCAGCGAAGATGCATTGACCAAGCGGTTGATACTTGTGGAAGTACCTTGGAGCCACCAGGGCTTGGGAAGCTAGGCTAAGATCCCGGCTTCTTCTGTGCTTCTGTCTACGTGACAGGCTCCGTATTGGCTCTAGCACAAAGATTAACCTTAGAATGGAAATTGTCTATCTATCTGGGCTGATGGCAGAAGCATCACGGCATTTGGATATGCAGAAGCACTGCCAAATGAAGATCCACAGCATGGCACTGATGTGCCCACTATGCAAACCTGTATGGTCATAGTCAAGTTGTTTACTGAAAATCTCTTAAGGAAACTCTTCAGATAGATAAAAATCTCTTCTGAAAGAAGAAGCATCTGTAGCTGTTGCACATACATTCCTAAGGAACAAAGTAATCACTGCATACCTTATCGGGTGCTATTTCTTCCTCCATTTTAACTTGGACTGTGAAGGACAAAGAAAGCTTTTTGCTTGGTGGTTTGTTTTTTTGTGGTTTTTTTTTGTTTGTTTGTTTGTTTGTTTTTCTTTCTTTTCATCTTGGGTAAAGGAAATATAGTTTGTAAACTTTTCTTTTTTTGTTTCATTAAAAGCTACAGCTAAGAAAGAAATAGCATGGCACTGTCACATCTGCAGTCCTTGTGACTTCATCCCATATGTACAAAGGACAATATTCAAACCTGTATTGCTCTATAAATTACTGTGGAGGCAGGCAGCAGGAGCTGACCTGGACCATTCTTGGTGGTGAGGGAGATGAATGGGAAACGAAGAATCCCTTTGTGGTTGCTTTGTTTGCTTCTTGAAATTGGAGGGACTGTTTGAATACTGCGTGCTTCCTAATGACTTCTGCTCCGCCGCCCCCCGCACCAGATTTAAAATATTTAACTTGGTGAAAGACTTTTGGTTTGAAATCCTCTAAGTGGGAAAGCGCTGACTGTTGGTGAGTTAAAGTGTAAAATTGGTTGTAAGTACTTGTGGGGGAACAGTGCAATGGAGCTGAACAGTACACTGGAAATGAGAGTGCTCTAAATTAAAACACATTTGTTATTTGATGTTTAGTGCTGGTTTCTAAGAGCGCAGCTAGTAAATACTGGATCCAAAGTCCATTTAAGTCAATCAAAAAATCTTATGGTAATTAATTTGGGCCAGATTTTGAGTGAATTCCTTTTTCCAAGGTGCTTTACCTTAGATTTCTATTATAAGGTATGGATCACTTTTCCTTGGATGTTTCATGAACATGATTGTATAGTGGTTTTATATGGCAGAGGTGAATCATTCTTAGATATGTATCCTAACCACTAATTAATATAAACTATGGGAAGCTATAATTAAGTAATTTTGATTCTCAGGAAGGAACAGGTAAATGTGGATTCTTTTCTTTGCATCTACACACATTTGAAATAACTTTCTTTGAAGCTTTTAAAGAGAGGAATTAAAAGCAATGTTTTGGGAAAGCTAAAAGTAAAGTTAATATTGCTGCTTAGGGCTTCCTTTTGCCTCATCAGGATTACCAGATGCTCAAATTAATTTCATTTATTGCCTAAGCTTTGTCTGACCCCTCTTTAGAGGTGAGGGTTAATCCACTGAAAAAATGACTCTGTTCTGTATTGTATGGCATTAAGTCTTGCAGAACGGGTTTGGGTTGTTGATTATATTCCATCATTCCTGTTACACTAATTAAAGAAAAGCAGTATTTGAGGTATGTAGTGGAGCTGTCTGATGCTATGGCCCAACATCATAGCATATAGTATCGAGGCATTTTTCTGTTTACCTAGAGCTGTGCTGGGAGCACTGTCTTGCAGCGCTGGAAGCTTGTGCCAGAACTGTTTCGCATCTTTCTTTACAGCTCTCCACACAGCGCACCCTCTCTGGCTCTTCTCCCTCCCTTGTGAGCTGGAAGAACATGCTGGATGTGTCTCCCCTTAGTATTTCCATTTAATTTCTGTCCGCTTTGTGAGAGCAATGAAAGAAATGCTGCTGCTTCATCCGTGCCAGGAGCGGGTCTGCTCCTTGGCCTGGCTGGGGGGATGCCGTGCTGGGTAGGGTGCTCCAGGGCTGGCCCACGGCTGCCGAGCAAGCATGGTCATCATTCCTGCTTGCTCAGGGAGGCAGTTCGCAGCCTCGTGGAGGGGTTGGACATGGGGCGGTTTGTCATGTGTATTTTTTTCTTGAAAATTCTCCTAAAGAATTGAGGACAGATATATTTTTCTTTATCTCCCATAAATATACAACTTTCCCTGCATTAAAGGACCATCAGTGGGGTGGTGAAGTCGGCTCTCAGAAGGAAGAAAATGGCAGATTTAAGATTGCCCAGGTAGTCATAGTATGACTTACCATGTGCGTACACTTTAATGCTCTCCTTCATGGTCACATTGGCCACATACAATGTTTTCTCTGAGACTCCTATTTATCCAGCACACAGGAGGGAATCTTTACCTAATGATCAGCTCTTCAGTATTTTGTTGTTGTCATTGTTGCGTGTGTACCCCAGGCTGTATTTACTACATGCTGTTGAAGTGATGCTTTCAGGATAGGATTATTAACTAACTCATGAGCTTTCCTTTGGTTCTCATTAGTATAATAGCTTAGCGTTGCTCAGGAAATAATTACTTTGCCTTCCTCACCTGCAAACTGAGGGCATATCTTTAATTTTATAATACAGAGTAACTGAGACATGGAGAAAAAAGTGTTACTTGGAGTGCCTGATTTAAAAGGCTTTTATTTTGAAGTCCTTAGTATTACATATCTTCAGGAATGGATCAAAGAAAGGGTCATCACATTTTTCTGACATATGAAGACAAGGAAGAAGGGCTGGGTTTTTTTCCCCTCTAATGTCATTCTTGTAAATTGCAGATCTGTCTGATTTGAAGTTCAGTTGGAGAAAGACAACATTTAATGTAAAGAGGGTCACATATTGGAGGGTGTTAAAGAACCTTAAAAGTAGTCAGTCCCATCACTATTTAGGTCTTCGTTTTATCAGGAAGATGTTTGCTCTTTCTCTGCTGTTTGCGTCCGCTCTGAGCTAGTGATGCTCTGCGCACTCACTTGTGGCTGTGGAGGGAGATGGTTGCTGCCCCCTCCATACCAACCCAGGCCAGAATTACAGTCCTTGCAGCAATGAAGTCTAAGAGATGGCATTAGGATGCTTCCCACTTTTCCCTTTTCTGAACATTGTTTGCTGGAGCTCCTGGGGCTTTTTGGATGCATGGCACCAAGCAAGGCTGGCTAGCCCATGGTGTGGGAGTGGGTGCCCAGGGCAGCTCTTGGGCAGCCTGGTAGTCCCAGAGTGTGACGCAGGATGGCACCGTGGCTGGTGTTCCTCCAAACTGCATCAGGGGAGAAATGGTGTTACCATCTTGTTCCATGTGATCTCATAGTAACTTTTCAGTTCAGTCAGCATTTTTGCATTGTTTTCCTGGGATCTAAAGTAAAATGGTAATAATTATATTTGACTGCGGTTTTTTTCCTTACAAAGTTGTGGGTGGGTTTTTTTGTGGGTTTTTGTTTTTGGTTTTGTTTTTTTTTTTAAGGGCATAAGGGCTTGGCGGGGGTAGAGTGTCTCAGTCCACCCTTGTGACTGTGACAGCGTGAAAACGGATGTTTGCATATGGATATAAAGCAGTTAAATGGGGACCAGTTAGATTTACAGTTGCTTTAATTTTTGTTTTTGCAGCTAGAAGAATGTAAAGGGCTTTAGTGTAAGGAGAGCCATGGCCAGAGTGATCTACCTCACCTGGTAGATGAACGCTTTCTGACTACACTATAATACCCAACCAATGCAGAAACATAAATCATAGTTCTTCTCAGTGAACTGTGTTGTGAAGGCCAGTGGATATGGTATGACTGTATTAGCATGTGTCCTTGTGAGTGAGTTGAGAGATGTGTATTGCAGTGATATGAAGAATGATTTTTGTATGCATTAATACATTAATCTTTTATGTAGATTGGGCAGGTAAGGAAGGTTGTTTGCAGGGCAAAACAAATTAAGCGTATGTGTTTTGTTCCATCAGTTTCCTTGCTTATATCCTTGATTTGTATTCTGTCAAGAATTCATAGCACCTGTACCTATGCAACTGTGTCGGATGTGTACTTAGCATCTGTTTATTTTCTGCCAGTTTTTGTAACTCACTGACATTTGTTCTTTCTATCCCTTTTTAAGCAATGACTACAGAAAAAGAAATAAATTGAAAAGACCACAAATGTCAAGAAAAAGTACAAAATTCAAAGAAAAAAGAACCTAAAGTAAAAATGTCCCATCTGAGACGGAGCAATGGGAAACGGAGTGGTGTTTTTTCGCTACACTATACTCTGCTGTGGTCCATCCACTGTTTGAGAAGAAATTGATTAAACCAAATGTGAACTCGATATATCTTGTTTTGTTGGCAGTGGCAAGGCTGGACCTGATGGACATCTGAAGTAGTATCTTGTTTTGGACTCCAAAGCTATTTTGTTATGGATCCCGGGATGAAAAAGCAGCACTGTAAGGGTAGTGGCAGAGATGCAGTTCCTGGTGGAGGGGTGCGTTTCAGTGGTGTTCAGTTTTATCTGGGACAACATAGGAAGTGCGTACAACAGCAAGCACTGCTGCTGGTGAGAACTGGCTTTGCCCTCCTGGTAGCTGGGTAGACTGAAGGCTTTGACTGCAGTCAGTCTCATCTAAGATTGGAAGATGGGTCTTCAGTCTCCTGTTTAATTTTATTAATTAAAATAGTTTTTCTGACAGGTTAAATAGTAAATTAAACATTGTATTTATTAGGTAGTCTTCTAACACCATGAATTTAGATTTGTTGTTTTGTTCTTCTGCCCCTTCCTGCATGGGTACCTCTGTGACAGCATCGAGTAGAGGATACTGAAATTGGTGTATAGAGGAAAACTGTTACTGGGCCACAGTCATGAGCTAACTATTTCACATGGCAGAAAGCGAGAAAGACATGAATTGCCTACCTACAGATTTCTAAGTCAGCAAAACATAGTATTTGCTGCAAACGCATGATTCTTTAACACAAAAATTTATTTTTGAAGAAGTGCTGTGCTGTCAGAGGGTGAGATATGGGTGTGTTAAAGTATGACTTTGTCTTGTGCTTCCGCTAAGCGCTTTGTGCTCTGTAAGTGGCGTTTCTATTCAGCGTTGCTGAAGCCATGCTGACCTTGACAAGGAAACCCAAGGAAAGAAAAACAAAATGTGTGAATGCAAACTGTAGGCTCCCTGGCCTGACATATATTGAGTAACAGAATCCAGGGATTTTAAGAGATCATGAACGAGTCCACTGCGCAGTGCTAGTGGGGCTTAAAAGAAGGAAAAATTTGTTCTGGGTATTAGCAGGAGTTGTGTACATAAGATTCAGGTGTAGCTCTGTGTGTAGTATTGATGAAACCTCACCAGAGAGCCGTATTCAAGTTTTGTGCAGCACGGTTTAAGAAAAAGCACATTGAAAGTGGTTGAAAGAGAGGTTCTTGAGAGGACTGGAAGACTTAATTGTGAGGGAAGCGGGGAAATCACTGGGTTTGAGTTGCCCCTGTCCTGAGTCTGTTTGCTTTTGGCATGCAGCGACCTGGCAGGTGGAAGGCTGCTGTTGTGTCGCCAAGGGTTGCGTTCCCCTGGCCTTTCTAAGGATGCTCGTGGGAGGTCAAACCACCTTCTCTGCCAGAGAAGCTGTCTGAGAAGCTGAGGCACTCCTCTGCCTTTACACTTGGGAGACCTCTCACTGCATCACTGAATTTTTAAGGTACTGAACCTTTGGTAGGAGTGTTGCTTCTGAAGTCACCTTGCTGTGAAGCACTTAGGAGGCCCAGTTTGGTGCCTTTCTTCAAGGTCCTGCTCGCTGTCACTCACTGCACCGTGTATCTTCTCTTAGCAGGCAGGATTAAAACTCTTCACTGAGTCAAGTCACTCATTTGCATTAATATATCTCCTCTTGGTGATCACAAAAGACACATAAATTGCAAATATAAGTACCAAAATGAAACAAAATACAGTAATATACTCCTGCAGCCACTGATCTTAATAGTAATTTACGATTGTTTCTTCTTAAGTCTCCACTCCACCCGCCCGATCCTCAGGGTTACAGTTCCCTCACGGCCCCAGTTCAAGAAAGCAGTTAAATATTGGTCTTAGGGATATTGTTATTCAAGACAAGCCTTTTAATATTTTCCTAGTGTTAAACCCCATGAGAACAGGACTTAATCCCCTGCTTGAACTTTAGCATGTCCTTTTCTATTCTGAATATGGATGCTTTTTAAATTGAAGCCTGATTGGATAACTGTGTGGGGAAAAAATATTTGCAGTAATTTTTCTCTTCCAAAGTTACTGTTTATGCAGTAGAGCTGCAGACTGTTCTGTTCAGAATTTTTTGGTAAGAAATAACGTACCTCAAAGTTTCTTATGTTTTGTGCACCCTATCAAGTAAACCAAAAGCATGTAGCTACACCATTTGTTACCATTCATTGCTGCTAGGGTTTGAAGTTGTTGCATACAGGTCAGCGACCGCTGTGCAGTTGAATGTACATATCTGGCTGGAATGATTTTGCTGCCTTGTTTTTGCACGGCTTCCCTTTTATTTTAGACTCAAATACCTGAATCACAAAAGACACGCACTGTGGTGCAGAAGCCTGGCTCCTGTGCCGTGTGTTGTATTTCCAGTGTGGGAGAGCAATGAGGATAGGCAGTGTGTTTTGCTCTGCTGCTGTCACCCACCCAGCCGTGCTGTGTGGGCTGAAGGGAACTGTCCTTGCAGATTTTAAACACCCTTATGTTTCATTTTTATTTCTCATTGGTTTTATTTCTCAGAAGAAAGAGCAAGAAAAAGAAGGGAAGAGGTGAGAGAGTCTTGGAAAAGCAGGGGAATGGGGGCAAGCTGAGCACGTGTTTGTTTTGTTAATGTACTGAGAAGCCCCATCAGGGTGGCACATGCAGCTTTTGGTGAGGGTGGAGAGCTCTGTGTCTCACCGTAGGCGTCCTGTCATCTGAAATAAGGAGGTGCTCAGCTGGGTGCTGGAAGGGGAAAACTGCCTGCGATATGGAGTCAAGGTGATAGAGGAGCTTTGTAGAGAGATCTGAGTACTAAGGTAAAAAGGCAAATATCCTGGAAAATAACTTTAGCTGCTGCTGTCCAAAGAAAAGAGACTCTAGCAAGGAAGGGGTACGCAGAAAGATATGTGGCAAGAAGGATAGTCTGGAGAGATGGAACTAACACGGGAGACAGAGCTACAGGAGTAACAGCTCTTGGAGATTTGATAGGTAAGGGGAGAAGGTAGGCGCTACAAAACAAATATGTTGGATTTACTGATTCACAATGTTTTACCTCATGTCCCTTCTACATTCTACAAGTCTCACAAAATGTAAATCCAGAGGCAAGTTGACTCGTTGTAAGGAAGAGCATGAATGAACACGCATCACACTCTCTAAACAATTTTTAGGGGGGAAAAAACACAAGACGCATTTGGTGTGCGTTCTTCAGAGAAGGCTTGTCAGTGAAGACCTTGATAATGCTCTCACTAGTGTAATAGGAAAACTATGTATTCATCATCCAGGGAATCAATGCTTAGAGTCTACAATAAATGAGGCTTGTGCTCACTTAAGGGACTACTAAGTCTGTGGCAAACTGGCAATTAATGTCATTAATGATTAATGTTTGATTGTGTTAGAAGCTGTATTTAATGATTAATAGCAACATCAATGTATATTTATAAAAGAAGTTAATGGCTGTAGAACAGTTTACTGGCTGAGGAGAAAATTAGTTGCTTCCTGTTAAATATCAAGTTAATGCTGCCTTAGTCAGAGATGTATTTGTAAGTTGGCAGCATTGTTTACTTGTAAAATCAACATAAGTTTGAGAAATTGCCATAAACACATTTCACAAAATTAGATAAATAGAGCTGAAAGAGAACCTGAAATTTGTGTTGTCTCTCTCAATATCTGTAAGTGAACTTAGTTTTGTATTAATGTTTTTCTCATCCTTATCATGGCTCAATGAAAATGAGCATTAAAAAGTTCAGTAAGAGGGAGAACTGCTTTTAAGTCAAACACTCCCAAGTGTTTTGCTGATCTGTAGTGACGAAAGAGAAACACTGCTCTGTGCTTTCTCAGCCCGTGCAATTGCATGTTAGTTTCTTTCATGTGACTTAAACTGTGGAATTGCTACTCTTAGATTCTTTATTTTATTCACATAAAGATTATTCACGTAAGGATTATTCTTTGATTGTGCAACACAAAATGAATGAAATCATACATGTTTTGAGCTGATTTTCCAAAGTTGTCATTTCAATAATCAAAATTGGATTGCTGTCCCAGTGACCCTAAATTTTGTTTAAATGAAAATACTTAAGCAGCACAACTCTATGCAAGAGAAGGAGGTGCCATGGTGAAGACAATACTGTGTTTGCATATTTGTTTAGCTTTTCAATACACACTCTTATCCCAGGCAAAAGTAGTGTCTCCAGACCTGTATTCCTGGTTTAGCTTGGAAGGGCAGGGTTTATATTACAGGCACTCTGAAAACTAAACAGACAGATCACCTTTTTGTTATTTGAGAGTTTAAGCAAGATTTAACAGTCTCTAAGACTTGAGTGTTATGATGGGCTTGAGACTGTATAGGAAGCTGCTGTAGGTACAGAGACTGCCCTTGGTTATAATTATTCTTCCGAGCTTTGTAAGGCAGCCAGGCGGTGGTTCTCTGCATCGTTCCCCCTCCTTGGAAGCTGGATGTTGCACTATAGCAGTGCCAGGGGAAGGGGACAGTTGACTTCTTTTTCACTAAATTTCTTGGAGATAGTCTTCGCATCTGGCATGTCTCTTTAGGAACTGCTTCCCAGGGAAGGCTTTTAGACTCAGCATGGGCAGTGTATAGGAAGTGCAACGCATAAGCTTTATCTTGGGCTCTTCCAGTAAGTTCAGGTGACCTTGGGTAAATTGCTTCATATCTTCATGGTTTTGTTTCCTATCCGGCTCTCTGCCCTTCTTGTTTGTTTAGTTGGGATGGTATCTTTTACTGAGCACAATGGAAAGCTCATCTTAGGTGGTCATCAAAGTATTATCTTAATACAAATGAAAAAGAGGATTTTTTTCGTCTTTAGTTGTAGAACATAATACTGAAATGAAGGGAAACTGAATTTTTCATTTTAGGACAAATGCAGTGTTTCTGACATGTCAAAGTAGTTTATTCTGATGTATCTGAAGCTAATTGTGTTGACATTTGCAAAAATGTGTTGGTTTCCCTCTCCAAGGACAGCGAAGTTCTCAAAACAGGGCCTGGAGCTACGTTCGCCTTTCTGCAAGGGCTGAGTTAGCTTGAACTGAGGGCACTGCGCAGGGTTTTCATTCCTGTCGGAAGGGCTGTGAAGCCAGCTTCCAGCCCTCGAATGGCAGGCCACTGAGCAGCCACCATCCTTTGTCTGGTTCAGAGCAAGAATTTAAATCAGGATTTCCAAGATTTCTCCTGTGGGGGACGAGAGCAGTGCCAACAGAACAATGTGGATCCTCCGCAGCCAGGGAGGGGCCAGGGTCATTGGGTAAAAGGGAACAGTGGTTTGCAAATTTAGCGTTAATTTGGGGGTGGGCAGGTGTTTATTACAAGAGCTTGAAAATTTAATGTTGTGGAAATGTCAGTATAGTTTATTCAGGAAATGCTGGAATAAACTGTTAAGAGATTTTTTTTTTTTTTTTTTTTTTGGTAATGTTTTGCAGAACCTGAACCAAATGAGCCCAACAATTTGAAAATATTTTCTCTTTTGTTGCAGTCAAAGTGTTGGGCAAAATTCACTTGTATATACCTGTTGTTTTGGTTACCCTGAAGTACCAGTCCTGACAAAATGAATTGTCTAAAACAAAAGCTGAAAAATATTAAGTCTGGTTCTCATCTTACAGCCAAATGTCAACTGTGTTTTCTACTGCCTATGCATTTTATAAATTAATTCAGTGTTTACATGAATTAAAAATAAGACTGTTAGCATAAAGCTTTCTGATAATATAAAAAAACTTTTCATCTCCATTGCATTTCCTTGATTGCAGTACGCACAGCACAGTTGTCATTGAACAGTAACAGTAGTGAACTGATTATCATTCACAAAGTGGTTTGAGACTGAAAAGTTAGAAATACGGAGTGGGAATGACATTTATAGTGTTGGCTGTGAAATACTCATGGAAATCCACTTCTTTCATAAATATTAATTTGACATTGGTTTAGCATTTAATAAGTGGAATTTCTCAGGATGATAAAGATGCTTTATTACATCTGGATAGCCTTAGGAAATATTTCTGTCTGCCATTTAAAAAAAAAGTATGAAAAAGATATGAAAAGGTTTTAAGTTATGAAAAGTAAAAGAGGGTTGAATGTGAAGTTAATCAGGGTTTAGAGTATATAAAGTAGGGGCAAATTCTTCTCTACATTTACATAAATGGAGTCAAAGCCCATTCTGAGTGAAAAGGGAATGCAACTTGATTTCTTTCTCAATTTGTCAAATGTCTTCAAGGCATCGTTGCCCAGAGTTTGAAAATGCCTGTGTGCAAAGTGCAGGCTTTGTTTTACTGTAGCGCATATAAAAATGTCTTAACTGAGGGACCAAAACTACTCAGAGGTGACCTTTTGATTCCTTGACTGCTTTAAAGGCAAGTTATTTTCTAGCCTGTTGCTTTTGGGCTATGTTGGATGCTGCAGTACACAGTAAGAACTGCTGCTTATTTGTGTTGCTGTTAGCAGTTCTCATTATAATGTAGGCTACATAGTAAGTTACACTATTTTGTTGTATGCTTAAGAGTGAATCATATGGTCGCTACCACTAATAGGCTGCCGAAAGAGGACCTACGAGTATTTAAGAAATGTTAAGCTGAGTTACTTTTGTGTCTTTAATCATTTTTGTGTGTAAAATAATGCCAGTACGTGAGTTGTGCAAGCATAAATGTCTTAGACCGTGAGAAAAGATAAAACCAAGAAAGAACGTTAAGGGCAGTATAATAGTATTTAATGTTCTTATTGTGCTTTCAATACCCACAGCGTTCCAGCAATGTTGGTCTTTGCAAGCTCCAGGGAGATAGCTTGTAGTAATGCTTTCCCCATTTTAGAGGGGACATTTTGACTACCAGTCTGTCCTACCTGATGGGTCCCTTGTTCTGAGCAGCAAAGCAAAGTAGCTTCAGCGTGAGCTTCCTTTAGTGGCTTATCTGCGTGCGTGGCTTCCCACCCGGTGCCAGCAGAATCAGGGGTGCCCTTCCAGAGGTTTTGTTTGCACTCTTGAGAAGTGCAAGCCTGGTCTGGGCTGAAATCTTGGTCCGCACGTGGAGCCTCTCTATAAACTTTAATGAAGTCACTTCATCTTTGTTTCCCTGTTAAGTGGACCTGCAGTTTTCCGAACCGAGTTTCCTGAAAAAGGAATGTTTCCAGAGAGAGGAATGCTTCCAGAATGGTTCTTCATTCTTTGTTTCCTTCTGTTGCTTTTTCTTGCCACATTATTTTATGGTATTTTCCAGGTCATAGGTTTGTTGTCATAGTGATGATACTAATCTTTGTAAAAATAATAAAGTTATTTAATTTTTTGACAGCAGGAAGAGAAAGTAGATCAAGTTGTTGATATGCAATATCATAAGTATTCTTCTTGGCAGGAAACTCGTACAGATGAGAGGTCTCCTAACAAAACCCAGACGTCTATCTTCATGGGGAGATTTTAATCAAGTTTTAGATTAATAAAGGTTAAGACTGTTTAAAGCTGTTGTTTACTTGTCTTTTCTAAATCCATGCCTCCTTTTTTAAGGCACGTGGTACTACATTTCCTTTAAAAAAAACAAAAGCTAACAAACAAAAAACCCACCCTTAAATCAGAAGCTAAAAACATGTTTCTGCAGTGTTCCTTAGTAACTATTTTGGTTTGACATTTTAATTATAACCCAAAGGCCTCAACATCACTTTAAACCTGGTACCTATATATAGTAGAGAATTGTCTTTACTCCCAAGAGCTTGCAGTCATAAGAGGACAGCCAAAGCAGGTGTTTGAAGAAAGCATGCAGACTGGGGTCACTTAAGCTGAACCCGCACACGCAAAGCTGCCAGTGCTGCCTTGTATCATAACTTCCTACTAGCGCAAGGTGCAGTTGGTCTTGTTGTTATAGATACAGTGGTTCAAACTTGTTTTCATATGAGTAGTCTGTTCACTGTACAAGGCAGGCAAAGCTGGCTCAGCCAGGAGATAAGTTTGTTTGATAATTCACTGCTTTCTTGTTGTGCTTTAGTTGTATAGATTTTTTTTTTTTTTCCCCTGGACTTTAACCTCTTGGGTTCAATTTCTTCTTGCTGGGGACATAGTTCAGACCAAAGACATTTAGAAAAGATTTTATTGAAAATCCCAACTAAAATAGCTCAATCTTGTGAGAATGCACAAGAGAGGTAACAGCTGCAGATAGCTCCATGAGAAAGATCCTTCCAGCTATCCCAGGACGCTTCGAGTACGATGGGAATGCCTGGAGGGGTATTTTATGAAGAGAGTCCTTTTTAGCTTGTGAATTTGTAACCCATTTTGGCTTCTGACATATAACAGCTGGGAAAAGTTGTTTTTCTTTAAAACCCTGGGGGAGGTTCCTCTAACAAGGTAACAAATGCAATGATAGGAACCTTACTGTGAAATTGCAATTAAAGGCAAATGGTTTATATCACCATTGAAGGCAGCTACTAAGTTAGTCCTGAACACCCTCCTTACCTTTATTTTGAGGTAAACTAAGTAATGTGACTCATCTCCGCAAATGTCACCTTGCAGGAAAACACACCTTTGCTGTCAGTGAAGAGCAGTGGTCGGTTCCTCTTCCACCGCAGAGCCCAGGGCGCGCTGTACCTGCAGCACCCAGGTCACTGCAGTGACTTCTCTCTGAAAGCATTTAACCCCTGAGTTCCAGTTGCTGTGTTGCCCCTTTACCCCTGAGGATAGTATGCATTGCTACTAATGTGGGATGAGATGGTTTCCATTTTATTATGAGGTCTAATAATCTTTTTTTCATTGGGGGGAGGGGGGAAGGTTTAGAATTAGCTGAGTTGTAGTTTTAGAAAAAAATGAGCCTCTTGCATGTTCCTCTCAGCTGTGAAACATAGTTGGCTGGTACCCTGTGCATATCCTGGCTGTTAGGGCTAATGATCTCTGAAAACACAGAAGAGCGACAGTTACTGCAGGATCAGAAATCCCAGCAATGCATAGTTTGGTCCTTGACTGACTGTTATAAAAAGCATCTTTGTAGGAAAGTGAGCAGGCTATACTCCAGAATGCCCATTCGTTGTATTTCTTTGACATGCTTTGAATGAATGCTGAATTTGATAAATTTTTGGTTAGCGTATTGTGGTTTTTTTATGGTTTTGCCCCCCCCCCCCAATCTGGATTCAGATATATTTGAATTTAGCTATTTATCTAAATTATTTCTCTCAGAACATCATCTTAGCATGAAAATGAAAGTAGAAGCTATTTAGAGGTATATGTGGATAAACTATAGTGCTAAGTTTGATCATATGCCCTTAAAAACATAAGAATTGTCAATTACTCATTCTTTTCACAACATCACTATTCAAATGTTAATGTGCTACCATGAATTTAAGAGTGAGCGAAAATATTCATATCCCTCTCAGATTTTCTGAAAGTGCTAAATGTAACTGATGATAGTTTTCTTTTACTTTGTTGGGTCATGGACAGGAGGTGGCAACAGGTGGATAATTCCTGGTTTGGGCAAGGTATAAAAATAACCACAACTGCTTGTTCTTCTGGTTTAAATACACTGTTAAATGACACTTATATTTATTGTCCTGTTCATGATCCACTTAAGATACGCACGACTGAATTATTTACAAGAGGAAGACCCTAGGGACAATGGGGCTCAGAAGTGGGCCTTTTATCTCTAGGTTGAAAGTTCAAATTGAACCCAGCTTGGAAGGCTGTTTTAGCATATGGTAAACTGGATAGTTAATGCTCTCGTACAGCTAAAGCTTAAACTTCCAGCAGGGTGCCCAGGCATCCAAGAGAGAGCTGAGGATGGCTGGGGCACTGCACGCTTTGCTTCTCTTTTCACTTGGGGTACATGGCCTTGGAAGTGAGACTGGGGCAGTATTTTGAACAATCTGTAGCAGTGGGATCTTGGTTATGAGTCCAGTCAGAGCCCAGCAGCTGGAAGAGAGAGAGAGGCTCTAACTGTGATCACATTCGCCCAATCTGTGTTTTGATGAAGTAGCAAAATAGTATTTTAACTATCACTGAAGGTGGGTTTTGCCTTCCCAGTTGTACTGCTCTACTTTCCAGCCTGCAGGTTAATTTTAAATTTTAAAAGTATTTCTCAAGTGAAGTCTGAATATGAAACCTCCTTTTAAGGGCCTCCCTCTTCAGGTAAATTGGCTGAGTACTGTGTCCATGCATGATGCTTTTAGTTTTTTCCCAAATAAGGCTTTTGTTTTGTGTGTGTGGTAGTCACACTAATACCTTTTCTTGGGTTTTTTTTGACTAGTTTTATTTAAATCTTTGTGGAGGCAAAGAGTGTATTGAGAGGTGGCAGAAAGTGACTGTTTAGTATTACTCTTCTGGTTAATAATTAAAATAACAGGGAAAGCCAGTTGAAATGAGCACTTATTTTTCTTCCAATTATGACTAGATAAAACTTTAAGCAGTAAGAAGCAATAGAGAAGACTACAGCATTCAGAACTTAACCACTCATCAAGAAAAGGCCTTGTTATTACTCAGACTGATTTGCCATCTGCTAGATTTTAATCTCTAGGTGTTCATGTAAGAGAGCCATTAAAAATTTGGCAATATGCTTGTGATTACAGGGTTAGGTCTCTTCTTTTTTTCCCTTTTCGTTGCAAATTAGCTCCTTCAAAATAAAACCTAGTTAAAGTAATGCTGGGGTGCTAGTCCTATAATATCTTGTGCCACTTCACTATCTGTATTGGTTTGAAATGTAGTAATGGATTAATTCAATTCTTTGGATTTTATAGTCAATATAACACATACCGCTTTCCATTCCTGCGTGCTTTATGAATGTGGTGCTATGTGCGTTAATGGGTTCACATCATCGTACATCTTGTTAAAATCAGGTATGCTAGGACTTGCTATGTTAGAAGGACAACTGCCTTAAAATTAGGACCCCAAAAGCAATAATTTCATTAAAAAAATCAAATGCATTATAATTGTATTTAAATAAAACTTAAAAAATGCGAAGTGCCAGATTATGATAGAAGATGTTTTCTTCATTCTTTTTGTTCTGCTTTTATAGGAAGTAGGCAAGAAAGTGGGCTAAAAGACATTCACTCTTCTTAAAACAAACAAACCCCAACCAAACACCCCCCTCCCAACCAAACAGAAAAAAACAAAACCTTTTGAAGACTTTCTGGAGACTACTGCTGTTTGTGGGTGGAGACCAGACAAGACGAAATCAGTCAGTAACACATCTAAGATGACCCATATCTTTAACATGGAATGAAAATGTTAGTCTTGACATCTTGTGCATTTTGAAAATCAGATTAGTGGAAAAAAGAAGTGGCTTGAGCCATGCACGCAGTTTGTAGGCTTGTCTGATTTAAAATTGTATGTACCTGTTAAAATAACTGAGAACCAAGAAGGCAGGGATTTACACAGATCAAAAGGCCTGCTAAGTAGAAAAGCTCTATGGCTTCCTTAATGTAGAGCTGAAAAATGGTAGTGTTGAGATAAAAGGAGTTTACCTACTGCTGATTTTGCAATGGAAGGTTTATTGACTTTTCACAGACATCAAATAAGTGTTCACTTGCTTTTTAAGTTATTGCCATGCTGATGAGCTGAAGGGGCCTCTATCCCTCAGTGCAGAGCCCACTGAAGCTGTCGGAGTGCCTAGCAGTGCTAGGCTCAGCCTGCATCCCCACCCACCCCGATTCAAAGCCTGATTATTCAAAATACGGCAATGGGCCTGGGCTGCAGCAATGTACAGACTGCTCTAGGAAGGGCAGTTAACTCTGGGACAGCGCTCAGGTTGTCAGTGAAACTCTAGACTCAGCAAAGGGATTGTCATTTGTCCTCACCATGTGTTATCAACTTTGAGAGCAAGCTTGGGATGGCAGATTTGCTGAGCTGCATGCATATTCTAGAGAAAACCAAGGGACTGCATTGGCCTTGGTGGAGATTTGAGCACTGACAGTAGAAGCAAACTGCTGTAGAGAAAGAAAAATTTTTGAAGATCAGTAAGTCCTTGATGCTTTTGCTGCTTAAATGTTTTTGCATTTCTAAATATGAGTAGATTACTAACATTTTTATTTCGTTTAGGAGAATAACTCATCAGTATCCCTTAGATAAAAATTGCTTTACCTATTTGAAGGCAAGTATGTGGAGATCAAGGCAGTCAAGTCTACTTTGCAGGATGACAGCCTTGCTTTTGCAGGTACAGCTGTCTGGTCCCATGAGCTACCTCTTTTGGGGAAGGTACATGCCATACTGACACTGGCCCAGCACTTTGAAACTAGTATAAACCACGTCTAGAAGAGGATTTTAGACAGAACAGAAATGTTGCAAGTAATCCTACTGCTGCACTTTATCTGCAAACTTGTCTTGTGTGGGACTGGCCCTGCTGGTTCTGGGAGAAGATAAAACTGAGAAATTTCTTCTTAGAAATGTGTGTGCACTCACTTGTGTATACAGGGACCTGCATCAAATGGTTTTTCCATGTTTGGTGGTGGAGTTTCTGCCAGACCATTTGGCACACATTTAATCAGGGATTAGAAGAGAAAGGAAATGTCCTTGAAAAAACTTAAGCAGTTAGAAAACACTTTGAAGTTACATTGCTGTTGCTTTCTTCTTTGATCTCCAGATGAACCAGTCATTTTTATTCCCATGCATGCAATTATTAATTGCTTTTATATTTAATGTTTTAAGGGGGAACACTGTTTTACCTTTAATCAGCAGTAAAAGTGCTGTGATCCCATCGGTTCACTTTGGAGCAGCAGAACTCACTCAGGTAATAACATAACGAGCTTTAGTTTTTTCCTAGAGAATTGTGGCCCTGTAGCTGTCACTTGTAACAGTGAATCCTCAGCTTACATCCTGTTCCTTCTCCAAGGTTTTAACCTTAAGATTGTACATTACAGTACCTCATTGTTAAATATTACAATTTGTATTTATTTTGTCTATAGCAGGGACTTTCTCACAGTGAGAGAGGAGAGCTATGGAAATACCCAGTTTCCCCAGGTATAGTTAAAAAGAAGTGGGACGGGAAAGTTGTTATTCATGCCCCCTGTTAGTCATTTGTATCCTGGATCCACCATAAGACACACTTGCAGCATAGTTCTTAAATATTTGCAATGTAAAAACACAAACAGTTTAGCACAAAGACCCAATTTCATAAACAGTTCTAGAAACCAGACCACCAAAGTGAAATCTAATTATTGTTTCAATCCGAACACTAAGCGTGTTCCGCAGAAATCAGCCCATCTCAGAGAAGGAAACGGAGCTGCCATCCAAGCCAGTAAAATTCTCAAGAGGCTAATGTTTTGTGAGGCTCCCCCGCTGTCACCCAGACTACTGACTCTAAGAAATACTGACAGATACAAATGCATGGTGTCCTTCACTCTACTTGGAACCACTTTAGATTGGCTGCGGACTTGGGCAAATATTGATGTAGGGGTTACACACAGGTCACACTTTCAAATTTGCCAGTTTGAGGGCTACAACATCATTTTTATAACTAAAAAGTGAGGTTGTTTTTTTTTTAAGTCATCACTTTGAGCTGCGCTTAGATTTGGTCCTCCTACTCTCAATTTATAGTTCTTTAAAGTGATTTCTCTCCTGTTTGCAATAAAAGTGAAATGGTCTAAGAATATTTTCAGTAACGTTTTTCGTACAAGCAATGGAGTTCACTTTGTATGTGGTGCTTAAAAGCCATTAAATAGTACTGGCTTTTCTTTGCGACACCAGAATGCAGCAGTTGGGGCTGTTTGCCCTGAATTACGACACAGACTGCGGGACTTGATAAGAAAGCACTGTGTGGGAGCAAGATAAAATTACATCCTTGGGATTATACTAAAAATACATTTGTGAAAACAGTGTTTTCATGCCACGGTTTGGTTTAACCTGTCCTTGAAGACATCACACCTCTTCTTCCCTAGTACTGCTTTATCTTGCTTCACAGATGGCATATGGGGAAAATAAAGCACAGTGATAATGGTCGGTGTCCTGCGTATCAGAAGCTTTGCAAGCAGCGGTTGCACACTGTGTTTATAACCTCAGGCACTGCATGATTTTTATATTTATCCCTGCTTGTCAGACCAGGATTCCCACTGGGTATAAGGGCTTGTTTGGGCTTCTCTCTTAGCAGCAATAGAGGAAATGATGTCTGGTTTTTGGAGCACCTTGCTGGAGCGTTGCCTCTATACCTGTATTCTAGAAATGACAGTGGGCTCAAAGTTAAGGTAGTATTATGAAAACAAATAGGCACGGGAGCATTCTAAAAAAAACATAGATTTTTGTTTTGCATTAAAAAAAAAGTTAATCAGAATATTTGCTCCTGGGAGCTTGATGTATAAAAACCAGTATGAAGTAAGAAAGATTTGACTCCTCTTCGTCATAAATCAAGGTGTGAAGATTGTTCGCCCTCTTTTAATTGCCATTATGCTCAGGCTGTGGAGTCCTATGTATCTTAAGTCTCTCCCAGGATCTTGAGGTGCATGTGAATTTGCATACAAATGTTGAACCTTAACCTAATATCTATCTAGCCTGGGAGAGGGAGGAGAAATCTACACATCTCACTCTGGCTTTACATCTTTGGAACATTTTGTATATCCAGATTACGTTGTTTTTCTTGGTTAGAAATGAATCATCTCATTTTTAAAAAAGTGCATGCCCGCATTCAACTTGGTGCCTGGAACTGAATTACTCTTAGGAGAGAGAAGGATTCAGTCCTCTAGATGTGGTTTGTTGTTGTAGTCAGAACCTGAAAGCGGGGAAAAAAGCACTGAAAGTTTGTGTTTCCAAGTGTGTTCTGGAGTGAGATGCTGCTGCTGCTGCTTTTGGCTGTGCTGTTGTTGCATCTTTGTCTCTTCAGGGCTTCAGGTAACCAACACCGTGAGCTGAAGAATTAGAGATGCTTAATGTTTTACTGCAAAGCTCCCTTGTCTTAGGATAAAATCGGGTAGATAGGGTTATGTGATGCTGCACAGACTTCAGATGGTCATGTCAGATGGACCTTGTGTATTTTAACTAGTAACACTGAACACATCGTGGCCTGTGCTTGGATTATGTGATCTTCCAAATGTTTGGAGCTAATAAAAGTATTTTATGGACAGCAAAACTATCATAGGATTATTCAAAAAATTATACTTAGTCTGCGACATGAAATAGGCGTTAATATTAAACCACATCTTGTACGTAGACATATGCAATAGAAATGGACCCGGGCCCTAACAAGTGCTCAGAGGAGGTGTCGTATGGTGGTTGTGATAGTGACCGGCCAGTTTGACTTCCAAGAAATACTGCTGATGGTAAGAGAGATTGACAGAGAGTCCTATGTATGCATCATACTTCCGTAGGGCTCCTCAGTCGCTCCCCCTGTGCATGACAAAGACTGGGTCTAGCACTCAATGAGTCTAGAGTCTGAGTATCTCTCAATCTGCAAGAAGGGCGCAGTGTTTGGTCTGATCTGCATTCAAGGAAGGCTTCCCATGGCTTCACCTGGCTTTAGTTCAAAGCAATGAGATTGGAGGGAAACACAACCGTGCTAATAGGAAAGAGTAAGATTTGGTGGTGCATCCCTTTTCCAGTTTGATTTTTTACTTACTCCCTGTTCCTATTCATGCTCATTCCACCTCTGTCAGTAACCATGAAACAGAATCAGTCTTCTATGAAATGAAAATGAAAGATTAGAGAGATGAATAGGCAACAATTATCTAAAGCCTCTCTGAGAGCCATAATAAAATTGAAACAGTCTTTTATCTCTGCATCCACTGAAGTTGTTCCTTTAAATGAGAAAATGGGGTATTACTGTCAGCATTAGTTGCGCATGGTGAGATACTGTGAATTTGGAGGAGTCCAAATGGGTCAAGTCTGTGGTGCGGTACTCCCAGGGCTATATAACTCATGAGAACTACATAGAACAGGTTTCTAAATGTTGTCCTAGAGCAAGCAGAGTACATATTAATTAGGTGGAGATGAAAACAGACCTTTCAAACTTCTCTTTTCATCACTGAACTATGTTATTTTATTTTCCCCTAAGCAGTGGTTGTGGCAAGAAGGGCTAGAGCAGGGGCTGGTGGAATGAGTGCTTGTTGGGCTTGACTGTTTAAAAACATTGTAAATGTATTTCAGTAAAGAAACAGTCAAAGCAGCATCCATTTAGGAGAAACTATTTAAGAAGCAAGTCTTCCTGCCTTCACCGCCTCCAGAGCAGCCTGGGCTGCAAGCTGTGAGGGCAGCAGCCCTGAAGGATGAAAGGGGCTGAGGGGCTGGCAGTGGGCAGAGCTGAGCAGGGTAGGGAGCGGGAGAGAGAGCGGCAGGCTAGGAGCTACCTTCAGCTTTCCCAGAAGGACAGAACAAATTTGGGGTGAGGTGTCGACCACCTTCTTGTTGCCTCCTTCTCCCTGCTTTTTCTCTTCGCTGCTCTAGGTGAATGAGTAACCCTTTGCTTAGACTGAAGACCAGATTCCAGCCAGGGTAGCGTGTGGACCACAGACACCTGGTTCATGAACTACTTCGAAGGGATTTGTGAAGGGTGAAATAAGTTTTCTAGTCAGAATTAAATACGCTTCAGAGCACTTCACACTGCCACTAGAAAATGTATAGCAGTCTAGAAGTTGAAAAAAGGTTGAAACCCACTATTTATACAAAGCTGTTTTGCCTGGTGCTTTCCTACCAGCACCCAGAAAGTTCCCTTTTCTGCTTCAGCGAGACATGCGTCTCAGAGGGGAGTGGATATGGCATTTCTATGTGCTCCCTGCTACTTGTCGTCTGAATAAATCTGTTCCTATTGCCGAGGGGCTGAGTGGGGCACGTGCCAAGATGCAATCAAGTTTTGCTTCACTGGAATAAAAGATCAATCCGACTCAGCATTTTTGTTTCTAATGATGTGCTTGCTCTCTCCACCCACCCCCAGGCATCTGGTTTATGCTCTGAGCAATGTGATAGCTTGTATTTAGACTTAATTTCTGTGCTACTTAATTAAGCATTTAGGATGTTTTTGAACACCTATGTCAAACATTAAATTGTTCCACAGGCTAAGAATGACTGGATTGTGGATGTGGTTGTTGCTGCTGGCGCTGCCTTTGCTTCCCTGCAGAACGTGACAGGTCATTCCAGTGCTACAGTAAATGTCAAAAAAAGGCCTGAACTTTATTTCCTGATAGATTTCCCTTCCCACATTCTGTGCCTTTCGAGATTCCAGTTTTGCTAGAAAGTCGTAATTATTTACAAACTACCTTTATTCACACCAGGTAGCAGCAGGTGAACTGAAGTCAGAAGGTGGCTGCGTTCAGAGCTCTGCCCTGATCCTCCCAAGCCAGATCCTGCTGCTCATGTTGGAGGTAGCGCCTGGCTCCTCACACTGGCAGGTGGAAATCACCCAGGAGCTCTTAGGTGTGCAGTGCTCCTGAGAAACAGCTTGATTGTCTGGGACCCTACCTTAAGTTTTTTTAAATATCTTCTCTTCATCCTAAATAACCTTTTTCAATCCCAGGGTGAAGGTGAATTTCCCTGAGCACATTCTCTGCACTGTAACAGAAAAGCCAAAGGCATCTATAGATGACCAGCAGTTTTGGCTTCTTGTTGTTGTTGTTGTTGTTGTTGTTGTTTTTTGGGGGGGGGGAGGGGTTAGAAGCAGAGCCTTTTCAGAGAAGGATCACAATTAATTTAGGTAGTTAGCCTATAGTACAGCTTGCAGCTTTTACTTTCTACTTTATTTGTCTGACTTCCTCATCGTCTTGCTGGTTTGGTTGTCTTGATTTTGCAGTTTCGAAGTACAGTAAACTAGAATGATCCCATTCCATGTTTACTTGGTTATAACAACAGTTTGTCTTTCATTCCAAAATCCCCATTGTACCATAATATGCAACACAGTGTCTGCAGAAGAATTAATCATGACAAAAAGGAGGCAAAAACAAAAGCCCTGGAGTACACAATAGGCCTAATCAATCCACGGTGTGGTTTTTCTTTGCTAATTTTTTTAGGTTTATTTCTTCTTTCCTTTATTATTTTCTCCTTGTGGTTTGACAGAAGATGCTAGGATGGGAAGGATCCAATTGTGACAGAGGCCTATTTAATAGCCTTCTCTGAGTTGTTGCCAAGGACGTTGTAAATATAGTGTGGCCCGCACTTACTGTATACTTTACACAAACTCAGTACCAACCATCTCTTTGTTAGTACACTAGCCCTCGGTTTTTGGAGGTCTGCTTCCTTTCCTGGAACTGCTGATTTCATTTCACAGTCTGTATTAAAGCCTTTTTTTTTATTTAGAAATATCTTAAGGGCTTAAAATATCCCTGTATTATAATTCTGCTATGCATCTTCTGAATCATGCATCTCTGACACAGGTTTGTCCAGATTTGTCTATGGAAGCAATCAAAACCCCACATTTCTTCTTAAGAGCTGTTATAGCCTAGTTTAAACACAGTGCATAGCAATTTGGCATTTCACTGAATTATATGCAATCATGTAGGTGAAGCTCTTTCTCTTGTGTGTATTTTCCACAGCCGTCTGGATTTTTTTTTTCTTAGAAAATCTGCCTCATTGTTCATTTGCAATTGCAAATAGCTCCACTGCAATAGCACCCAAAGGTGCTTTAATAATACCAATAGCAAGAACTTATTAAAAGATGACCATAAATCAGCAGGTCTCCAGAGTAGATTTAGTGGTTTGGTTATATTCCAACTGAAATTAAAATCACAGTATTGCCATTAAGTTTATTAAGAAAGCATGTTGTGGAGATGAGGAGCAAAAAAATGAGTACATAAAATGTAGCCAAGAGATGAGAAACTGCTATTATTAAAACATAAATGCTTTTGCATCCTACATTGGAAAGTAATTATTCCCCAAAAAAGAAGTGCTAGAGGCTTCCACTAATGCATCAGGGACTTTCCTAGCATTGATTTTCACAAGAAGATACTCAGCTACTGAAGTAAGGAGTGACTGTAGAAAAGAGGGAGAAAAGGTAATGCAGGTTGTATTGTGTGACACATGGATTGCTCAGCATTTATGGATACAATAAAAGAGGCCTGGCTGCTGACAGCACTCTGCTTCCACCGAAGTCTCAGGTGCATGTGCTGCTGGGCTCGGCTGGACTAACAAATTTCCTTAGCAAACTATTACCATTTTGAGAGGTAGATCCTCAGCTGCTCAGTTCACTGGAGTTCTAGTTATTTAGCGTATGCAAGAGTCTGCCTGGGATTTCTGTCTCTGCTAAAAGAAGTGAGGAATAGCGATGGTGGCAGACACAAGGTAGTATGTTCAGCAGGAGGTGCTGAAGACAGGCTGTGGAGACCTCCAAGTCCTGTAAAGGCAGGGAGCAGATGTGGGCGCTCTCCTTGAAGGTCTGACCAAACACAGCTGTGTGCTGAGCAGCAGTGAAACCCAGGCATCATATTCCCCCTGGTGCTCGCTTGCGTTGGCAGAGCTACGCAGAGTGATGGGTGCTGCTGATGTGGGCTGGGATTCACAACATCGTTAAATGAGGAAGTCTGGAAAAGCAGAAAATGACTGGGGGGCATTTAATGTTTCCTGGGTAATAATGTTCCGAAGAATTCATCTGCTTGCACTTGGGCAGAGCTCGCTGTAGTAATACAAGTGCCTTATGGGGAGGGCAGGGGGGTCCAGATTGTTTGAATACTACCATCTCTTGGGTTCTATCATATAGATATCATTAAGGAGGTATTATTGCTGTACAGGACTTCTGCAAAAGTCACTCAGTCTGGAGTGGAGGTGATCTGCTGCAAGAGACAGCAAGAGAAATGTTTTAAGTTGAGAATGATTGCCAGTTTCCACATGTGATCTTTGATCTCTGTTGGAAGGAAATTCAGACATCTGGAGTAGGAGGAAGCCCTTGTGTACCTTCTCCAGGTCCTCAGTCTGGCTGAGGTTTCCCACAAAGTCTCAAGCAAGCACGGAGACCTGTCTTCCAGGTTGGTGCATCAGGAACGAGATGACTTGCAGACTATACCATACTGACAGGAATTGCAAATGCATTTAAAGCTGGAGAAAATAGCAAAATATGGCAGCTTGGAACATGAGGAACATGAATAAGAAACAGTGAAATTCAGCCTCGTATGTGAGCAAGTGTATTGGGTAGAAGTAAACCAAAGCAGACATTTAACTGGGGTAAGCCACTTGGCAAGCAATAATGGCAAAGGAGATTTAGGTGAAAGGTAAACGAGAGTCTGCCTGTAGGTTATAGATCTGCTTTGTAAAGCTATGGTGCCTGCATTTAAAATGCCGTTTTATTTCTGTGCTTTTTCAGTGTCAGAATGACATAGACTAACTGGAAGGAGTTTAGATAAGAGAGCAATAAATAATTAAAACGCTGGAGGGGAGTCTGAAGAAAGAAGCAAGTACAGATTAAGTTTGGCAAAGTGTAGACTATGGAAAGCTATAAATCTACACCCCTTTGAGAGTAATAGCAAGGAAGGGAGTACAGGGTTGCTGTTGGGTATGTGTGAGCAGATTCTTCTGGCCATTGGGTACGATGAAGCTTGGGTCTGCAGGGCTCTGCCTAAACAGGTCAGACTGCAGGAGCAGGGCCTTCGTGAAGCAAGAGCATGGACAATCATAAAGGCAAACAAGATGCAAAGCTCAGGGTATACCAGCTACTAGAGAGTGAAATGAGAGTAATTCCACTGTTTAAAAATGGTTTAGCTTAGAATTAGGCGAGAGGAAGCATGATAAAATACCAAATATTGAGAAGAATCATGTGGAGGGGATGAGGATTTAAAAAAAAAAAAAAAAAAACCGTAGAAACTGGGAAATGCAGGAGATGGACTGTAGCCTTTCTTTTTACTCTTCTGCATGGAGACATTTGCAGATATGGCCCAAGGTACTATAGGAAATGTTACTTGGGGGTGTTTTCTTTTTTTTTTGTTTTGTTTTTGTTTCTTATGATTTTGTTTTTTTACAAGCTGGGAAATGGACAGAGCTAGATTGAACGTACAGAGCTGCAATTTCATTACTGAAATGAGCTGTGCTCCCATAGATTGAATGGGCTTTTCCTTAGGAAAGTAATTAAGGAAAGAAGCAGACTTGATAAAATAGCACAGTGATTTAAATCTGCTTTTAAAAACAATTATGTTGCAGTAAATCTTGATTGAAATTAGCAATGTAAGTAATCTTGATGTTATAACTCGTTCTACAGTGGAGATTGCGAGTCTTGAGGCAGTCCAAGAGGTTTTCTGTTTTGCATGAAGTTTGCCACTAGTAAGGTTTTTACTTGTTTCCTAACAAAACAAAGTTCCAACTCCAGAGCAAACAAGCTTTTCTGCCAGCTCAAAAGACGTGTGTTGGCTGCACTGATGCCTATCTAGGGTAGAGCCAAGGGCTCCCTGTGCCGCGCCTGGGGAATCCTGCAGAGTTCTGCCTCTGCCCACCCAGCCGGCAGCCAGCTGCCTCCAGGGACTGCCTGCGGACGCCTGCCTTTCATCGAGCTGGGTTACAGCCACGTCGTACCTCCTGCCTGCAAGGCACCGGGCTGGCATAGTCCCTAACACAGTCCCTAACACATGGCGAAGGCACCCGCAGCTTCAGCAGGAGAAAGAGGAAGCAAGATCTCCTCCATGATCTTCAGATAACCTGTGGTGTTTTATTGTATGCACGGTTGGCGCCACCCTGCTCTTATTTATTACCTGATTGTAAAGAGAAGCGAAACCAGCACACTAATCTTTGGTCTGGTAATACTGTACAGGGCTTAAGTAATGCTGCCTCACCTGTAGACTCCTGCGATCCCTGCTCTGCTCCCCAGAAGGATACGCGAACCTCGGAGAACTCGCCTCTCGCCTGCAGTCGAGATCAAGACAAGGAGATGCTTGCGTGATTGAAAAACGTCTTTTAGGACAGCCGCGGTCCTAGACTGGAATGGAGCTGGTGAAAGCACGGCTTGAAGTGCGTTTTTCTACCAAAGGCACTGACCCTGGGCTGAGCTACCATACAAGATAAGATTGAGTTAAAGCCTGTCCATTTTTGGAGCAAACTGCAACACCTGTCTGTCTGTCTGTCTGCCACAGCCCCTGTGCTGTTGGCATCAGTAAAGAATAAAGGGAAACAGAAGAAAAACAAGAAGCATTTTTGGAAAAACAGAGAGAAGCACTTTATGAATCTGAACACCCACATTGAGTGCTTAACTTAGCTGCACAGCCTGAGATTCTGTATGTACCTGCTGTCAGATAGATGTAGAAATGAGACTCAGTACTGTATATTTACCAGTTCAACTAAAAGTAATGCAGTCCACCACTACCTGGCCTTCCCTGGGTACATGACTGGGTGGAAGAAGGAGCAGAGTTACTGACTTCGATCAATCATCTGTCCCTTTGCTGAGGCTATGAAGGAGATGCTGGTTATTCTAGTCTTGTAGGAGCCTGACCTATACAAACTGAAGTAGTATTAATGAAAATCTGTCCTAGGGTAGCAGCGCTTTGGGGATTAATCTGGGGACAGTGTGAATGGGATCTTTAAAACTGATGGTGCCTCAACACCCACCCTCCTGGAAGGGCTTCCCAGTGAATGTCACAATCTAAAATGCCCCCCTTTTCAGGTCATAAAAATGTGGCTGCCCCGAGAATGCTGCGTTGTTTCAAATGCCATTAGCCACTGGGGACAGGTGTGTGTGTTTTGGCTCTGGAGGGTGTTTGGTGGGAAGCCACCTCTAGGTAACCCATGGATGTCTTCTGTGTCTGTGATGAGGACAGTGAGTGACAGGGTAAGAGTGAGGGGAAGGGCACCTTGGGGACATTGGGACACAGCTGTGGTAAATCTCAAGCACCTCAGCATATTTGTGGAAAGATTGGCAAAATCTGAAGAATGTGGTATTTGCTGCCACCCTCTAGTGATTCACAAGAGAGCCAGCAGTTCTGACTTAGGTTGGATCATGGCCTATAAGCCAACACGACTCTTGACTGTAACACAACATGCAGATCCAGTAGTCCACAAAGTTCACTGGAGTATTACTTGTCCTTTATGCATAGAGGAGAACTCAGTTGGCCTTTTCTGAAAGTTGCTTGTTCTTCTGACCTCCAGAGCTAACACTGCTTCGGTTTTCTTTGCTTATTTTGAAATAACGGTTGCAATAACGGTTATGGACATAGAGATTCAACAATAGGGAGCTTGCAGAACTGTGTATCATTTATGCTGATAAATGATACACCATTAATGGCTTGGGCTAAAAGAGTTTATGTTGCTAGTTACCATTGTTTTGGGTTGGTTTTTTTTTGCCCTCCACTTCTCTATTTTTGAGAAGGAGCATATACATGCTATATAGGAGGTACTCCTGCTGTTTGTTCATACATTTTCTTCACATTCCTCAAAAATGGAGCAGTTGCATGACCTCAGGATGTTGTTTCACCCTGAAAGACTCTGCCAAGACTTCCAAATGTGTCTTGCTACTTGGCAAGCTCTAACTTGTTTAGTGGGTGTAAAAAGTTCAAACTGATCAAACTGCTGAGAATAAACTCAAGATCTTGAACATTTTTGTTTACTATAACTTCCCATGTTAGGATCAGCTTTCTTCAATTTGGTTTGCTGCATATTGCCAAGGAGAAATCTAGGGATGTTGGAGTGTATGAAATGCGTGTTTGGAGGGTGCGTGTTCCAGAAGGGTTAGGTATTTATAACAGATGTGTGTATTTCAGAGCATAAGAAGATTAGTGTGCTTTTCATTTAAATACTTTCTTCAGTGGAAGCAAAATAGCAAAGGAAGATAATGTTGGCAGAAACCAGAAGTGAACAGGATTGTATTACATCAAAATTATACCAAATCTGAATTGGCTGCCTAAACAAATATTTGCAATGAAAAAAACCTTGTGCCTGTTGAAACAGACTGTGTTCAGGCCTTTTTTTGGATTTGCAAGGTGATTGAGGGGAAGGGCGAAGAAATGGTTTATGTACTCTATTTTACGGTCACTTTACTGTTATTGGACAGTGCAGGAAAAAAACTTCAATGCAAAAGCTTAGGAATTTTGCCCAAAGCAAGTCCCACAGAAAATGTTCCATCTGCGTAGAGGCATAGGCATAGATACTCGTGCCTTGATCCAATAAACTAAGCATGTGCATAGTTTAAAAACAGTTGTAGAGTGTTTTAAAATTATGTGTATGCTGAAGGAATCTGCTGGACTGGGGATTTCTGCAAACACAGAGTATTGAAGGAGGCCACATGGAGTATAGCCCACCCACTGCTCTGCATTCTTATAGGGGGAACCACAATCCAAATCCTTTCATATGAGGGTACTGACTTCCCAAAAGTCTGAGGAAAAGACTCTCTAATAAGAACAAGTTTGCCATGGCGTTTGCAGGATCCGAGTACATTGCATGCTGTCAGGGCTGTTCACTGTGGCTAAATGCCACTAAATGCTCTGGAGCTGTTGGAGGCAGACAGAACAACTCCAAGGCTTGCTCAAGGATTAGCCCTTCCCATCCTTTAGCTAAGGCTGTTAGCATTAAAAATCACAGCAAATCTCTTGCTTGCAGTGCCAGGTTGGAAAGGATAATTTATTAGCACTTATTATTCTTTAATAAAGGGAATTTGTTAGTTCACATTTTGAATTTGAAGAATTCAAATTATGCTTGTTGCTGAGATGTTTCTTATGATGTAGGTTTGTTTTAATTAGTGGTATCAAGTTAGAACTCAGTGGCCTGCAGGCAGGAGCAGTTACCTCATTTATTCGTTGTTTTGAAAATGTCAAGCAGAAATGATGGCTGTTTTAACTTCAGGAGTGATTTTTTTTTTTTTTTCCTTCCCCCTTCCTGAAGCAATAGAATTTTCTAGTTGTTGTAGGAGTTCATAGAGGTGCATATGATTTCCTTTGAGTCCCTTTAAAAGAGAGAAGTCACCAGAATTTTTTATACAGGCAGCTCTTCCCTTAGGACGCGTATCACTTTTTTTAAGTGTAATATTCAAGTTATCGTTATCAGGCTGCTGGGAAATGAATAGTGATGTGTTATTAAAAGAAACTTGTTACTTCTAGGTGAACATGTAATTAGTTAGCTGCAAGGTATTGCTTCAGTTACTTATTGCTGGAAAATGTAAAAAAGATGCTCATTGTCATTGATGAGACTTTAAAAAGATTCAAGTGACTGAAATTTATGTCTCTGGGATGGTTTACAGAGATGCTTTGCTTTGGTTGAGCCTTGAGACTATGCAGGGGGTAGTAAAGCTGTTCCAAGCATGAGAGCTTAGAATGTGGTCAGGTAGTTCCTTCCACAAGACGGCTATGAAATATAAAATTATTGTTTCAAAAGGAAACGTGAGTGACTTCAGTCACATAAAGGATTAGTGCTAAGTAAATAGTTATCCTGGTTGAAAACTGCACAGGAGTCCTTACTCCCTCGGCTAGGTATAACTCAGCAAACAGAAGTCCTTTTTAATCCCAGGCAATGCTATGGGTAGATGTTACTTTGTAAATGCCATCGTTAAAATTGAATCCTCTGTCTTGGAGAAATCTCAGTGTTGTAGCAAGAGGCTTAATAATTTTTCTAGCCTGGCTTCCAACGCCAAGCTAGCCGGTCCATGGCTGTTGCACAGTGATGGAGTAGATGCTTCAAAGTGGAAGAAGGTGCAGCTGAGCCCATGTGAGAGCTGCGGGTTTGTTGCTGAAGTTGTGCAGGGGAGCTGCAGTGCTGCAGCCCAGGAGCGCCGGCCGACTGACACCGCTGCTTGGCCTCTGCATGCTCCCTGCCTTCTTTGGCAGAGAAAATCCAGTTGAGGTAAAGCTGACAGACGGGTCTGAATTGGTTTCAGTCTAGAAGAGGATGTGTTAGCCAGTCTTTTACCCCCCAAATTAGCACGAAAGAGAGTAACGCATAGCAATGGAACAATTTTTTCCTAACTGCATAGGTTTGAGAAAGCGTTTGACAGTTTCTATTGCAATTTGCTCTGGCACATTTCAAAGTGTTAGGGTATGGCAATAAAAAATAATTAACAACACTGAGGCTTTAAATCAGATTGCAACTTCCACATTTAAATAAGTCACTCAAATCTATGTTTAACATAAACACTGGTGTCAAAAAAAGAAGCTTCCTTTCACCCTCCTATTTAATACTAATCTTGACTCTGTTGTAGAAAATCCTAGACAGACACAGCACATTTGTCACATAGCTTAAAAACGGTGCTAGAAGAATTCTGTTTTGCTGATGGCACAATCCTCTTACGTGGCAACTCAACCAGTGTGAAAACAAAGATGCACACTATCCAGAAGATAGCGGGAATGGGGAAGAGCAACAACTCCTATAGGTTAAAAAAGTATGAGATAGGACATGTTTCTGTCTTCTTGCAGCGCTGTGGTTCTCCAAGCTAAACATTGTGTCTTTCCCATCATGTTTGATATCTTTTGATAGACACTTCGTCCATGAACTTCTCTGATCGCTTTTGAACCTTTCTATGTTTAGGGATCTAAAGCACCCAGGCAGTATTACTGAAAAGCAGGGAGAGAGAGGAGCTGACTCTTATGCTTTCTAAGTGGCTTGTGAACAATAGGAGGTAGTCGTAAGAAATAATGCCACTGACTGGCAACAATCAATCATCTGTGATGCTGTTTTCATGCTAAGTTATGAATGAGTGAAAAATGGAAGTCTACCAAAAGGAAGGAGGTAATGCTTAGATCCATCAGAGATGAGACCTCAGAAATACAGGGTAATAGGTGAATTGGCTTATGATTTTCTTGAGGAAAGGAGAAGGTTTCTAGGATGCTTGGGCAAAAGGTGGAATGTTACCTTATTAATAGTAGTCCTTCACATTTCCAAGGGTATGTCTGCTCTTCAAAATAGAGGGTACTGGATCAGATTTTAGGGAAAATACTTTCTCCACCCTCCCTCCCCCCCACAACAGGGCAGCCCAGCAGAGGTGGGGTATAGTAGATATACAAAGGTTTCTGTTAGAAAGTGATGGTGCTTATTTTTAGCTTTCTTGAACTTCTTTTAAAAAGATATGTTATAAATGTGGTTTTCAGAAAGTTAAAGAATAGTTAAAACCATGGTACTCAGAATTAATTTCGTGCTGAAGCGTAGAGGTGCTGTGATGCTGCCTGTCGTGCAAACAGCTCATTCAATTTAAGAACATTTAGGTATGTTTACAACTGTCTTGTTCATATGATTTTCCCCATAAACTCCCAGACCTGATTATTGATAAGTCTTTTTCTGCATGTTTTTGGGTAATTTTAAACAGCTAAGCAACTACGTCCAAGTAGTTCTGTTTGTGAAAGCTTATACAAGCTAAGCTGTTGCTGCTGTTATATGGTGAATCCTGTACAGGGCTTAAATTACAAATGGGTTCAAGTCCTCCTGTGGCCACTGTCCCCGCAGCCCCCAGCATTGCCTCACGGTGACTGCAGAGCAGTTGCAGAGCGTTGAGCAGAGGCGTCTCCTCCTCGTCGTGCCGGGCCTGAGACGCACACGTGTGCCGAAAACCCAAGCGCGCTGCTGCTACCCTGGCCCAGAGATCAAGCCCGGGTCTCCTGCTGCACCGCGTGTCCCGCTGGCTGGGCTGCGTTCCCCGGATTTGGTAGGGTTAGCAAGCCTTCGTCTCTCTAATGCCCTATTCTTTTCAGTGGGCCCTCTGGGGGATGAGGAGTAAAAAGAACAATTAGACTTCATTAATGACTAAGAGACCTGCTGTCAGTGCTATTGCTTGCTGGATTAAGAAGTAAATTAATAAAGACAATAGCAAGGCTGATGCGATCACCAAATGTATTCTACCCAGTTTATGTGACAAATATAGTTTGAAATGTTTGTCCAGTTATTCTTCCTAAGTGGTTATTTATGGTGTACCACATAGTGCCAAAATAAAGGCAAGCTTGCTCTTTGTCTCTCTGCTTTATTGAAGCTACCAGACTGTGAGAGCTTATGAAAGCTGTGGGTGCAGAGAACTGTCTGCTGGCTCCATTTAGATCAATCTTGGAACAGAAAGCCCTGAGGAACAAGGTCTCTGAGAAGTATTTTGGGGTCTTGTCCTTCCCCTATTCCTGGCTTACTCCATATCATCCCCTTGTCCCCATTTCTGACAGTTGCCTCCTCTGCCTGCAAGGAGAGGGCTCTGCCGGCATCCCAGCTGGCTGTGGTCTTTCTGGGAGGCCCATCACAGAGACCTGGATACCACAATAACCAGCTCAAAGTGGTAGCGTGAATTCAGCACTGCACCGTGCGGACTATGTGGCCTGAGTCTCTCTTCGTTTGGGCATCCCCTGTGGACTTACTCTGTGAGTGCCTCTAAACTAGCAAAGCACGGGTTAATGCAATAGTGATCACTGAAATTCTTCCTATCAGCACAAAGTCATGGTTCTTGCTGAGGTTCTCCAAGCATGTAAAAGTACTATTTTTTTTTTCCTGCTCAAGAGCTTACTTTGCTCTCCTTTGAGCATTTATTATATAAAACACAGGGAAAAGATGCTTACCTGAGCAGTGCTTTTCTGAACAGTGTTTGAATTGAAATGCCCTGAAGGCAAAATGATAAAGTTTGAAGAAGAAAATCCAGGTCAGCATATGTGCGCTGAATGCATTGCTATAGCCGATTTGGCAGTGACTTGTATGGTACGATAGACACTGTAAGCGTAGACTATTCATCCAGTGCTGCTTCTGGATTTCAAAAAAGGAAAAAAGAAAAAAGAATGCTGTTGTAGTGCCATAACTTCTACATCTTTTCTTGGCTTTTCATACAGTTTGCTTTTTAATTTTTTTTTTATTCATATTGACAGTATTTAAAGGTTTATTTGAAACTGAGCCTAACTGTTCACATTTTTGTTACTTTCTGATCTGTGGTCCTTGCAGATTCTTGTTGATTTCTTCTCTGTGCTGCCAGTGATTTTGATTTATGCATGAAACTGCAATTAAATACTTACACTAGTGCTCACAGAGCTTGGCTTAGGGGAAAAATACAACTATTAGCTCAGTTTTATTTTTAAAGGCTTTCAGGATCATTTCTTCAAGTCTAACACGTGTTAAAAATGGAATGCGTCCATTGAAAAAAAGAACAATAGTTTCTTCTAGCTACAAAAATGAGGCATTGATTTTGGTTGCTTTGCCTTTACCCTACAAATTTTACTCCACTACTTGTGGAGTCCCTGAATAATTATTTATCCACTTGATGTATGGTATTTCATTTTGGTGACATTGCTTAAAAATGTGAATTCTTGTTTATGGCATATTTCATTCTGACAGGACTTTACAGAGACTTCTGTAGGTATTTTTTTTGTCAGAAAAATATTGACATATATAGGTGAAACAGCTTTTGTCAGCAGTTCTTTGCTCGACTGGGTATTATGCATTGTTCTCTTTTTAATTGCTCCTTGCTTATAAAATTGCGTGCTGTGCTGTATCGGAAAGCACGATGCGTTTCTGGGGTCTGTCGGTTTGTGGCTGTTCCCCTGACAGTAGGATTTTTCCTCATCCTCTTTTTGCCACATTCTGGCAGGCTGTGTTGAAAAGGCTGAACTAACTGGGGGTGAGAGGTTCTCCCCCACCCACACGGCCCTTTCTTTTTCCCTTACCTCCTGTGAAGATGACCCTATCCCCTCTGGTGCGCTAGCAGCTAACAGCAAGCCCTGATGCTGACAGAAGCAACGTGATCCCCAGACTGCAATGCCAGCTGCTTTGGAGTTGGGAAAAGATCCAATTGCTCAGAGCAGCCTGTTTTGCAACAAAAGCAGTAGTATTGGATTGTTTCGGGGCCTGTGTGCAATGGAGGCTCTGCTCTGTTATTGGTTTCATCTTAGATGTCTAGAGATAAGAGGGCCAACACATCGATTCTCATTCTCTCTCTTGCTTGTCAGCAGTTGCTTGAATGTGGCAAGTGGTCATAAGGTAACTGGACGGGGGTCAAATTAAGTTTTCCACATTTCGGTTTATAAATCAGAGCACCCCAGAACTGCAGGTTGCTTATTCAAAATGCAGTTTCTGCAGAGTCAGACTGACTCTCCAATTCCTCCCAGATGTGTGGAGCTGGCATCCAGAGGCATGAAACTGCATCCAAAGTGAGAGGACATCAGGCTGGCATGCTGACATGTTGTGCTCATATGTCAATGCTGACTGTGGTGAGGGGTTAATAAGTTAATGGAAAGCTACCCAAGAATTAGCTGAGAATCAGGGGACCGTCTTCATTGAGATTGTTTGCATGATCTGAAATTTTCCCACAGTGGCACACAGGTTGGGCTCCTAGAGGGTGTAGTATCTATCACAGGGTAACAGCCAGGTGGCCCTCTTAGCTGAGAAGCGGGGAAAGGGAAGGTTACACACTTCCACTGTTACCCCTTATTGGTAGAATTTGGTGTGATTTTCATATTGTATGTATTGACTGGTTAGTTATCATTTGGCTGTGTGGTTCAATCTATATCCTGCTTCCGTTATGAAGAACTACTATCTTTGTGACTTTCTTTAAAGCGTTTTACAGTTGCAGACATTGCTCTGTTTTGCAGAGAGGGGAAGTTGAGCAGAATGAAGATAACTGACTTTTTTGAGGCCGTACTGAAACTAGAGGCAGCGTTAAGTTTCCTCACAAGCTGCAGTTCAGTGCACTGGCTGTTTTGGCTACATGACCTCTCAGAAAGGAGGCTTGCCAAGGCGAAAGAGGCAGTCTGGGAAATGAGAACTGCAAATGTCAAAATTAACAAGGTTTGCCGCTTTTCCCCGGCCCCTGAAGAGAGCATCCCACCTGGCATACAGTGTGGTGGGAGATGGGGGAGAAGGAGGCCCCCTGCTCAAGAAACAGCTCTCTTCCTGTCAGCAAAATTTCCATGCTCGTTTTTGTTTGCTCTGGAAACATTTGGCTTCCCAGGAGCTGCTGGGTGACTTAAAGCAAGAACATGATGTGTGTCCTCTGTGAAAGACTACCTGTATTCAGACATCTGGAAGATCTAATTAGGTCTTTATTTCTGGAGCAAAAACCACTCAGCAGGGTTGTCAGGTGGCAAGGTGATGACAAATTATGCTTTGTTACCTTGTGGTGACTCGTGTCATGCATATCACGCCATACTGCAATAGTGAATAGCGCAGAGGGGCATGCTGTACATCATTGACTTGCCTTGTGGGCTGAACTGGATGTGAGTTCATCTTTGGTAGTCCAAAAGGTTCTCTAAAAATGGGTCCAAAATGTTCCCTTTTTTGCGGGGGTGGTGGTGGGGAGCAGCTCTATACGTGTTCGATAACTGCGATATGATGACGTGGCTTATTGGTAAAAAACAGAGGTAACTTATACAAATGGGGATTTCTGAATTCCAAGTGGCTGTGATTTTAGGGTTTGTGTACCCCTGAAACTGTGACCTCCTCTGACTTCCATATTTTTCCAAGAGATGTCATCATTTTATAATGCACCTTACTGCCAAGCAAAACAGTTGAGACTAATGAAATGATTGCATAATGCCATTAAGAACGTGCCGTAAAATACTCGGAAGACGTGCCAAAAAATGAGCAGTCCATTGTGACTAACTCTTGGAGCAAGAGCATTGGTTATTTAAAAACAAAACAAACAACCCCATAGAACTTCCCTTTGAATTATTAAAAAATCAACACAAAAGAACATGGAATCCAAACAACTAAAAGATTAAGGGGGCTTTTGATAGCTGTAAAACTCAAGCAGCCTGCAGGAGTATAGAGTAATTGGAAAAGTAGTGGTTGTAGCTCCGCTGAGAAGAGTATATACAAGATTAGGCTTAAATCTATTATTTCTTAAAACCAAACATGACTGCCACGGGACTGGTTTTGAGGTGAAGAGGTTGTATCTTCCTCATCTTGAACCAGCTCAACTGCAAACACCACACTTAACTTGTTCAAGATCTTCTGTTTCCTACCAGAATCTGGGCGCTTCCATGAAGATGAATTTAGATCATATGTCAGCTTGTGTTGGAAGAGCAGTGGAAGAGTGCTTCTGGAGTAAGGCAGAAGGGCAGAACCCGTAAGCAAATGACCGCTGAGGAAGAGTGGGTTTTGCTGTGCCACCTTGCAGTGCTGTGTTTCAGCTTGCTTTGTGAACAGGCAGAAGTATTGCCTCAGGCTTGCATTTGTCAAAGTGGGTTGTATCCTCTGGCAGAGCTATGGGAAAGTTTAAAGGAGTTCACAAAGTGTTTAAATGGATCAGGAAAGAGTAGATTGTTGTTAATTGCCTTCATCTGATCTATCTGGTAGAAACCTGGGAGTAGCTGTGCTTGCAGCTTGTAATTGCAGGTGGCTTTTGGTTCCCTGCTCCGGAGGAACTGAGCTGCTGCTGACTCTTCTGACCCGAGGAAAAGGAAAAAGAGGTTGCACAGGGCAAGGAGTGGCTCAGAGGCAGAAGAGCGGGGAAAGAGTCAAGTTTGAAGGAAAAAAAAAAAGGGGGGGGGGGAACCCACTGACTTAAGCTACTTTGCATGTGGACGTTGCATGTGGCCGCACACTTATTTGGAGCGATGTTTGATGTTGGTACAGGCATTTACAATGACCATTGGATTCAAAGATTTTTGGGGGGGAGGCTTGCCTCAATAGTTGCATTTATCCCTCGGGACAAAGGCGTACGTGCTTGGTTCGGTTCCTTCCTTTTAAAAGCCGTTCTTACTTCCCATTAGTAAGCTTGCCTGACAAGATAAACTGATAGTAGGTGGAATGAATTTATGGATGGTTTACTGAGCATCTGAAGAGAGTAACTAGTCATAAGATCATTAGTAATTATACTGGCTTTGCTGAAATAATTCCTTTCCAAGTAACTGCTATCAGCAGGCATAAGTTGTTAGATTGAATCTTATGATTCAGATAAGTGTGGATTAGAAGAAGTTAACGTTCTAGGGAAGAGATGGAACAACTGTATTTATATGGAAATCGCAACGTTTCATGTGATCCACTTCACTGTAATAGTGTAAGCCAACAAATGTAGTTTTCATATGTTTTTAGAAGCAAATGACCGTAACAGATGCTGTGAGTTAACTCTGAGAAAGCTAGATGATCAATAGAGCTATGTGAGAGGATTGAGGAGATGTTTAGGACATGTGATTCGTTTCAACAGTGATAACTCATTTCTTCATCCTGTTTTGGTTTGATTAATCCAAAGCAATACACACTAACCAACAAAATATATAGCACAGCTAATGTGGGAATTTTAGCTGGAGTAAAGCTATATAGCTCCATTGGCTTTTATTGGGGATATGCCAACTTTCTGCACTCGAGCATTTGGCCAATTAACTTCTCAGAAACAAAATAGAGCTCCCTAAAGCTGACTATTTTGTGAAAAAAGCACATATTCTGTACTAACTTTGGTCTCAAAAGGTGCTACAAGATAACCATAAAAAATAGTCCAGCTATTTGTTAAAATATTCGAGCTACTAGTTTGAAAACCTGTTTTGTTTGAAATTACATTATCATTACTTAAACTGATAAATGAGTCTTGGCAAGAGGAGACATTCAGGGCTGAGTTCAGACACATGCAAATGGTTCTTGTTTTCAGCAGAGCCACGACTGGCAAGGAAAGAACTAAGTGGTGTTCCCCGTGGGTGTGGTGGGTTTTGTTTTTGGCTTTTTTTTTCCTTTTTAGTGATAGCTTCTAGGTTGTAAAATCAGAATGTCAGGAATGGCAGAGTCAGCTTTTGCCCTAAAACTAGGCTAATTGAGGCAACTGAAAATAGAGAGGTCTTAAGGCAATTCTTTGGTACTGTGGTTGGTGCATGCCAGTCAGACCTCAGCATGCTTAAGTAAGTTGGTATGTTGGAGGAGCTTTGTGGGTAAGGTCTTTAAAGTTCAGATACTGATCCATTTGCACACTAAGTAAAGAACACTTTTTAAGTTTTTATTTTTGTAATAGATCTTATTTCTTTTGGAGAAATGTCTGGTCTACAGTGTGTGACTGTCTTTTAGGAAAGGGCCTCAGCTGTGTTAAGTATAGCCAAAAAAAGCGGATACTCGTGGTTTTTGCATCCAAATTGCATACTATGTGGTTAGTGTGAAACAGGCATTAAAATAAAAGCATGAAGTAGTTAAAAACATCAGAAGCTTCTGCTTGAAAGACTTTTGTTATTTTAGAGCTGTAGCAATTCTAATTAGCAGACTTGTCCTTCACAGAGAAGAATATATCCAAAGGGCATGGCTGCAATCCAGCTGTAATTGCGAATGTTTCTTATATTTAGCAATCGCAACTGTTGCCATTAAGAAGGAGAGAATGCATTCACCATTCAGGGAAGGATTATTTTAGTGAACCCAGCCCTCTAATGAACACCTCACTATGTAAGTAATTTTACTACCTGGTGTTAAGCAACCCCTGCACATGCATTTCCAAGGATCAGACACTTGGCAGCAGGAGGCAGGGGTGGTGCTGACCTTCTCCCACCATTTCTGTGCAGAAAACAGTGCTCTGCCTCAGTGGTTCCCCAAATTCTAGTTAAGTTTATGAAGCAGGTCACATTATTGTAGAATGGCAAATATCTGTACTTCATTCATAATTTTGATAATATTTGGGGGGATTCCCAGTGTAGTGGATTTCCTTCTCAACATACTGGTATGATTGTTTTAAGTTTGAAGCTGGTAGTGATGAGGGCTTCTGTTCAGCAGCCCCAAGCCAAATATTTGCACCAGTAGCTACCTGCTGTTCTTTCTGCTGGGAGAGTAGAGAGTCTTCCACGTGCAAACTGGGGAATGCCACCGCTGGATATAACCTCACAGGCGGCTCTTGATGAGCACACTCATTTGGGAATAGAGAGGGATAGATAATCTGCACTTATTTTTTTTCTTTCTTTTCCTCCCCTGTTGCTTTCTCACGGGGAAGGATCTGTCTCCTGCCCATGATCTGCTTTTGGAAATAAGGTGGTTCAGCCCAAGCAGGATAATTTTTCTGTGTTTTTTTGAATTGTCACTTAGAACAGTTTTGTCATGTTCCAACAGCTTTTATGAGTGTGCATGCAGTTTGAGAGCATTTTTAGAGGAACGTTATGCAAACATTGAAGTCAAGATATAAAACATCTTCAAGCTAGATTTTTAGACATGGCAATAAACAACAGTCTTTTTTTCTTTTTTTAGGGGGTAAAAGAGACTTGAGGAGACAGGCCAGGAAAGTCTATTATCAGTGTGACAAGTCCTCTAAGTTTAAAAAACCAAACCAAAGCTCTGCAGTGCAGCAGAACGGGGGTTGTTCTGTTCCGAGGGAGGCGTTTCAGCTGCTTTTACTTTGTCCTTGTTGCTGAGAAGAAGGAAGTTGCCTTAGGCTATTAACGAAGCATAGTTTTGCCAGCCAGTGTGCTGATGCTGGAAATACGGTGCAACTTTGCTCCCGATAGTGAAGTTGCGGACACACGTAACTGCTTGTGGAACTGGACCATACCCACCGTGCAGGTACTGCTGCAGTGTGTTTGCTAACTATCTTGAACTGTATTAGAGAAAGGGGTTTGTGAAGATCACAGTATGGGGCATCCAGAGCTCTCCTTTGATATTTGTGCATTTGGCACGTGCAGGTTTTGTAGCCACACTTCTGTTGTTAGAGCCCTGCAACTCCTCCTGTTTTACACCCGCAGAGTTTAGATCTCTCGTGTCTGCCTGGGTGCTAAAAGGGCTTTGCCTTGGTGCAGTCAGCGGACCCTAGTGCCGCTAGATTATGTGATTAGAAGAAGGGGATAAATACAGGCAAAGCACTTCAGATTGGTACTTGTGATCAAGCTTAGTTCTGCAAGACTCTTGGGCAAAGAAATTAATGATGATGAACTTGGTAAGTACTACATGGAAAATGTTTATAATATTGAGAGGGAGATTGACAATTGCCATACGCATGGGAATAACCCTACCCAGGGTAACCGAATAACTCAAATTTAACTCCTACTAAGGCAAGGCCTGTAGGAG
This sequence comes from Platalea leucorodia, assembly GCF_965183815.1. Taxonomy (NCBI): domain Eukaryota; kingdom Metazoa; phylum Chordata; class Aves; order Pelecaniformes; family Threskiornithidae; genus Platalea; species Platalea leucorodia. The sequence continues at coordinate 70,607,303 of NC_138827.1, forward strand.
CTTCTCAAAATATGGAGGAAATACTTCAGGTTTTTCAGGTTTATACTTCTAATAAAATAAAAGAGAAAATCCCATACTTCTTATCCTAAAACCTCAGTCTGCGTTTTCCTACTAGCATGTATTACAAGTGATTGTCTTTTGAGGCAAATGTTTTACATCTGTCGTCTCAGGCTGACGGTCTAAATGACGTGAAATGGAAAAAAATAATTCCATCTATTGACTTCGTGCAGCATTTTATCAGACTCATTGGAACTGAATTCACCATCTGTGCCTTTTTGTCAGGGTCACTAATAGCTTTTCCTAAGCATTTATTTGCTAGAGAGCTGTTTTCCCTGCAAGGTAAGTAACCTTAATACATGTGCCAATGTACGTTTTGTACAAAATTATGGGGTAGTTGCTACATTTTTTAAAAGGCAGGTTTATATTTTTTTCTAGTTCTGTCTTTGCAAAGAAGTTAAAAACCTAATTTTTGAATGAGTAACTCTAACCATCTTTTCTTTGCTTCTGTGCTATCCGAGACAGATTATTCCCAGAGCACCTTGTGCATTGTGAGGCTTTCTTCAATAGACTTCGTTAAAGCCGGTAAACCAGAAATGTCACTTACAAGTTGTATTACGGGCTAGAGACACCTCTAATTGGAGCACCATGTCCCATGTTTACATTGGAAATAGGATACAGCTCCCTTGTGGTGTACTAGAAAAGACAACTTCAGATATGTTGTGTGTGAATTTACCCCTGCTTGAATTTGGGAGTCCTAAAAAAGGTAGCTGTTGCTTTTGGTCCCTACCAAAATAGCTCCTTCCAGCTGAGCAGTGGGGGTTAGCTTTTAGCCCTGGATGTACCTGTTGATGTTGTACTTTCTCCTTCACTGTCTCCTTTTAAAACTCTTCTTTAATCTCTTTGATGCACTTCCTCCTCCTCCTTTTCCCAATTTTGGGACAGTCCTGGATCTCCTTGAGGAGCAGGTGCTTCTGATAAACTTCAGGAAAAATAATCTCTGCAGTCATGCTCCTCCTCAGCTCCAGCCAGATCTGGCTGCTGCTTTTGCTCATTAGAGCGAGGATGCAAACAGCAGCAGATGCCTGTTGGTGGTAATTAGATAAAAGAAATGAGTACTGTGAATGCTGCAGTGAGAGGGGAGGTGCTTCCCAGACAGGTTGGAGAGGGATCATTCCCATTTTGAAGGGCTGCTGTTAGACTTTCCATAGCCCTGCTTTTCTGACGGTTTTGCTAATTAAGCAAATGCACCTCCTGTCCTCTGTCCTTCTAGTTTCTTTCGGTCTCTTTCTGACTTTTACATGTCCCTCATTATCCTCTCTTCCTATTTTCATTTCACATGGCTCTATTAGGTGTTAGTTGGTTATTGTTAATCTGCACCCCTGTGTAGTGACAATCACTTGGAAAAACCGATTTCTTCCTGGCTTTCGTTTCCTAGAGTGTGGCCTCAGCTGCCTGGGGACACAGAGGAGTAAGTGACCTTTATTGCAGCTTGGGCTGCGATAGCTGTGTTTCAGGGTGGTTCAGCTGCAAGCTCACGGGCTGCCTCTGGCTTCTGAGACAGGCTGTCTTCTCCCATAACTGGAGGAGGTGGGAAAATGCTGCATAGAGCAGCATGGGACAGAGAGACAGGGATGAAAAGCTATTGATTAAGAAGCAGCCAAGGACGAGCAGCCTTACACTAGTCGCTGTGCTGAGCTGAGGGAGGGCAATGGGGCTGGATGTCTCCTCCTTGCACCCTCAGCCACAGAAAAGTCATCCTTGGACATGGAGGGGCTGTGGGCAAGTGAGCCTGGGAAGGGGAGGGACATGGTGACATCTTGCTTTTTAGGCCAGTGCTTTGACTGACCTGGTAGCCTGAAAATAGGCAGAGGTAGTTATAAATGGCAGGAAAACTGTTATGGCAGGGCTGCAGGAAAGGGATGCCACAAACACTGGGGAGCCTCACAAGCATCTTGGGTTTTATCCAAATTGACACCTAACCTGTTGGCAGGCTTCAATCCTACTGTATTCCTATCTCAGGATAAGATGTGAATACTTTGTGTTTAAGATGCTTTTGATGAACACCAAGCTACAAGGAAGTACTCCGTTGTGTATTAACACTCACAGTTCTTTGAAAACAGTGAATACCGTACAAACTCCTTTTATGTTTAGCAGGAGTGTGCAAAGTCCACTCCAGCCAGCTGGCTTTTGTGATTTGCTCTTACTTTGCAAGGTTCTTAGCTGTCAAGTGGACTTTATCAGCAGCTATGTCCGATTGCAGTGTTTCATTCTGGCTGTGGCAAGCTCTCCTAATAAGCATTTCTGCATGGTGTTCAATTTAGGCTTTTCCTCTTGTGCTCTTGCTGTACAGGTCGGAAATTCCTCATCTACATGACCAGTTTCCTCCTCCAGTTTGCCTGTTACAAACTGGCTGGCTGCTCGGGGTGGAAGCACTCCCCTTGCTTTGGTGCTGTTCCCCAGGAGCGTGCCCAGCTAACACGGCTCACCTGAGACCTTCTCAGCGTAGAGCGGGAGCTGGTGTGTCCCATGCTGGCGAGTGGATGTGTGCGGTGCTTTAGAGGACAGCATGGGAGCCCCGGGCACTGAGAGGCAATTTCAGCCCAGGTTTTAACGGCAGCCTTGCCCAGAAAGCTTTGGTGGTAAGCGGAAATCAACTGTACCTCAGAGTAGCTAGAAGGAAATATAGATACTTATTTATGATGTTTAAAGGGGACAACGCTTTTACAAAGGCAAGGATAAACAGAAATTAAAAAGGCTGCGCAATAATCCTGTTATCTACCTTTTTGTGTATTTGGGTTCGGTCCACAGGCTCCTCTCTCCTGGCAGCATGTTCAGGGCTTCCTGGTGGAGGCTTTTATGCTCTTTATTTTCACCCGGGTATTGTGCATGCAGAAGCTGATCTGGATCTGGGGAGTCTTGGCTCCCTTCTAGGCTTCCCACTCAGCTGTGGGGTTTTTTCAGATGCAAAACCTTCCCTCGGGAATTTCTTAATCCTTGTTTTGATTGGGAAGATATTTTGGTGTCCCTCACAGTAGTTAATTGGCTGCCATTTTTTGCTTTGGGAAATTACGAAGTCCCGTGGACATGGCTGGATGAGATAAGAAGCTGCCCAGACAGTTAAATTGAGTCCCTTCAGGGTTTAGCCAAGCAGAAGAGCCCTTCTTAGCAAATGAAGCAGAATGACAATAACTCTTTCTTTCCAGGCTATACAGTGACCAGCTCTCGGAGCAGATCGTTTTTGCGTTATGAATCCTATGGCCCCTATAAACACTTAACTTGCTAATGACATTTTAGGCAGTTATGTAACTGGGCTGAACGCGGGCGGCTTGCTTTGGGCTCTTATCTGAGGGGAAAAAAAAAAGCACAAATCGGTATGTTGTGAGCCGCAGCTCTCGGAAAATCAGTTACGTCTTTCAAGGAGACTAATTTAGAAACACTGCTAGGTAATTGATTGGTCTGATGTATTTGATGTGAAGTTCAGTAAATAAAGATGCTCAGTAGGGTGGCGTATCGTTTTACAGTGATGGTAATAAACCGGTCCAGTGAATTCTTTCTGCGTTTCTAATGCCATAATTGGTCTGCAATACCCTACCCTCACATTATTTTCTTACTTTTCACAATAAGCCGTGAAGTGCTAGTTATCGCAGAGGAGTTAGATCTTCCCACAAATTGGCTTAGGGGAATGTTTTAATGCATCCATGGCTGTATCCTTGACTGTCTCTCCTGATGCTGTAATTCGAAAGCAGATGACAGCTGCAGATAAAACGTATGACACAGCGTATGATTCACGTGGGAATGGAAGAGGAACCTCTGAGAAATACACTCCCTCTTCAGAGAGAAACATCAACATGTACAGTTGAGTATGTCACTAAATGAGCTTCCTTAGTCTGTAGGTCAGACCTGACATTAACCGAAGTGACTTGGAATAATTTTGATCAGATGGCTTAAAAGGTCATACGTAAATTGAGTTTTGTGGTCGCAGATGACTTTCTAATGGCTTACCAGCTTTTTCATGAAAGCATCAGGTACAATCAGTTTATACTTACAAGGGGCTCTGACTAAGACTGATTAGGTGAAATTAAAAAGAGCAGAAAGCCAAGTTGAATTTCTCTCAGGGTTCATGGGGCTTAATTTCTTCTTAGACACTGAGATCCCTTCAGTTTGGGGATTATCTCCCAAGCAAAATAATCACATTCCATCTAGGGGCATCTGAAACTAAACTGGATGAAGTACTGGAAAAAAACCTGTCAAGAGCAATCCAGCACTAGTAGTAAAATGGGCTGAATAACCTCAGACTGTTTGAAAAGGCCATGTTTACCGTGTCAGCGGAGAGTGCACTGTAAAGTCTGACATATCATAATTATTTTGTTCCTAGTGTACAAGAATACTGCAATGCCTCAGATATCTCCTGATAAAAGCTGATATGGCTGTGCTGTATTTCTGTCCCTTGGACCTTGCATTAATGTAGGGGGGAGACCATTTTCACCCTGTATTTTTACCTTCCAGCTACCTCAGGACTGAGATATTCTACCAGTTGTACAGCTGGCGAAAACATGGGGGCTTGTTTTCTTTGATCAAAAACCAAGACTCTCTCTCATGTTTGAAACCCATCTAGTCAGGATGTGCATGAACGTCTTCCCTCTCACCACTAATAGAATTATAGAAAAAGAAGACAGATGAATGCAGTATTAGGGTAGTAAAGGACATGCAATAAAATTCTGTGGAAGGGCTGCAGAACCTGGTGAATGGTCATAAACATTTTACATGCGTGTTAATCCCACAGATGCTGCTGGCTGGTTAGCTGCTCGCATCTTTGGAATTGAGTGTTTGTGGAGGGAGTGACTGCGGTGGACTTGCGAGCAGTTGTTTTATGAAAGCTCATTTATGGGAACGTGGCGGCTCTTGAGGATCCAGTTGATGTATTCTCACAGACCAGGGCGTGAATGTAGCACCAACTTGAGTGGAGAACTGCGTTCTTGAAAGTCAGACCGGAGTCTGGTTCCCTTTGAAGCTGTTTCAAGTTCATATTTTCAGGTTCCAAGGTTGACAGTCTTTGTTCTGTAGCCTTATTTGAGCCTTTAGGTCCTCCCGGGTTGGCAGGCTATATAAAAGCAAAGATGTTCTCTCAGAGTTTAGTCCGCAGTTGCTGAAATAATTGCACAATCTATGTATTTCATGTATTTATTCAGATATGATACTTATATTTAGTATTTACTGTTCCTGCAGCATTTAGATCTGAATTGAAATTACTTCATAATTGGTTTGCATTACTAGGTAATGATGAGGTGTGGGAATAGCTATATTTCAATCTAGAGGATATTTAGATAATGTTGTTTTAAGAGCAAACAATTTCTTGTCTCTCACTTCTTGCAACAAAAGAGCTAATTCATGTTTGTTTGAAAGTGATTTTCATTTGTTATGGTAGGTCATGCTGAACAGTGTGTGACAGTATGACTCAAGTTTTTATAAATTATGCCCATATGGTTGGCTTGTTTTGAAAAGCAGTTTGAAAAATAATATGGACCAAAGCACAAGTCTTTATTGCTCCTTTTTCCTTCTTACTATAGAGAGGAGAGGGCTTGTTTTTGGAATGCCTTAAATTTAATTGTTATTTAGAATCAAAACTGCAAAAGGTTGCATGTTGTTTATACGTTGTAATTTTTTTTGTTTATTTCTTATGAGGGGTACTGAAAAGTGTGAACCAGACATTGAAAGCAGGCTGTTTCTGTAGAGGCTGATCATGGCTGGTGAGCCTGCATTAAGAAACTCATTCGACTTTAGAGAATAATTATAGGGTAGTCAGTAAATGTTCCAGTCTTCCCACGTGGAGTACTCGTAGGCCTGGCTGGCAGATATTTACTGAAGGAATTTGGAATAATAGAGCATAGTAAATGAGAAGATTAATTAGGCAGAGGATACAATGAAACTGTAAAAAAATTAAGATGAAAAAAGCAAACAAATCTTTTTAATAAGCTTTTCAAACTCAATAGACATCTGGTTTTGTCTAAGTAAACCCCTGTCATCATAAAACTGAGGAGCTGCAAAGCTGCCTGGGGCACGGGGTGGGGGAGATGGTTGCAGTCTTTGGGTGAACATTTTTAGAAGAAAAATAACTTTTTGCCTGAGTAGATGTTCTTGGGAGAAAGTTCCTGTCTGTGACAAAAATACGGGGAATGGTTTTTTTATCACACACACACACACCCCCCCCCCCCCCCCCCCCAGTTTATTTAAGAGAGATGAAAATTTGAACACGGTATATTTTCAGTAGCCGAAGAACCAGACTGTTCTGGTCATCAAGGACTGAAAAACTTTATCCATGAAAATCTGAACGATTCTGCTAAGCAAGTGTTCAGCAAAAACCTTCATTTTCAGATTCTTTGAAATTCGCTACTCAGTAGTGGATGCAGCGTAGATAGCGTAGATTTCCAGCCATACCTGGGCGTGAGCACGGAACAGCCCGTAGGAGCTGCTGGAGAGAGTTGCTGGGAGAGGGCCCTTCAGTGGCGGCTGTAAGCAGCAGGCCGAGCAGAAATGCTGTCCGCTTCCCGGGCCTGGGGAGCGCCGGCCCTGCCTTCCCGGGAGCCAAGGTCGGGACGCTTGGCATGCTCTTACATAAAGTAAGGGTCTTAACAAACTAACTGCTTCGTGCTTTAATTTAGGGTTGAAATGTGGAACCGTCTAGCACGTTTCTGTTGCAATATGGCATACAACCCTGAAAAGCAGGTTTTTGAAGTTGTTTGCAGTTTTCTTTTATAAATGGAGTGCAGCAGATAGATAGAAAGAATGCAGGGGCACCAGAGCTTCCTATAGGCAAAAACGTCTGCCGCTCTGACCTTCATTTACAGGATTCATTTATGACATTAGTGGGAGGCCTGGATTCATGTCACCTTGTGGGATCCTTCAGGCATTCATCTTACTGTAGGTAGTGCAAGCCATTTCAAATGCTTCAGGATTACAGGTCATATAATAATTGCTCATAATCTGCATACGGTGTGAAACTCAAGATGCCTTTCTGAGCTGACAAGCAGTGAGGGAGAAAACAAAGCACAGTAGCGAACAAAGGTTGAAGAGAGTCGGCTAGCACAGCCTGCAGATCTGTGCAGGTGATTCCTCCATTGGCTCACACGTCAATTTGACCTGTTTTAGGGCTGGATCGCAGCAGAGCCTGTGGAGAACCTGTGGCCATTTTTCATCTGTGGTGCTGCCCATCTACTGTGGAAAAAAGAGACAACACAGAAATTAGCAGTTATCATAATGAAACAGTTATAAAGATTGACAAACAGACTTTCTGTCACCTTATGTCCCATCTCTTACATGGTCTAGCTTGTCCATCCATTACCTTGTATTAGTAGGGCAAGATTCAGGGTCTGTTAGACTGGGCTGTGGGGAAATTGAAATCTATATTTATGACACCCAAAACAGCTGAAATAGGCCAATAAGGTGGAGGCTAACTCCAGTAAAACCTGCAAATTAATATGACGACAGCAGTGGAAAACAATTCCACTTCAATTACAGACTAAAGAAACATCCTTATTTCTGTTTTTTAATAATGTAAAACAATTCTGAAATTTTCTCTGGCTTTAAATACTGAAGTGAAGATCCATTCAGTGGAGGCTTTCACAAATGTGACACAATGTGGAAACTTGGAATACTTTATGCATATAATAAGGTTGGTTTGTTTTATATGGAAAAAATATTCACTGCTTTTGCAAGTGAATTTATAGTCCTGCAAGACTGCTCTCTGGATGAAGAGTCAGTTTTGCTTGCAAGTGGAAGCAAGGGCTTAAACTGCCAGACCATCTTCTTCTTATTACTCTTACATTTAATTTATTTGTAATACCACATGTAGTGATTTAGACACAATGTAAGTCTAACAAGCACTTCGTTAAGAATTTGGAGTCTAATCCATTAAGAGTTTCATATAAGGCTTCCACCGTAATTGTGGTGTTGCCATACGTAAGAAGCAGAGAGAAACGAGCAAGTACGGATCGGGTCATTTGGCAGTTTAGTTGTATCCCCCCTGTGATGGGGCATTGCATCTTTGGGGTGCACTGTTGTCAGCCAAGGCTGGAGGCGTCGGGGTAAATGGGTCTCGCTCTTCCTTCGCCCCATCCCTCCCTAGAAAACAGGCTGGTCTTCTGGGAGTTTGGGCTCCTTGTATGCCTCTCCCTCTCTCGCAGCCGGGCCGGGGAGCTGAAGGGAGAGGGTGCTGGGGGGCTGGCTAACTGGTAAGGGTGAGGGACAGATTAATGCCAATTTTAATCCTTGAAAGGAGGGGTGTGGATCTAGGAGCAAAAGTCTGCCTTGTGCTGGCCCTGAGGTGGTGCAACCACCTGCATTGCATTTGCTAAGATTTTAAAGGATGTTCTTTTCCTTCTAAAATAGAATTATCCAGAAAAACTTATTTGAGGAAGAGGGACCCAAACTGCCTTTGTAGAAATGACTCACTAACCATTTTAAAGCCTAATGCTCTGTGCTGTCTCTCAACAACTGGATTTAGTATTAACAGAGAGAGAAAAGATGGTCTCTAATTTACTGTGTCTTCAGCTGAGTCTGAGGGGAAAAAAACCCCTTTGAACTGGACTAATCATTGTTTTAGTAAAAAATTGTATTATAGTGGGCAAAAATATGACTTAAACATTTGTAAATGTTCAATTAAGTGTCCTCAATTCATAATTCTCTAAGATTGGTGGGCCTACTAGGAAAACTCTTCTTAAACATGCTGGCTTTTGGGTAGGTTGATACATCTTTCAAATAAGAGAAATGAGAAATTTAAGGCAGAAGAAAGAGTAATAAATTAGCGGTGCATATATATTCATCAGTCTCAGTACAGATGGCTTGAAAGGTATCGTTAAATTAACCCTAGTGAGTAAAACCCTACTGTTTTCGGCTTTGGCCAGTCCCAGCGCGCATCTCGAAATCTGGCAATCTTACGAGCATCGAGGCTGGATTTCTCTGTAGTTGCTGGTGTTTACGCATTGCTGCTGTCAGGTACATGAGGACTGTTGGGATACCTGCTGTCACTGCAGGACCTGGCTGTCATTCAATAAGGTGCTCAGTATATGGCTAAATTTTGGATGCCAAAACTGACATTTGGAATAGGGATGATTTTTTTTTTTTTTTTTTTTTTTGGCCTGTGTTTTAAGGTGAGCTGCAAGTGCTCAGGTTTTGCTATTAAGACTATGAAACAAAGTTAAAGGGCTTAAAAACAGCCTTCTCTTTTCCCCTGATAATATGGTTATGAGCAGGAAAACCAAAGATGAGACTGGTTCAAAGAATTTACTGACTTCTGTCTGTATGAACATGCAAGGCCATGGTGTAACCTCTATACAAGGTAATGGTCTAAACATCTGTTAATGTGGCTAAGAGCCGAACGAGGTGGAAACATTTGGGAGCTAGGATTGTGTGCTGGAAGTTTCCATCAGGATGTGGATAAAGGCAAACCTCCCTTGAAATAAGTGTTACTTTCTCCTTAAATCCAAAAGCGTTGTCTGCTGAAGATGCTACCACTAGCTCTTCTCTCAAATAACTGTTTTCCTTTAATGTTAGAGCATCTCCTTTCTGTTTTTTTCTCTAGCTGTGCAGTGGGTTGCACAGATGGCCTAGCATAAGGAAGAAAGAAAATAAGGATGATGCTTTCTGATGGATTTATTTGTATACAAGTCCCAATGGACCTAAGTATTAAATAGCTTCGGTTTTTTTAAGTTGTCATGAGTATACAGAAGACTGGGCACACGTCACTAAAGCTGGATTATTTTTTTTTTAGTAGATAAAGTGGATTTTAGTCTTAAAGTGGATTTTCAGTAGAAGCTTGTAAATGACTGTACTTGAGTTTCTGAAAAGCATAACATATTGGGGGAGAAAAGGAAATGTTGGTTGAGTAGAAAATAATATTTTAAAAAGAAATCTTGAGGCTGCTGTTGAGACTAGCAGATACAAATTGCCTCTACCTATTACTTTTTACATGCAGAAGTGTTTGAACAGATGATATGAAGTACTATTGGCCATAAAACTTGCCTGTCTGCCTTGTGAGCAAGTGATAAAAGTGAATGTACCAGAACCCTGGTGGTCAATACCCGCTGAAAAGCGGTTCTCCGCTAATCCTCCATTATAAGCTTTTGCTGTCTGCTAAATGTCAGGAGGAACGGACTGGTTGGAAAGAGGTTAAAGAGGTCACCTCACATCAACATAGGTTATTACACTTTTATTTTTTTCGCTTCTTTTTTGTTTCCATTGGTGTCAACTGCTCAGCTATTGCGGGGAGAGAGGAGGTATCTTCTCCAGTTGCTTACTGTTCCATTTAAAATGCAATCACTGTTCATGTGCTTTCTAACGCAAAGATGTCTTCGCTGAAAACTTAGCTGAAAGTGGTATGTTTGCATGCAGAACACTGGAGATGGGCTCTGAATCTTTAAATATAAAGGGCTAGTCAATATTTTTGGCATTCTTAGGGTCAGTGAGTGACAGTGGTTGAGATGTTGTGGAGTTGCAGCTACAGGGAGGAATGGCATGTGTTAGGAAAATGTGGCCTCCCTGGGGTGGCAATTTGGGCATTTTAACTTCCTTCTTCAGCTACTGGAGGGGAGGATGAAACGATCCCTTTTCTTTGTTCTTACTCATCGACCTTGGAGACTCCATCCAGTCACTTATTGGATACTTGGGTTATTTCTAGCTCATTGTACAGTTGCATAAATGCTTGTGCTGGAAGAGTGCAGGGGGTGGGAGTATGTTGCTAGAAGGAATATGTTGCTAGAGGGCTGGGGGCAAGGCAGAGGTCCTTTCCTTCTCCCCCTTCTGACAGCAGTACCAGCTTCAGTGGGAGCTGGTTTAGAGTCCTAGAGTTTGGGAAAAGGTGCTACTCTTCCTGCTCTTCTTACTTTTTCTGTTGCAGTGTTTCCTCTGTCTGCCCTTACCTACCACTTGGTGCTCTCACAAGCCATGGGTTACAGTTGATGTGTTTTTTGTTTATTTCTGTGTGTTGTGCCTCCCCCCGCCCTGTGTTGCTGGATCCTGCCAGATCTGAATTGTAGACATCCCAATTTTACTCTATTGACAGGGTGACAGGCAGCACTGGAGGTACCAGAGATACCAGCAGTCTCTGGAAGAATCCCAGCATTCATTAACATTTGGAAATTGCTTGTCTTTTACCCACCAAGATTATTAACTCATATTTTGTAGGGGAGAGTTTAAATTCTGCAGAAATAAACAAAAAAATGCGGTCTTGCTAAAGGAAGCTTCCCAGGCATAGGTAATTGAGAACTTTTTTTTTTTTTTCATGCTTAAGGAATGCTTCTATTCAAGGGGGACTTTCTTGAACATATGTCCTTTCTTTGTAGTCCACTTTGTGTATTTTTCAGTGTGAGATATATTTACAGTTTAATTGCAAACTGATGCTTGACCATGAAAGTTACTGTAACTGAAATCACCTATCAGTAACTTAAAGAAGACATTGCAGTCTGGTCTTTCTGGGCATCTTCATGAACTGAAGCATGAAAGCATAATCTAGTGGTGTCTAAATACAGATCATAATTTCTTTAAAACTGCAAATACTGATATCCTCTAGAGATGCGTTTGGTTATTGTCAAGTTCTATGTGTGTATGAGCATGTAGGCAACTTGGTTTCTGTATAGCGTCTACAGTATTCTCTCATATTTTTCTAGTTCAAGACAGAGGTATACACAGAGGAAACTGGAAACAATGGTAGAGAGATTTTGGCCTTCTGCTTGCAGAAAAGCAGTCTGGTTTGGAGCGGGGAGAATGAAAAGCCTTCCTGAAAAATCAACAGAGCAGGTAGTATAGTATGCTATGTGTGGGAAGTTAATTAAATACTTTGAACACAAAAGGGGAAGTTATAAATGCCTGGTGACTCCCAGATGGAATGGCATTGGTCCCACAGGTTTGCAAGTGCATCAACATCTTTGGGTATCAAGTCAAAGAAGTTGTTCAGCCCTTTAAGAAGTGGGGAATGAGTGGTACGTTTGATGGGACTGAAGGTGGAGCGTGCGAGAGGCAAGTGAACAGCCCCACCTCTGGAAAAGAATTGTGTGGGGTCAGTACCTGTAAGAATGAAGGTGGCTTTTGTGGTTGCCTTAATAATGAACTATAAAATCAACCCTGCAGGCCATTGAAGGATGGAAAACTGTTGTAAAGGATGTGCTAGCCTTTACTTACAAGTATATGCAAGGCAGTACATTCTATTCAATCTTTAATTTTAAGAGATGCTAATAAAAATGAATTATATATGGAAAATATTTCTATCTGTAAGTGAATCTTCTTTTTATTATGTGTGTGTTTCCACATGTGTGCATCTCACATACTGATAAGGTTGGTTTGTTTGCATGTACACCTTACGCGGTTTAAAATCACGGCAACATACGATTTAAAAAATATCGAAGATGTGATTCGCCACATAAATAACGCTTTTGTCCCAGTAAGTACTTTTTTCAAGTTTAAAAGGGTTGTTTGTTTTAATAGAGCATCTCAATTCAGAATGATCGTTTTGCACAGCTGAGGTGTAAGTGTGCTCAAACCTTAGCTAGTAATTAGCTTTTCTTATTATCAGATAGGAAACTTGCCTGGGGACCTGAGACACTAAATTGACATAATTGCCTTGTGATATGGAGATGGATGTTTGGTTTTGCACAGACTTATCTTTCATGTTGTTGAAAATATATTATTGATCTATTTCCAAAGACAGAACAGTAGAAAGAGCAGAGAAATTGGACAGTATGGGGCTCTACAACCAGACCGTAAAGGCTCAGGTCAAAGAGTTTGAACTCTAAATACTGTTCGTTTTCATTGAGTGACTACCAGCTTCATGATGCAGGATGGTGGCAGGAAAAGAGGAAGAAAGAATAAGGTAGTATGTAGAATTGCAGTGATGTACGTTTGCATTTGGTGTAAGCAGTTGAAGTGAACAGGGCTGTAAAGCTACAGTATACGTGGCCGTTATGTTTTACTGAGAGATGCCAAGCAGAGCTCCGGTGCAGAAGACTGTGAAGTGATTAAAATTCTCACATGGTGGTTGATATGCTTATCATCAGTATCCTTATTTGAGCTTCGTGACTGTTAATCACAGGAGGCTGCATCGTGATTAAGCCCACTGCATCGGTTGTGAATAGCTCTCCTGCTTGAAATGGGAGGAGACAAAAAGACGTGAAGGGATAGCTGGCTGGAAAACGTAGCTGGCAGAGCGATGAGGTGACAATTGAAGAGTCAAACTCTTGGTTAATCTCAGCAGGCACAGAATTAGATTGTAGTCCTGGAAAAAGTCAAGTAGATTGTTAGCATGGCTGAGTGCCAGGCTGTTTCTTCTCTCCTTGCTTCGAAAACCATGGTGACGTTGGAAACATGAGTGAAATGTTAAGACCTGTAAATAAAATCTCACTCTGTCAGCCCCTGCATAGCTGGTATTTCCCATCTGGAATCAGAATGAATGGGTGAATGGTTATTAATATGTAATGAGATCTTACGGAAACAATAGCATTGCAAGCAAAGGAAAAGAGGGATTTAGAGAAAGGAATCATTCATGCGAAAGTTAGGCTTGCCATGCTGGCACGTTAGTGATAATAGGGCAGGCATGGTCCTGAAGGCTTGTGCCAGTGTTTTAAAAGATGCAAATAGCAGGGTGCTTGGACCATGAAAGCAGGCGCCCTCCTGACATTACGCTGTATCAATTCTCCTGTTCCACTTCCCTGCCTTTTACCATGTTTTCTCATTCCACTGTAAACTGCTTGGGGCAGGGGTCATGCCTTTTATTTGTCTATGAAGTGCTGCCACTTGTGAGGAACATATTTTGTTGATTGCTGGAGGAACAAGAGCATTAATAACAGGGCCCTGCATGCAAAATTCTTTAAGTCTCTGCAACGATGCATTTTTCCTAATCTGTGTGGGAGCCTGTAACCCCTGGATTTCTAAAAACCAGAGGTGTATGCTAGAGAAGGGTTCAGCCTGTACTCAGACCGAGCCGTGTGCTGCTGACCAGCTGGGGCTGGCTGGCTGTTGAGCCTGGCCCGTTCGTTGCCCTTGTGCTGTGTCACATCGTCAGAGCCAACCCCATTAGAGCTCGTGTCCCTCCTGGTTGAGGGAAATGCCAGAAAACCTCCTCCTTCCCTGGAACATCACTCTTTCAGTGATCAGACAGTGTTCAGTGCACGCTTTGTGTTGTACTGTACTATTTATTGAACATCCATGACTTCGGCTTGATCACCAAGGAATTTAGAGGCTGGTCATTTCTGATGGAGCTCACCCTTGCTGTAGCAACATGTACCTTGCACTCCGGTGCACAAATAACAGCACGTTGTGGCTTTGCTTATTGGAAGATAGAGGATGAATTTTTTTTTTATTACGGTTTAACACAATTTTTTCCAATCTTTTATCACCCAGGGACTGTACTGTGATAGAACCTGAACCTGCTGTACCCAGTCTTAAAATGATATTGTCTCCTATTAGTGGCTGAAGCATATCAAAATGGTCAAGCATCCATCAAAACAAGTAATAAATCAAACAAGAAAATCTAAAATGTGCATCATGTAAAAACAAATAGTAGGCTATCAGTGCAGGTAGTTCCAGGTCAGTATTTACACATACATAGCAACAAAAAATGTGTCTGATCACACTGGGTTTTCAAGTCAAGGTGAAAATAGGAAGTGCAGCAGCTGTAGGAGAGAGGCTATGGTGAGACTTGAAGTTCTGTTCTGGGCCTGCCCTTACTGTGGGTTTGGAGCGGTCCAAAGATGGTGCTTTGTCACAAAAAGTTTGAAGCCCTCTGACCACCCCCTGTGGAGGCATCCGTAATGAGTTGCAAGTAGTGCCTTGAGGAGAACACCCAAGAGTTTTTGCAGCCTCTTTGCGCGTGTGTTTCTTGGTCGCCAGACAAAGGTGGCGTTCCTTGGCATGCCACAGCACTGGCTTAGCATACGGACATGTCTAAGTAGAAATCTGTTGTGTGAGGAAGTTGCAAAGAGTAAGTAAATGAAGAAAAGGCAAATTAAATTGTTAGGTATTAAGCTTAGGATATAAAAGGGATAGGGTTACTTCTTAGTTTGCCAGTCTTGTTCAGATGATTTTGCCATACAAGCTTTTCCGGTGCTGTTTCATCAGCAGCATCACACAGCATCTGGGCTATTTGCAAACTGTGTTAAATTTGTTTCCGAAACAACTTTTGCTGATCCATTATGGATACAAGTAGCCAACTAATATATACCTGGGAGAATATGTTAATGGTACTCTTAATTGCTTCTCGCAATGCTGCATTACTTGTGTGATATCTTTAATTCTTCCAGCACCTTCGTGGGTGTCTGCCCCATTCCCTATCTATCTGCAAGGTGGCATTTCCCTTGCACGCCTGAACCGTGTGTGTGTGAGAAAGAAAGGGCATTGGAAGCTGAGCAGAGCTGCAGGGTAGATAGGAGCTCTTAATCCATGCCCATATAGAAAGCGTAGAAAACATGTACAAATGCTCATTTAAAAAAAAAAAAAAAAAAAAAATCATTCTTTTGATACAGCGCTCGGATTTCAGCTGCCCTGCCCTCCATCCCTCGATGTGTTACCTTTCAAGTTTGCGTGAGCTTCCAAGGTCATTTCTACTTCTAAGATTGAAAGGCTTTTCACAGTTGCACAAGTGAAGCTGTGGTGGATTTCAGGTATTTCAGAAAAGCTTTATGGAAAGGAATTTCAAGAGCTGGATCATAAATATAACTGAGCAAAACAGACATGAAGGTGGTAGGCTGGTTCTTCAAAGCGTTCATGCGTATGTCTCGCACCCAAACCAGCAAGTGAAACAGATTCAAGAATTAAAATGCACAATGTATACTCAGAAGCGGAGGAAATATAGATGCATGACAGTGTAATGAGGACTGCTTCTTGTAAACAGTGCAGCATGAGGGCAGAGATGCTAATTAGGCATGTAAATTGAATTTCCAAGGATTTCAGAGCAGGGAAGATATCTGAAAGCAAGCCTTGATTTTCTAGAAGATAGCAGGAAAGACTTGCCTTTATCAGTTATCAGGATGCCTCTAGGAATTCAGATTTAGTAGAGTTCAGAGCTTTTGAGGATCATGAGGGGATGTGCCAGGGAGCAAGTGACAGGCTCTCAGGCCTTACTGAAGGGGCAGATATGTCCTACACACTCAGAGTTTAAGAAAAGAGAATTTTTTTTTTTTTTTTTAAATGAAACATTTATGACTTAGTTGGTGATTGACATTCTTCTGGCTGTCTCACCCTGATCAGAGCTTTGCCAGACTGTTAAAGGATCTTTGCTCAGCTGAGAGTTACTTGCATGAAGCTGTAACTGTGGGTTCTAACTAGAGGCAGGGATGCTGACACGCCTCACCTGCGGTTTAAAGAAATCGCATTTATAACTTTCTGAAGGCCAGTGGCAACTAGGGGAGTCTCAGCCACAGTGGTGTGTCACTGTCGTTACCTTCCCATTCGTACAGAGCTGTGAGAGACGGCTATTAATCATCCTGCCTAAGGCCTGGGAGCACGTGGAAATGCGTGGAGAATTACCATAGCTTCTGAACACTCAACACGGCAGGCTCTGACAGTTGCTCCCTGCTTTAGGTCTGAAGTAATGACAAATTCATCAAAGTCTCTGTTTTCTTTCTCCAGACCCCCTTTTCCCTCTAGGCTGGTGTCAGATCTGCCACCTTTTCACCCCTTGAGAAGATGACAATTGATTTCTTGCTGGATCCCCTCCAGGAGCAGTTAGTGTGGCATGAGAGCCAGTTTTGGCAGGAGGGACTACAGGGTAGTTAGCTTTGTTGTAGGCGTGGGCACTGAGGCAGTGCTAGTGAGGAAAGAGCAGAGGCCCCTTTCTTCCTATATCTCTAAGGAACTGCCGGGGCGGGATGAGAGCTGGTGCTGGCGGTGAATGTGCCAGGTTACCTTCAACGTAGCTGGTGGTCATCCGAGTACCTTAAGGCTGGAGTTAGGGTTTGTTAAGGTTAAGTTTTAAAAACACAAGAGTGAGACTTTGTGTTTCTTGCTAAATCTTCCGTGGTCCTCAGCTTTAGGATACTGATTGAATTGGGAAGAACAGTTGTGTTAAACTTTGTTAGTGAAGTCAGCCACGGTTAGGGATTTGGGCATTTATTACATTGGCACTATTGTTAGTGTTAGGGCTTGTTAAAAAAGCAATTGTAAAAGTAACAGGTCCTAGAGCTGTGGTGTGGGCAGGCTTTGGCATGTTCGAATAATCTTTTTTCATTTTTTTGCAGGTAATAGTCACTTGATTGTGTTTAACGTTAGAATTTTTTTGGTACAATTTTGGATGAGAGAATTGGTCGGTTTCTGTCCGAGTCTTATGTTGTATGCTAGGGTGGGTGAGGAGATGGCTGGCAGCCATAAATGTCACATTTATACATGAATGGCATTTGTTTTCTTATTCCAGACAAATTTCGGAGTTCTGGTTGAGAAGATGAGGGCTTGTGGGGTATAAAAGGGATAAGCAGTTCAATATAATTTTGAATCCTGCACGGATCACATTGGTAATGTGAATGCCGGTGACATCAAACACAAATGCCTTATGTATCATTTTGCAAAGGTATTGGTGATTTAGGTATAGTTAGGATTAGGATTCATGTTCAAGTGAGAGAAAAGGTGTGATAAAAGAAGCGAGGTGAAGTTTGTGTTTTTGGAGAAACTTTCATCGTTTGCAGGGCCAGGTTTGGGGGTGCTGTTGGCAGCGGTGAATTTGCTTGTGCTCAGACCTGATGCTGTGCAGTGTACAGAGACAGCAGGGGTTAGACTTAGGCTCAGGATCAGGAGAAGATTGTTTGTATGAAAAGACTGGTTGATCACAAGGTCCTGAGGAGGCGATGGAATTGGGATTAAGCCTGGTGCAGGTCTTGCTGGGATGGGGATTAAAGTTTAGCAAAAGAGAGATGGAAGAGCTCATGTTCTTGTTGAATCCTGTTGGGTTGCAGGATTAGGAAAAACACTTTTGTCAAAGGCGTGTAGGTTATGATTAATTCTTTTTTCAGGTTTTGTTTCACCTATTTAAAGGAAAGGCAACAGATTCTATAATGAATTCCTAATTTTTAAAACGTACCAACTGCAATAGTGTTCATTGCACATTATGAACACCAGTCTTGGAAGAATTGAAAAGATACAAACTACTGTGAAATAGCAGAAACTGTGTTATAAGCTTTCAAACTGTAGATTAAAGGTCCCAGAAATATGAGGAATTTAATATTAAACTTTAGCATATTTATGTTTCTGTCTGTTCTGAATTGTTGCTCATATGGCTTGATATCCATGAAGCTCTATGCTTCATATAAACTTTTGCTGTAATTTACTTTTTCATAAACAGTTTTCATTCCTGGCAACCAAGGATACATCAGAAGCTTTCTCATAAAAACGAATTTATTACTTATCATATTGCTGTATTGGTTTAAAGAGATTAAAAAGTGAGTACATGACATGATTAACAATTTAATTGAGCGTAATAGGAAGCCTGATGCTTTCTAGTTCCCAGCCTCATTGCTGCCTGCTCTTGTGCTTTACAAGGCTTTTTAGTTATTATGGTAAAGATCAAATCATACTTATTGTTTCAGCAATATCCATTAATTTTGCTTTTTATGAAAGCTTAAAAAAATCTTGGAGCCTTAATGAATGTATTGAAGTGAAATGTTGTGGACTGCTTTTAGGCCAGTGCTGAAAGTATTACTCATCCTGTTTTTTTTAATATAGCGGATTTTTGCAGCATCGTTGCACAATTATTTGTGCTCTGTTTATGTAGTTATGATGTGTGTGTATGTGGTGTCTTATTGTGTATGTGTGTATGATATTTCTGTGTATGTGGTGTCTTATTTCCAGCAAGTAGCACAGGACCAACATCTACTTTGAAGGCTCTGACTTTAACATCTCCAAATCAGAGGACAATATCCTTCTTGTGTTGAAGGGTTTCAGAAGAGGAAAAAGCAGACTTTGCCCTATCCTTTTACATTGTTCAGAAAATCTCCTTCAGTGCGAACTAGTCTCCTTTTCCAGTTTTTCTAAAAAATTCATGTTGATTTGCTGCTAATGAATCAACCTTAAAGTACCAGAAACATGTAAAGTTTTGGCAAGTGTTTCAAAAATTCCTTACCAACCTAATGAGCTGGGAGCTCCGGTCTTCTTCCCCCATTACGGGGAAGTCTTTCCTCCAGTGTTAAACTCGGCTGCAATACCCACGCTTCCTCAGGGTGCTCAATAAGCTGTTCCTAAACCCACAGATGACAAGAAACCGTATTTCAGCCAAGCTGTAGTGAAACCTGCCCATGCACTTGCCAGTGCATTCTCATGTCATTTTTCTGCAGGGAGGGACAACATGTCTCACCTTGAAGTTGCTAGAATGACAGTTTTCTTTCTCTTGCACAACCTAATTTCATAAGATTCAAGACCTTGGTTTGCTCTATAATGTAAACATGTAAAATGGCCTTTCGGCATTCCTGTCTTGCAGCATGATATACAGCACAGCGCAGAAAAAGAGGGACTTTGTCTCTATAGAGCCCTTGGCCCTTTTTTTTAATAATGTAACAAAATCTATGGGCTGAATCTGAAAACTGCTAAGGATGATGGCGGTTTTTCCTCTGGCTCTGAGCCATGCCTTTTGGCACCTTCATTGTTAAGGGATATGCAGGTGCTGGCTGAAAATGCAGAAAAATCATCACAACTTATCATCTTCACAAAATGTGAAGACTTTCTGGTTGATTCCAGCTGCAGAGTTGAAAGTTCATGCGTCCATGCAGAGCACAGAGGTAGTGCCGAAGGTTTATGTGCAGGTGTACGGGGTTGGTCTGTACCGCAACAGCAGAGGAGGGAAGGTGGGTGTGTATGTTTGTTAGTACAGCGTAATGGGATCATGACTGCAGAGAGGTAAGGTGGATTACTTTGCATCTTCCATTGAAGAAGCAATTGAATCTATTCTCTTGAATGAAAATCTTCTTTCATTATATTTTTGGTCGACGTTTTTCAGTTTTTGTCTTATGGGAGATGAAGGAACCCAAAGAGCGTCTGCTCTGGTCACAGGCAAGGCAGAAAAACTTTTTCTAATGGGACACTGCTGGGCAGAGCAAGCTCTGGCAGGACCCTTCACACTCCTCTGCCACGTACTGAAGCACTGATGGCAAACAAACATCTGCTGTTCATTCAGCAGCTCTTGCAGGTTAGAGGTAGTGGGGGAAAGATAGTTACGGCTAGGTGCTTTCTCAAAGAGGCTTCAGCTTTCTCTGGTGGCGGGTGTTAGGTATTCATCTCTGCGCATGCAGTACCCAGGGCTTCTGCAGCACCTTCTGCAAAGCCTGCCTGTCAATTCCAGAGAAGCACTAACAAATTTTTGCTCATCGTTAGCCTCCAAAACAGTAATTGGCAGACAGAGCTTTTGAAGAGGAAGCTTTGGAAGGTCCTTTTGTTCTATAAAGTGTGCAATAGCATTTCTTCTCCTGTTAAACCAGCCTAGGATTTTGGGATCATGTTGAAATGCAGTGTGGTGTGAGTTGACACTTCTTTCTATGCAGTAGCTCTCTATTGCGAGTCCTCCTCCGCAGAGTGGCTTCAATTTTATGTTTGTGAGTTTGTCTTGTAAAGCTGGTAGAGTATGTTATCTTCCTGGAGAGATTCTGCTCTCCTACTGTGTGTGCATATTTTGTTTTTGTTTTGAATGAGGGTTGTAGATCTTGAAATTTATGGTGCCAGAGTAACTTCTGCTTAACAGAGGAAAGGCAGGGTGTTGGCATATCTGACCGTCACATCTAGCTGCTTAAAAGACAAGCATGTTGGAGGCTGTAGAAAGAGAGTTGCATCTGTTTAAAAATGGGAATGGCTATAAAATGCCAGAGGTATCAGAATGACTTATGCCATGCTCAGCTTGGAAAGGTCTTTGTTGTAATAATTAAAGTTTCCATCCTTCTGTACAAATGATAAGTTTGAGCTGTCTACTAGAGCTGGTGTTGAAGATCTGACTTTAATTGTCTGTTTGAATTTGGCAACCAACAGTGATTAACATTTTCCTAATAAATTTAGCAGGCAAACTGTGAGCAAGTAAACCATTTGAAGGACTGAAGTTCCCTTACAGCATTGCAAATACTAGGCTGTGATTGCTTTGTAAAATTTCTTCAGCTGGTGTCAGTACTGATGGAAATACTTATTGTAGGTGTTCCTGAATTGTATTTTACCTAAATTATGGTCTCTTTTTAAACTAAATCAAAAGATGGCTTAAATGAGGAAAGCAGCTGTGTGCGCGACTACAAATTGGAAGAGGCCTGAGCAATTTGGAAGGTGAAAATATTTGAGTTCTGGACTCTGCTTCGTTGCAGGCAAGTCACGTAATTTCACTGGTACTTCCTAGCTCATAAAAGACAAAATGAAGTAGAGAAGATAATCAATGCTTCGCTGACTACCCAGGTATAAGAATGTTTATTGAGTGAATGTGTGTGAAGTCGCTGAGATGGAAACCATATGGAAGTGACTGTGTTATTAGGGTTGTCATCATTAATAAGACTGTTGACTAGAACTGCCCTTTTTGATGATCTACTCCTTTATCCAAAGAGAAGGTTTTAACGGGGAAGAGTGAAGAGAAGCGGAATTTATATCCACAGAAGCGTAATACTAGTGACTTTAAAGAAATATTGTCAAATTCTGGGCAGACAGCACTGCCTGTATACACAGCCTGTTTGGGGAACGTAAGGGCATTAAGTTCTGCAATTACTCCAGAGATTGTTTTGCAGAGGTAATGCTCAGCTTCCACAGAGCATCTATCATGGCTAGAATTAATAGGAAAAAAAAGTCTTGCTGTCTCTGAGTTATTATGGAAATTAGGCAAGGGGAGGCGTTGTGCTGCTGACAAGAGAGCGCTAGCTCTTCCTGGACCAAGTCCTACAGCACTCACTCGGGCAATGATCCCTCCCAAAACAGGATGAAATAATGATCCCATCAGAGTCAATGGCAGATTTCCTACTGACATTGGTAGAGACAAGAATTCACCCTGCGGCTGTTGAAGTACTTGGAAATTTCTATAGGGAAATGTAGGAAGGAAGGAAGGAAGGAGAAGTGCTTGTAAAGTTGTACTGCTTGGACGATAGTAATATACCTACCTTTTCTCTGTGCAGAAAGTCTGTATTACCAATAGATGTAACGGTAATGCAGTTTTTCTTTTTCCTTGCTGTTTTCTCTTGTATGCTGCAGGACCTACCTTTTCCCAGATGATGCAAGTGACTGTACTTGGCATGATTATGCTCCTTCAGCTCTGGGTGACTTTATGCAGACATGGTAAAACACAGAACAGGTTTTCAATCATTTTCAGTTTGCAGACCTGTAGCAGCTCTCCAGCGGACAGGCAGATGTGGATAGTGATGGTGAGCTTCCTGCAGCAGGTTTACTTTTCTTAGTAACCTCTTGTGGATTCACAAGAAGTAGTCCATGAGGTCTGCGGAGCATGCACGGAGAGGGACACCGAGCTTCCACAGCTACTCCCTCGTGTACCAAACATGCCCCTGAAATGGATTGTCAGACACGTTATGGCCCAAAGCCTACAAACACCAAAGCTGAATAAAGGAGGGGTGAATTATGTTAGCATTGCCCCTTTTGAGACATAATTATAAATTACTTCTATGCAATTCCTAAACTCAGGTTTTCCTTCATTTGTGCAAGCAGGAAACTGTTTAAATAATCCCCTAAGTTGGACATGTATGTTACTCAATGTATAAATGATTTAGCAGTGTTAGCATGCCATCAAGTAACTGAAGTGTAAAAGAAAGAATGATTTTTATGCTACTCTGAGTATTTGTAATTTGAACAGGAAAACATTATTGTGAAAGAGGAGTAACAGCCTTACATAGCCTGACTATAAAAGAAGAAATAGGCTGGTGACAAAGTTATGTTCACAGTGCGTGAACATACTAAGCAGTGGCCTGTCCTCCTAGCGTGTCTTTTTATTTAAAAGCATCAACTCACACAAAAACCCTAGAGAAATTTACATTTTAAATGGTTCCTCTTTGCGATAGAGGTCATAATTTAATTTTGTTTTTTAAATGGCAGTTTTTATTTGTCAGCGTCAGTTCCTGGTGGAAGATGACTAGGCTGAGATTTTGGTTGTGGATACTGTTGTAGGAGCATTGGTGGTAGCCCCATGTCTTGCACATGGAACGTTTTCTGCTGGGATAAGCAGGAGTAATGCAAATGTAGCTCAGGTGGATTGCAGTAATCAAAAGAGCTTGTTCAAGGACTCTTGGTGTCTCATCCTTGGATGTACAGCCTCTTGTTCTGAACACAGTCAGCCACCATCCATGGGCCCTGTAATGGAGAACTGCACACTGAGTAGTTTCTGAGTAGTTTCCTTGGCCAGCTGCAGTTTTTCTGGCATGACACCTCATCATGGCCTTGAATTTATCCCATTATAATTGTTAGATCTGTTTTATCCAGTAGAAATTCCAAAGGAAAACTAAGAACTGCAGTTGTTCCACCCTGCAAATATCTGTTGTGAAGCCCGAGGTGATGGATTCGGTTGAGTTTTCTTTGCGCTTGCTGGGCCAAATGCTCAGCTTGTTTAAATTTTAAAGAAGGTTGTCTAAGACCAGAACCTTTCCTTCTGTATGGGTGCTGCCAGCTTTAATTCACTCCAAATGTGCTTTAATATACTCCAAGGTTCATTGGTATTAATTGCAGCACATTTATTACCCTGCAAGAGCTATTATAAAGCTGCTGCATTGTGCAGGCCAATGGGCTAGATAACTTCTCAGCACTCTCACTTTTCCGTTGGTTTAGTTTATTTCAAGTGCAGCTCCTCTCTGGAAACTCTCTCTAGAAATGACACGGTAGCATACCAGAGCTGTGGCCTCGCTGCCAGCCGCGTTCAAATACGCTGTACAGACAGGTCACCTGCAACCTCTGCAGAAGTCTAAGTCAGACCAGTTTCATGGCGTAATCTCCCCCCCCCCTTTTTTTATTCCTTCTCATTTTCAGCTGATGTGGCCATTTTCAGCAGTAACAGAGATTCAGATGGCCCTTGCTGACCTGTGCCCTCAGAATGGCAGGAGGCAGAGGTTGGCTCCGGTGAGCAGTTGCCTGCGTTGCAGCCGGCCTCGTTAGCTGTGGATGAGGTGCTCCAAGCGGTGGCACTCGGCTTGTGCTGCCAGGGCCAAAGCAGCCAGGAGCAGCCGTGGAGCCAGTCTCGTGGGGAAAGCTGCAATGTGTGATAAGTTCTTCTTGCTATATTCAGCGTAATTTTTGCTGTTGGCTTGCCTTTTTTGCTCTAAGTTGTTGTTTGTACAGTTTCTTTCTGTCACATGGAGGGGTAAAAAAAATGTGTGAAGACCTATGTGAGTATCCTTCCAGTAACAGCAGCCTGTATTGCTGTGTCTCCTTTTAGGACTGACAGCTGAGGAAGTTAATTTACAGGAGATACTTGGCACCTTGCACTATTAGCTTCTTTGGCTTGTGTCCCATAACAGACAGGAGGTGGGAAAACATAAGGGGCTGAATGGGGCTTGTATTTCCTTACCTCTTACTCAGCACAAACTGTATATTTTGGCTGTTTACCTTTAGGGACAGAGCTGCTACTTGTGCAGATCCTTTTAGGTCATCAGGCAGCTTGCCTATACAGCTGGGACCACAAAGGCCCATGGATTGCATTAAAAAGGATGGCAGAGTGAAAATAGAGAGATATTCCTAAAGGCTAAGGTCTGGTTTTCTTTGCTGAAAGAAGGGGGCAGTTTTCTGTGTTTTGTGACACGAGGTTATTACTCGGAGTTGTGTTCCTAATGCTTGTTCTCACTTGCCCCGTAAGGCTCAGCAATGACCGCGTGCATTTCATTGTAGTGAGTTCTCACCTAGAAGCTGATAAAGACCCAGGTCAGTGCCTTTTTCTACAGGTGTCTTGTTCCCCCAGCAGTCATGCACATCATGTGGCTCCCGGTAAAACTGGCAAAACTCCTATTGATTTTCACGGGAATATGATTAGGCCCAGACGATTAAAATCCTTGTTCAAGACTCATACAGCAGAACTCCACATATCTGGACCACTCTCCTCATCCTGAATATGATTTCTGAAATGAGGAAGGCTATTGTCATGCATATGTTTTTGTAAATTGGCCTCTCAGTATCTTTTTCATTTATTTATTTATTTTTAATCCAGCAAAAAAGCCCAGTGAATGCAAGTGAATGGGAATTAGTGGGTGGTGCTGAAGGGAGGCTGGGGCATCCCCCTGAGGAGGTGATAGGGATGAATGTGGTCGTCTCCACGGGGTCAGGCTGCAGCAGGGCTGTGAGCAGAACCCATTGCTTTCTGTCAGTAGGAGTTTCTGTTTTAAATCTAGTGGAAGGTTTTCGCTTATGGGAATGAAATAGTGTTCTAAAAAACTGCTTTAAAAACTTCCAGTATTTGATGGAGAGCATTGCTCTTTCAGCTGTCGAGTACAGTGTTGTAGAGCTCTGCTGGCTGGCTTAGATTTTCTTTAAACTTTTTTTGGAAGGGTTATCGTGCACTGTTAAATTCTGCCGGATTTTTCTGTTGTGGGAGGACTGCGGATTTTGATCCAGTCTTCATTAAAAGGAAGTGTGTTAGTTCATGATTTGGAACTGGTCTTGTGTTTCCATAGAAATAAAAGGATCCAAATAGCATGCAACTGAAATTAAAGGCCGTGGAAGGACAAATTCAACAAACTTATTTTCCTGAACATATTTGGAAAACAGAGGGAAAGGATCTGTGAATTTTTAAATTTGAAGCAATATAAAAAGAACCTTGAACTTTCAATCAAACAGGCATGTAATTAAATTTCTCCCTGCTCCATAATTTTCTATTGTACCCTTGTTACCTTTTTTGTCATATCTATTTGCATCTTCACAAATCCAAAATATCTTAATTTGAATAAAACAAAAGCCTATTCATGCTTGTACTATTCATGTGGTTTAATTGGTTTACAAAATACAAGTGTTCTTTGAAATAAACTGATGTGATTTCAAGGGGCTGGTAGCTGTCCATCATACGTGGTCCTTCTGCTCACAAAAGACGAAGGAACCGAACTGGGCATAAATGGGCTTGCTTCAGCTTGCTTTGTTTCTGCTCCTGCTTTGGCTGAGCTCTCACTGTTGTTCAGTGAATACAGTAGGAAAATATTCTTAGGGTTGTAGCTAATTGCACAAATGAAAATAGTTTTCCACATGTTAAGTTTAAATGGAGAACTGGAAATACTTTTGAAATGTTCCACTTGCCCGTTTGAGGTAATATCAGCATGATCTTTAAAGTCTTTAAAGACTGCAGAATTCATTATGCTCTTGGAACACCTGGGCGGACTGTATTACAGTGGTAGAGGTAATAGTGATGTATACCAATGTCAGCTGGGGTTACAATGAGGTTCCAGATTATTTTGATATTTATGTGATATGTAAGAGAGGGTGAGTGGCTGGGAAAAGGTAGTATGTTCTTACATTCCAAATTAATTACATCTAATTAAATTTGAATTGAATTACAAGTAAGAATTAGTTGATTTCTGATATTTCATCTGGAATAATCTGTTCAGTAATGATTTGTTAACGTGGACCAAGATTTGTCACCCCACGGGTCTCAAAGGCCAGGTGGAGCAGGCGACACAGGCGAGCGGTGGGCAGGCACCCCTGTCGCTCTGTTGTGCTCGGGGAGGTACCGCAGTGTTGGAGCACAGAGGTAGCATCTGCGCGGGGTGACCGCCGGAGCAGCAAAGACTTTGCAGGATTAAGCTTCAAGTCAACAGGGCTACTGGAAACTGAGTTTGAAAATCTGGCCAGATAAATAACTCCTTGTCTAGGTGTGGGTTTCTGGTTTGGAAAAATCACGGCCTTTCGGTGCATCTGAATATCATCACTGCAGACGTCTTCAGTGATGCCACTGCAGATGTGTTCCTGGTGGAGGGGAGCTCTTACCCCTCAGAACACACTTCTAGGCCAGCCCCAGGGCGTCCTGCGATGCGGTGGCCCTGCGAGCAGGGGCTGAGCCTCTGGCATCGATCCCCAGGCATCGTGTCCAGACACTTGGCCTCCTCTGGAAGCTGGAAGATATTCCCCTCACTGCATCTGCCCTGGTTATCTGGCATGGATCTCTGCAATATCTTTTCTGCAGCTGCAGGTGTGGGAGGAACAGCCCTCGGTGTCTTTCCGTAACAGCTGTTCTTCAGATGGAAGAGGAAAATGTTCTTTCTCTCGGTCTCTGCTCCCAGCTGAACAGTCACTTCTTGGGGTACCTGGGAAAAGGAGGAAAGGGATGCAGCCCTGCAGGCTTTTCCATCGAGGGAGGGACCTTCTAGCAGTAGCTGTGTAATAGCAATAGGGCAATACAGCACAGGCTGAACGCCTCAGTGTGCAGGATGTCTGGTACAATTTGGATATAAACCAAGGAGTTTTCTATGTAAAACAATGTAGAAAATTGTTAGTCAAGTCATTAAACTGATCCAGGGGTTTAACTGGAGAATTATATATTCCTCTGCAGGAAGAACAGCATTTTATGGTATGGATAGTTACTAGTCTATTTAAATCTGTTACGTGTTCTCCAATGCAACCACGCAGGGACCATTGACTGAATAATATTCATGTTGTCTTTGGGGCACATTTGAGAGTGTGGGAATATATACAAGAGTATTTCAGGGAGGCTGCCTGCCGCTGAGGCATCTTTAGTGATGTCAGCTCCTCATCTATGTGCCTTCATGAGACTATACCCAACATTTACAGGCTAAACTCAGAAAGGGAAACACGGGGAGCTGTCAGTCAAGTCTCTCCATCTGTCAGTATAGTTTATGTTTAAGCACAGACTGAAGGGCACAGGAAGGGGCATCACTGGCAAAGTAAATCAAATCATGGTTGGCAACAGGTTGCAAATGCAGGAGAGAACTGAGAATGGATGGGCAATGGAGTTATAAAGCAGAGGAAAGCCTCCGAAGGATACAAAGACCATAAAACTGGAAAATATTGGCTATTGGCAGCAATAATCTAAACCCATACTGCATTACCTCAATGAGAAAGTACTGACATGTCAAAAGAAAGTTTTATGCACGGCCTAACGTGGTGGGAATAGGAAAAAAGAAAAATATATTTGCACTGTCAGTTGTTGCTCTGTGTCTCCATGAGTTCTGAGGCTACTTTAAAGAAAATATTACCTCTACTGAACTGCAGATTAATTAGTCAAGCTAATGAATAATTAAAGCCTTGACTTTACCTAAAGCATTGCTTCTCAGTTTATATACCTTGCTAATAGGATAAGAGGAGACCTCTTGTTGCAGTTTGAAGTTTTTTCAAAGCAAAAGCCTCAGTTTATGCTTTGCTAAGATGAACTAGATCAGGAATTCATGGTAATGGATTTAGCAAGTTGCTGAATAGGCAACCATTTACCATCTAGTGCTTTTGTTGTACGAGAGATTCATTAGCTGAACCTCATTTAAGGTGTTTATCTCTTGACTTTCACAGAAGAAAAAAGATGTAACGACAATTTTTTACTTTTGTTTTTATTTGCTATGTAAAGTGCTTTACTTCACCTTTTCTCTTTTTATACAAAGCAGAAATCAGCCCGGAATACTTGATCAGTGCAGATTATAGAAGTATTTTACAGTGGTGGAAGTAGAGTTGCTTACTTAATATTTACAGATGGTAGGAAGAGCTGATCACATCTGGTCAGCTGCATGGGTGTAATAAATACTGTGTATGCCTATGGGAGAACTGGAAGGGAGCAGGTCTGTACCCAACCCAACGATGCTAAGGAGGCTCTGCATTACGCAGCTGCCGTCAGCTGCTGATCACCTCTGAGCACCTTTGTGTCTGTTTCTCCTTTATATGCTGCTAACTCCCGTGCGCGTAAGAGGCAGTGAGTCAGGGGGTGAGTGCTTTGGGGATGAGCCTGCCTGTCTGCCCCCGAGGGCTGACCTGGGGACACGTCCCTCTCCTTGACACCAGCACACTTCAGAAGGTGGTGAAGAAAGGGCTCTACCAGGGTTGTTTTCTTGTGGTTGTGAGTGAGGCTGCTGTGCCTTTTTGGGGAGAAAAAGAAATGGGCCAGCCAGGTGGAAAAAAAGATCAGATTTGGCTCAAATACTGTGACTGCTGAAGAGGAGCCAATAGCACGCCTAGGGCTTCGTTGAGCCGTGGAGGCTTTGATGACCTGACCCTCTGGTACTTTGGGTAAAAATTACCTTCTGAGAGAGGTAATGACTGTAATTAGTAAGTCATGCAATCAAATAATTCTGTCCCTGGACCGATTCGGTGCCATCTCTTCTGCAGAATGAGAAACTTCAGAGCCCGCTGTGTGGCTGGAGCCAGCTGCTGCACAAGTTCATCCTGCAAAGGACAGAGATGGCTGGCGCTGATGCGATGACTTAGGTTTTAAATGTTGATCTGGAAGGGCAAATCTTGCTTCTGAAAAGCTGGTAACCACCCTGGGTTCATTGGTAACTTGGTGAGCACTGCTTTTTTGAGGGGGGAGGGAGGACTTTGGTGGTTGGAGCGTGCTGGTGAATAGCTGTGTCTTTCTGCCGCTTCTCTGAATGCAGCACATGCAGAGTAGTGCTCTGCAGAGCGGAGAGGAGTAGGCTTTGCACGTCTGAATTTGATTTGGCCACTGCCAATAAAAAATGGTTAATAACACTGTTACTGCTCAGTCTTTTATAAGACCATTCAGAGCTAGCTTTCAGACATCTTCTAAAAGCCGTTTTCTGGTGCAGGCAGATTTGCCGGAACATAAGATATTCTTGTTCCCTAAAGGTTTTCTTCCACCTGCTTAGGTATAGTCCTCTGATGTTATACAGTTGCTATGGAAATAAATGACATCACCGTCTAGGGAACATGGCTTCATATGAGAAATCAATAAACTAGGGTAAATGAATTGTCAGACAACTATATTTCCTCCTTGTCTTACTAACATGGAAAAAAGGAGGTGGATGGATAATGAGAGAGTGATAAATATATTTTTTTTTTCCAAGGAAGTATGTGTCTTCTGAGCCAAATGTGTGTCAGTTCTTTTAGACTTCAGAAGAGCTATCAGTAATCCCCTTAAAGATGTACAGAGAATTCACGTCAGGCAGTTGGTAATTTCCCACTAGTTGCATCGTATCTTATGTTCCAGTTATTTCCATTTCATTTTCTGTTTTTGGTACCAGTTGGACAGTAGAATACCGTAAAAGGAGCTGAGAGAGATGTAGCCAACTGACTCCGCGAGATAACTGGGACTCCTGCAAATACACCATCGCCTCCGTCTCTCAGTCTGCCCGCCGTTCCCTTCCTCGCTCTCCTCCCCTCATGAGGTGCCTCCGTCGCTGCCTCTGCCATCAGGCTGCAGGCAGCGCGGGCAGGGCACGCACAGAGGCTGCCCGCTTGCCGAAAGCCAAGTGCCCCCCCCTTACCCAGGGAATTCAGTACAGCCCCCTCAGAGCCCGGGGTGCAGGAGGTATGTGACGCTTGGCAGCCCCGCTACAGCCCAGCCCAGGTATCGTGGTGATTTTACACGTAAGGTATCTCTTCCTAGGAATGAAAGGGCCTTCCCTGTTCCGGCGGTAATTATGGGTGGATTGCTGGAAAGGTATGAGAGTGGGTAAAATCTGTGCTGGCAGTGTCATCTAGGTAGTGTCAGTGTCCTCAGGAAGAAGACAACAGAATGAAGGTCCTAACCAAAAGCATGTGTCCTAAATAGCTATTTCTGACGCAGTTCATCAATTAAGGAAATTAAATTGCAAGTGCTTTAACTACCAGAAAAATGCCTCTAGAGTAAATGTTAACCTCTGTAGTTAAAACTCCAAACTGTTTAAAAGCCTAGATAAATTAAAGTCTATTTTGTGTGTCGTGTATGAAAGCAGCTATTATCATCAGAAGTAAAGCAACTAATGTTTCACAGGTGACAACATTTTGCATTGTAACAGCACTGGTCCTTGCTAGCCAACGTGGTGGACAGTCTTAAAAGGATTAGCAGCAAATTCACTCCTTCACGGGAAGGTTGAGCAAGGAGACTGTGCTGTTTAGTGGATTTGCTGTCACTTTCTGAGGAATTAGCCAGCTCTTGTGACTGCAGCGCATTTGAATCCTTGGATAATTTCTGAATGAATCACACGTGCAAGGACAGCACTTTAAGAGGTGGAGTATCCCCATGTTGTATGTACCCATCTGTGCAGCAGTGGGCTGTTTTCCAGTATTTGCTTAAACAAAAAAGCAGGCCTGGACTAAAACCTATGATGTCGAGAGGGAGCCTGGCTCCGACAGGGTGCGGCATTACAGCTGCGTTGTCAGTGCAGGGCTTCAGCACTGCCTGCTGCGTGGTTAAGCTCTTTGTTCGTAAGCATTAGATTAATCCAGTTGTACAAATGCGAAGGAAGCAGTAAGAATATTTCCCAAGCATGCCCACTGCCGTGGCCTGAGCTGGCAGTAGAAAGGAGATGTTGCGTATATGTAGCTTTGAACTAAGACATTTGAAAAAAAACTAGGTGCAAGACACAGTGGCCCGAGGGTTTGGTGTAAAACCTGTTTTTTGTAACACGCCTTAAGAAACTGCAGATTTGCTAGGTGGTGTGATTGGGCTCACCTTCTGCAGTAACTTCTCACCCCATGTCCCAGCACGGCGATGACTGCTCTTCACTAGCCCCAAAGTGGTGTCGGGAACACCACACAAGAGGCCTGAGTTTGTAGTGTTCTCCTATTTTAAGCATTGGGAAGAAAAACAATACTGGGAGAAATTAATCTATGTTAAACGGGCACTGAAATGAGATAGAAACATTTCCGTAAGAAAAAGGTCTTACACTTTATTGTCTGCTATTCTCTTCTGACTCTCTTCTTTAGAGTTGCATATGATAGCAGGAACTTGTTTTCTTCAGTGTCTTTCTGTTTAAACTGTTAGTACTTTAAAACTTCAGTGTGTGGGATCACCAAAGTATCAAGAGCAACCTGGAGGGACATGGCACGTAGGTATTGGCAGAGGTCAAGTCCT
Organism: Platalea leucorodia; assembly: GCF_965183815.1. Lineage (NCBI taxonomy): Eukaryota > Metazoa > Chordata > Aves > Pelecaniformes > Threskiornithidae > Platalea > Platalea leucorodia. The sequence goes on from NC_138827.1 coordinate 70,639,209, forward strand.
GTCTGCTTTGCACAAATAGTTCTGTTGAAGTCAATAAAACTATTTGTGTGACCAAGGCAAGCAAGATTTGGCTCCCTTGAGAGACAGCTTTTAATAGCAGATGTTCACTTAAGAAGCAATGATCCCATTGTCTACAAATGTCCTTAGTAATAAAGAAGAAAACAGAAACAGGAAAGGTCTTGAGGAGCAGAATAGCTCCCAAAGTGTATGTTTTTCATGAAATATCAATTATTTATGAGGGTTTTCTTCTGTAGCATCCAGCTAGTCCAGATGAGGAGCACTCATGCAAATATGATCAGAGAGTTCAAAGAAACTGCCTAAATAAATAAAATGAGCACAGTTTTGCTTATTAAATACTGACTGGTTTTCAGCTTTACTCCAGCACATCAGGGAGTTTGAGTGTGCTTCTCCAAATGAGAGGAAGGAAAATAATAGATGAGGGTGGAAAGTGAGAAGTATCAGAAGGCACAGATTTAGCTAATGATAGCAGTAGGTGCAGGCTGCTTGCCATCTTGGAAATGACAGATACAAATATCCCTAAGTTTGTAGACAGGAGCAAAGATTTAAAGTTTGTGCTGCAACTCTTCAAATTGAATTGTATACTCTTTGCTGTTTGGGAGTGTGGAAGAGGGACTGGAAGTTTTCTGGAACAAGAAAGGAGTCTTGTTGCTTACATAATGCAAAAGATGGGTCTGAAATATGATCCATTATTTACTATATTTATTCCCGTGTCTCTAAAACTAACAGAAAGGCATCTGTTGCCTCTTCTATCTGCCTTTAAAATTTTTTTAGATCACAAATGACCATTAAAGGCATCAGGCAGCAACATCTGTGAGCGTATACAGCAATAGCTAGTGCAGCCGTACCCAGGGGAGGAGGCACAATGAACTCAAAAGAGTTGAGGAGGCAGCTCCCGCTTAGCTGGGCAAGGTCCCCCATCACCTGGGGGAGATGAGTCCCTAGCCCTGTGCTGGGTCAGCTCCTCTCGGCGATACCCCAGCCAAGTGCCTGGCGAGCCGGCGCAAATAGACCTGGCGAAGGTGCAGCTCTTGCAGTGATCACGGTGCAGTGGCTTAATGTCCTTTAACAAGTTACCTGATAACGCACGCAAATTCCTCTGTAGGATGCGTGTGTATGCACACGCACACGTGCTTAGACATTAAAGCTGTCTTGTGCAGAGAACAGCTTTCAGATGTGGTGGCAGGAGGAAGTGACGCATGGAAACGATGCTAATTAAATGTCACATTTTGAAAAAATTAGATGCCAGGTCATTGAGTTAAAATACTGCTGCTGTGTAAAACAGAAAACATGAGTCTTGCAATTATTTCTAGAAATATTATCTTTATAATTTGTTTACATTCTGATAGTTTCTGGAAGTCCCAGTCAGGATGCAAACTGCATTATGCTAAGTATGTTTATGAAATACTTCAAAGCAGTCCCTTATTTAATGAGCGTTGGGTTAATCTCTCTTCCATATCCATATGTGAGAAGCCACAATTGCCTGTTTATATATGCACAAGACTATATATACACTCACAGATTTATGTGCCTACACAAAAAGATAATGTGCCAGTACACAAGTAGCTGTACCTGTGAGGTAGTATTTATAAAAATTACCTGTTGAAAACTATTTTGTCTGCTGTATATTTAAGTAAACACAAGATGGAGATTGGGATTTGTTATAGGCCACTCAGTCTCAGGAGAGAACGGGATAAATGGCACTTTCCAGAGAGCTAATTAATGTGTAAGGGGAGATGCTTGGTGTAATTATAAACAATGCTGTGGAAGCAGCAGAGATGCTCAGGGGTTGTTTCTCTCGGGCGCTCGAGCTGGAGGGCGGGATGTCTCCCCTTGTGCGGTGGGGTGCATGGGAAGGGAAGGGGGTCCTGCGCGGGAGCAGAGGTGGCAAGGCAGCGTCTGCTCAGGTGTTTTGAAATCCTCCGGTGCCGAGAGGTAACGCCCAGCTCAGGAAGCTGGCTGCAGCGCTCTCTGAAACAGTAATGTTGATTTTTAACAAATCTTGGAACACTGGGGAAATTCCGAAGGCCTGGGGGACTCTAGGGCTCTTCCAGTGTTTAAAAAGGGCCCAAAAGCATAACCCTAGTTAGTAGGTCAGGTTGATTTGATGTTAGCTACAGGCTGACAGGGGACAGTTTGTTTGGGACTCTGTATTAATTTAATACTCCAAAGTATTAAAGGCTAAAAATATAATTCCTACTTAGTATGGTTTAACCACTGGTAGATTTGTCAACTTGTTTTTTATTTTGATAGGGTTATGTGCTTTCATGATAAAAACCCTAGCATTTATATAATATGCTTGGATTTCTCTAAATCATTTGAACTGGTAATACGTGTCTTTTTGATTAAAAGCAAAATCCAGAAAACTCACATTGTATTGAATTAACCTGCTAAGTGGATTTAAAACTGGAGATTTTGAAATGAATTTGTTAACACGTACATATGAATAATGAGACCCGTTCCTGTTTTCCCATACCTATTGTTGATTGTGCAGGGTTTTGTTGATAGAGTTTGCATACGGAAGTGCAAGCAAGCAGTGAGGATGTCAGCTTACAGAATGATGTAAATCACTTTTGTTTTCATTCAGCCAAAAGTAAGGTAATATAACAAGGAACTAAGAGCCCCATTTACATAAATAAGGTAAGAAATTCTGTAATTGTTATACATTTACATTCACCAAGCAGGTTTTAGGTCTAGCTTGAGTTATTATAAAAAAATCTGCTCCAAGCAATCCAGCAAGCGAAGCCAGAAGTGCAAACTGAAATGCAGGGAGAGAGGTGCTGAGGTAGAAAAGGAACCACATCTGTACCATATGGAAATGCAATAGCATAGAGAACCATGCAAGTCAATCCTAATGTGCAAGTGGTTCAATTTACTCCCTCTGCAGAGCAGCAACTGAATTGCAAAGAGCACAGTACCACAGGCAGCATGGTCTCGCAGTGTGCAGAAGCTAACGGCTGGCAGCGCAGTAGTGGTTGACAAGGTCAAGATTGCTTCACCTCCCCACCGTGGCTCCAAAAGGCATGCTGACCAACAGGTGCGTGTTTTGTGAATAAAATAGCTGTGAGGGAGTGCAGAATACATTGTTCTTTAGCTCAACAGACCCGGCTTCCATGGGTTGAAACGCTTACCTTTGTGCACAGGCTCTGGGGAAGGTGTTTAGAAAACAGTTTTTCATTTAAATGGTCATTTCTGAGGCCCTGCTAGCAGTACTCCCCTTCTTGGAAGGGCAGCGTTCTTTTGTGCCAGCTTTAATTAAACACTTCCCCTCTTCCCCCATTTCCTCTCTCACTTATACGGGGGAATTTCAGCTTGCTGCCCTGGAGCAAAATGGTCACAAATTTCTTGTTGGTTTTTTTGTTTTTGTTTTTGTTTTTTTGTGTGTAAATCTGGGGAGATCTGTGAAGAGTGTATGTCAGCGTCTGCTCCAGAACAGCTATGTGTTAGCAGGGCAGCAGGGAGATGTTGGGCAGGCTCTTCCCATCCCGCCTGCCTGGTTCGGCAGCTGTACGACACCGCGGGTTTCAGTTGCAGGAAGCCAGTTTAACAGAGTGCAGAGCCCAGCATGCTGGTGGGCTGCCATGGATGCAGTTGCAGCTCGGTGGGTGCCTGGCTGGCAAATGACATCTATTCCTGGGCTCAGCGCTGACATAAAAATAAAAAAAAAAAAAATAAAAGAAAAATAAAAAAAAAAAAGAGAGAGAGAGAAGAAAAAAAGTGGTAATTCCACCCTGTCATGACAGCCACATTGGGCACTGAAGTACTAATATGTGCAAACGCTCTGACTCTGCACACACTTTGCAGGAATGAAGGTTTAGTCAATACCCTTCTAAGAAATCATTAAACAGAACAAGCCAGACTGTCATGGCTGTCATTTTATTAATTGAGCTGAAACTTTAGATTGGGAGAGAATGTGGCCCTCAGGTGCCGGTGGATGCTGATTGCTCCAGCTATTAGTAATGGCCACAAGGCATTTGCTAAATGTTGCTTTGAGGGATGTGAAGTGAGTTGTCAGCTCTCACTGTACTTTAAAATGTTCCTAAGCAGTGACTCCTGTCTGTCACCATAGCTGGCCATCTCATCTCAGCCAGGTTGGACTAGTCTTGGTGGTGTTGGAAGGGCACAGTGTGGGGTGACAGGAGCGGTCCCAGGTATGGGATGACTTCTAAACAACTACAGACTTCCAAGGTGAAGGTTCTTCATCCCAGAAAAGAGACTACGGAAAGGAGATGTAGAGCTCTACAAACTGTGAGCATCGTGAACAAAATAGATTGGAAACAACTGCTTATTTTTGCGCGTAATAAAGCTAAGGTACCTCAAATTAAACTGTCAGGTGGCAGTTTCAGGACCAAAGAGTATACATTTTTGCATACAAGACGTCATTAAGCTTAAATACATTGCCAAATATATTTTGATATGAATGTCAAAAGCAGACCTGGTTCCAAAAAAGCAAAATCATTATATAGAAATGGATTGGGAGCTATTAAACACAGAAATGCTATTGCTGGCCCAGGAAGTCTCTCAGCCATAGATATCTAGAAGTTGTCCAGAGAGCCTCTACTGGGAGAGTGTCACTGGCCACCACTTAATGCTCTCCTGTAAGTCTTCCGCCTTAGCAGCTGTCAAAGAAAGCATAACAGGTAGATGGACCTTTTGTTTAACCTACTTTGGCCGTCATGCTGTGATCATGCAGAGATTTCTGAGCACTTGAGAAGCTTGGGTAGGACTTCTTTTTCTTTGGTATTGACTTTTCCCTCTTGGATGTGCACTGTCGTTAGAGAAGAATGAACTCTGTTTGTTTGTGTGGGCCTACACAGACATGAAAAATGGAATTTATCCCGAGGCGCAAGCATCCTGTCCTCAGGAGAAAGGAAGCATCATTCTCTCTTGTGAGGCCTTCCACTGACTTCAGTGAGATGATTATCATGACGAATAACTTAAAGCAAACTAGGCGATGTGCAGATACTGGAGGTTGAAGGAGATATATCTGAACTAAACATGTTCTGGTTTTTGCCTTACCAGCCGGATTAGTACAAAAGTTTTGGTCCATACAGGTGGCCTGAAAAAAGACCCTAATTCTAGGAGGTGGGTATTTAGATCATTGAAGGAAAAAACCAGAAAGCGTGACACCAAAGAAACTTGGTATGGCGGTTCTTTAATACCAACTTTTTTTTTTTTTTTTTTTTTCTCCCTGGCTGCATACTTTCAGAGAGGAATATTTTCTCCCCTGTTGTGGAGCTGTATTAGTTTTTCAACAAAAGGCACAAGGGGCCCGACAACGCACAGATAAAATCATACTGAGCTGTGCTTCCTGGAATGTGGCAGATCAAACAGGGCTTTGTCGGGTGGTTAAAGAGCCTGTTTCGTTCGGATGCTATTTTGACAGAACGCATTGTTTTCAAAGACCCTGGGAATTATGCCCAGAAAATGCATTCAGCGGTTACATTTATGAGGCTCAATTCAGCGCTGGTACGGATGTTGTCTGGGGACCTTTAAAGGCCAGACGTGAAAGCAGCGCCGTAATCCTCACGTTGAATCTCACCTGTTGTACCGGGCCGTCTCTCTCGGCGCAGCACGTCCGCTGCTGTGTGAAGAGGGCTGGGGGGTAGGCGGGGGTCCAAGAAGCCCCCTTTGCCTCGTGCTGCCGGAGGGAGGGAGCTTATGCTCTGTTTGGCAGGTTGGCCAGGGGCTTAGGGGTGGTGGGTTGTGCTGGACACCCACCCAGAGGAGAGGCTGCGGTGGTGGGGAAGGGTAGAGGTTGAGTCCCCCTGAACAGGGCAAGCTGACAGGCAAGGCACCAACCAGGATTGCAGACCCCTGTTTTGGCCCATGCTCCAGGCACAGTGCCCGGGACCCGTGGCTAAGGACAGCGGGTCTTTCCAAATGCCGCCAGGCTGGCAGGGCTCAGCACTGCAGCCTCCAGGGCTTCTCTTGAGCTGGCTGTGTGTCTTGTCGGGCAGATGGTGGTAGAGTTGACCAGCAGGGCCCGTTCCTGGGCAGGAAAGAGGAGGAAAGAGATCAGTCTTACATTTAATTCAGAGTAGGCTCTCCCTTCACAGATGGTGTTTTCCATAGAAATCCTCTCTGTTGTCCTCACTGCCTTCTTCCCTAGCCTGTGGTGGGGTGTGGTTGAGGGTACCAATTTAATATTTCTGTATAACAATATTTGTAATTATCTAAGCCACGTATAGTTGTGCAGCGTGACATAAATATTGTATAGCGTTACACATGTTCTATATAACACCATAGGACCTTCCTCCTGTACTTTGCCTACTGGCTCTGCTGAATGAGGGCCGCAGCTCAGTGTGCTATGCAGAATTACTTTTATATTCCTTAGTACTAATTCCTGAAAGATGACAGTACCAATATTTCACAGCTTTAGGGAAGGACTGTCATCTAATCTGGTGATAAATACTGGCCATACGTTTCGTGAGTGTTGATAAGTAGGAAGATAAGTTAAATACAGATGAACAATATCTGAAACTCCTAGAGAAGTTCTGTGGGATAAAGTGCCCCTTGATACTCCTTCAGGGATGTTGCTGGCTCTTATGTACAAGTTTGCACCATCAATAATTACGTATATTCTAGCACACGCTGAACTGCCAAAGATGAGCTTTCACCTGGATGGGTTTCCTGCTTTACTATGTTGCTGTAGGATTGCACTGCTGACACGAGTCTGCGTGGAAATGTTTGGTTTGGGGCTGGGGAGACACGAGCATGAGAACACCCTGGGCAGGACGAGTTTGGGCTTGGATCCGATTTAAGCCACCCATGGAATTGCACCCTCTGCCTCTACGGTGTGACCACTCCTGTCGGGCACCGCCAGCTATTCAGAGCCTGGGCAGAATAAAGCTTTTCCCTTCTCTCCAACATTTCAGAGCCTCTGAAGTCTAGGGAAGCTCTGAACTGAAGAGCATTGCAGGCCTCTGAAATTGCCATTCTCCTGGGTTACGAGTGAAGTAGAAAACTAGCAGTATGTGCTGATGTATTTCTTAGAAGATTTTGGCTATATGAGTCCGGTTACACCAGATGAAGATGTACAAACCCTTGCTGTATTGCATTTGCTGTTGGTTGCATGTGATCATTTTCTTTTTACTTTTGACATTTTTTGACTGGCAAAACTGTCAAAAAAAGAAAAAAAAGCTAGAATGGAGCTATACTTTCAAAGAAAAATAAAGTTGTCTTGTTCCTAGCATAGCTTTCTTCATTACCCAAACTGATACAAGCTACACTACTTGTTTGCAGCTGTACGCTGTATCTCCAGCCAGCACTGCTTTAATGGTGCCCCTACCCAGAGGTATTGCCCTAGTTTACACAAAATATATTTTCCTTACCTCTCTGTGTCTGCGCAGTCTGCCCACATGATTTGACTAAAATTCATGTCTTCCTGCTTACGTTTCTTTTTCTTTTTTAGGACTGGCTTTTTTTTGTGAGTTTTTTGTTTTGTTTTGTTTTTTTGTTTTGTTTTGGTTTTTTTTAGGCAGGTGATGCAGTTTAAAACCTCAGGGTTTCAAATCTATACAGCCACTTCCTTTAGCAGTGGTGAGAAATGCAGTTTACACTCTTGGCAGGGTGAGTGCTCTTTGGGCTCTGACACCTGGAGATCCTGTATGTCAGGGCATAGTTTCCTACCAGGTGTATGCTATGAAAGGCTGCAGCCTGGAAACTGATGGTCCTCTTCTGAGCACTGAGGATTTAGTGTCTGTACTCCAGCAAAAAGAGGAGGAGAGCTCTCTGGATGCCACACTCTGGAGCAGAAGGTAGGCTTGTTGTATGGTACAGCGAGCCAGCTTCCGTGCTCAGAAACACCCAGTTGAGAAGGAAACGAGTTGGTCGGGATTTGAAGATGAGCGTTGGATACACATGGTGTCTGGCATAGCGCGCCCTGTGCTCTCCAGCGTGACCCGCAGTTCTGGCCGGCTGTTTTGAGTCGCGGCAGGAAGGGATCTCCTGGAGAGAGGGTGAGTGGTACTTCATGAAAATCAGGTCCCTCCAGGGTGTGGCAGGGAGGGTATCTTAAAATAAAAAGTCCAAACTTGCCCGTCACTTTTGAAGTTAAGGAACTTAATCAGTTTATAATAATTTGGCCCCAATTCTTAAAATGTGTAAGCATGTGCATAAATACATTGTTATGAGAAGCCTTAAAGCTAGAACTAGGCACAATGTTCGGTAGTGCGAATTGGTGAATGGTAGCATGGAAGGGCTGTGTCTTGGCGCCAGGGCACATCTTATTTCTGGTTTTATGGTACAGTTGCCTTCCTTTTCTGCTGGTCACCTTACTTTCTTCAGATGGCGGGGATAAAGTACTTCCTTCTCCCATCTGATGCCACAGTCTGATGGATTTGAGATCAAGCTTGAGGTATGCCTCCTTTGGCTGTGAATTAGGTCTTGGAGCTGCCTGAAGCTTGCAGATCGGCCTGGAGGTGCTGAGCACTGTTACAGCACTTGGCCTATCGTGATGTGAACATGGGCAGAAATACCGAAGTTCTTCTAACTGGTTCCTCCTGGCACTGTTGTTAGCACCGCCACACTAAATGACCTCTCTTACGTAGAAATCCTGTAACATGACCAGCTCCAAAATACTTTGAAACTTTGAAGTCTCTTCACTACCAGTGGCCCAACACAGTGCTTCTGTCTATCTGTCTGTTTGTTTTGAGCTGGGAAGTAAAAGGCCATATAGTGAGATGGAATCTTTTAAACTATAGCAAGTAGGTATTCGGGAGAATGAGTGATGAAGTCTATAGAAATCCTGAATGAAAACAGTGACAGAGTATATTTACCACTGAAGTTGTACAGGGCCAAACAGATTAAAAGTCAGGTTAATAACTTGCTTTCTGGAGGACCTTGCAGAATTCTTGCTTGTCCAGGGTTTTTGTTTCAGTGCCGTACTCTGATTTAGTGTTGCTTCATGATAAGTGTGTAATTTTAGATCTTCTCAGGTGTTTGTTGTGTTCTTTCAGCTATTAGAAACAAAATGAATCATCTTTATCTATTTCAGCAATGCTTTCTTTATCTTAGCTAATGAGATTTCTGGGTACATAATTCTTGAATTAGTTAGCAGTGTTTACAAAGCACAGACCTGGGCTGGATAGCTGAGAAGATAATGAGAGAAAAGGCAAAAAACAATGTACTGAAAGATAGATTCAACAGCTCAGTATATTTTGCAACACATGCATCAAATGGTCTGGAAAAATGTTGGTGCTGCACAGCAAAGCATCCTAGGGGTAAGGAGGGCCTGTGTAACTAGAATTCACCACCTCTGCAGTTGTGGTACTGTCATTTATTACATAGTTATACTCTTTTTTTCAGTAGGAATTTCACTTTTTCCTACCTTACAGTTTTATGTTGATTCCTGTTGCTTTAATGCTTTACTGTCTGCTGTGGTACTAATGATGGTACAAGCAGTAATCTGATGATTTTGAATAAACAAATTCATTTCTCTCTGGCTCAGTTGATTTATCTATAAGAGAAGTTAATCATGTTTCTCAGCAATGTGATGTAGTTTACTTTAAAGAGCTCTCTTGGAGGGATCGCCCCAAGCTTACTGTCACCTGTGAGTGGAATATGGACATCTGGAGCGGCATGAGACACCAACCTCTGCACAAAACCTCCCAGGTTTGTTGGGGAGAAGTGAGAGGTGGACCGCGGTCTCATTTGCTTTGCCAGAGGAACTTAAATTGCCTAAGGAGATGGTGACGCCTCATGCCAGCATACAAGAGACTTTTAAAATTAGAAGTAGAATCTATTAGCATAGGGGTGCCAGGAGAAAACAAAGTTATTTTTAAAGCTTCCTTTCATTCAGAAACTATTTTTGAAATGCTAATGATGGTATATTTGCCTTTTGCTGCTGTATCATAAGCAAAATTTGCAAATGTTTAAATGCTATCCTATTTTGACACTTGGCAACTTCAGCTCAAATTCTGCTGACATGTTTTTACAGCTTGTTACTACACGCATTGAAGCTCCAGCCTGGATAAATACTTAGCATTGTGAATGCACAGGCATTTAGTATATGAAGTGTCTCTTTAGAGCCTCACAGAACGGTTCAGTTGTCACTGACACAAGATGTCCATGGTCTGCAGTTGCAGTTTTAGCAGAGGACCATTGGACTGTGCCCTGCGGTATTTGTTCTGAGAGCAGTTAAAAGGCCTTACGTTGAATTTTAGCCTGGAAGAAGACTTACAAAGATGTAGTGATTATTTTAAGATGTATTTGTACTTTGCTGATTCTGGGCTCAGTACAGAAACCACTCTGAACTAGAACAACCTAAGTCCCTGTGGACTTACGCATGTTTTGCAGTGGGCTGCTCTGCCAGGGTGGTGACTTCTGCACCAAGGGATAAGAAGAAGTCCTCAAAAAGGAAGTTTTGTTGCCTGCTTTAGGGTCTTTATTGGAGAATCTTTCCCTGGCAAAACCAGGAAGTTTTTGGTCTCTATGGAGCTGAGCAAACGAGATTTGCTCCCCCTTCGCTCTGTAAGTTGGAGGCTGTTTCTGGCGAAGCACTAACTTTTAGGAGAGCAAGCAGCCCGCTGAATCACAAGATGCTGAGTGCACAAGTACTTTACTGAATTAGGGCTTAAATAGCCCTGACTTGGAAACCAAGGTACATTGACTCTCTTATCTACAGTTGCTGCAGTCTGCTGATTTTGAATTTGCACAGCTGAGGCTTCCATTTGAATGGCAAGAAAATTGCGAGAGCTTTCAGCATCCTATCGACCTCTGAACACTGGCACGGAAATATGTCTTTTCTTTTGAACTGCCCTGTGCTAAGTCCCTGGTAATTTTTATGACATTAGCGCCAGCATTTAAGCCTTTCTCACCAGGAAAATGTACAGACAGATGTGTCATAAGGCACTTCATGTTCTCCCAGCTCTCATGGCCTTCTCCTCCACCAGGAAGCTGAAGTCCTGGGAAGAGGATAAGTAGAAGTGTAGCTAAAAATGATGATAATTTGATGATAATAGTGAGTCAATCTCTAGTTCAATTCCATTTTGCAGATCAGAGTTACCCTAAGGAAGAATCTAGCCTAATCTATCTAACATCAATGGGAAGCTCTTCCTGTCACGGACCATTTTTGCCACGTGTATCTGTCATGAATGGTGCAGGCACTTCCAGTGAACAGGGATACATCTGGGCTGCAGTTTCACCTTTACCTGGCAACTCAGATATCTACCATCTTTGGCTATTGTTGGGCTCTGCCAGTTGATTCAATAACAGTAATATAGAAAAACTTGCGTGTGGAGCTGAGGGATGGCATGGTGATGGGGAACCCAAGAGGCTTTTGAAGAACCATCTCTGCTTGGCTCAGCTGATAGAGCAGTGTTGTAGTTACAAGGGCTTTTATTGTATAAACCAGTTGGGTTGTCTTCATACCCTTTAAGGAGCAGCTGCTGAATGCATCCTGTATCTGCCCCAGGGATCTGGACTGCGAGGTGTTTGTATCCCATCCATAGGTCTTTCCAGCTCCCCTCTCACTGTGGTGGCAGCTTAAAACACTGTGAAGTGTTTTCCTGTGCAGTGCTTTTGCACGTAAGCAATTGCTGAGCATTTTGGAGACATGAAGAACTTGAGTAGGTGAGGGAAATGGTCCGAGCAGTTATGAGCTGAGGTTGAAAAGGGCCCACAGGAGATGTTGTATGTTAAGCTGCAGTCAATTCTGTGGAAACCTGGGAGAGCCAGGCTGTGTAACTGTGGGCCGATGGATGTCGGAAAGGCAGAGCAGTATCGAGTGGGCTGGATAGAGGAACAAATAGAGTTAAGTGCTTGCTGGTGAGTATTTCCTAATGTGTGTAAGATCTAAGGAAAAGGGTGGTACAAACGATGTGATGAGGAGGCAGGGGAAGATAAAAAAACTTCTCAAGCCTTTGTTGAGATGATAGTGCTCTGTGGAAAACCAAAGGTTTCTTATCTTCTTACTTACTTAAAATATGTAATTGTTCAAAATTCACACCGCCACTGGAAGGTGAGTCATAAGATAATTGCAGTTGACCCACAGGATAGCTAACATTTTAACATAAGCAAAGGATCCTGCCATCCTTTAAAAATACTGCTTTCCAGTACGCTGAAATGACTGAAATGTACAACTTGTACGGTCTGGCCAGCTTTCCAGCCGTAATAAGCAATACGTACTTCTCGTGGGGACTGTCAAAAGGCAGATGTCCTTTGGCATTGCATCTCCGCAGGTGGGCTCCCTGCCACGAACACAGGCAGTGCTGTTCCCCCAAAAAGCAAGGGTCAGGGAGCAGAAAAAAAAAAAAGGAGGAAAATATTTCTTCAGTGTCTGCTCGTTCTGAAAAGCTTTGCCTGCCTGCATGCTAAAATAAAAATAGCTCCCTCTTCTCCTGAGCACGGTAGCGTCTGCCTGCCACAGATGGACAGTGCCAGTGTCCGAATTATTGTGAGCGCTTGTTTGTTAGGCTGGAAGAATAATTAAAAATGTTCTTGACGTACATAATGTAAATACGGAGGAACATTTCTTGGATGATCAAGAAAGCACGGGACTGCTAGGGATGACAGTTTGAAAAATGTGGCTTTGTGTGGGGGTTTACTAAGGTTCTGGAGCCAAGCTCTGTTTATAATAAACTGCGAAGTGAAAAGCTCAGGAAAGGATAAATGTGAAGCATTTAGCATCAGGATGCTTTGTCAGTGATTAATGGAACTTGGCTACTTTTGCTGCTTGGCAGTTTTACCTCTGCGCGGTGCCTGTTACCCTGTTGGACCATCTATAATGACACTGTCTGTAGCCATTTGGACCCACAGCACAAACCAGGACAGAGCAAACAATTCTGGTGTCCTGCTGGTTGGTCAACTTTTTAATCAAGTACATATTCACTGCAAGATATTCACAGCGACAAAGAAGCAGACGTTTTCAGGTTTTTTTTATGACTTAAAAAGGCGTCTTTTGGGAGGCACAACATCCTTTTGGACTGTTATTAATCACCGTCATTATCTTGGATGAAATAAGTTTTGGAGTTCGACTTCATCCCCCTGAAGGACACTGTTTATTTATTGTTATCCTGAAGCTTGCCTCCATTTTTAGCCTGGTGTCAGTCCTGGTGTAAATAAGGGGAACTGCAATGGCTTCATTCAAGTTGGGCGAACCTCCAGGGAAGTGTTTTGAAGAAGCCTGCAGTGGGACATGTGAGCCGCCGGGGTGCTTGTCGTGGCCGTGGCTGGAGGAGCGTGCTGGCTGCACGGGGAGGACGCACCTGGCTGCAGGCAGAAGGCGCCAAGGAAGCTTGCGGGGGCCCGAAGGCTTGGCTGGGCTGTCGGGAGAGCGCAGGCTCACCGTGCCGTGGGACCTGGCTACCCTCGCTTCTGTAAGGGGAGGAGCGGTGCTGGCTATGAGCTGGCTGGGAAGGCTTGGGATGGAGCAGCAGGGAGCCTGACGGGAGCAGCCGTCAGCAGGAGCCACGGCGACGTCATCTGCCGGAAATTATTTTTCCTGGGGAATAGGGATTCCCCAGTAATGATGATGGGGTGGTCCCACGTTTCCACATCCCTGCCTGGTCGCGGGGGCTTTCCTGAGTTTCCTTGTTTACATTCAGTCCTTGCCAGTCGTGACTGTTAAGTACAGATGAAGCCTGGTTTTGACATCATTTCTTGACAAACTTTTCCAGGTCATAAAAGAATTGTTCTTCTCTCACGATTTCTGGCCTCGATTACCAGAAGCAGCAGCTGGATGTGGAGGATCAGTCGGATTTCTCACTCCTGCCTGAAACAAAAGTAGCATTTTTGCAGGACTGCATCTGTGGAAACAGCTGTATTTGTACTGGGAGAGAACGTTTTTCCTCCTTGCCTGCTCCCTCCAGCAAAGCTGTCTCCAGCTCTGCCAGCCTTTTGGGGAAGAGGACAGGCAGCCGCTGGCAGGCTGCCAGCCGCGCTCCCCATGCCACCTCCGGAGGTTGCAGGGATGCTCCTGCCACCCTGGGGGAGCAGAAGGGCGGCTGGGCACCAAATCGGTCACTGCTGGTTGTTCCTGGTATGTGCCAGAGTAAATCCTTCTGCAAGTTTGAGGCTGCATGGTTTCTGTGGCTTTCAAAACTTTGCATTTCCTCCGGACTACAGAAAATGTGCATAATGAGGAAAACCAGAGGAGAAAAAATAACTGCCCACCATGCTACCTTGCAAGATGGTTCATCAGTCATGCTTGTGTTAAGAGAGCACCTGGAATTGGAGAGGACAGGCACCCACATCTGCCAACACACCTCAACCCCAGCCGGGAGACCAAAATGATCAGCCTTGCGTTGTCCTTGTCCTGCACCAGTTTTATCCAGATGCTGGAGGTGGACAGCTGGTATCTCGGGTGTTGCAGTCCTTTAGGGGAAGTTTGTGTCTTTCACGCTCACCCTGTGTCTGTCTTATTTGCCCGGGAGCTACATTTTGCATTCTCCTTATTCGACATGTATAATGACAGGGTTTAAACGGCATATCAGATAATTAGCTCTGACTGCATAATTTAACTCCACTGCTACAAGTATGGGAAAGTGCCTTGCCCTTGCTTAATTTAAGAGGTGAAAGGCAAGGTATTAAACTCAGCATGGTGAAATAAATGTCTTTGTTTCAGTTCAGGTTCATCCAAATGTTCCTCAGAGCTCACTCTGCTGTCACCTGCCAGTTTGTACCATACCGGTTATAATGGATTTTGCTACAAAAGTTCCTGTACAAAAGGAATAGCAGATCAAAGTCCTGGTTAGGGCTCAGTGGTTCCAGTTACTGCCTGTAGTGGTCTGAACGGCAGTAACAGCAACAGATACATCAGCAAGCATAATTTACAAAGAACCATCATGCAATATTGAATGGTTTGTCTAAGAGTGGGTGCTGGCAGAGTGTCAAGTGTATGCGGCGCGTCTGTGCCTGGGGCACTGGTGTGGTGGAGCCCAAACGTGAAGCTACAGGCTCTACCGACAGCCTGAGGAGCAGCTTGGTGATAATTTCCTCCCATTGCTCTGGTGACTGAATAGTTTCCTGTAGCATCATTTGTTTCAGGATGAAAGTGTTACCGTTTGTTCAGTAATGCGAGGCGGTGAGAAAATACCCCTGTGTTTTATTTCTAAGCTGATTAAAAATGTGGGGGAGAGGCTATTCTCTTCCAGTTTTGGCAGTTCCAGAAATAACCATGGTTGAAATCTGCGTGACTTTCATGTTGCCTCTTTGAGGTTTCATTGGCTAAAGCAGCCGAGAGCAATAAAAATGGTGCCAGAGCGTAAGCCTTGACTGAATATGAATAGCTGCGCTTTCCAACCACGGTGGCACACGTCTCCTTGCTGAAGAGACATGCAGCTACTATACAACGTAGTGCTTCACTCGTGTTTTTTCAGTCCAGGTTGCTTTATTTTTGCTCCTAAAGCTCTGGGCACAATAGGTCCTCTTGACTGGTCTATCAGCTTAGAGGCAGCAGAGTTTAATTTGCTTCCATTTGAGTCAAAAGCTGTCCTGACCTCAATGAGAAGAGGATCCTGTTCTGTACAGCTCTGCCCTTCAGTGGGATAAATACGATGTTTAGGCACTTGCAGACCATACAAATCCTATCACTTTTCTTTGTGAATGAACAACATGCTGGTTCTTTGATTCAGGGCCAGAGTAGCTGAAATAGCATTTATTGTATTTACAAATGAGCTCTGCTGTCTTCATCAGCAATAACAAGTTAGCATTTACTGCTCTAGGCAGCAATTTTCTCATTAGGTGTTTTAATGAACACAGAAAGGTTTAAATTTATTCTTATTTCCAGCATTCCTGTGGTAAACACAGCTCCTAGATATACAGGAACCAGGGCTTCTAGAGCAGGTTTTGGTTTTGAATGTAGGCTGCATTAATGAGTGTGGGAATTGCAATATCAGACTCATCAGTTGAACTAAAATACCATGTAGACCAAATGGAAAAGGTCTTTATTTCTAAAGCTTCTTTAAAAAAAAAAAAAAAAAAAGTTATGTAGCTAAGGGATGTCGTGGGGATTTGTGGTTAAAAGAGTGATTACAACATCAGAACAGACTTGGCAGCTGCTCTGCTGCCATGCTGAAAAAATGCTGTTGCTTCACCTTGCCTGTGGGAGAGATCTTTTGGGGATGTGCTTTGGGTCATAGGGAAGACTTCCTCCTATCGTTGTTTTCACAAAATTAAGCTCCTTTCCATACTAAGTTAAATTTAATTAAGGTTTTCCCTGTCTCCCATATCTGTTTTTTAAAAATCTTCCTTCCTTTCCATATTCAGTCTTTCCCTATTTTCCATATTGGAGTTGGAACCAAAGAAGAAATTTTTGTGGGGCAAATTAATGGAAATCTCACAAATGTTGAGATTTTTCTGAAGAATGAATTGCTGTCTTCCAACCCCTTGGTGTTTTCCATGCCTCTGAGCCAGAGAGAGGTGTCAGGCTTCCCCAGGTGACAGCCCCAGAAGGAGCTATAGGAGGGACCTCCACAGCATTGTCCCTTCACCTGTGGTTTATTTTTTTAGTAACAAGGAGATTCTTGTGTATTTTAACCCAATTAGTGGTTGGTTGTCCTTTCCCCTCGCGCACTCTCCTTTCCCTGCAGCCCTCCGGTGGCCAGCTTTGTCCGCTAGCGGCATTGCGATTCTCCTTCCGCTCTTCCAGTTCTGCTTTCTCTTCTCTCACTGCTGCTCCTTCATCCGTTGCTGCCTCCCCTCCACCGCTCCAGGACGCGGGTGCTGCTGGGGTCGATGTGGGAGGGTGGAGGTGTAGGGTTAGATACCCGATGTGCTTCTCTGCTGTAGCAGGGAATGAGATTTCATGACCTGAGGGAACCTGTCAAGGCCTCGTGTTCTTAACTTCACCCGAAGTGTGGGGGGAAATGCTCAAGAAAGTGCCCTGAAGATTAATTTCATAGACCCATATGCAGTATCTGTTAATCTGTTGGTTGTGGTGGTTTGGTTTTGTTTGTTTGTTTGTTTTCAGAAAAAACTAAGCTAAAATGTGTTGACCGGAAAGTAACTCTGTGATGTTTTGTACAGGTTAGTCCTAGTACGGTCTCCATTTGTGGTCTGATGTTCCAGTGCAGTCATCTGCGCTGCACCCCGTGGTGGGACTAGTGATGTTTAATTATTTTGGTTCTCTCAACTGAAACACATGTGCTCTTTCTTAATCTTTGTTTAAACACCTCAGTGCCTAATGCAACTCACTCTTAATCAGCCAGCTTCATTCAGTTACTCTCAATCCAACTCAAATGCTTTTGAACACTGCAATTTCACTTAATTTCTGCAGGAGATTAATAGATTGCCAGCTGGGTAAACTGAAAAGATAGATCACATCGACCCTCTGGGCTCCACTCAGGGCTTCCCTTCCCTTTCGATACAGCATCAAACTGGTCCTGGTTTGTGAAGGTATGTGCGAGTTCATTCTGTCCTACCTCTGCAGTACCTCTTCTGCTCACCTACCTCCTCAGTGCTGCTGTCTCTCTGCAGTCTTGCCATCCACTGGAGCAAGAGCCATCCCTGTGCCACTTGTGCACAGGAAGGGGATTTCTGTATCACGGAGAACTTGACTGCAAACTGTGTTGTCTATGCAGCAGTGCTTAACCATAGCGTGCCAACTTTGTTGCTGCATCAGGAACAGCAGGGAGAGCGGAGGGGTGCAGTCCCCCACTGTTTGCATCCCTCTGGCTGCTCTGTCCCTGGGTGATGCCTTCCTGGCCGCGTGGGCTGTGAGCAGCCTTTGTCCTTGTGTGCTTTTTCACTGCTGAGACCAAGGTCAGCAGCAGTTTGGCCAAAATGAGGTCTGAAACTTGATTGCTGAACGAGCTCTATTCCTCTGCCTGGGCAAGGCTTGCTTTCAGTGCAGAGCCGCCGCCGTCAGGGCATTGCAGGTTGACTGGGGATGAGATTTGGGCCTTTCTGTGTTTGGCATCTTTGATTTTTTCCTGTGCATCAGATGAAAATTAGGGTTGCTAACAGTGACGGGAGGTGGACCAGCAAAAAGCAGCACAGTGACTTTATTGCCATTTTACACCCTTTCTTTTTCTGCATTCAGAATGGTGGAGGGAAAGGGAGGTTGCATGGCTTTAATTCTGCTGAAGAGTAATAGGAACATTGCAGATGATGGCTGCTAAATGCAGAGATTACACCTCTGAGATAACCTTGGTACTATATCGCTAAGCATTTTCCTGTAGCAATTTCAATGTACAACGTATTCAGAATTAGTAATGTGTGTTCATTTCATGTCAGTTTTAACAGAATACATTTTAAAAGGTCTGCCACTGTAGTTTTGAAACATCAAATACAGCACCATAAGAAAGCATGGCCGTCCTTTTCTTTGTCACTTGCTCACCGTGCCTAGGGGATCATTTAATCAGGATTGCTCTGGTGCCTGATGCTGTGATGAGCCTTCAAGGGTAATACTGTCATTATTGATTCTCCATTTTTGTGGTGTAAAAAAGGGGTGGGAGGTGATTGTCAGTGAGCAGGAGCCTCATTATGCCCCTGGTAATAACGACTCAGTGATACTTAATAAGTGAAAACAGAGGTTTTTAAAAGAGATGCAGATAATGAGATTTCACCTCTTCAAGAGACCACATCAGAATTAAAGTTGGTGCCACCACTGCTGCCTCACAGGTCCCATTGAAGAGACACCTCCTGGACGTCCTGAAATCCGCTGCAAATATTCCACTGGTTTCAGTGAGCTCGGAGCCGCACCTCAGTACTGACGGAAATTTCTGCCATAATCAGGCATGTGATTTGTGAGTCATCTTTAAACGCTTGAGGTCCAGTCTTAGCTTTCTGTCACCCTTTCTGCCTTTGCTGTGGTTGCAGAGGGTGGCTGGAGCAGAACTGAGCTCTATAGATTCATGTAATTGCTATTTCCAGCTTATTCGCCTTGTTGATTTAGTAAAAAAGTCTTTTTTCTTTAAGCCAGAAGAAAGAATCAGGTACTTGTCAACTGCAGAATTGCTTACTGGTAGCTGTTTAATGGCACATTTTTGTTTACCAAGTGGTGCTATAGAGTGCATCGCTATAAAAAGCGAGTAAGTTTTAAATCATTCCTCTCTGTTGACACAGGCTTTTGTTTCCTTCCAGCAGCAGCCCTAGCAGAGGCTGGATGCTTAGCCTTGGTGGCTGGTTAGGACTGCAAATTTCAATTATCTTCATGCCATTCAAGTAAGAACTGGCTTTGCAGGTTGCTGTTGGGAGAGTGATACCCAAAGACACCTCCTTAATATGAATAGGCAAGGTGCTATGTTGGTTTGTAGGCAGATGCATGGCTTTAATGGGTTATTAAAAGTGGTTTAAAAGGCTTCCACTGCGGGAGGGAGAGGGGAAACATGAGAGCAACATCCTGAGGGTGGAGTGGTTGCTGGGGCATGATACCTTTCTGGTGGTGTGCAGGGGGCAAAGGGAATCGGCAAGATTAACCCCCCTTTTTTTGCCTTATGTAGCGTTCCTTTAGCCACAGGTATTAAAACTCCCGTAGATAAAGCTTCTGTCAGGCCCTAATAGGTGAGGGTTTGTGTGGGTAGCTGCGCAGAGGGACAATGAATGATGGTTGTTACGTGGTGAGCTTAAACCATGCAATAAGCTGGAAGAACAGTGAGTATGGAGCAAGAGGTATTAGCCTGGTGTGTCCCCATGCGCCAAACTGTGTCTGTCTCTGCGGCCAGGTTTATTTTGGGGGGGTCTTGCTGCTGCTGACTGTGAATACAAGCACAGTAGCCATTCGTTTTCAGAGGATTTCTAGGTTAAGTTCAATTTTCAAAGTCACTTACACACTTAACACATCTGAACTAGGGTGTTTCTTGGCTGTTCTCAAAGGTTTCATTCAGGTGTTTTTCTAGAGCCTCAAAACACTTTTAAATCTCTCTAGATTTTTGCCCTATTTTAAGCTGTCTCTGCTCTGCTTTCAACCTGACAGAGGGAAAACAGTTTTTGTGGCTTCTGCTATGTAGCAATCAGTTTTGGTATCAGAGAGGCTTGGGGGTTGCTGTGCTGTGAGGGATGACTCCCACTATTTCAAAACGATGACAGGGAAAATTTAGGAATGCTGGAAGAAGCAAAGAAATATTGGCAGTCTTTCCTCCGGCGAAAATTAGAAACCAGTCCACTGGCATTTCAGAAATGTCAGCTTCATGTTACAACTAGAATACTTTTTTTTTTTTTTTTTTCCCTTTTGCATATGTTGAAAATCAGATCCTTAACCTAAAATGAAATTTGGAAGAAATTCTTCACTCGAGCATCAATCACCATGCTACCTCAGATAAAGCATATAAATTAGAAGAAATGTTTTATGCCAGAGTGTAATCATTTCACGCTCCTGGATGGATTGGCCGTGGGATGGTCAAATTTTGAATCGTTCTGTAGTCTTAGGTATGTGAGCGGAGTCTGAAGTCGAATCTAATCTCAGCTGAAACAGTTTTTTAAAATAAATTCTAAAGTGTTGTGCAACTTTGGTAAACCACTTTAAAAGGGGTTTTAGAACATGGAAAATGTGAAAATTTGGCTCTGTGAATAAGTGACCTTATTTCTTAAGGCTCTGAGTATTTGCAGCTCCAGCTGTAGACTGTGGTTTTAATACGGGCATATAACATGGGCTAAGATGCATGGCTTTGGCTTTCCAAATGTGAAAATGTCCATCTTAACTGTTTTTCCGCATTTGTGCAAAAACAAACCAAAACAAACCTCAACTACTACTAATTTTTGTGGTGTGTTTTTTGTTTTTTTTTTTTTTTTTTTTCTTCCCCTCCCTGAAGCTGCAATAGTCTATGTAATGAACTACCTAGTTTACCTACATGTAAGTTCTCCAGAAACAGAGTTAGGCAAGTATTTGTGGTTGACCCTGTGGTGTTCCTTGTTAACTGAAACATGGTTTTTGTTCCTTCCTATTTCTAAATAGATGGGGTCAAGAGATTAATTTCCTGTCAGAAGGTCGCATGAATGAGCATGGGAGAACAGGCTTTTTCTAGTCTTCCTTTTTTCCCTTGTGTGGGTTAATCTGTTTCAGAAGCAGCCCAATAACAGACCATTTTCCTCCTCATCTGCTCAAGATAAAAGTTGCAGCTGTCCAGGAGGTCCCATCCATCCCAGCCCTGGCGGGGAGCCTGGTGCTGCTGGCAGTGTATCCGAGAGCGTGCCTGGCTGGATACTGGTGACCCTGAAGACACCCGATACATGCAGAGAGCTGCGCTTACCTTGAGTTTATTCTGTGCACTGCCACGTCCACATTTGCCTGTGTCTAAGCCCTCTGTGGCAGCTGGTGCTTACAACCATTTGCCTATCTTTTGTAGTGAACACTTGGCTTATTTTACACAAACTTTCCTTATGCATTCATTAACCTCCCAGGAAGCTCCCACAGATCCGAACTAGAAAAAAAAGACCATGCAAAATGAGTGGCATTTAGCTAATCAACACCTCCGTGCAAGATTTTACACCAAGCACATTTCCCCGAAAATAATCTATTTGCAAGCAATGAAATTCTTGGAAAGAAATCCTAATGATGTACTAACCAGGGGAAGCTCTGTGTGTGCATGTGCTTTGGAAAAGTGAGAACAGTCTTTCTAAATCTTCCTTTCCCTGGAAATTAAAAACATTTTAATGCCTCACAACTTGAGCTCAAGCAGAATTTAAGTAGGTGAATGTGTCTCAGAGTCAGCAGTGGTGAGAAGAAATAAAAGAGCAAGAGAGATGAATCTGTGAAGTGTAGTTCTGAGCAAGCAGTGACACGACGAATGGATGCCAACCCTGTCAGCATAAAAAAAAAAGCTTTTCTCTCTTCCTTCTACAGATGTGTCTTGGAGGGCGCTTGCAGTGAACAAAAGGAACCTGCAGCATTAATAGCACACAGGGAGACTGTTCTGGCACAGAGAAAACACTAGGTTGTTGTTGTTTCCTGTAAAAATAAAAATGTAGGGAGAATATGCCACGGCAGTATGGAGGAAAAAGCCCAAACTACATTTAACTGAAGTGTTCCCACAAAAAAAAAAAAAATTAGTTTTCAATTTCTTAAGTTTTGGGTTCAATCACACTATTAATATTTCATATTCTGCTGTCTTTGAGAAGGAGGGTAGCGGAGCAAGTTCATTTTAATCACTGAACGTCTGGAAAATGATCCTATGAATAGATAGTTTAAGGGTAGTATGATGACATCTTGCAGTGTAGATATTGGCAAGAATTAGGTAAAATAATTCTAAAAGGTTATGCTACTTGGAAGGAGAAAGCCCTGATTCATTTGGTTGAAAGCCCTCATTCATATCTTGTCTGCCATATGGGTGTGGAATAGGAGGGCACGAACGTGGTAGAAGATTGAGACATCGGAGTGACCTTTGCCTTCATCCTGCCACGGCAGCATCGCGAGAGGAAGAGGAGCAGCAGCCGCCTGCCCGGGGGGAAGCCCCCGAGGCCGGGATGTGGCACTTCCCAGGTGAGAGGGTGGGAGAGGGGGCCTCCTTCCAGGCAGCTGTGGAGGAGCAACGTGAGCGAGCTGAGCTCTGGAGGGAACTGTGGATTCCTCTCTTTCTGGCTCCTAAGGTTTCTTTGACATGAGGGCTGAAGATATGCATAGGAGAGGAAAATGTGATCTTAAGCAGAAATCCCTCAAATCTTTATTTTCCATGAGATATTGAGTAAGGGTCAGAGGTTCTGGGAAGAAATGTCCAGTGTTTTGACCAGTGACTGAAATACAATTTATTTGTGGGCTTTTGTTTCATTTCCTGTTTTTAGATTACTAAGGGATTTGTAGTTAGGAGATGCATATTCCAGCTCACTTCGTGACTTTAGACCCTTGGTGCTGGAGGTAGGCTCTGTTTACAGAACTGCAGTTGACCTTTTTTGAATAAACTAAAAGCGCTGGAGATGTATTTCTGGCTTGCAGAGTTCAGGATGACCCATCTATAACATGCAGTCACTTGAGTAGCCTAACAGTTGTAGTAATAGCTGTTGTTTTTCAGCTTGCAGTAGACGTATTCTTTTGAGAAGGGTTTTTGAGGGAAGCTGGACCTACAGAACCTGCTATCACAACAAAAAACGCAACCAAAAAAAAACAACAAGCCATTACTTGCAAAGTTTATGCCTCAAACCTGAATGTCCCGATGTTGAAGTGGCTGGGGGCAGATGTCAGTTTTGCGCCGTCCTGTTAGCCCATGTGCAGGTGTCCAGGACCTACCGCTCTCAGCCATGGGCCGAGACCGCCCTTCTTCTCGCAAGGCCGTAGGAAAGGCAGTGGGGTGGACGCAGTCAGCCTGCGCGTTGCGTGCCTCGCCCCTTCGCAAAATGAGCAACTAGAGTAAGGTCCTTGACAAGATGTGCTGCCTCTGCGGTGCTGGCCCTGCCTTGCGTAGTAAAAACTGCATTTACAGATAGCGGCAACTGCGTCTCAGCGGAGTTTGCAGATGTGCCCTGTGGGTGCTTAAGGTGCCTGCTGTGTTTTGAGCAAAGGGGACCACGGCGGCGAGGGAGGCACGTCCCAGAGCACCTGTGTGGGGAAGAAGCTTACGGTCGTGCTTACCAAAGCAGACCATTTGGCCGGGTGGGGAACGGCCCACGGGAAGCTGCAGGGTCACCGGTGGGGTACCGGTGGCTCCCGTCCGCCAGCGAGCGCTGCGCCGGCTGTAAGAGCAACGCGCTGGGCAGTGCTCCTGCCGTGAGCCCCGGTTCACAGCGTGCCCTCAGGCCGCCCCTTCCCCAGCCCCGCGCGGAGCTTGAGGTAGCAGGTTCTTGTTTGACGTTGGCTCCTTGGTTTTCCACCTCTTTCAGTGAACTCCTTCTAATGAAATTTGTGAGTGAAGTCCTCCTACTTTGTAGCTTTCTCTTTTTGAACAGCCTGTGCCAGAAAGTAGTTTGTGGTAAAGAAAACTCTTCTTGTTTTGCGTGATGTCGTCTTGCTGGGTCTCCTGTTGCCTCCGCGCTGGTCAGACGTGCAAAGAACGGCCGACTCAAAGAGCATTCAGAGAGTGGACTTCAGGTTCCTGTAACTAGTAGGAATTCTCTCTTCAGCAGATTATCAAGAAATGGATGTGTAGCTCATTGAGATATTTATCGAGTGCCTCTTCCCCTAAATGTTTCCAGATGAAAAAATAAATTCGTACAAAGTCATAAAAATACTAGTAAGTCACCTGACAGAAATTACTTGTTAGAAGAATATGAGCAGTGGATTTTATTTTGCTAGAAGCAAAACAAATAATTCTGCTGAAATTTGACTGTCATGGGCTTTCTGAGGCTGCTGCTGCCCTTACATCTTGGGGTTTTTTTTAGCAAAGCTCCTGAGAGTGAGATGTGAGAAGAGTAATTCTTCCCAAAACTTTGAAATAAAGGACTTGAAGAAATATTTTTAACTGACTTTTTTCCACTTAAAAGTATTTTTGTTGTATGCTGGCCTGTTGAAATCAGCAGAGCTATGAAGATTTGCACCAGCTTAGAGACGGAGCATTTTCTCCAATGCATTTTTTAATTGCAAACTCTTAAAATTATACGTACTTTTTTAATGGGAAGGAACCTTTCATTGCAAGGTGTATGCAAAGACTTTGTGTGGACAGTTAAATAACCTAAAGTCACCTGGAATTCCTTTCCTCGTGACATTTTACTTAACAACTTTCCACATTTTGGAGAAAAATGATGTGTTGCCTGCAGATGACCAATCTCTTTCCACTCCCATTGAGTTCTATGTGGAGGTGTGAATATATATCATGAGAGACTTGGGGACAGGCTGTGAAACAGCAAATGAGAGAGGAAGACTTCTCCTTTTCTAAAACCATCTCGGTGTCATCTGGTAATTAAAGTGGCCTTCTTGTGCACAGGGTGTTTTGCAGCTGTGGGAGCACTGCAGCAGCTCCAGATGAGCATGGGGCAGAGGCAGCTTAGGGGAAGGTCTCTGCTTTTTGGCTCGCACAGGAATGGAGTACTGAAAGCTGCACGATTCAGGAGTTGCTACAGCTGGTTTCAGTGAATCTGAAGTATATTAAGTATAGCAAGTATATTAATAACACTACAGCTCTTCCCAGAAGGTGCAGCTGAAGGTCCTTCAGCATGGCAGAAGAAGGTGGTGTAGGGCGGAGGTTAGGGCAAAACAGCCCATTATTATTATGGGGTGAGGCCAAGTCTTTTGTGTCACACCTGTGCAGTTCAACAGGAGTTACTTTTTATAAAAGTACGTTTGTCCGCAAACTGTGTTGATCTTCATTTCAAACCAGCAGCAATACGCTTAACAGACTAAATAAAACATGAAAGGCCACTTGACAGCTGAGAAAGGCACCTCTGTTGTGTTTTTAATTGTTCACATAGGCTCCTGCTGTGAGCTGATGCTTTCTGTTATGCACGATCTTTAAATAAATTTTGATAATCTGACCTCAGGGCTCAGATGTTGTACTTAACTGTTATGTGACAGAAGTGTGAATCAGACTGAGAGATGAAAGTTTCTCTACAGGGAACAAAGTTCAGAAATACGATCTGTAAAGAGTAAATGCAAAACCAGGTGTAAATATGTTGAGGCACCATGCAGGGGTTTAGTAAGCAGCAGTTACAATAGAGATGCTGTAGGTAGGAGAACGTAGATTCTTTATCTTGTTCTCTTGAGACTCTTAGTGCAGTAACAGAAACCTCAGACTGTGCTAAAGGGAGTAGGGGTTCTTGGGGACTATACAGCAAATGTTTTCAGTGCATTAGAGGTGTTAACCTATCAGTTATTCAGCTTGGAGAAACAAACTGAATGCTTTTGAAGACAATCCTGTAACACGCGATTTTTCATGATGACACTGCATTTCCCTAGAAATGTCAACTAACATCCACAAAATCTTGATTCATTGTTGGTTAACTGGGGTGTTGGTGTTTCTGTCCTGCTGTAATTAGTTACCTGGTATGAAGCACAACAGAGATGTTAGGCACATGGATGTAACAGTAGGTGTGTATGTTCCTTTGCAGACCTCCATCTTTTAAAAATGTTTGTGCAGATCAGTACCTGAGGCTTGGTCAGTGGATTCCCTTTGCCAGGTGGCCAAGTGCTTTTTGTTGATGTAGACTTCAGTTGGGTGGTGCTCTGCAAATTTTAGGGAAAAGCATAGCCAATATGTACAATCAGTAATTGCATGTCTGATGTACAGTGTTGCTCTATCACTTCTTTTTTGTCTTTTATCCCTTCTGATGGAGAGGTTTAAGGAATATTGAGCCTTGGGGAGCTAGCTTTGCCCTCCTTGGGGAAGATGGGAATGCTGATATGATAGATGACCATCCCTGGAGCTTGGGTAGATCACGGCTGTCCTTGGAGGAAAGCAGCACTATCTTGGCAGAATCTCCATGTGTTGTTCTCGCATCTCAGCTGTGTCTTCTGGCTTCCTTGTTGCATCGTTGACAAAGCTTAACAAGGCATGTCACTAATGCTTGTCTCATGCTCCCTTGTCAGTCAAAGCCACGTTTGCAAGGAGCAGAGAAAATCTCCCAGTCTGATGGACCTCCACAGTCAGTCTGGATGGACTCTCTGAACGCCATGGAAATGATTGCTTAGTTGTGTGACAGCTAAAGGCTTTTTTTTATTATTTTTATCATCACACATTTACATTTGCATTGCAGGTTATGGGTCTGTGTCCCTGCCACAGCAGGAAGCACACTCATCCCATAGGAATGGTCCAATGCCGGGAGGATGAGTGCGGAGGGGGGACGCAGGGCCTCCCTGGGTGGGCCCCTCTCCGTTCTGGCTGCGGCTTCCCCATGCCTCCCACCTGGGCACCCTAGTGCCTCCTGATCAGGGCCTGAGTGGAGGAAGGCAGAAATTAGTCTGGAGGGGAAATTGTTCTGCCTGATTGGGCAAATAGAAGGAAACTGTCTCATTGACTGTGTTGGTTTAATCTCTTTTTATGAGCTACCTGGAGCGCACAGCTCTTTATCTGACCCACCATCAGAGCTGGCAGGGGCCCAGCAGGATCTCTGCTTGCTAGAGCTGAAGGATTTACTGACTTTTGCCAGCTGCCTTCCCCTTGGCAAATCTCCCCGCAAGCAGAACCAAGAGCAGGGTGTCTTGGTGCGTGCAGCTGGGTGCAGCCCCCGGGAAGCCCGGCAGCAGCTGTTACCCGAGTGCTGCACAGCCGTGGGGCCGGGCTCCTGCTTCTCCTTCTGGTCTTTGAAGGCCCTGTGCACTCCATGGCAGATGGGTGGGAGCGATGCCCACGTTTCCCGAAGGTGCAATCCCGCAGGCCCTTCTGCGGGCCAAGCACTGCCTTCCCCTCGCTGCACCTTGGCAATGCGCCTGGTGAAACTCTGCTTTGCATGTGGGCTGCATTTAATCCCGCATGAAGGGAAATGGTGCATCCTTGTCTACGCCTCACCTCCCTCGGTCCTCCTGCAACTGCTCCCTCATCGCTGTCAAACTGCAGCCTCAGACTGGGACTTGCATCGGTTTGGCAAGGGTGCTTCTGCTGCGGCACAACCAGCTAGCAAAGCCCTTCCCTTCCTTAGCCTCCCCGGATTGATAGGCTTCCAGCTCCTTCCCTTGTCTCTTCAAGGCATGGGAAGAGGCTTGGGTGTCCTTTCTTAAAACAGTCACCTTACTGTTCTTGACTATAACCACTTATTTATGGTGTGTGCCTAAGCTATGCCATTTGACCTCCACATGTGGCTGGGTGAAGACTTTCTGTCCGCCCGAGAGACTGACTGTGGGCACACTCTGCTTGCTGAAGAGACTGAGTTTTAGTCTATAATGTAACGGTTGCATGAAAAGATTAAAATGACGTAATGGGAAATCAATTACAGGTTAATGATCGTAGCCAAATTCATGGTTTAAACCCTTGGGTTTTGTATCTTGCAAATGAAGATAAAAATATTTGCATGTAGCAATTGGTTTAAAAGGAGATCTTGAACAATCTAGTACAAATGTTAAATTTAGCGCGAACAGCGCGTAGGGAGACTTCTGCGAACGGTCCCGTCAAACAGAGTCCTGCTCGGGTGAGCTGCCTGCAGCTCGAGGGTCTCGGCTGCGCAGCCCCAGCCAGCCGCGGGCGGGGGTGAGGCAGGCCATCGCGCTCCCACAGCCCTCGTGCGGAGAGCAGAGAGGGGTTCATGGGAAAACTGAGGACACGCACCCTTCGTGAAGTCCTGGTGGGTTTGTTACTCCTCCCGCAGAAACCTTGAACCTTTTGTTTGGAGTACATCAGTGGGAAGCTTAAAGGCACTTCAAACAGCTTCCTAGCCACTTTCCATTTTTGTTGCTGGTGAGAATTACAGATGAATGGAGCCTGATAAGATGAGCTGATTTAATGCACGTCTTGAGTCCATTTTGCAATTAAATATACTTTCATTTTTCATGAACTCTTTTCCAGTTCAATTTAAAAATTACTCCTGGCTGACATGGGAAATGTCTTAAACCCTCCACCCCATTCAACAAACATTGCATGTAGTGATACGAATAAGGAAACCACTGCTATTATTAGGCTTTATCTCAAACTATACAATTTACTGTTACTGCTCTGAGTAATGTGTATTTATTATTAGCACAGAATTTATTTTTATTTATTATTAACGCAGTTATTCTGTGTCAATAGCCTAACTGATGAGACAATGTATATTCTGAGTGCCCTTAAAGATTTCCTTTTGAGTAAGATTTTTTTTTCAGAAGTGTGAATAATGCAGGCAATATTGACAGTCAACCCTTTAGGCCAACTATTTTCTCTTTTTATTCATACGGTACCTACCCAGTGCTGTCCAACTCCCTGTTGTGACATCTGGATGCTGTCATCACACAAATGTTTACTACCCAGTAATTATAGCCCTAAGCAATAGAAAAGAAAGTTTTAAGCATACTGTGTTGGGTTTTTTTAAGGGTAACTAGCTGTTTTTTTTTCCCTACTAGTCCTGTAGTTGCATGTTAACTAACTGGCACTCCAGTGCATTCTGCCAAAGGTTGTTTATTTCTCCCATGATGATGTCTTGTCACTCTGTGGTTAATGTTATGTTTCTGAAGACAGGGCTATAAATTCATTTTTAATTGGACAGCTCTAGAAGACCCCCCCCATGTAAATAGTGGTCCATAGACAGATGAAGAGTTGGGTTTGAACACCAACCATAATTTGTTTGTGGTTTTGTTTTTAATTTAATAACACCAAAACAGAACAGGATTGAGCCTCATGCTTTTCAAAGGGAGCCGTGTTTCAGCACAGGTGAGTTACTTGGGGCACTGGAGGTTCATGACTTGGGTAAGAAAAATCTCTCGGGTTAGTCCTAAAACCTGCCAGGCTGCCACTGGGCAGAGCTGGCCATGTGCAGCTGGGGGATGCAGTCCTGGTGTCTTAAAAGCACATCTGGGCTAACCAAGTTACTGCATTTTGCCATATCGAGGGTTTGCCAGTGGATCCTCATGACGGTGCGCTGAGCTGTGCGCTCACACGAGGGACCTCTGTGGTTTTGTCAGCTTTTGAACCAAGGGTTGGGCTGGCAGGTTAAGCGTGCAGCAGCTGCCGCTCGCCCTGGGCTGGAATCTGGCATATGCAATTTCTGCCACGCCTCCCCTCCCTTTTATGCATTGAGCAATGAATTCGCACATTGAAATCAATGAAGGGTTATTAGTTAACTTCTGTTGCTGTCAATTCTGTAGGAGCGAAGGGCTCATTAAAAACAGAATACTCCCTCCACATGGATCACCCCCCTAAAATCCCTGGAGACCTCAGTAATGTAAAGATGGGATTTGCATGTGACTCTTCAAGATCAGCTTGACTTTTACAGTACAAAGAGGATGTTCATGTGCTGGGACAGCTGATTTGGGAGTTGGTTTGGTAGGTGGGTTTTCCTTGTTGCTATACGTAAACAACCAAGGTAAGGTGTATTGTGAAAATTGCAGAGGAGTTCTGCAGCTGCCCGTGCAAGCTCAGGTGTGAGCGCAGACCTTTCCGGTGGCGATCTGTTGATTGCCATCCCGCCGTTCACTGCGTGAGCACTCGCTGCGGTTAATAGTGCCTGTTAGACACTAGCAATCCAGCTGCGAACCCCGGAGGGACAACATATCGATCGTGGTTTCTAGCAGTGGCAGCTATGACGGCAATTATGTTACAGCGGTTTGCTCAACCCTGTACCTGTAGACCTGGAGTGAATCTTCCTGTGGAAGCTGAATGGCACAGGCCCATGCCCAAGTCCTGGGCTGCCATGGCTCTCTCTTTAATCCTTCTTCTTAATATTTTTATAGAAGAGAAGGACTTGCCAGAAACATCCTCCCTACAAAGAGGACCTGTGAGAAACATTATGTGCTTTCAAATAAGGCATAAAGTGTACTCACTGATCAATTTTCTGTCCTCATTAAGTCTCTCAGAGGTGAGTTCAAGGGAAAAAATAAAGACGGGAAGAGCTTGGAAATGAAATCTCTTTATTTACAATGGAAAAAAAAAAAGATAAATCAAGAATACTGAAAATGGCTGAAACTCAGTGACTCGAGAGGTGGAGGACAGACTCAATTATCATAATGTTGTGCAGCTGTACTACCGCATGTACTATTTTCACTTTACTATCAGATACTTAATGTATGTGGGTAGCCAGTGTTCTCTTTTTGTTTGTTCTAAATATTTCATATGTATAATGCAGAATAAGATGCATTTCCCAGTTGTTACAACAGAACAGAGACTGATAGAGCAAAAAACCACCCATCAGTGTTTGCACACACTACAAATTTAATGACAGATACAGACTAGGAATAGAAAGCTTATTCCTATAATAAATGAAAGGGAAGAAAAAGCAACCGAACTCATACCTTGAATCTGGAATTACAGTTTAAGGAAAAAAAAAAAAAAATAGTACCAACCCACTTCAAGTAATTAGTTGTCTGGACTTTCAGACCAAATTTGCATAAAATGTGCAAGGTGAATCATTCTCTCTTGTTCCTGGATACACGCATGAGATTTATTTCTGTATTGTGTTCCTGGAAATTACGGGGGTGCACAGAAGAGCATCTTTCTAACTTCTAGCATGGAGGAAGGTGTCTGTAGCCAGCAAGCTCCTGGCTTCTCATGTGTCCTGGAGGTTCAGAGCTGAAGCTTTAAAACTCGGTTTTTCACTATACAGGGTACTCTGATGTGGGGATCCAGGGTGTTGCATGAGTTTTGAGTCTTGAAGGGAGGTTAAGCTATGTTGCTCCCTGTTTGAGCTGAGGCTTCTTTTTTGGATTTGAGCTCTGTCGTGACGAGTCAGGCAGAAATAGGGTTAATGCACAGCTGTCAGTATGTGTTTCCCATCTACCTGACAGATGAAGCTACGCTGGTGAAGTTTAATGAATGAATGAATGAATCGTGCATTATCCTGTGATGTAGTCCTTGCAAGAAAGAGAAGTACATAAATCTACAAACTGCATAAAAGAGGGAAGGTGGGGAAAAGCACTTGGATAATTCTGCTGGTTTTCCACAATGATGCACTTATTTGCATTTTTCTTTTCCCTAGTAATGTTAAATTTGAAGATAGAACCTTTGTTAAAACAATTCTTCTTCCATCAGCAGTTCCTTATGTTTGTTGGTGTTTCAGAAAACATGTAAGATAATGATAATTGTTGAATTTAGGGAAGAACAGTTTACTTTCTCCCAGTCTATTGTCTGTATTTTGGCAGACATAGCATACATTCATTTCACTCTTTCTTCTTGCTTAGGATTTTCACAGAACAAGAGGGTAGCGGCTAAACATGGGAAGGGGAAAAAAAAACATCCTTTATAATGTTTGCTGTTGCGGGAGGATAAAAGGAGGATTCGGTATAAAAGGCCCCAATTCTGTATGCACTATTGCACGAGCAATTCAGTTTTAGTAGATTGTTTCCACAGGAAGTACCTTCAGTGTGAAGAGACTTCCCGGGTTTTGCAGGGAGAAGGCGGCAGTCGCGCGCCGGCCCTCAGGGCGGGGGAAGCAGGACGCGAGGACCATGCTCTGCTTTCCACCCGGTCTGCTGAGTGTGCGCAGCCATTTGAAAACGAGTTTAGGTCGCACGTGTCCCTGAGGTTGTCTCAATCATGGCAGGGATGAGAACAAGCCCTGGCCACCTCCAGGACCCAGGAGAACATTTAAAAAGATGCATGGTCATCTTTGCTCATTTCCTTGCTCTTTATCAAGCTGTGGTCTCCCTAATCTTGACAATGGCACCTCAAAATACAGGTTACAGGTTAGGCCTACTCAGTGATGATTTTTCTTTGTCAGTCAACATGAGGGAGGTAAGGGGCAATTGGATCCATCCTTAGGCTCTACGTGCAATGAAAGGTCTACACCTTCCCTCGTCTTCCTCCACTCAGCAGGCCTGTGGAGGGACATCAGTGTCTATATCAGGGTGGAGTGGGACTTTTTGTGGGAGAAGAGTGGTGGTGTTACGGCAGAGTGGGACGGTGAGTGCCACCTTACGACCAGCTCCTTGCAGCATGTTCTTTGTTTGGAGTTAGCAGTTTGGTCTGTGGGATGTTTGCATGCAACTTATACATTGGAAGGTGCACGCTGGAAGCCATTTACATTGGGAAGACAATTACAGGTTGAGAACATTCATTTTTCCATTTGCTTCATTGTGAATATAAACAGAAAAACACTGCTTTTATATAGGCCGCTTTTTGATTACAGTAAGTGTCTCAATGTTTGTTGGAGCTCAAGAACTAAGTAATTTTAAACAGCAGTTAAAATCACAGCTAGCTGAAGCAATTTAACATGTGGATTGTGATTTAGGTCTCCACAGTCTTTGTCTTCTCGCCCAGTTTTATCCCTTGCAGTGTGGCCGACAGAGGGCTGGTGTTGTGCGCTGTGTGTTCTTTGTCTTGGTCCTGAAGATGCTGACTTCCTCCCTTCTATTTCAGGAGGTCATTAATGCTGATGAGATTAGCGGTTTGTATCTTTAGGTCCAAGGCATTATTCCTAATTTAATCAATGCATTTGAAAATGTTTCCTCTAATAAAATTGTTATGACTTTACGTGATTTGTCATGCTTATCAAAAACATGTTTTTAACGTTTTCATATTTAGAGGCACTGAGCTTCTGGAGAGGAGTATACATTAGCACATCATTGCTGGGCCAATTTCCTGCCTCTCCATCTCTCTCCCTCTCTCTCTCTCTCCAGTAAATCAGAATAACCCAGTCAGTGTAATCACAGTGATGTACAGCCAGCGTGGCACTGGAGCCAGGCCTTCGCAAACAGATGAGAATCCTGGGAGAGGTCCCTTGCACAAGCAGGATTGCTTCTCTGCTGCCGCCTTCATCATTCAGCTGGATGCTTTGCCTCCATATGAAATAGACTATTAGCGGGCTTATGATAAAGGAGAAAATAACCATCTATAATGTAGAGGTTTGACTGGAGAGATGGCTTTTATGTTGCAAGGGGAATGAGATAAATAGCACCCCACAGTGGGAATTGAATTACTAAGGCGAGGCAAGAGCAACGGTGTTACAGCAGAGCTGGGTGTTTGTTCAGCGGCTTTTGAATAAAATTAATCCAAATGCTTGGTTTTCAGGAATGTTCCTGGAATGTGTTAGGACTGCTATTTAATTCAAATTACCTCTGTTTTTAAATAGTCTGCTGTACGCATTTGGGTTCAGGCAGGTGAGGAAGGAGCAAGGGACATGAACTTAATGTGTGCCAAGTTCCTTACCCCCCTGTTTGAACACACAGCTGCTGCTGTTTCATGTGTTGCTCCCACAGCTCAGCTTCCGTGGGGGGAGACAGGGGTGGAAATCACCCTGATTTTGATCTTAGAGGTGACAAACTGATGCAAGGAGGGAGAATTTGACCGTGTCTAAGGTCAGATAAGGGGCCTGTGGGAGAGCTGACATTTTTATCAGCATTCAGGGGTCTTGGTTAGTGTCCCAAAAGCAGGGCGATGGAGATGCAGGGATGGATGCAGTCGTGGTGATGGAGGGGCCGGTGCTGGGCAGTCTCTCTGAAGTGCCGGCGGAGGGGTGTCAGCTCAGTGGGATTCCCCACTTGGACTTTGGGGGTGTTGGTGCTCCTCACTGCTCCCGGAGAGGAAGAGCCTACCAGTATGGCAACGCTTGGGATATAAATGACGAGTCCCACTGCCGTCTACCCCGAACCGTAAGTCACTCGCTCCTCCTCAGGCAACAGTCCAAAAGCAGTGTGCGGGTGAAGACACCAAGAGGGTTTTTTGTCTGCGTTACAGTAGCGCGGCGGCAGCAGCACGGTGGCTGGTGATACGGCAGCGTAACTGGCAAACTGCAGTAGGCAGATGGCAGGTCTCACACTAAAAGAGAGGATGTGTAAACGACCAAAGATAGGTTTTAACAGTCTTTTTCAAAGCCAGAAGTTTGTCACTGTATGAGCTCTCAGTCTAAACATCCCTGTGAAATTTCAAGCCTGAAGTCTACTAGTGGTTTATTAAATAGTTCTGGCAACTGAAATGAATGCTGTGAATCACTGTGTGCATGCCTGAGTGCGGGGTGTCTCGGATGTCTCAGGCATTTGCCGTTCAGTGCGGGCCAGCCAGGCTGTGCCCACTGCCTCTGCGCTGGCTGCCGGGCCCCCCAGGCCAGCCGACCTGCCGCAGGTCTGCACAGGACGGGCAGTAGGAGAACCGACCCTGGGAAACAACCAAGCAAAATGCCTGGTTACGGCAGAGCCATCGCTGGTGAAGCTGGGGTGTCTTGGGTCTCTGTGCTGCCCAGCTGCCCTTGGCAGGTTTCTGCCTTTGGGAGTCAGCTGGGGCCACGTGCCGCTGCCAGAGGGGTTGGCTCGTTTTGGCCTTTGGTCTCAAGGATGAGAACTGCTGCATCCCCTGTCTTTGCTATGCACAGCTGCGTGGTGTGCAGTGCGCTGGCTGGAGGGGTTAGTGGGGACTCTGCAGACAGTTGAAAAGATGAGGCTGGCTTTTTTTTCCATTTGAACTCCTATTCTTTCTTTCTTTCTTCCCCCCCCCCCGTGGCTGATCTGTTTTAACAGCAACACTCAGTTAAGGAGAAGAGTATTTCCTGTACAGCGCAAATTGCCATGCGCAACTATGTAATGTAATTCAGCTCTGTGGAACTGCCATATCCTGTATGAACAGCAGTGCTGGAGGTGCCCATTAGTAATATCCATTTTCTTTTTTCAGCCTTTTTAATACTGCAGAGAAATAATTTTCTGTTCCCAGCACCTGACAAGTACAGCGATGTTAGATACCTCAGGAATGAGGACAGGTTAATAAAAGCAGTCTCTGAGAACACAGAAACAAATTATCAGAAAATTAGGCTCAAACCACTAGCAGCTTGAGCAGCAGATCCTCATCAAATCAGTAGCAACCCAAAATGAGCTTTAGTGATTCAACTACCTTCCTTTTATTGATGTCAATAGTGCAACTCGGCAACATTTGTTGAGAAGTAAATGTGCTCCCTGGAGAAGGGAGGTTTCCTTTTTCAGGTGCTCTTTTAATGAGGAGGGAAAGTTGGACTGAGCGAGGTGTCAAAAGCTCTTCACCTTGTTCACTTCTAGAGCGCGCCGCCCGTGCCTGAGAGCCACTTCTACA
Source organism: Platalea leucorodia (assembly GCF_965183815.1). Classification (NCBI taxonomy): domain Eukaryota; kingdom Metazoa; phylum Chordata; class Aves; order Pelecaniformes; family Threskiornithidae; genus Platalea; species Platalea leucorodia. Next base: position 70,674,596 of record NC_138827.1, read on the forward strand.
TGGAACTCCATTTATGACTTTTCTCTTGTGTTTATAATTTCTTCACACCCTTAGTGTAGCAGTTTTTTGTTTTGTTTTGTTTTTTTTTTTAGTTTGACTTGCTCTCTGTGACTCATGCCTTAATTTTTGTTTATGTTCCCACTCTGCTTAAGGGTGCCCCATTTACTGTAAGAGTACATTGCAATATGCAACGTTTTATTGTCTCTCTTATTTAATTTGTAGCCAGAAAATGAAGTTAAGCCATGGAACGGGCTTTATTCGTGGAATCAGAGAAGGTGTTTCCGCAAATGGCCAGCAGCATCAGTAGGGCCTGGTTGTGTACGATGACCGGCCCAGCCAAATCATGCGTGAACTTAGAAATTCAGGCTGAAGCTGGTGGCTAGTTCGAGGCAGATGAAAAAAGTTTGTAACTCTGACTCCTTTAAACAAAACATAAGAACCTCTGGAAACATCAGAAGCAGCAGCTTTAGGAGAAAAGAGCTGCAGGTCTCGCTTCATGCCAGTGGTCCTGTGGACCTTGGATGTAGATCGAAGAGTCTGTTGATTAAAATAGTTGTGAGTTTGATGGTAGTGGCAGGGCCAAAAGGGAACTTGGGGAATGCCCCTTGGAAGCTGTTAGTAAATGACTGCTGGGTGTGTCAGACCGCGTTAGGTCATTTGAAGCAATTAGCAGTCGGAAGAAGTGGAGTTAGGCTTCATTAGAGCAGTGGCTCTGGAAAACAGGCGTCACACTGCGTGGCTCTTCTGTCATCACTTCTCCTAGTGAAGCCCACTGATGAATGTTTTTGGAGAGGTGGAAGGTAGTGTTCAGCCATTGCATTTGAGTCCCACCCAAATGCAGGACTGCCGTGCCTTGGGTGGGGGGATGCTGAGGCAGAGGAGCGCGCACCCGTGTGTGTCTGCGTGGGGTGATGTACCAGTGGCTCTGGTTCAAGGTGTTCAAGGCTCCGGTTTTGCTAAGAGGCCATCTTTTGTCTGATGAGTGAAAAAGCTGTTCAGAGTTTTCCAAGTCATGCATTGGGCGCATGCTGTACTGATACACTGCATTTAGGAGCTATTTGCTTTTACATTCCCCTGCTATTTGAATACTAGAGTTCAGCTGAGTAGTCCCTGATCCTACAAGCATGTAACTGGCAGCAAGAGGTATGTTTAGAAAGAAAATGCAACCATGGGACTTAATTCAGTGGTGCTCAGTCCCTGATGCTGGCTGAGCAAAGTATCACTTGAAACTTTTGCTCTTAGGTATTTCTTCTCTTTTTTTATTTATGTTAGGGAGAAGATAAATCTGTTCAGCAGCATCTGTGCATCACCGCTGACATTTTAATTTTCAGTTAAAAGATTTTAATTAAAATCTGACATCATTTGGTGTGAAAAATGAGAGCGAATTGAAATTATATATGCAGATTGAATTGATGTCAATTTACGTACCGGTTGCAAGAACAGCTCTATCTGGTTAATCCAAGCAGTAGCAGTGTATGCTGGAAGGGGCTCTGGTTGCTCCCTTTGTATAATTCTGCCATTGTTCTACCAAGGTAATTATAAGGAGAGAAGTTTTGTGCTGGTTTTCCTAGTTTCTCTCTGCTGGGGTTCTTCCTCTCTTGGTCTGCCTCTCTTTCCCCTTCTGGATGCTGTGTAATCATCCCGGCAAGATATGATTGCCCTCTGGGCTTTAAGGAGATATATGCGTGGGAGAAAATGTTTCCTCTTGGACTGGCTCAGAATGTACCAAGATTGTTATAATTTTACAGAATGCACTTGGGAAGGCGGTGGTGAAATCCCTTCATGGCTCCGTCTTAGGTGTGTGTCGGTGCGTGGCGTGTGCTCGCACAGCTGCGCGCCTGTGCTCGTGCCTGTCTGCTCATACCCACGTGTCCTCTCTCAAGCCACAGGACTTAACCCAGCTTTATTCTCAATTCCCTATGTTATTCACAAATGGAGTATAAACATGTCCAGGATGTGTATTTAAAATACATTTATTTGCCAAACATTGTCTGTCTCTCTGCACAGGCTTAAATAGGAAAACAAGAAAAAGATTTTCCAGGCCTTTTAGTCCCATTCTTCCCTGTAGCATAAACACCTGCATCTCGTAGACTTAAGAGACATTTTCTGTCTCTCAAAATTCCGGTTAAACTATGAGCAGCGTGTCATTTTCTTAGTGAGGCTGTGCATATGGACTGCTTATGGACCTGGTTTTGCTTTCTCATTGGACCAGCTCTGCACAAAACTGCCAAAGTAAACATTTTTCGTGTCATCGCTGTTTAAGCGTATAAAAAGGAAATGGCAGAGGTAATGGGGCACTTCTGTGTATCTTTCCTGGGATTGCATGAACAAGAACACTCAAATACAAAAAGGAAAAGCAATTACACTGAAACTTTTAAGTAAGAAACCAGCATTTGGTATTATCCAAACTGAACTGTTTATTACATCTTGCTTAATTATTGGGGAACTCATGGTCAAAGGGATATGGTTTAGGTTAAGAGGTTTCAAGGCCATTTCTCCTACCTGCCCTCAGATCGTGTTTATGGTCAAAAATGAAAAGGGTTATCTTTCAGATATGTAGTCTGGTTTTTCTGAAGATATCCCAAGCAGTCTAGTTGAACAAACATTCAGGAATGGTGTGCTGTGTCTTTTCTGCACTTGCAAAGAAACGCCTTGTTTTGCTAAGAGAACTGCTTGACTTATTTTCACTGCATGCTGATACATTCCTGCCATGAAGACATGACACACAAAACATGTAAGTTTGATACAGAGTTAGAGCAATCTCTGAAAAGAGGAGTGGTTTTGTGGCTCAGTGTAACAGCGTGTCAGCAGCATTCGCAGCTCCTCTGGCCTCTACTTCTTGCACAACTGCGGGCGAGTCTCTGAGATCAGCAAAGCGCTAAAATATCTTTTAAGTTTCACTGAATACAGTAGATCTGTGTTTAAACATTTCATTGACTCAGCAAGAGCTGGGGATGTATCATCAGCTCTATGCTTCACGCAAAGCAAAGTATCTGAACTTCTGCTTAAGTGAATGTTACTCTGGAGTCGCATCTGTTGCTTCATGGTGACGGATGATATACACGTACCTCTATCTCTATATGCAATATGTGACATCTGTACTTGAGATTTTTGTAAATGGGATGCAAGGAGAACCTGCTTCATACCCAGTCTTGTATGTTCTCCTACTTGGATTTCAAAATTCGATTTCAAGCCCTCTGTTTTCAGGCAGCAGAGAAAGAGAAAACTCTCCAAGTTTAGCATTAAGGTATCCAGAATGAGTGTGCCACCAAAAGTAACCTATAAACCCTGAAAAGTAACAGCCCAGCTCAGTTAATATGCTAAAAATGCTCCACCCTTCAGTTCTTCACAGGTTTAGTTACTTCCCTTCTACCACTTCCAGTAGCCACGTTGACCCTGAAATCAAAGGATGTATTTAGACCCCTTCCAAATTTATCCTTTGTAATTTAATATTTTGGCTAATTTCTGGATGTTGTGGTTTTCGTAGTTTCATACACTTTTCTAATGGTGCATGTGAGTTTATTCTGGGGCATGTTGTTATTGATAGGAGAAAATTATATTTTCTGTCAGGGTTTAGGAAGGAACTGATGATTGAAGTTGGGTTGTGCCAGCCTTTTATTTTTTGTAATATTTTTTTAATCTACCTGTAAATTACCCAGTGCTACTGTAGTGTTTTGTACTGTTCTCTTGACTCCAAATATACCTTAAAAGAATGTAGCCAGAAAGTGCGGTATAATTAAGAGTGGGATTTCCATGAACCTCATACATTGCTCCTGTGGGCTAGATTCTGCTTTCATTACATCCAGGTAAGTAAAGAACAATTGCTTTGTGTGAACTAAGGGAATTTAATCTGATTCAGATTAATAATAGCATTAGGACATTCATATTTTACTGCTGCTCCCCTTGCTGAACTACAAGACTGAAGCATGCGCATACCATTCAGTATATGCAAAGACATTGTCCAGACTGTTTTCTATATTTTTGCTTTAAGAAGCGTGATGATAGTGTTAGAAACTGCACTGAAAAACAATGTATGTCGTATGCAATAAGTAGAGCGGTTGTGCAATTATATAAGGTAGTTCAGATGAAAGAGTCACTACGTTCTGCGTCTGAAAGAGGAGACTTAATTAAGACAGACAAATTCTCCTGGGCACAACAAAGCAGTTCTCTGGATACAGCCCTGATTATACTGTAGTTCTTTTAAATGCATTACCAAAGTCTTCATTATTATAATTAAACAGATATAAAATATGTCTGCCCGTCATTGGATAAAGCTTTGCTTTAGGGTTAAGACTGGAAATTTCATTAAGAGCTTTGAAATTGAAAGCTGACACACAAAGCAAATATATTCTATAATTTTCTGAAAACTATATCATTTTTTAATTATTGTCCTTTTTAGTCTCCCATTAAAAGACAGACACAGTAAAAAAATAGCAAAATGGCGTATTTACAGCAATATGATTTTCCTGCAGCCACCAGCTAGAAAAAAAAAATACAGTGTCATGTGTAAAAACGGAGCTCAAAAGTTGGCTTCTCCCAAGCATGCTGAGTTTGGAGCAGCACAGCTTGAGGAGGAGTGGGTGTCCCCCGCTCCCCGGGGCGTGGGGCACTCGCTGCTGCCAGCTCCCTGCCAAGGCGCTTTCTTGCCCGCCTCTGGTCTCTTTTTCCATGAGGCAGCGAGTCCTGCAGCTAAATGGAGGCGTACTCTTTTACCCTTCATTTACCTTGGAGCAATGTGTTGGGGAGTGTTCATTGCTCATACACCCACCTAAAAGAACTGATGAAAAATAACAAGAAAGAAGAAGAGAGGGAGCTAATTCTTTTAGAGCAAGAAAAAGGCTTTTCCTTGAAATTTCTCTTTTCACTGTGTCTGCTTATGTAAAAAACACACCAACAAACTCAGAATCTGTGTTTCCCCGGTGGGAGGGATTAGCTCTGGAAGTCTTGAAAAGCCAGAGCACTCACGTTTAAAAAGGACTTGAGGAGATGTTGGATGAACAAGCGCGCAGGCGTTTGTGCTCTTTTATGCTGAATAGGATATTAACAAATCAACAGTGTGACCATGGGGACTAAATGTGTGTGCAAGTGTTTGTAAGATTAAAGCTTAAAATGAGCAACTGCTAAATCACACAGTTGTTGCAAATCATCATCTATTTTAAAGGGCCCGTTGAATGGACTGTAAGTTCTGACCTGATTTTTGTCCATGGAAGAGTGGGTTCCTAGTGGTTAGCGGCAATTTCCTGTGAATGCCTTTCCTTCAGGTTTTTTATGCTTCTTGTAAATAGCTTCCCTCCTTGTCATGACTGTGTAGTAATGTCGAAAGTGTCATGTTTGCTTGGAAGGCATGGCTTTTGCTTAATTCTCTGCAGCATAAGTCACTCATTTTGACCTGGCTTTTTGAGCCATAACTCACTTTTATGCCACGCTCCTGCCATTGTTTGTGCACACTTGCAAAATTAAATTTTGTCAGTATTTAACAGATGTCTTTTAGATCCTTCTCAAATTGCTTTGGGGAGCATGCCTGTTGGTGTTAATGGCAACTGTGCAAGATGATAAGGGAAGCTTGTGGTTTAGCAATGGGGCCTGTGGCTTTCCGTCCTCAAGAAGGCAGGTACAAAACTTGGACCTCCCAAAACAAAAAGCTTCCCAAAACCACTGGCCCAGCTGCTCCCATCCCTGCTGCTAAATACCCCCTTTCCTGCCACGCATCTCACCCCCAGGCAAGGGGTGCTCCTGCGGCCGTCCCTGGGCTCCTGCAGTGCACGCCACAGCTGGAGACGTGTGTGCCACGCAGCTGTGAGGGGGGTGGGTGTGAACTGGGGGTGTTTGTCCTCAGTGGGACCAAAGCCTAGTGGTGACGGCACCCACTCGGAGAAGGTGAGCCTTGGGATGGGGGCTGTGAGGAGCAGGGACTCGGTGCTTTTGGGTCCCCAGGGCAGCATGGTGACTGCTGTGGTGGGACCCGTCCTTATCCTGCGTGCGCCACAGTGCCTGTTTCACACTTCCAAACAAGGGGCACAGCATCACCAGGAAGGAATTAAAAAGTTGTCCTTACAGAGTATGTCAAAGATGGTGAATCAGGCCTTGGTTTCAGTGGCTTACATGCTCCCGAGCAGAAGTAAACCCAGCTCCCTTGCAGCCTGGGTGCCAACCACAGAGTCCTTGCAAGAAAAGTTTTGCTGTCACTTCAGTCTTTTGACAGAGGAGATGACCCTTTGCTTATCTTTGAAAGAAACATTTATGCATCAAAATAGTATGAAGTTAGGCTCTGATTCTGAGTGGGAGAATATTTCTCCTTGTATCCATAGTAATAGAGCAAACACCTGAAGAAAGGTGGGATTTAATTCATATCCTGGCATTTCTCTTCAGATATGTTAAGAAGCTCCTGCCCAACACCTCTGCTTTTGTGGTGCCCCATCTACTGCACTCGGCTCCCTCCAGGTGCTGCAGGGAGGGATCAGTCATCTGGTATGGGTGTAAGTCCTTACAGCAGCCGGAGAGATGCCACAGGGCTCAGGGATAAAACCTGGCTTACCTTCATGTGTCTCACCACAACAGGTGACCTCCTGTTTAATTAAATTCATATAACATCGGCACTATTGAGCTGGGTGTGTTAAGCACAGTGGTGCAGTTGTTCTATAATGGTGCTGTTTGGCTGAAAGCCTTGAAACGTTTATACGTGAAACCAGAAACAACAGACTGGTGCTTGCCAGTGGCAGCCCCTCAGCTGGTAGTGCAGGACAGAGGGATGGTGGTCCATCCCCTCCCAGCGCATCCTGGGGCGATGCTGGGAAGGGTGGAGACCCTGGCAGAGACGCCCTTCTCTCTGAAGGTACCGAACTTTCTGCTTCAAAACATTTTTGAGTCTTATGGAAATCATGAGTCCAAATCTGGAGCGGATAGTGTTTCCTAAGGGGTCTTCCTGGGGTCATGAGCCGAACTAGAAGCCAGGGGGATTCCCACTTTTCTGGTAGCAGGCTCAACATTCTTCTTGCTCAACATTTTCTAAATGATGCAAGTGTACAGGACTGTTGGAGATTTGAGGTGTTATTTTCTTCTCATAAAGTACTAAGTTATGTTGCAGTTACCGTATAATTGTACTGTGGTTAGATTTTTTTTTTTTTTTAATACCCCTGCTGCCAGTAATTCATAATGTTTAAATATTAGCTGGATGGAAGCAATTATGCCAGGTTGGTGATATACTTAAACTGTAAAAATGCATGTGCTGTGTGAAACCCAAGGGACCATAATATTCAGGCATGCAGCTAATTTACTTGTGAGAAAAAGGAATTATAATTATTTAGCAAAATATATGGCCGGAATAAAATTACATTACAATTGCAGTCTTATATTTATTAAAAAAAAAAAAAAAAAAAAAAAAGACTGATTTTTCTCTCCGTAAGACTTGAACTCCTGGAAGTAGGAGAGCTCTGCCCTTGAAGGTGGGTAGTTTTGAAGAAATGTGATAAAAGTTAATGCATCACCATAGCAAATCAGTTATTCTTTAAATAAATTGGATGTTTATGATGCTGCAGTTTGCTGTGAAGGCTTATCAAAGGGCTTGTAACCTGCATCATTTACTCCTGATTTTGATGAGTAATGCAAACATTCAGCATCTGCACTGGTAAAAATTTGGAATACGCCTACTTATTAGAGTCACATAATATGATTTAACGATGTTACCACAGCTGTCTCTTGAGTACTTATTTCCTCTGTATTATTGGGGAAATCTGTGTTTTGCTTTTAAGGGAGGCGTTTGATTTGTTTTACTGTTGCTGAGTAGACCATTGAAATCATTGTTTCACTTGTATGTCGGTTTTAGCCCTGTCAACTCCTCTATCAGTGTAGTGGAGTATTTCATGGCTTGACGCAGGCTGCTCTTGTATCAGCAGGCGTAATTTATTCTACAGCCTTGCTTTTCATCCTAAGGATGTTGAAGGTGAATATATTGTATGCACTGTGCACGTAGTTGCAAAGCTAAAAAACTGTAGATGGGAGTAAAATACTTCAGAAATTTTTGCGTGCACGTATACATGCGGACATGCCTCGATACCCATATGTACGCTTTGTAGAGGAGCAACCAGAAAGTTTTCCCTAAACCTGGTTTTGTGATGAAGCTTATTGACAAGGGATAGTAAAGCACGAACGGGACAGCTCAGGTCCACGGGTGTCCCACGTGCACGGGGAGGTGGGCTGCACACCCACGCACCCACACTGGGGAGCACTGGGGCTGCCGCAGGGATCTGTCTCGTGGGTTCGCGTGGAGGTGGTGCCTGTATCCCCGTGGAGAGCCTGCACACCAGCTGTACAAACTCCTACACCTCAAGGACGCTTTCCTAAATTGATAAACAGTTTCCTCGGAGGAGCTAATGCTTGTGTCAGGTATGCTGAAAGTTGCTTTTCTCTCTTACAGAAAGCTGGGGCCTCTAGACAGCATGCTCAAGGCAAAATTTCACCCCCAAGTGCGTTATAAACCAGCTAAACCAATGCTGTTAGCTTGCCCACATAGTTCATATTTGGCTTTATGTATGCTATCTCAACCTATTTAATAATTCAATTATGAATGGCAATCAGAATTTAAAAAATATTCCCATTAAAACAGTTTGATTACCTTATTCTATTGATTTTTGTAACTTCATTGCTAAATTTAAGGATTGGGGTTGATCTGAATCAGCATAAATGTGATTAATGAAGAAATAATTTAAGTTGATTAAAAAGGGATTAAAATAATGTGATTAGACTATGGAGATTTGGGTGGCTTATTGGATTACACATTTTATTCCTGGAGGACTGTTGTCAGATTCAGAATGAAATTAAATCGGTCATCCTATTTGGGGCCCCCAGTGCCTCATAATCTCCAGTGGCATGATACCAGACAGCATAGTCACGTTCAACGGTTTTCTCTGGAAAAATACGGGATTGAATTTTTGAGCTAATACCTAAATAACCAGTCTAGAAGATACCACTGAAGTCTAGTCTGCTCTCTATTATATAGGACTTAAATGAAATCACATTTGATCTCATGTGACATCCTTTTGGAAGGAGTCTGGTGCTGATGAATACCTGTTTAGTGATGGAGAGTCTCCTGCTGTCCTTGGGAGCTGTGACCTTCATCAGCTATCCTCACTGTGGGTTTTGGGGTGGGTTTTTTGTTGGGTTTTGGTTTTGTGGGGTTTTTTAAGTCTTAGTTTTCCTTTAATGTGTCATCTTCTAGGTATTGAAAGGATGTATCCCATGATGGTACTGATCTTTATGTAATCATCTAGAATCCGTGGCAATGTCAGCCTATATCTTGAGTTTCTACAGGGTCAATAAGGAAACTTAACTTGAAAGCCTTCTTAAAATACATTGATTCACTATTCAATTAAACTACTGATTTGGAACCATTACATTCTGAACAAAAGTGCCCGGATATGCCTTTATTTTAGGACATAAGAAGCAGCCTTTAAAGTTATTCCTCATATTAATTTGGGCTTCTGCAATTGCTTGTGACCAGACAATATGTGCATTGAACTAAAAATCTGGAATCTCTTACTCGAATGGGTTTTCCAAAATCTTCCTGATTCTTGGGGCTTTCGTGAATTCTCTCCAGTTTTCAAGGTGATTTCTAAACTGAGGGCATCACATGATGGACAAATACCAAGATATTAGAACTTCTCTATCCCTAGCAGATACTACGTTTATACAACCAAGTATACTTTTGTTACATTCTGTGCTGATCATCTGTGATGACAAAATAGAAGGTTTTTTTTCCAAAATTATTGTTTCCTGGATCACAGTCCTGTAAATAAGGCCTGCCCCTTGTGTTTCTAGATTTATGACCTCACATTTTGGTCCTTATTGGAACATGCTTTTTTTTTTTTTATGCATTGCTTGTCAAGTAGTCTTTTGACTTTTGATCACTGAGTCACATTCTTTGTTATTCATCGCTGTTCAAATCGGGGCTTTGTATCATCTCCAGACTCCCATGTACATTGATTTCATGCTTTCTTCCAGGTCAGTCTAAAAATGCTAAATAGCATTGGGCTAAGAATGGGTCCCTGCAGGATCCCATTTGAAGCATATCTAAATGAGTGTTTCACATTTACTGTTGCATTTGAGACACATAATTTATCTCATGTTTGATCCATTTAATGTCTTCTGAGTTTATTTTTATTGCTATATCTTCTTAATCAAAATGTCATTCAGTACCAAGTCAAACGCGTTGCAGAAACCGTAATATATTACAGAGTCTAAGTATATTATAATGACTTTATTACATGCATCAACCAAACTTTTAATCTCATAAAAAAGATATCAGGTTATTCTGACAAGCTCTGCTTTCCATAATGTTGGAAATAGTTAATGCTAATCATCTTTTTATTCTTTCTTAATCAAATCTTTTTTCAGCTCTTCCATTATTTCAGCAATGAAAAATACCTACTCAAAGATATGCTGCAAATCCAGCATTCAGAGGTGTAATGAAGGGGAGTACCAGTGGGGCAAGTTTTTCCTTAGCCAGGTCTTTTTAAACTCATTTGGCTTTTCCTCCTGAGTTACTACTGGAATTCTCTTACTGTCATTTAGTGAGTAAATGCTCTTTTGTACTATTAACACCACGAGTGTTCCTGCTTAGTGATGGACTGCTGGTGGGATTCAGCCTCTTCCTAATATTTTGAAATGAACTGTCTGGACCTTCCCTGCTCTAATTGCCACCTGCCACCAAACCCTTCTCCTGCTTGTATCAGTTCCTCTGGTTGCTGTTTCCTCCTTCATCTCTTTTATTCCTTCACTAATTTCCCAAGTTTCCTTATTTTACTTTATCACCCACACCAACAACTTCTCTTATTTTCAGTTTGTAATGTATTGCTTTCTTGTAGCTGTTTTTCTTTTCTGTTTAAGAGACATTTTTAACCAGCATAACCTTCTTTCTGGCTTGTCTGGCTCAGGTAGTGTTTTCCCTGGATTGATTGAAGAAAGCTTAGATGATTTACCCACAGGTCATCCTCTTCCGTCAATTTTTAAGGAGGACTTCCCACAGATGCAATGGAGGTCTCTTTAAAATAATAATAAAAAAAAATATCTTTCAAGTTCAGCTAGGTCAGATTCTTGCAATTCCCTCTCAGGGAAAGTCCTTAATTTAGTTGTTTGTTGTTTTGGGTTTTTTTCCCCTCTGAACAAGGGGTGCAGAGAAGGTCTTGCTGCGATTTAAGGTCCGTATCTGAATAACCAATTTCTTCAAAATACTTAAAGCATATGTTGTTTCAAAGAGATGCAGAAATAAACAAAATCTTTGCAAATAAAAGCCCACGGGAAGGTGTACGCATAGTGTGTTGTGTTCACATTTGGGTTTTTGCATCGCGGGATGTAGTGCGTGATGCTCTTCTCCCAGGCACCCAGGTGACGTGGAAATAAGAAGCCCATCTTCTGTAGTTTCAAAGGCTTCAAGCCCTATAGGTTCTTTCTGGTTTGAATGCTAGCATTCTCCAGGTCCTGTGGGTCGCTGGAGTTACTGCCAGGCTTCGTTTTGCACAGGGAGTGCAGCCGGTGCAATCCCACCGGGACTCGGGCGCTAAGAGGAGGGTGGCCATGGCAGCATGCACAGCAAGCTGTGGCTTCCCTGCTAGGGTGACAGTGGGTGAGGACCCTGAAGCTGGGTCAGGGATCTCCGCGTCGGCTCACAGGTGTAGGTGTGACTGCACCCACCCGTGTGCTAATGTACAGAGCAGCTTCTAAATCTTGTTTCAACTATGGACAGCGGGAAGTTGCTCCAATCTCTGTGTTTTGGAAGGACACTGTGGCAGTGACCTCTGCAGTTGCTGCGGAGCTGTCATATCTCTGATTAGCAAAAGAGATGAACATTAAGGCTGTGCTGAGATGTACAGATATTGCAGTGCTCATTTTCCTGTTCCCTGGGGCCATAGCAGCCCTTATGTCAGGGTAATGCTGTAACTCTCAGTGAGCCTGCACAGTGTTTGCTAGCAATATTTTAGAGTCCTTCTGGTCACGGTGCTCAGAGCTGTTGGGAAGATGCTGAGACACCGGATCTTTGGTGTTTTCCGGCTCTTGATCTTGGATCTTCATTGTTTCTGCTGCAGGTTAGACGGGTTACATGCCCTCTGCACTTGTAATGCCTTTGCTCCATGTCTGTATGAAGTGTGGATGTATATTTTTTTAAATGCCAGGGCTGCGTATTTCAAAATACACTGTTTATTATGCTTGCAGGAAGAAGAGCTCAGCTGCTCGTTTAGGTTACCCAGGTACACTAATGAATGAGATTCACATTCCTTGCAACACAGCTCCAGGAATCTGTCACCAGAGTAAGTTTCACTAAGCTTTAGGGAATGTCCTCTTACTTAGTGTTACAAATGTACCTCAGAGCAGGGCTCCTCTCCAGTGCACCTTGTTATATGACATGGCCTCAGCAGGGGCCAGGAGCATGGCTTCCCATCCGTGCCTTCTGTGGGGCGTCTGGCCATTTTCTTCAGATGTAGCTCTGTCTACCATGATCCAGGCTGTGGTCAGTGCAAGGCCCCATCGCTGCAGTCACCTCTGTAAACCTGAAATCAATCCAGAAGTTTTAAGTAGGTATAAATGGGGGAAATTCATGTTGCCTGGACTCTGCCGGTTACTCTTGGTTCTGGCTTGTCTCCGGATGGGATTTAAGGCCCGGATTTGATCTATTATATCTAAGTAACTTGGGATCTTCTAACCTGAGAGACTCTCTTTTGCTGTGCCACCTGGTGAGAGTGGTGATCGGCTGAAATACTCAAAATGGGTACTTAATAAGTACCTGTGGTTTGGTTACTTACCTCTCCTCCCTGGTCTGAAACAGCACTGATCTATCGGGCTCTGGTACAGACTGCTCCATATGGCTTACTTACCTGCAGATGGGGACTGACAGGAGCTGTGGTCTGCTTTGCGTGGAGGGAGGAGCTCTGTAAGGCAGGTCTGTGATTGCTGTAGGGTTAGCTGCTTTACATGGGCACTCCTTTTAATTTTTGCCTCAGATGCATTCAAAGGAGGATCTGTAAAAGAACAAGGGCTTATACAGTGGAGCTCTCCTGGGAATGCTGCAGCTAAGATCTCATTTTCCCAGGGCTTGCTGTTGCTGCTTGTGCTTGAAGACAGAAAGTGTCTTTTCTGTCTTTCTCAGGTTTGTATTCCCTTAGAGCATGGGGATAAATTCAATCTATGTCCAAGGTGCCTTCGGAGACTTATAAGCGTTACAGCCTGCAAGCAACCCAAATACTTGGAAATAACAGAGCGGTTGGGAGTGGCAATGGTTGGAGACATTCCGTCCAGTGGACTGTGTCAGTTCCTTCCCAACTAAAAGCCTCCTCCCAGCTGGAAGTAGATCTGGCACGTGGGGTGTCATAAGTGACGGGTTTGTTCCACAGGGAGAATGAAGAAGAAACATGAAAAATCTGCATCAGGTGGGGTCTTCCATAGGGTTATACAGAGGCGCTGTGCGTATGTATTGAAGTGTCATACAGGAATTTATTTCTCACTGTAGATTGTTGTTTAATACATAAAGGGATAGGTGCTTGCACCTTTATTTAAGGGATGTCCTTGTGGAACCCAGTTGGATGATGAAGTGGTCAGGAACAATGACGGCAGAAGGAGCTGTGAAGTGGTAGGCTCATTACAGGCTTTGAAAAGTTGTTCATGTTCTTGTGCTCTTTGAAGCTTCTTGGCTTTGGCTTCATGGCCCTAATTATAAAAACAAGTTGAAGTAGTAACTTCAGTGTCATACCATGCCAGAAAATAAACCCTTCTTGCATTGTGTGGATTTCATTTCCAAGAAGTGTTTCCAGATGGAGTCTTTATGTGCTGCTGCTTTTTTCTTTTGCTCTCATTTGTCATTTAAACAGCAAAGGTAAATTTTCTTCAAGGTAGAATTGAATAAATTTGGCAATGCTAGTGATGTAAAAAAAAAAAAAAAAAAAAGGAGAAAAAAAAGCAAATACACAACAAAGCATTCCTTGAACAGCAAATCATTTTGGTTCAGATGTTTTTCTCAAAAATCTCCTCCAGACGTTCTTCTATCTCTCTCCAGCCTACAGTCCAGTATTTGAAAGGGATTTTTAGTAATGGAGGGAAAGAGGAAAGCAGACAAGCCATTATAATCTTGCCTCCTGTTGAACTTCTCCAGCAGGGACTATTCAGCATCTCAGAATAGTTAAGCTGTTGTCTTCACTCTGTTTTCCTGCCCTCGGGGTGCCCGTTTTGCAGGGTGACATTTCCTCCCCTTTTGATGAGAAGCTGACTGTAAAGTCATTATTATAGGTCTTGGTGAGAGTCCACTGCCTGTACCCAATGTCTGGGTAATCCTGGGGCATTGAGAAGAGCCCACTGTAAAAGGTGATATTGCTGTTCCCCATCACACTTTTCTCTCCCCTGTGTCTGAGATCCCTTAGTCATTGCTTTCTCATGAATGATGATAGTGCTTAGGCTTCTGCGTGGAACTTGAGCTTAAGTTAAACTGCTAGTTAGTGACAACTAGCTGGATTTGCAGACATGTCAGCGTGACTATTTTGGTATTTGGTAAATTGCTGGACACTGTGTTCTGAAGCTATTTCTCATGTATCTGTCCATGTCATATTTTTAGTCTGCCTTAACTTTTCTGTTTATTCCATTACGTGTGCATCTCAGCTTTTAAGAGCACGTGTGTTAAACTTTGGATCCAGTCTTTATTCCACGTGTGCTCAAATCCCTGAATTAGCAGGAATTTTGCCTTGAAGAGGCTACCAAGGTCGATCCCACAGCATTAACATCTGCTCTCGCAATCTGTTGAGCTGTGTGGTTCGCCCAAGTGTGACTGGCAGCATCCCTGTGGCTGCCCACACCAGTGATGAGGTTGTTTGGTTGTTCAGCCCCTGTGCAAAGGTAGCTGCTTTGTGCCATGAGTCATCAGCCTGGATGAATTTTGAGTAGGTAACCTTTGCTTTGTTGTCCTGTGGGTTGTCACAGTGGATATCTCATACTTACATCCTACAGGCCTTGCCAAGAAAGATTAGAGGGGGTTCAGCTCATTAATTATTTGTGATAGTAGAGGCTGTGAGGAGAAGTGATAAAATCTGCAAAATGGGCAATCCTGGGATGCTCTCTGAGGATGGCCTGAATGTGGCTGAGATTCACAGAAGACATCTTTGTGTCCTAGTAATGAATACCAGTTTCCAGCAATCATTGCTACCTGTAGTAATCACGTATCAGTACTGCAGGTTCAAGCTTTGAGTCCCATCTCTGATCAGATGGACTAAGCCTCACACGCACATGAGATCTGGTTGCAGCTCTGGCCCCAACATTGACTTTCTGTGTTCTCTTGGATAGTTTATATAAACCTTCCCTGCTCTGACTTACTTCATTATAGAAAAATTACACCATCATTTGTCAACCCACTCCATGATGCTTTGAGTGCCACTAGTGACTCAGAGTTGTTTGTTTAATGTTTAAAGGTACATTTTTCCCACCACAAGTACTATAAAGCTTTAAGATTTTCAGGGACTGGGATTCTCTCTGTAAAGCTGAAATATCTAGAAGCATCCCAAAAGATCAAAATTATTATCCCTACACTATGGCACTCTTTTGCTTTTTAAAAAACTCACCCTGTAGAGCTAATTAGTTTCTCCTGGGGGGGGGAGGGGGGGGAAACACCACCCAACAAAAAAAAACAGGTAATCATTTGTCCAATTAAGTGGATTATCTGGAGTTTCCAGAGCAGATAGCTTTTAGGATGTGCCATTTATTACAATCTATTTGTGAGGACAGACTAAGCTGTCTGTTATTGATTTCTTAGTGCTTGGTTCATGGGAAATGGCAAAGATCAGAATAAAGCTTCTCTTTTAGCAACGGTGATACTCACTGGTGAAAATGTGAATTGGTTTTTGGGGAAATAGCTCTTAACCGCACTTAACAAGTTTAGCTCTTAGCATCATTACTAAATTTCACATCCTTTCACAGAAGCCCTGCAGCTCTTTAAGGGCTTTTGGTGTCTTCAGGTAAGTGATGCTTTTTGCCCTTCTCATCCTCCTTAGCAGAATCCTGGAAGGCTGTCAGTCCTTTAGAGGCCCTTCAAGTAGCTTAATTTCAGACAAATAATAATTCATCAGCTTGACTTCCATGTGCAGGGTTGCTGTACAACTCTGATTACTGCCCTGTTTCTTAACTTCAGCTCAACAATTTACGTCCTATAGTTTTGACAAAGGGGGTGGGATGAGGTGGAGAGCATGTTTATTCATTTTTTTTTAATCCCACATATTTATTTCTGTTAGCTCTTTGATTTAAACAGCAGAAGATTGAGTGGTTAAAGGTCAGGGTGGATGGGGTGGAGTTTTCCCACAACTGCTGATGGCTTAGCGATCCCACTGTTTACACATCAAGTCCCTCTGACGAGGATGATGTGTTCAACAGGAGAGCTTCTCCTATTTTGGGAGCATGCTTAGACTGGAGCTCTGAATCCCTGCTTTAGAAACCTTTAGAAAACAGTTGTTTGCGGTGTTAGGATGCAGTCAGGCCAGCACTTGGATGTGACTCCTTGGTGTTAACTGATTTCGGAGCAGCTGTGTGTATGCTGAAAGCTAAGCACACGTTGAATTGGTCCTGTGGTTGAGGTCTTGAGGTATTTTTGCATAATGGATATTATGCAGGCTCAGGAGCAGGAGATGGAGTCAGCCAGTTAGGTCAGCTTATAGGGGGTGTCCAAAGAACCGAGGGAAACAAAAGTTTGAGTCACTTTGAAAGAAGTACCTTGGAAAGCACAAGTTTTTCCATATAGGCAGAGTTTTTCTTTTTGTACATCTACATTGCATACAAACTGGTTGTATTTGTTTCCAATAACAGGGTTTTGTATAGAGCTATGTTATCTCTGGTAGAGAAGGTATTAGGGTTGAAAACATACAAGTTAGTTGCTTTTTTTCTTACTGATGTAGATTTCTTTTTCAGCAAATGTCATCCTTTCCTTCTTTCATTGCCACAATAAATTCAGTGTCATCAGTTCAACAAGTGAGGATAAAGAGCAGTTCTAGGCTACTTACTGTGTGGTAAGATAATTTTTTATGGACTCAGCATCTTGGAGAAAGATAGACTTTTCACCTTCAAGATTCAGGAGTACATCTCATTGCGCTTTGGTTAATGAAGGGGAACAAGTGCTCTTGTGTGGGTAAGTCTTTTTTTGATAATTTGCAGTGTGAATGTTTTTGGCAGGTAGCACAGGAGAGCAGGTTTGCTATTTATTCACATAAGATGTTGGCAGCTTTTAGTTTGCCAGGTGGCTGTACTTGTTCCTGTTCGTAGTCTCCGGTGAAAGGTAAAATGGAACAGGAATTTATCCACTAGAGGCACTGCAGCACAGAAGTATTCTTAGCTGGACATCTTGTCTTAGAAGAGCAATGTGTAGGAATTGGATTAAGGTAGAGACTTAAAGAAAGACAATAGCTAAACTAAAACTAGGAACCTAAGTCTGTGTAGGCTCAGTTGAACGAAACTCACCATAAGATCAATGGGGAGGCAAAGTGCAATTAAATTGTCTTCTCCAGGCTCTGATGTGAGTGGAGCCCAGTGGAGGGAGGACACTTGAAAAAAACACTGCTCTGCTCCCCAGGGTGATGCCTTGGACCTAGAGGTGTGTGGCCTGGCTAAACCCTGGTGTCAGGATCTGAACATGCTTGTGCAAGCAATGTGAATGTGGCAGAACAAAGGCGAGTGCCTGGCTTGTCAGGCTGAGAAGACAGCATTTGAGCTTACAGAAACACATTTTGAGTTTTTGCAACACTAAAATACATAACTTCTTGATAATTATGAATGGAAACTGTCTCATTAAATCTAAATTAGCAGCGCTCACTTTGAAAGACTTGAGTACATTCCTATTCTGTAGAGACCAAGAGGGGAATAGCTGATGCAGTAATAAGCTCAGTTAGCAATTGCAGTTTTGCAGGGTTTGTATGTATTATACAGTAGATTTGGGAGACTGTTAATATCAGTTAAAATAATCCTATCAATGTCAATAATACTCAAATCTTGTTAATTTTAGGCAATTAGTCCATGGATTAGACTTTAATTCTATTCAATTGATTCAAAGATATGGGGAAGTCCTACTCAGAGATGAAGAACTGCTGTTGTACAATTCTGATGTTCCTTACGTACCAGCAAGTACGAAACCAGAAGTAACCATCAAGAATAAAATCAGGCAAAGAGGACACAGAGGATAATCTAAGTCCCTCCAAATCCCTGAGAGGTTAAGACTGAACCTTAAAAGGCAACTTTCGTTGAATCTCCACAAGGCCAATTAGGTTTTTTCCCCACCTTGATATCCAAAAAATATCTGATTAATTCCATGGCTTATTCTCGTCAAAAAGCACTGGTATCTTGGAACTAAAAATAAATGTCTTTTATTTTTCTGCTGAAAAAAATTAGTCACGTAACAATTCCCGCCTCTCTAGCAAAGACGAAATGGCAGACCTGTAGCTAAATCAGTTATGCTGCTCTGATGAGTTTTCCAGGTCTGGTCCTGAGGAAACCGCTCGCTGTCAAGGAATGAATCATTGCAGATTCAAAGGCCATTAATACGTCTTCCTATATGAGAAGAATAATCTTAATTAATCATCAGTCTTAAATCTAAATATTGCTCCTGTAAACCTAAAGAAATAAGAAAGAAAAGACTCTTCTAGAACCTGCAGGGTAATCGGTTGCATTCGTTCCTATTCATTAGCATCTATTGCTTGAAGATTTTCATGGCCATAGCTGTGTATTAAAATGCAGTATGTTAATGCAGGAACAGAATATTTTAGCAGAAAACTGCAATTAAAAAAGTAGCTGACCCAAGGCACTCACTTCATTGACTTTCTTCTTATTTTTTTAAGACGAATTCTCATAATGTACTACAATAAATGGCTAGAGTAATTCTTCTTGTCAGTAGGAGTCACTACGTCAGTTTAATGAGAAATCTTTAGCATAAGTTTAGAGGTTTCGGTTTTGTTTCCAGCAGATCCCATGCCTTTAAATCCGATTGTTGAGGGGCTGGGGTTTTGGAAATATTTTCGATGTTGTAGAGTGAAGTGAGTGAATGACAATAGTAATTTTGCAGAAACATTTATACTGACTAATTTGCTGAAAGTATCTATACAAACATGCGTACAATGAGTGGAGATGTTCTTACAAGCACGAAGACTGATGCTCTGTGGCTGGGATTGCTACGTGGGGTCCTGTTTGGGCACAGACAGTGTGGAGCAGCAGAAACACAACGATGGGTGGATGGAGGGCGCTGCTAGAGCACGGGTTGCATTTAGGATTTGCAGGGGAGTATGACTTGAGGAAGGGTGAATGACACAGCAGATAAGTGGGAGCTCCTGGGGTAGGAGAGGGTAGTCCAGGCTGCAAAGGGGGGTTTAGTGTCTCAAAGACATGAAGTTTTAGAGTCAGGGGTTTTAGTGTCTCAAAGCAGGTCCCCTGGGGCTGTTGGGAAGCTGGTCCCTGGTGCAGCTCTTGTGGCTGGGCCTGAGGGCAGCGTGGTGGAGGGCTGTGTGCCTACGCCCAGCAGCAACATTTCCTCACCTTGGGACCCCTCTTCTACTTGAAATCCAGGCAGCAAAAGCCCCTTCGACAGCAGAAGGCAGAGAACTGGGAAAGTATTGGTGGTGGCTAGGGAAATAGGAGGGAAAGCAATTTTAACAAGTGTTTTGCTATTAATTACAGCCTTGAATGATGTTTTAAAAATATTTTTTGTAGCTGTTGGATAGTTTATATACTAATGGAGTAGATGGAAATCATGCAGAGAAAAAAGAATGATTTGCAGTTTATAATTATTGTGAAATGTTTTGAATTGATAATATGTGGGAAAAGATTTAAATTTAGGTACTGCACTAAAATTACAGAAAGCTTTGCAGGCAGCTGGGTTTAAATCCAGCAGCAAGTAGGTAGTTGATAGTGAAAAGACAGTCACACGGGTCTGGCTAAGTATTTTCTCAAGAGGAGTTAGAATATATGGCCTAAAGAAAAAGGCTTTGGGTTTCTTGCCTGTTGTCCATTTTCCCACAGTGTTTTGTGGTCCTGGTACACAGAAATGACCAGAATAGCTACTTTTCAAAGCAAATGGGGAGACAAGAGAGTGTGAAGTAGGTTAGGGCTGAGCAGAGGGGTACGTGGGGCTCCCACAAGAGTAGCCATGAGAGCCACATGGTTGTGCATGCAGCAGAGATGGGCTTCTCAGCCTAGTGAGAACGTCCTTTGGCAAAGGACACTAAAAAATACAAACAAGAAAGCCCAGACTCTCCTGGGTGTGTATCTCGGGGGTCTGACTCATGGTTGTTGTTTGGTTTTGTTTTAGTTTTGCTTGAGGTGTCCGAGGTTGCTGAAAAGAGGCAGAATTGAGGCAGGACGCTCATCTGCCGGGCACCAAGCTGTCACGTGTGCCCCACAGGCATGCTGACCCATCCCAAGCTCTCCTCCTAGCCCTGCTTCGCAGACTTCTTCCCCTTCTCCTCCCACATAGGCTGAGACTCTTTTCTCATGCCTTTTTATCCCAAAGTTCCTCCTTTATTCATGATATATCTTAAATCCTGGTGAGATCCACCCCACTTCTGGTTATGCAGACCTTAACCAGGTGCTGGAGCTTCCCATGAAACCCCTCTTCCCATATATCTGTGTTTTGAAAATGTATGTGACACAGCCAGATACCACCTCCTCACAGCCCTAGCGAGTTGCTGAGATCTGGAAGGCAGTTTAATAGCTGCAAATGTCACTCATGAAAACTTGGTATCTCTAATGCTGCAATCAATCAAGTTTCTGTATAGTTCAGTATATTTTATAGCTCAGCAGGGAACTAAATTGTGGGAAGGGGTATATGTTGTTTTGAGGTTCAGAAGAACATGAATTATCTTTACATAAACATATCTTCTCTATTATTTATGCACTTGTGGAATGGCCAAAGAAAACTTACTCGTTCTTTTTTTTTTTTATGTAATTATTCCACAGGATCCTTCAAACCAAAAATGTGGAAGAAAGAAAACAGTGTCCTTCAGCAGCATGCCGTCAGAGAAGAAAATAAGCAGTGCCAGTGACTGTATCAGCTTTATGCAGGCTGGGTGTGAACTGAAGAAAGTTCGTCCAAATTCCCGGATTTATAACCGTTTTTTTACTCTGGATCCTGACCTGCAGGCTCTTCGTTGGGAGCCTTCCAAGAAGGACCTTGAGAAAGCCAAGCTTGATATTTCTGCTATAAAGGAAATCAGACTAGGGAAGAACACAGAAACGTTCAGGAATAATGGACTTGCAGACCAGATTTCTGAGGACTGTGCGCTGTCGGTAATTCATGGTGAGAACTACGAGTCCCTTGACTTGGTTGCCAATTCAGCAGATGTGGCCAATATTTGGGTATCAGGATTAAGGTACTTGGTTTCTCGTAGCAAACAACCCTTGGATTTGATGGAAAGCAGCCATAATACCCCACGGTTTGCCTGGCTAAAAACTGTATTTGAAGCAGCAGATGTTGATGGTAATGGCATAATGTTAGAAGATACGTCTGTGGAGCTAATAAAGAAACTTAACCCCACCTTAAAGGAATCAAAGATTAGATTAAAATTTAAGGAAATCCAGAAGAGCAAAGAGAAACTGACAACGCGAGTAACAAAAGAGGAATTTTGTGAAGCATTCAGTGAACTTTGCACAAGACCTGAAGTTTATTTCTTGCTTGTGCAGATATCTAAAAACAAAGAGTATCTAGATGCCAATGACCTCATGCTGTTTTTAGAGGCTGAGCAAGGAGTGACCCACATAACAGAAGAAATGTGTCTAGATATTATACGCAGGTATGAGCTTTCTCAAGAAGGGCGGTTGAAAGGTTTTCTTGCAATTGATGGATTTACTCAATACTTGTTATCCCCAGAATGTGATATTTTTGACCCAGAGCACAAAAAAATTGTCCAAGACATGACGCAGCCTTTGTCACATTACTACATCAATGCATCCCACAATACGTATCTAATAGAAGACCAGCTGAGAGGACCAGCTGATATCAATGGTTATGTCAGAGCTTTAAAGATGAGTTGTCGGAGTATTGAGCTAGACGTCTGTGACGGCCCAGATAATGAACCCATTATTTGTAACCGTAACAACATGACATCGCCACTTGCCTTTCGAAATGTTATTGAGGTAATAAACAAATTGGCCTTCTTTGCTTCAGAATACCCCCTTATTCTCTGCTTGGGGAACCACTGCTCAGTACAACAGCAGAAGGTAATGGTACAACACATGAAAAGGATCTTTGGAAACAAACTCTACACAGAGGCACCTTTATCCTCAGAAGTCTACCTCCCATCACCCGAGAAACTGAAAATGAAGATCATTGTGAAGGGGAAGAAGCTGCCCTGCGACCAGGATATATTAGAAGGAGAAGTCACAGATGAAGACGAAGAGGCTGAAATATCTCGGAGACTGTCAGAGGACTTCTCAAGGGAACCGAAGCTGATCTGGCTCTGCAGGGAATTGTCCGACTTGGTGTCCCTATGCAAATCTGTCCAATACAAAGACTTTGAGACATCCATGAAAGCTCAAAATTATTGGGAAATGTGCTCCTTCAGTGAGGCAGAAGCCAGCCGGATTGCAAATGAATACCCTGAAGATTTTGTCAACTACAACAAAAAGTTTCTGTCCAGGGTGTACCCAAGTGCTATGAGGATAGACTCCAGTAACTTAAATCCTCAAGATTTTTGGAATTGTGGTTGCCAGATAGTGGCGATGAACTATCAGACCCCGGGGCCCATGATGGACCTCCACACTGGCTGGTTTCTACAGAACGGGGGATGCGGGTACGTTCTCAGGCCTTCAGTGATGCGTGATGAAGTGTCTTACTTCAGTGCAAATACCAAGGGCATTGTTCCGGGGGTCTCTCCCCAAGTCCTGCATGTCAAAATAATCAGTGGCCAGAACTTTCCAAAGCCCAAGGGTGCATGCGCAAAAGGGGATGTCATAGACCCCTATGTCTGCATAGAAATTCACGGGATTCCTGCAGACTGCACTGAACAAAGAACTAAAACTGTTCAGCAAAACAGTGATAACCCCATTTTTGATGAAAGCTTTGAGTTCCAGATCAATCTACCGGAGCTGGCCATGATCCGTTTTGTGGTTTTGGATGATGACTACATTGGGGATGAGTTCATAGGGCAGTACACAATCCCACTGGAGTGCTTACAGCCCGGATACAGGCACATACCGCTGCGGTCTTTTGTTGGCGATATCATGGAGCACGTTACCCTCTTTGTTCACATTGCAATAACCAACCGGAGTGGAGGTGGGAAGGCCCAAAAGCGCAGCCTCTCGGTGAGGATAGGAAAGAAAGCAAGGGAGTACACCATGCTAAGGAACACCGGTCTCAAGACTATCGATGACATCTTCAAGCTGGCAGTGCATCCGCTACGAGAGGCTACTGACATGAGAGAAAATATGCAGGTACGACACTTCCATCATGTGCGTTGGTGTGTCCTGAATGTGAAAGTGAAGGTCCCGGTGTGAGCTGCTGGTAGGGCAAACTTGCTGAAGCTGGTGGAAGCTGGTGAAGCTTCAGACCCACAGCTGTTGTCAACCTTTAACTGGACGTTGGAAGGCTCGTAGTTACAGGTGTTAACTAGCAAGCAAATGTGGGATTAGGCAGAAATGTTTTAAAAATCAATATGCCCTCTCCAAACACATGCTTTACTGGTTGTTTTTCTCTGAGAGAGCAAAACTGAGGGTACATTTGTGTCCCCAGGCCTCAGGTCTCAACAACTTAATTTCCTCGCTGGTTCTGGAAAATTTCAGCAAGCTTTTGTTTTGCTAACTGAGTGAGGGTTATGCTCTTAATTTTCTTTGTCTGGGTGAGTATAAGAAACAGTCAGTGGATCTGTCATTAAGGTCTTGTCTACACCAGAGAAGCCCACCTGGCAAAGAGCAGCAGGTTTCCCTGAGCGTGTGTTGCCACCGTTTGCCCGGGGGGCTGCAGATGTTCAATGTGGGCACTGAATGCCACTTGGATTGCAGTTGTCTCCCTGCTAAATAGCTGTGTTGTCTTGGCTGGCTGTGTGCTGGCACAGACACCGGTGCTGTGCCTTGGCTCAAGCGGTCTCCTGGCACCGCGTCCGCCTGCCCACGCTGCTCCGAGAGCAGCCGGAGCCTGCTACGGCCGGGGGCGTCAGGGCCCCGGTGCACAGCACCGTCACAACTGCCCGGGCTGGACCTTCGTGGTCGGCAGCAGGAGGTGAAGTGGCAGCGAAGCCAAACAAGAACCAGCCTGCCCAGTGCTCTCCTCCACGGCGGGGGTGACTCTGCGGGTTGATTAAGGGGCAGCTCAATTCGGAGATCCAGGCGCTGCCTAGAAACAAAACTGAGTAGCATTAAACAATGACTTTTCTTTAATAAATAGCTGAAATCAGCCATAACTATCTCCTTGGTAAAGATACAGAAACAATTCATTTTTCTTTCTTGAAAACAGGAGAAAAACGCATAGCACTTCATTGACCCCGCTCTTCTGGACAGAGTCTAAAGCAAATTAAATGTTGGCAGCTGGAAAAGTTTACAAAATGACATAAGTTTTAAATCACTCCCAAAGGAATAGTCTAAGCATATTTTTAAGAATGGGAAACTCTTCCCAGCCTTTCCTTTCCTGCAGGCCTTGAAAGTAACTGGTTTGAACCACTGACTCCACCTTCTGTCTGGGTCAGGCACTATATGTGAACTATGTAAAAGAGAATACGCTGAATCTGACTCAGAAACAGCATTAATGTGCCTTCCAAGTGAAATTTCAGTACAAGATCTTGTTCTGGGGAATGCTTCGTAAAGACACAGTCGTTAGATTTAACTGCATGCTAATGTATTTGATTAATGACAAAAGCCTCTATTAATTAGCTGAGCATTTTCTGAAGGCTGTTTTTTCAGCAAGGTGTGTGGAGGAACATTTACAAGGTATGGGTTGTTATAAAACTCTCTCATTTAAATTCTGTGCATCTTGGTCATTCATTTTACAACTCAAGAAGCTAAACGATGAGGGCATGGCAGCCATACATCCACTGACTTGATAAATAAATAAATCCTGGCATGTTAGTTTGGTTTGACCTGTATATCCAGTATTGATTTTCTTACATGTGACCTATGAAGGGGAAAGATTGCTTGTGTTTCTTTATGATGTGGTAATGCAAGGCTGAAAACAAAGTGTTTTTTTCCTGCTTTCCTTTCCCATGGGAAATACAAGGTCTGTCAAACTTGTTCTTGCTGGAGGATGATAATGACGGGAGAATGAGGCGATTACAGCATCAAAAGCAATTGGAGTCTGAACAGTGGGGAAGAGAAATAGCATCTTAGGCTGATGGTTTAATATGCTGGGGACCAGAGCTTGTCCCCGTTGGGTCTGGATTTGCAATGCAAAGTAGCTGCAGAGCTGGCAGCTGGGATACCTGGGCCTGGAGGAAAGCTGGAGCTGGCAGTAGGCTTGAGGAGCCGAGAACGGGGCTGGCCAGGAATTCCTGTGTGCGCTGGCACCCTGGGGTCCCTGGGGGGCCCAGGGATGGCAGGCAGTGGGGTAGCACTGCCCCACATCAGGGGGGAGAAGCAGGCAGGCACTGACAAGGCACTGGCAGGCAGGGGGGACCGAGTGGCAAGCGGCAACATGTGCTCAAGTATTTCTTTTCCTTCCCCCAGAATGCCATGGTGTCTGTCAAGGAGCTGTGCGGGCTGCCGCCCATCGCGAGCCTGAAGCAGTGCATCCTGACCCTGTCCTCGCGGCTCGTGAGCAGCGACAACGCGCCCTCCGTTACCCTCTGCATGAAGGATGCGTTTCCTTACCTAGAGCCTCTGGGGACCATGCCCGACGTGCAAAAAAAGGTCCTGGCGGCGTATGACCTGGTAGGAGCTTACCACTGCTACCTCTGCCTTTCCTCACCTTCATGAACATGGCAGGCGATGCTTGCTGGCTTTCATACACCCAAACGTTTCAGTTAAATGAATGAGGCTCTTCAAATGACTTAAGCTATGCAAAATTGTCCTTTAATCACCAAAATCACCACACTGGGCTTTTTGTTGCTTCTTTGTTTTGTTTTGGTTTTTAAACACGGTTGTGGCTAGCACAGGTTGGCACTTGAGGAGGGACTTTGTTTACAGAAATAGCGGCAATTCAGCGTGTACTGGCGGCTGTTAGTCGTTGTCCTTGAGAAGTGGCAAGATTTGTGTGCTGCCCTTCACTTGCCTCCCCACAGCGGAGGGCAAGGCCATTAGACAGGGAGCTGCAGTGTGGGAGTTGCTGGGCAAAGCTGAGCCGTCCCCTTCCCGACGCCTTTCAGCAGCACTGTTAAGTAGTGCCCCTGTCCCTGCCAAACCAAGTCAATGTTGCTCTTGGGAAGGGCATTGCAAAGTTGGAAAGGAAGTTTTAAAATGCCCGTTTTTTTCAATGATGAACGAGAGGGCACTATGGTACAGGAATACTTACGGAAATGTAGAGAAGATGGGCTGAAGTCATTCCAGGTGAATGCTGCTGCTCAGCCTGGTATGACATATGTCACTGCCGTGGGTGACTGAGCAACAGCTGTGTGTGACTTCCAGCAGCAGAAGTTGCTGTCACTTTGTGCCTCTCGGGCTAACGGACCGCCCCGTCGCTTACCATCCTTAGTAGATGGTCTGCAGCAACTGATAAGGAGCTGCAAACCCTGACTTAAATATTACACTGTGGCAACCAGACTAAATCACGATGCATGTTCAGTGCACAGCAGTTATTTCTGCAGCTTATGTTCGTAAGGAATAAAAAGTTGAATAACTTTGGGGGTATCGAATTGCTTCCAGAGACCCTGAAGTGTTGCAAAGAGTGATCACAGCTTTGGCCAGCTATTCAATGTGCCAAATGCTCAACTCCTTTCTGTCTCATTTTTTGCTCTTGTAATGCATTTTTCAGGAGAAAATCAGCTTGCGGGGAAGAGGGAGACACTGATGTTGATTAAAAGAGAAATACTAAAAATACTCTGAAATAACCGTTGGGTTCCTTCCAGAGTAGTTTACTTGAAGGTGATTAAGTTATGGGAATAAAATACCAGCTGTAACAATACCAGAATGAGGATTTGTATATCCAGTTGATTGCAATATTTTAGATTAGACTTTTTTTGGATAGATTTGTTACATGGTGTGATGTCTGTCTGAAAGAGCAAATACCGCATAAATAAGAGATTTTTCTGTCTTTGGAGGCCTGCTTAATGGAGTTTTACTGAAATGAATGCGTCACCTCTTATCTTTGTAATTATATACTGAAGAGTACACATGGGACGTTTCAAGGCCTCCTTGTGCTTTGGAAACAGTTTTTCAATTTAAATAGGTGAAAGGCCTCTTTCAGATGCAGACAAAAACACTTGTATAACTGTTTTAAATAATGTTTGCTCTCACATTTGTCTCTGATGGAGGAAGATGTACCTCGAATGTCAAGAGGCAGTGCAAGGATTTTAAAATCAGAGGGCTGAGAAAGAGAAGGGAATTCTTCCGTGCCTATATAAGGGTTGATTTGAGATGCAATTCTGGTTAATGAGAACATGATACTTTAAATTATTTTTGCCCGCTTTGTCTGGCTGGGACTGCCTCTTACTTTGCTAAAACTATTTGCTTCTGAAAAGGCAAAAGCTGGATTTAATAAATGTTTTTGCTACATTTTGGATATTTGCCTTTTGAGGCAATGCCAGCAGCAGAATATTGAAATCTGTTTAGCCTTTTCTGTGTTCAAAAAAAATGAACTGTCTCTATCAGTCTTGATATTTGAAAATACAGTGTGGGGAGGGGTTTGCAGTTTTAATGTTGAGAAAGGGCTCTTCCTTGCTGTGATGTTTGCAGGGACTTGGTATAATCTAGGGTGTCTTTATAATAATGCAAAGTTTTTTCGTTTTTTTTTTTTCCTTTTGTGCAAATGAGAGCACAAGGAGATGTTGGTGGAAAGCAATATAAAATATTTTAGCTATTTATTAATTTATTTATATTCAAGATATACTACAGTTTAGCCTTTTAAGTTGTTGATAAATATGGCCTCAAGGAACCGGATCCACCAGCGCTTGCTGCATGTCTTTAATTCCCCAGAAACGTCTCTTCACCTCAAAGCACTTTTTGGGTGAATAGACCTGAGAGCAATTTTAAATGTTGGCCTCTCTCTTGTATGAATGGGCTGTACTTCTTAATTCCTTTTACGGTAGAACGGAAAAAAGTTTGCCCTTAAATCTCTTAGTGGGAAGCTGTGATTGTAGGTCTGCCTTACTGTGGGCACCACAGCACAGGTAGCATGAGTGCTGGGCAAACCCTTCCTTGCCACCTCCGAAAGCACCACATATTTCACATTCTTTAAAATATCTGCTTTGAAAATAATCTCTGATAAAAACAACCCTAATGTGTTGAATTTTTTCCTCATACTGGAAATTGTCAGCTGAACATACCTTCCCCCCCCCGCCCAAGGAAAGTATAAACTCTGCCCGTGTGTTTAATGGGGCATAGACAGCACTGACCGTCCAGGCAAATGGAGGTGCAAATGCTCGGAGACCTGCCACAACGATCTGGAAAACAATTAACTCTCTGTTCCCTCCTGCTCAGCCTTTGTCAGCAGGCCCGATAGACAAAGACCGGTTTGTGCAGTTTGTTTGTTTTCTCGTGGGCAATTAATTTTACCATTGTGTTCCGCATTAAATATTTTCTTTCAAGAGAGGCCTTATTAGAATAAAATTTAATATGCCTTGCTTAAGGAACCAGAATGATTTTTCAGGGCTCTATTTATTTTTTTTTTATGGTCACATTGCAGTGGTTTAGTGGAATTTGACTGTTGCCATGTCTCATGGAGGAAGAGGCTTCATTGGTGATACTCCGTTGTACGGGAGTTTCTGCAGAGGAGAGCAGGGAATGGGATTTGCTGAAAATAAGAAAATAAGGTGGACTGTTTACAATACATAAAAAACATTTTCAAAAAGTATGTCAGCTACCAGAAATACAGTTTAGAATGATTTATTTCAACTTAACAGCTTTGGTTGTTACCATACATTGAGTATGATGAATGGATTCCTGCAATGCTGTCATTGATTCCCACACCTGCATCCTAAGATAGCGTAGCATGTCACTTACAGAGCTGTTCTTCAGAGCTTTCTTTTCCCATGAAGGAGGACCGTCCCTCTCTCTCTCTCTACCTGTATGCTCCCCGTTGTTGGTGGACGGACATGGGAAGATGCTCGCTCAGGTGGGCGGCGCGTGCAGTGCGCCTTATAACCTGTCAAATTGATGCCAGTGTTCATTGATCACACCTAAAAAAAGGAGATACTCAATGTGAAGAGAAGGGATAGGGCCCAGCTGGACCTGACAGATGGTTGAATTATTCACTGCAAACAGTTATCCTGTGAAGTTAAGATTTTTTTTTTTGGTGGAGAATTGTTCGAAAACAGATTGTGGTTTCTCTGTCTGCACGGTATATTCATGTGCTGATGCAAGCATGCATGAACTCAGGGACGCTTGTGCACTTTGCTTTTCAGTTATTGGTTCAGCATTATTTTTCCTCCAAGATCAAATGATTGAATCATTTGCAAATCAAAAGCAATAAAA
The DNA here is from genome assembly GCF_965183815.1 of Platalea leucorodia. Taxonomy (NCBI): domain Eukaryota; kingdom Metazoa; phylum Chordata; class Aves; order Pelecaniformes; family Threskiornithidae; genus Platalea; species Platalea leucorodia. The sequence continues at coordinate 70,704,137 of NC_138827.1, forward strand.
AAGTGATTATAAATGTTCTTGGTTTTACCCAATCTTCTGGCTCATGTACATACAGAGATTTTTCTAGAAAAATGAAAGAAGCTCCCCAAGTATCTCTACATGTTTTCGAATCATAAACTACAAAAAGTGTAAAAAAGGTTGAACAGAGAAGCGATTTTTTTTATATAAACTCATGTTGACATAAACGTTTTTCTCTGTATTCAAGCCTCTAGTGGAACTGATCTTGTTTAGGAGCAGACAGGCAAGGAAGGACAGCATGTCTGTAGGTGCTGTTGAGAGATGGCAAGTTAGTTAATGTCTTGGCCAACACAGAGAGGGACTGGGGATTTTTGAGAAGAGAAGTAATATCTGTGATGCTGCTGGGGAATAAGTCAGTGTATTTAATGGCAGTGTTTTTGTTGACACAGGTATTGGTCCCTGCACGCTAGCAGAAGTCTGCTGAGGTGTGTGTGGAGAGGAGCTGCTCTTTGTCTGCTGTTCTTTCAGATTCAGTCTTTTTGGGTTTCTTTGTCTTGATGCAGGCATGACAGCTCTTTATTCCCAAGGAGAAAGTCCGTTTTCCCAGTTTATGTCAATGCAGTGACTAAATAGATTTTTGTGAGCTTTTCCACTGAAATTCATATTTCAGCTGGGACAGAGTCATCCCCAAAGGAACATTTTTTCACAATTCTCTGAGCAGCTGAAGACAAGGGATGTTGCAGAGCAGAGCATCCGCTGCCAAGGAAGTGTCATAACGCACTGACGTCAAACACAGTCCAGTACATGGACATTGTCTTGAATTTGTATCTGTTTAAAGAGTTTTCCGTCCAAAATTGGACATAGACTGGGAAAGCAATTACCCTTTTTCTTTCTCCGCTTCTTATAATTCTGTCTTATTTACCCACCACTCTCTCAGTTTCTCTCTCTGATAGCCATGTTCCTTAGCGTCTTCTAAAACAGGGCCTGCAAATGGTCAGATCAGAACTTTTCTTACAGAATGAAGTTCCACTTGGGTGCTTTAGTTACTCTGTTTTAGCATAAGCATATTGAAAGCTGACCCCTTCCCCTGTTCCTCCACTGCTCCTTTTTTAGAGAGGACTGGTCTTCATGCACCAGATCACATCCTGCAACACTCTGACACTGTATTTCCCCAGAAATATTTGTAAGCAAAAACATGAAACCGGAATTTAAGGTTAATTTTATTCAGTTCCTTCTGCAGTTTGTGTCAATAAAGTATTTCAGAGGTTTCCAGCTGATGTAACCATCCCTGATAACTGTTCCTCTTATTGGGCTGTTGCAGGAAAAGGCTCAGATACAGGAACCTGGCTCGGAGCACACTGGGACAAGGCGGACTGGTGGCCAGCGTTCCTTCCCACATCCAGGCACCACGTGCACATCCTCCCTTTTTTACAAGGCTTGCTGGCGCACGATTGATTGCCTGACTGTTTCTTGTCCCAAATGTCTGCAAGAAATGCTCAGTGCTAAAAAGGGAATCCCGTTCAAATTTTCATGAGCTCAATTTGTGCTTCAGCTGTTTTTCCAAATTGGTTGTATTTTTGTAGCCTTTTTTATTTTTGTTTCGGGGTGGGGTGGATTTTTTTGTTCATTTGTTTGCCTTTTTATTTTTTTTTTTTAAGCAATAGAGGCATGATATGGTACTCCCAGGCAAAACTCTTCATTGTCAATGAAAGGCATAGGAGATTGGGACCATGGCCATGAGGAGACACCTGAGAGAGAGCTTCTTTTTAGTTTGATGTTCAGTCAGTTTCTGTTCTAAACTTTGGAATATTTATGAGAGGATTCTTTGAACTGTCCCTTTTGTATCATTTATCTTCCCAGCAGGAGCAGTGCTTTAATTTGCCACCAGGAGTTTTTCCTGTCTTTTTTGGTGAGAGTCTGCTGTGTTAATTTCCTCTCCCCTTTTCAGTTTCTAGAATAGTTTGTAATAAAAAGAAGAAATTGGTCTCTAGCACAGGGGTTCATTAAAGTAAAAAGAAATAACAGGTTTTGTTCAGTTTGTACTGATCCTATGATTAAACTGCCTTTAGTACAGACAAGAAATAAGCCTGTTCATTTTTTGTGAGTAACAATACAATGCCCTCAGTGTTAAGATGTTTTAAATTTCACTTAAAATTTATTTATCTTTGTAATTAACACTTAACAGAAGTGACAAAGTAAAGCATCATTCCTTCTGTGAAGCAATGGGATTTTAAATTTTATATTGTATGCTATGTTTAGACACTTAAGTGAGACACGTCAGTTAGTTATATTTTCAGCCCATGGTCTGTTCCACTTTCTGGGTCTCATATACCAAACGAGAGAGCTCCCGGGTTTGTGCCAGCTCTTGCTTCCCATGCTTTCCTGAGAAACCAGCATGATCCTAACAGGGTGCTTCAGGTGGATTGAGACGAATTGCATTTAGGCTTCTTGCTTTCAGCATTTTGTAAGAATATTTAAATTCAATGAGCTATTTTGCAGGAAAAACCCTAGCCTATGCCGAAGAGGCTTTGTATTCCTCATTCCCATTAGTTTATTAAACATGACATGTACTTCTGGGACTCATGCCATGTGCATCTTTTGTCAATCTGAACAACCCCTTATTCACTTCTTGTGTTGTGAGAGCATTTCTGGCGCTGCAGCCTCTCCAGGAGGGTTAGCACCTCCAGGACTCGCAAAAACCTTTGTGTCCCTGCTCCCATGGAAACGTGGCAGGGGTCCCCGATGGGAAGAGCAGGGCCGTCCTTTCTTCCCGCAGAGCTCTGCACCGCCACAGCTGCCGAGGGAGCGCAGAAGGGACCCCGTGCCCTCCCCATGGGTCTCAGCCCTCAGGACATGGAGCCCAGTACTGAAATTAGCAGGATCCCAAATGATGTCAAAGCTTGTCATAGTTTCTCCCATTCAGCATTCTTCCTTTCTCCTTACTCTAATAGGTACACACTGTTGGTCAGCAAGGTAGCTTTTTAAGTCCCTATTTGAGAATCAGGTTTCGTGTAGTTTTACTCCTATTTTTGTCTATTTTTCTCCCCTGTGGTTATGTTAAACACATCACTCAGTAAAGTTTATCATCATCTTTCTGACATGGGAAATGCAAGTTGTCCTGAGCAATCCTGCCAGCTTCAACAGCTGCTAAAAGTTTCCTCGCTGACTCCAAGTGGATCCAGATACCAGCATCCATTCTCTAAAGGTTGCTTCTTAGTATATGTTGCTTGGAGGTTAATCCCTTGAAGCTCAGTGTTCAGGAGTTAACACTCTGGTGGAGCATGAGTTTCCTAAGGGAGTAGGACGTCTCTCGCTTTTTGAGAGGTACTCACTGAAGCGAGTTGCCGTGTGGGAGCTGACCTTAAACAGCAGCCTGATGGGCTCCAGGCAGATGGCTGGGACTTACACAACTGCCCAAGAGCACTGCTCAGCGTGGGTCTGAGCAGAGTAAAGGTGCATGGAAATTCATGCTGCAAACATCAGAAAGCTTATTCTTCACATTTGAGACAGGTTGATGGATTTTGAAACGTTACTGGCAAAACTGGGTTGGAAAATCTCAGGCTATCATGTGATTCATGGGGTTACCTTCCCAGCAGAAAATCTCACAACCCTCCATGTTGTGTTTAGGGCTTCTGGTTCTTGTCTTGGCACCGCGAGAAGCAGGTGACCTCCCCAAGCAGGGTTTCGGATGTGATGCCAGCTGGAAAAGCAGGGGACTGTTCAGACTGGGAGACCATGGACCCATTTCAGAACTAGTGCCAGAAAAGAAAAAGGGTATCTAGATGCCATGACACAGGACTGTGAGCAGGAGCTGTTGAGGAGCACAGCCATGGTAGCAAAGTCTCCTGGGGGCTGACGGATGGGACCAAGCAGAGGTGTCTATGGCCAACATGCTGCATCCCTGGCCAGCATCCTCCACTGTGGCCGGGAACCCTGCCAAAACTGCTGCCTGCTGTCCTGCGTCCAGCGTGAAAGGATGTGTGGGGCGCCAGCTTCTAGCTGAGGCTCTCACCTGCTTTTCCCTGCATTGGATTGAATACTGATAAATTATTAACATTAATTCCACTAAACGGTTACGAGTAACTTAGCTTTTTTAGGTGACCTTTGCAATGTTTGCTTAGTAAATATCCCCCAAGGTGCTACTTTATGTGTAAGTGAAAATGTATGATAGGGCAAAATCTAAAAAAAAAAAAAAAAAAAAAAGTGGCGTTTCAGATTAGTTTGACTATTTTTTGAGGGTTGTATTGGTTCTGTTGCCAGGATTTGCACAGAGTCCTTTCAAGAGCATCTATTGTGATGTTCTTCAAAAAAAGAAAAAAAAAAAAAAGCCAAACCAAACCAAACAAACCCCACACCCTATGCTATAATTTTATTCGTGGATAGCAGTTGCTTGCCTGTTGTACTCTTATCTGTATGAACCAGTCTCAGGTTCTCCAAAGCGAACACCCAGGCTTCATCCTTGCACTAGCCCATTGCTATGATCTTCTACCGCAGCGTTAGGAAGCAGGATCTCGTGCCTGCTGAAACTGCACGCGCAGTTCTTGCTGGGAGCAGAGTCTGGCCTGACATGTAGAGATACCGGGTCCTGCACACTGTGTTATCACAGGTGGCGAAGACACCACAGGCTGGCCAAAATCATATATCATAGTTGATCATAATTGGCTCCGGGTGTATTATTTCTACCTAGTGCATTATTTCCTGGAGGAACCTGTGAGGGGGGATGCCAGGTGGTGCACTAAGGGCATCCCCCAACCCCAGTCACCGAGCTGAGGAACTCTGAATCCACTCTCAGGATTTGTCATGGGACAAAAGCTGATTATTTTTGTCAAGGTTACTGCTGAGCAGGAAGACAGGAACAGGTTAAATTCTGCTCTATGATCTGTTTTTAATTGTTTGTTCTTGCTGAGCTGAGAGCAGTGAGACTTTGATGTCGGCATCAAAGGCGCGGAGTGCTGCTCTACCTACTCTGCAGTAAGGGAAAATTGACATCCTATTGCCACTTTTCTCTTAAAAAATGAATGTAATACCTTCATGTTTGAGAATCCTAAAATAGGCATGCCAGAAACTCCTGGGAGTGCGTCCAGTAGTTGGAGGAAGATATGGTCAAACTTAGATTACCAAATTGCATGATTCTCAAGCTTGCTTTTTTTGTACGTGGTAGGATAATTCCCTGTGGCCATATATAGAGAGATATATATATATATATATATGTAAAAAACTCTCACGAGTCAAGTTCTACTTTAGAGATCTGAGCACAGGAGAGTCGGACGCTTTGAATATGCTGTCCCAGCTTAGATGCATTGACCTTGCTGGGCAAAACCTTGCTGCTGGGTAGGAAGTACAGGCACAGACCCACGGGGAGCCAAGCCCAGGGTGATGGGTGCGCGGGGCGCAGCAGCCGAGGAGATGCTGGCAGCGCCTGGCTGGACCAGGCAGTGCGGGCACTGGCTGACGGGCCCCGCGTCTGCATGTGCAAGAGATGCACGTTTGGCCTCCGGCTGCTTCTGTAGTGACTTGCAGGTTTTTTTGGGGATTCTCACTGTCTTTACTGCTCAGACCAACTTCACCACTTGTAGTTGGCGGCCGAACAGCTCCTTCAGCACAAAATGACAATGTGCTGTGGTGCAGAAAAGCCAGAGGGTGGGTAGAAATTGTCATTTCTTTCTAGATGGCAAGCAGAAATATCAAAGATGAAAAAATCAACATGATGCATGAACAAGCAAGTAATAAGAATGAAAGGCAAAGGATACTATTGAAAGTAATTTCAATCTCAGGCATATCCGCTGGGCACGTTCTCTTAAAAAACAATTCTGCACTCTGTAGATATATCAGGCTTTTTTCTCTCTGCCTGTGAAGCTGGTAATGGATTTTGGTTTTCTCATGTTCTTGTTTATATCAAAGCAAAGGCATAGGTATTTTTATTAAATGCAGCCTGTCTTAATAGATTTAATTGGAAATGAAGATGGCATGAGGAGCAAAACTTGGATCTGAATTTCTCCAGAATTTGGAAGTTCAAGTGTGACAAGTGGAAGCATCTCTCCTCCCCTGTATCTAATTAAAACAATAAGACATGCTAATTTACAAGTGTTAATTTAATACTGTTATACTGTCTTCCACTAAAATCATCGAAACCTACTGGTTGTGTTTTCATATTTAGTGTGTTTGAAAGTAGGAAGGCTTTTAGCAGTTGTAGCGTTTTGGCAAAGCTTTCAGATGGCGGCTTCTGTAATTTCAGGATGTAACATTGGGCAGTGTTCAGTTTGCTTCATTTCTAATTGGCACCGCTCTCACGCTGCTTGGATTTGACTGGGGTTTGTGGTGTAGGTCCCGGGAGAGTGAGATTATTCTCAGGCATAGTTTGTTATACAGTATGTTCTTGCCTTCTGTAACAGATGTATGTGCCACCTTTTGTAATTTCGCAGAATATAGCACGGGAACAATTTGCTTGTTTGCCTGGGCTTCTGAAGGATTTTGGAAGGTTTGTTACCATCAAAGGAGAATAGCGTTTGCAAGAAGGGAGGCTCAGGAAACTTGTCACGTAATGGACACTTCATCTGTTTGCTGTTAATGGGCTACTCTAGGAAGATGCATAAATATAGATATCTCTTGAAACTTGTGAGTAGGCCTGTTGAAACTGCCTGCCTCTTTTGGCTTTGTTTTTTGTTTTTTTTTCTTTTAAACTTCAACAGAAATGTAGAGGATAGGATAGGATTTAGATCTAAATTTCTCCAAAGAGAAACTCAAGAAATACTGTAGCTGTCTGAACTGCTGTAGTGCATAAAGTTCAGCACAGGACTAAGTAGCTCTTGAAATCAGCGCTATTCATGACTTGGTAACATTTCTGATAACCACTTATGTCAAGGGCTGTACTTATTTCTCCTTTTGTTTCCAGAAAAGTACTAATTATAGAAGGGGCTCAGTTTCACATAGAATTAATTTTGTTTGTGTGCTAACTCTGCTTTCTTCTGAAATCACTTGTGTTTCCTTCATGTTATTTGCAGTGGTGTCTCAGTGATGTAAAGCAGCTGTTCTTTAGCTTCTGGAGCAAAACATTTTCTGAGCTTGATACAGATCTGGGAGCCCTGATAGGAAGGAATGATCCAATCTTTATAGCCTTGCTTGCAGAGCAGAGCTCTTTTTAAGTTTGAACCTTTGTACTTTTCTGTGGACTAGATGTTGCAGGAAGCCCTAGTAATGCTGCTTTTTTCATTTATTTTCTGACAGATGATTCAAGAGAGCAGGGTTCTCATTGAGACGGCAGACATCACTCACGACAAGATTGTTCAGTGCCAGAAAGCAGGTAACCCTCCTTTATTGTGCAGTTCTAGATGGGAGATGGGAAACGATGTGCCATAATTTACTTACAGTTTGTGACTAATGCAGCATCTTTCACCTGGTATTTAAGTGAGAGCATCCTGGTCTTTCCATGGCAGACTCCACCCTCCTGAAGACTCATCCTTCAGTAGCAACACAGGCATGGGATCAGGGAAAAATTCTCAGCTTTCACCTTAAAAGCTATTTCTCCATCTGCTCTACAGCTCTGAAATGTCTGACAGCATTTAAATGAGTCAAATGAACTAGAAAGGCATTCAATTAAAAAGAGGGAATGAGAAGGCGTGCTGCCTTTACTGAGCTCCATTCTCTACCACAATCATTCCCTTAAAACACAGAGGAGGCAAGAGGTTTTGAAGCCCACAGGACCGAGCTCTGTTACCTACCTTTACTTACTTTTGCTCTTTAGGTTGGTTTTAGACCTTAGAAGCTTATGCCAATATAATTCCATTGTATCACGGTGAATCTCTCTGACTATGCATTATGTACCTCAGGTATATGGGCGCAAACCACTGTAAGCAGGCTTTAAGTAGATCATATGTTGCTGGGGTATGGTACTGGATGTCTTTATCTGAACTAGGGCTCCGTCTCATGTGCACCAGTAGATAGGGAAGAGGTGGTTCCAGAAGTGGCCACCTGCTCTGCCACAGGTTCACACTCCTTTTTCAGGATAGTAGAAATCGCCAAAGTGTCCTTGATTCACAGCTTACTCATGCAAACCCCTCTTCATCCCTTGTTCGGGATAGCAGGCTAGACTTGGAACTGGGACACGTCTCCTGTAGTTTCCACTGGTACACAAGAATAAGCCCTGTTGGAGAGATAAGAGTCCACATTTGGTGGCGGTAATCCTCTACAACTAAATCCATCAGCTTTCATATATCAGAAACCATGCTGAATAAATACATGCATATTTCCATTAGGGGTTTACACTGCAGAAATTAAATCTGTTTTCAGTTCATTTAGTTGTACAGCTGCAGCTTTCCTAACATGTAGTGAGACTTGAAGGTCAGTAATGCAAACACTTGCTACTGCATTTAATTTGTGTTCTTAGGCATAGTCTTCTGGGACCACAACAATCATAAATACTATTGTCTCTGATAGGCATTTTTGGATTTGGCAAGTGACGCAGGCTACAGCCATTTGCTTCTATTAAATGTAAATAATGAATGAAACTGATGTTTTGTAGTAAATCCTTTAATTCATCTTTTTAATTAGAGGAATTTTGGAAACTGTTTCAACAATAGCATTTAACTGATTTTTATGCGGTGCAAGAGCAGGGTGGACCCTAGTCCTTGCTCTTTGAAATTCAGAGCTCTGGAGCCATGCTGGCGCTGTGGTAGCAAAAGGAGGAGACGCAAGCGGCTATGTCTTGCTGGATTTCATGGGCCTCATCTTGTGTCATGGCTTGGCTTCTGTGTATCTGCATAAGCAGCATAAGTGTCCTCAGCCCAAAGCCTTCATCGGGTGCAGAGGGTTTAGGAATGGGACAGTGACAGGAAAATGCAGCATCGGTGGGTCTTTCTAGATGGTATAATTTAAGAGCAATACTTTGCACTAAATTATGCAGACCCTCAGCAGTGTCAGCCAGCTTTCTGCCCACCCTGCTCTGTGCACAGAGAGAACCTGCGACGCTTGCCTGGCACTGGTGTCTTGGTGAGCAGAGGGCTGGAGATGTGTGCAGAGCACACGATGCAGGACCATGCCACCACACTGATGTCCAGAGTTTCATGCAGTTCGTCTCTCACTCCTTCCCCCAGCAAAAAGATTAATTTCTCAAGTTTCTTCTCTTTGCTGCTGTATCTACTTGTATTTTCATTTGTTTTGCTTTGCTAGCCTTTAAATATCATTTCTGATTGAGAAGAAGGCTGGAGAGGTATGAAGCGCTCTTCTGAAGCCTCAGGATTTAGACAGCGGAAAGGAGTGTAAGAGGGAGGATTCCTCACCACGCTCAATTACCAATTACTTTGTTGCAAATGTTACCCAGGCAAATTGTTAAATAATATTTTGAGTGTGGCAAGATGAAGCACTCAAAATTAAGAGGTGTCAGAGGTACAATTGCCTGTGACATTGTCCTTCACCTCACCCCCGTCCTGCTCTCCTTGAACCATGTGTTCCCACCAGACCTCTGCTTCACATCATAGCCTGTTTTTGTCCAGGCTCCCTGTGCCGCAGGGTCCTGCCTGCTCCCCCAGACAGCTTCTCAGATGGCTGGTTTTGTTGGTTTTTTTCATGTGCAGTCTCAGCCCGATGCCCAGTGGTCAGCAGCAGCTTGGAGGACTGACGTGCTAAATGTTTTCGTTGGTGCTCCTGCCTGCAGCCTAACAAATGTTTGTGGCTCCCTCTCTCTGGGGCAGCACTGTCTCCAAGTTACAGGTGGGGAAGTGGGATCTGGAGGGACAAACAACTAAAAGGATGCTGCATAAAGGCAGGGCTGTCCACGTGGAGCTGAGCACCATTAGCCTTCATATTTTTTTGCAGGACAAAGCGAGTCATTTGAGGGTTTTCTTTCACTTAATGAAATGAAATGATTTGTAAGTCAGTTGGCATGAGGCATACCTGCAGGGGAATCTTACTTGAGGTGCAGTTATTTAGACTGTTTTCCAAAGGAAGTGCTGCAGGAGCTGTGTTACCCTTGACAGGCAAAACCTGTGAGAAGGTGAAGTTTTGGAAAATAAACAGTAGAGAAATCTTTCATTGTGTGGGGTTGAACTGCCTCAGTGCTTTCGAGCTCCTGGAGCTGGTGTGAGCAAGAAGAAACTTATTGTTAGTCTTCCAGGAGTGCTTCGGGCAAGCTACACCGAGTGCAAGCCAGCCTTGGCGTGTCGAAGGACTGACTCTTTCTGCAACTTGCTAAGGAGCCCTCTGCGTCTACTCCATGCAGGTGTTCTCTCAATGGGCATTTCTTTGCTTGCTTGAATTTGCAAGTGACATTTGCCTTAAAACATTAGGGGAGGGAGAGCTATGAAACAACTGGAGATGGAACTTGGTTTGTTCAGCCAGCTTCAGACATTTTGGAGTGATTTAGTGCCAATTTGGCCTTTGTGAGGTACAAATTAAGGGAACACAAGCAGCTCCCTCTCCATTTTGTCTCTTAATCCACACCAGACTCAGTGAAATGTTTGCATACACTGTACAAATCTTGTGGAATTGGTGGGCTAATTGGACTCGTTAAAGTTTTTAATCTGCTCCCAGATTTCCTGAATTCTTGTATCCAACAACAGATTTGCAGACATTTGCCACAGAAACTAGCAATGAACTGTAACAATTCCCAGGGCTGTGGTTGGAAGTCTCAGTTCTCCAGACTGCAGGAATAACAATTCTGTGATTAGCAGTATGTGTTTCTGACATAATTTATCATTGTGAAGTACAAGGTCTTTTCTGTATGACTGTGATTAAGATTAATGAGGAGCTGTGCATCTGAGTCTGTATTTGCTGTGCTGAACAGGTATCTTCCATGTCTGTCAGACTGCCTTCCAAGGTACAAAATCATCTATTCAAGGAGAGTGACAAGCGATTGCCTTTTGTCGCAATATTGCCAGCAATGCAGACTGCAAGCAGAAGCGCTGGAGGTGTGTTTGTGCGGGGACCAGGCGTGTGCCTGTGTGGGACCCCAGCGCTGGAAACGAGAGTTACGTATAAAGTGGAAGCACAACCGCAAGATTGCACATGACCCTTTTATTCTGGAAGATGCTCTCCAGGATGGGGTCATAACAGCGAAGGGGGAGAAGCACAGAAAGAGGTTGTAGGAAGTACCAGCCACGAGACTGAAAATGCTCACTGAACATTTTATGGGGGAGATCAATCATGCACTGGGTGATGTAGCAATCTGTGTTTTTAGGAATGGAATTCCATGAAGAGCTTCATAACCTCGGGACAAAAGAAGGTTTGAAAGGAAGAAAACTAAGCAAAGCCATCGAGAGTTTTGCGTGGAATATCACAGTGCTGAAGGTAAGCACAGAAAACACTACCTTGTGTCTCCTATTAACTCTGTAAGCAAACCTTTGCTCTTTTAGCTCATCTATTTGTGCTGTCTTACTAATACTGAAGTGACATTTTGTTTTAATGGAATGTATAAATTACCCCCAATTATTGAGATTTATTAAATATATCTAGTTACACCTCTGGTTTGGAAGCTGTGGAAAGGAATTTGTCTAAGCCTGAACAAAAGAGGAAAGATAACTTGTGCACCAGGGACCTGGTTTTGGTTGTCCGTTCTGCCCCACACACCCTGAATGTGACCTGTCTGGGGTCACCGTGTCTCAGATACTTGTTTTGTAAAATGAGGACTAGAGCATCTCTTTGGGAAGGGATGAGGCTGAAGGAAGTGTCATGAAAAAACACAAGGAATATTGTAGATCCTGCAGAAATGTCAGGGTTAGATTTCAAAAGCAGAGCATTAGCCAAACAGCTAAAAAAGGGAGGGATGAAAATCCCTCCATCCTGGCTGCTCTGTGAGCGCGTTACTCACCAGGCTTTAGCTACTGGTTTGGCACTGACCAGCCACAAATTGCCACAGCAGCTGGATGTCTGAGCCTGGCTGAAGTTACCCAGGGACAGTCAAAGATGGAAAGAGGGGAGGATCTGGTGCAGCCATAGCATACGGCAGGGAGAGGACCTCAGCCAAGCATTCAGGTTGTTAGCATTCAGCTCATGCCTTCTTTCACAGGCTCATTTCCCACCTTGCTCTGATAGATCGCACTTTGATTTCCCCTCACTCTCTCCCTGCTGCTCCCTCCCTCCGGCTCCCATTAAGCAGATTGCCCTGTCTGACAGCATCTCCCTGTGACCCACCCGACCCCCCCACCCAGCCCCCCCAGTGCCTTTCCCTTCACTGGCATCCTGGGGCGAGCCAGCTGATGACAGGGAATTTTTACAAAGTTCCTCATCAAATACACACCTAAATGTAACATGCAACAGCGGTAGCAGGAGTAGTAGGAGATGCATGCTTCAGCATCGTGGAGATGGAAAGAACACAAATATGTCCTGAGCAGGAGAGGGAAACAGGAGTTGGGAACGAAGAGGCTGAGGGGCAAAAATGGATGGGAGAGGCTGCTGGTAGTAGAGAAGGGTTAGAGAAGACCTGGGGGACACCTGTGGTTCCTTGAGTACCTTGATTCACCATGAGAGAGGGGGAAAGTGAGTAATGGAGTCAGCATTGGCTCAGTTAATAGGACCTCTGATGAAGAGAAAAGGCAACTAATTCAAACGTGATGGAAGGGACTGACCTTTTCCACACAGCATAATTGAGGCAAGTAGCTAAAGAGGACAAAAAAAACCCAACCCACTAGGCAGTTCTGAACATTAATCTGAATACCTTTAGCTGTGGTAGATAAAATAAATGCCTCGTGCTCAGAGTCATGCTAAATACAGTCAGGGTTACTCTAAACTCTTCCATTTTTAGATGTTTGTCAAATGAGAAGTTCGGACCTCTGAGGGTGACCTGTGATTAATGAAGGTACAAGTCAGGTATCAGAGAAACATTTCCCATGAAAAATAATTGCTGCCTAGTACATATTGTCAACATACTGAAAAGCATTTTAAACATCTAGTCAAGGTCAAGGAATAATTGACATGTTTCATTTCTAAGCCACAACTTCTTTTTTACCTTTCTCATATAGTAAAATATTAACAGAATTTGTGGCAATTACCCACGGGTAAAAATGCACATGAAACACCTTTTCATTCTGACTGATCTCCAACTCAGCAATGACATTAGGCAGCTGGGAATGTGGTTGTCAAACCCCAGGTGTCTGATATGAGACCATCAGTCATTGTTCTTCTTTTTAAACATTTTTTTTCCCCCTTAAAGAATACTGTATTTCAGTCACCCTGCCCATAACAAACCTATTTGCTGGTTACAGCTGCATCTCGTGTTTGGCACTGACTCTCCCCTCTGTGCTGGTGAGAGCTCCCCAGGAGGATTTGGTGAGGAGAGACCAACAACCCTGCCCCGCTCAATCCATCACTGTCCTCTGCATGTCTAGTGTCAGGGTGGTCGCTACAAATATATCTCACTAGATGTTGGTATGGTGAAGTAAGAAAAGAAAAAAATAGCCCATCACATCTCGCAAACGCATCAGCTGCTTTACGCTAGATGAGGTGAGTGAATGGCACAACACCAACAGGAGAAAGCTGCTTTGTGTGCTTGGAGTTGTTGGAGGCAATTACATCATGCGGCAGTAGTCAGTTTGCGTGAGGTGCCCATGAGCAATAGCAGGTATTATGTTGTGCTTGTGCCTGCCAAGTGATTAATAGTCTTTTCCTAGGCTAGTGAAGCAAAGGCGTATTTAATTAATGTATTTCTTTATAAAGACTCATTGCAATAGGTAAGCTTTGAATATAAGGAGGGGATGCAATAACAAATTGCTACTGGCAAAATCATTAAATAGTTACAGAGAGCAAGATTAAAGTATATTTTATAAAAATCATAACTGTTGGCATTCTTCATGTTTAAAAATGCCCTGAGGTACTTTTAAGAGGTACGTAATGAGAATGAATCAAAATAATGTCATTTTCTTCCTTAGTTTATATAAACTTTATTACATATTCGTAATACCCACTAGAAGGACAAACAGTTCGCCAGAACATAAAAATGTTAGTAAGAACAGGGACCTTATAAGTTGATGACAGTCAACTTTGACATATACGTATTTTTAAAATGTGACATCATCTTATTTAGTCCCATGTTGTGTAAAATACTGTCTGGCTCGCAGTCAGTAATATTGAGAGGCACAGTGTCAGTACAATAGACAGAAGAATCAAGTTCCTACAGCAACATTACGGGAACGGTTATGATCCCAAATTTAGTCTCACTTTCATTTTTATTTCCATGCACCACTGTCTCTGTGCCTCTGTTTTCCTTTCTGTGTTTAATTAAGTGCCAGTAAAATGCAAAGGTAGCAAAAGAAATTTTGTTTACCACCTCACAGGGACTGTGGTGCTAGGAACCATTTGTTTCATCCTAATGAGCATGCAAAACTGCTTGGCTTGGCCGACCCTCTCTTTGGCATCAAAAGTTCACAATTCATTTTCATGCGATATTTGCCCAGTTTTAAAATAGGTGACTATCCATTTCACGGAGTGAAGGGGTTCACATGGGTGTGTGGGCTCGTGCTTGTTTCTTCCCAGATGCTGGCGTTCCTCCCATCTTCCCCTGGCGAGGTCACCTCCTCCCTGGCACGTGCGGCTGCTTTTGCAGGCAGGCGTGAACTCCTCCTGCCTGTGCTTGGAGAGAGGGGGGCACTGGCCCTGCAAGGCAGAAGGTGATAAGCCTCGTTAGGGCAGTTCTGGCTTTGAGCTAACAAGCCCTCCTGGGAGCTGGGACATAACCACCGGCACTCAGTGCTGCCGTGGAGCACCAGGCTTTCAGGTCAGGTATGCTCACGTATGCAGCGGTGGTGTGCGTGCAGGGCCAGCTCGGGTCTGCTCCCAGCCCTCTCGGCTGCCGCCTCTCCTGGGGCCCTTCTGCCCGTTCCATCTGCCTCTCCCAAGGGATCTTGTACCAAGCGTTTTCCAGTAACTGAGGCGCTCTCAGCATCTGTCACGTGCAAACCACTGATTTAATGACTGCTTTATGAGTTTTTGAGAATGTTTGGGGTGGGGGGGAAGTTGTAGCCTGCAAAACTGCTCTCCTTGCTGAGGCAAAACTGTCACGGACTGCCAGGAGGTGTTTACTTGGGCAAAGAAGTTGGGATCCGCCTGAGTCCCAAGAGCCTGGCAAGTAAGCCAAGCAAAGTTTGAGTGTGTTGACTGTGGTTCAGATTTATTGCTCTCACGTGGACATGCTTTGTCTGGCTGGAGACATATTTTGCTGGGCTATCTGTGCTTTGGTGGATCAGCATATACAAAGTCTGGGAACAATACCACCAAATACTTGCCTGCATGTTGATGGTAAATATCTAGGTAGTTAATATACTAACATACTGACTTGTTTATAGACAAAACATGGGAAGACAAAGATAAAGTGGCATTTACTGTTTTGGTCTTCTACTGAAGGGGAAAACACCCAAATGTTTGAATCTAGTCTCTGCTCTCAAATGCATTCATGTGGTTTTTTTTTTAAATCTTTTTTGCTGCCCATGATAAGATTTTGCCTCTGCTGCCATAAATGTGTTCTCTCTTATTAGGATTCCAACTGTTAGTGCATGCTACAAGACATCAAGTGGTTAAATTTTCAGGGATCATTTCAGCACCCGTCCATGAGTGTATCTGCTAATTATCCTGCATTTAAATTAATGCTGATTAGATGTATAAAGAGAGAGGTTGCTGAATGCAGAAGGCATACAATTATTAAATTGCTAATGTGGTTCACTCTTTGGAGGAGAAATCCACAATTTTATGATGTAGTCGTGATCCATGTTAGCTCTGGTGTGAGTGGTTTTATGCAGCAAAACTGTGCACAAATAGCACTTTTGGAGGATCACGTCCACAAATGGCCTATTTCTTCATCACAGTCATTTGTGACAGTCAGCCTTCAGTTGCTTGGGAGACCTGCAGCATCCAGACCTCTCACTTGGGTAGCAGAGCCCCAAATGTGCACTTCAAGGCTCCTTGGAGAGATAAAAGCCAGATTTCTCAAAGATGTGCATACAGACAGCCATATACTTATCTGGTTTCACCTAAACTGAGCTGAATTTAGCATCGGTACAAGGTATCAGTTTTCTTAAGGAAGAAAAGCAACATATCAGAGTGTAATTGTTATTCTAAAGCACCTTATGCACAATGGTACCACACAGATTTGCTGCTGATCTTTGGAAGAACCGGGGCCATTCACAACCTTAATTTAAGGATTATTATAGTGCAGTATGGGAGTGTTTTTAATTGATACTCTACAGTACTGTACACTACCTTGTAAGTAAGATTTATTTGGGTCTTTTTACATCAGTCCTTTTTCCTGTAGTTAGGCAAGAACCATGGCTTCGCTCCTTGGCGTGCTACAGAGTGGACAAAAGAGCAGCGTGGCAGTATCTTGGGGACATTTCCTGTAATTAAGCACAATGGTAACAATATATTCTACCAGATGTCATATAATTGCTGCCAAAGGATTTGCACAACAATTTACACTATCTAGATCTACTATCTATCTAGATCTACTATCTACTATTACACTATCTAGACAGCACGGTAAATTCATGAGCCCCCGTAAGGCTACTGCATTCCATGTGCCATATATTTCTTTCCCCGTAGGTGTCATGTAGGCTTCCCCCTGCTCCCTGAAAAATTCCTCATATTTTATGTCCCTCCTTTTCCCAGCGTATCTCTGTGGACATAAGCACATCGGTGCTCAATTCGTGAAACTGCAAAAATAGATGAAATATAATCCATAGTGGCTTAGCAACAAATTTTTGTGATTTGCTGTCATCTTATGACAGTGATAGTACAGCAAGAGCAGTAGGCAGGAGTGGTTTGCGTGGTATGGAGACTTCACGCTTGTCCTTAAATGCAGGGCTTGTTGTATTGTTCTGTGTCTATTCGTCTCCAGATATCCCTAGCTAAATATGTTTTGAATGTGGTTACCCCAAAGGCCTCTTTCCAGAGAGGTTAAATGCCTTTCCTGCTGTCCACTCCCCATGTTGTTTGCATTTCCTTTGTTGATGCAGTTCACAGTGGTGTTTCTAACTTTTAAACCTCTCTAGACTGTGTGCCCTGGCTACTTTTGAAGGCTCTGCTGCCTTACTCCAAGACCAGCTCAGCTGCAGCTGAGATTGGCTGAGCCAATCAGTCTTTAATGAGATGACAGATTCTACAAACATATGAGGAAATGCAGAGCTGCTCTAATTTTTCACATAGTGACTAGATCAGGTTGGTCTCTTACACACGAGCTGAAGGACAAAAAAGAAAAAAATAACAAGAAACAGCTGGCTTTCTGAGAGAGTGCTCAAGAGAAGGGGAAAAGGTCCAGCAAGGTCAACATCCATTTATTGTTGTAAATACCAACCTGCTTAGCTTGAAGCAGTTTATTTCTAAGTAGAGGGAAAGGGGAAGAAGGAGATGGGTTTAGGTTGCTCCTTATTGAGCATGTGAAGAGTCTGGAGGAGCGGCATGGGAGCGCAACTTGTTCCTGGGCCCTTTGCGTGCTCTGAATGCGGTGGTGAGGGCGGTGGAGGCTCCCAGCTCCCGAGCTTCTTAGGAGGGCAAAGCCTGTGCTCCTGGCCCTCAGGCCGTGCCGCGGGGCTTGTCTGTCTGTGGGGAGGCGTTTCAAGATTTTTCTGGGATAGGGGGATTTAGAGTCCTTTAAATGATCGTGAGTTACAAGATACGGAGGTGAAAGTGTATGATTCGCATGCAAAGCTGTTTTGATCAGTGTATTTTGTAAACCAACAGAACCAAACCCCGTAACCATTAGGTAGGCAGATCCTTCTGGTACGTAGTAGCAGAGTGCTGTTCTCTGCTGATTTGGTTGGTAAATGCCTCCTCGAGCTCTCCCCCATGCTGCTCACAGCACTGGCTTGTGCCTTTCTTGCCCAAACCCAAAGGCAGGAACCAGAGCTCTTTAAAAGACACTTAGCCTCGGTGGGTTTTGTCAGTTGTATCTGGTGATGGAAACTTCTCAAGTTACTTCAACAGTGTGTATCAGGGTAAAATGAGTGTAATCCCAGTCTCTCAGCGGTACTAGTTAATCAACTGGAATATCCTGTTCTTCTTGGCCGTCAGCCATGCTGCCGAGCATTGCTCTGGGGAGGATGTAGTGAGCAGTCTCAAACAAGTACAGCATGGCCTCTCTGGGTACCTGGCTGCTCCCTGCAAGCTTTTGAAGCCCTGATGGTGTTTCTGACAAGATCTCTGTTTTCTTGGCCAAGGAAAATTTCAAGTCGTGAATTGGATTTAGAGCAAATTAAATATTCATGTGTGTTTGAAATATACATGAAGGCCACCGAGGCAATCTTAAATCTGCAAATACCGAATGCTGGCAACAGCAGGGACTAATGGGGGCAGGGAGAGCAACGACCACCAGGGTTCACAGCTCTTGCTGCTTCATAATACTGTGAGTTTCTGAGGAGGTGTGTTAGGGCATGGAGTCCCAGGATGCCTTGACAAAGAGGAGAGACTTTGTCCCGTATTAGTCAGTTATTCCTGGGTTTTTGTCCAATACTGGCACAGCAGGAGCGTTTCATTGACTGGCAAGAAGGGATTGTCCAGACATTTGGATCAGGCAGAGTTGGTGCTTAGCCATCCAGGCACAGGGATCCACATGCACCTGCGCTCGCCTGCCTGCAGCGCTGGTGCTTGTGATGAGCAGCGCTCACCTCCCCACCTCATGCAGCCCCTGCAGGATCAAGCCCAATTAATAGTTTCTGTTCATTCAGGGAGCATGCACCATTTTCTGACCTTTCTCCAGCCTTTAACAGTTATTTGGGTGCATAGAAAATAGGAGTGGAAGGGCCTGTGAGAGGCTGTGTAGTTCCTCCTGCTGCCCCAATGCAAGATCAAACTGAATATTTAGCTGCTGTGGCTCTAAGCCCTGCTCAAATACTTGGCATGGAAGGTGCTTGGGATGAGGCTGTGGTGTTCTCCATGGTGACACCCAGTGTCCAGGGGACCCAGGGACCCAGAGTCACTTAGCACTCTTGGGAGAGAGCCGATGGCCAGAGTCATCTGAGCAGAAATGTGGGTCTCTGCTGTTTTTCTCACTTCCTTCTTCCTCCTTCAGTGCCAGGGTTTGCTCCTGTAGGTGTTTTGCAACAGTGGGTTTAGGGACAAGACCCTCTTGGAATCAGTGTGGGACCCAAGTGTAGGACAGACCAAAAATGGAGGGTCACCAAAGTTCATCCAGAAAACAAGTGCTGTGAGCTGCCTTCTTTTGGTGTAAACCTTTTTTAAATTTTTTTTTTTTTGGACTGCAATCTAAAGTTCTGCATTTCAGATGTAAATATTATTCCTTCAGTTCCACTAGGATGGGTTTGTATGTGTGCAAACACACATGTATATATGTATATAAGAGGTGAGACAGGCCATCAAATATATAGGCAGAACAACAGTAACTTTGGGACAAAAAGAACAGATTAGGGAAATGAAAGATGGTATGAAAAACCTCGAGTGATATCTTGCTTAGCCCATTTTCCTTGTATTTGACTAAAATAAGCCAGAGATATATGGCAAGCAATCTTGTGATGTGCCTTTTATTTTGAGTGATGTGACAAATTGCCAAAAGCCATGGATCTGATGCTAAGCTGCTGGCTGTGCATGCAGGGCAAGGGGCATCGCATTGCAGCGATGGTGGCGGGAGACAGGGCCAGGAGGATGCGGGGTCGCTGTGCCTGGCGCCCCTTGTGCCAAGGCCACCTTGGCAGCACGGGCCTCGAGCCTGGCAGAGAGCTGGCACGTTGAGGTGCTATGTGTAGAAAACCAATTTTAGCATCGCTTCACAAATGGAGGCTTCTCAAGATGTTTAAATAGCGCTAGTCTGCCAAAATAGATGCGTATCTCTCTCCTTGTGTAGGCTAGCTGCTCAGCGAAGCCCCCCGCTTGCTTGGCTGTCCTGTCTCAGGTACACCCCTGTGCTTCACTGTCTGCTCCATCTTTCATGTCCTTTCTCCCCAGCCTCAACTCGTCCTTCCCTCTGCCTTGCCCCAGTTGTGCGTATCATCTAAATCACGCTAAAGTAGCGGGAGAACCACCATGTTCTTTGTCTTACCCACGCATCCGATTCTCCCCCATCCTTGATCTGGACTCAGTTTCTCATGACTCTAAAGCTGTCTCTACCTGCGATGCAGTTCTCATGACTTTATAGCTCCGTATTCGTGCTAACTTCACCCTGGGGCAGCTGTGTGGGATCTGGCTCTGCTGTGCTCCCGCTGGTGGGGCAGGCCCCCTCCCAGCTGGAGCCCCAGCTGCGCTGCTGTCATCTCTCTTCTCTACCAACCTGGCAGGGATTTTAGTACCTGGGTATGAAGGCCAGCTTCTCCCGAGGGTGTGGGTCATCCGGTCCAAAGACTGCACAACTGGAAAAGTAATTAATAACATTCAGGTAATGATGTGTGAATACAAAGAGAGTTTGTTCTCCGAATGCTGCTCCAAGCAGTAAAAAGATTATCACCTATGAGGAGGTTATAAGAAAAATCAGCAGGTAGGATTACAAGTTCCTTGAGGGAACTCATCTTTTGAGGAAAAGGAGCTACTTCTGCACGTATGTATGCCTGAGCAGAACTGAGCTGGAAAATGGGTAGTACTAACAGGGGGGAGGGAAAAATGACTGAATGGAATAGTATTTGTAGATGGTTCCCCACTGAAGGAGGATTGCTTGGGTGTAAATACCGGGTCAATGTCATCTCCCGTCCCTTGGAGGAGGAGACAGTGAAGGCAGGAACTGCAAGTGGCGTAGGAACTTCAGCAACTTCTGCCACCATCCCCTCCCCTGCAACGGTGATGTTTTCATCTGAGACACGGATATCAAAGACTGCCGTACGCGGTGGTGGAGTTAATTAACGCAGCCTGGAAGACATGGAAGTTGGGAATCTTGTTTGTGCCAATCTGACAACATGACCTCATTCAGAGGAATTAAAAGGGCTGTAATGAAAGTATAAGTTACAGCAGAAATTCACACATTTCTTGCTTTTATCTGTCAATGCCTGTACTAACAAAGAAAGAAAGAAATGAGCAGCTGCCTCTGTGAGGTGTTAAAGATTGCATTATAACCCAAGCCGAGCTGCCAGCCCTGCCACACGCAGCTCAAGCAGCGAGGCAATGTGCTGGAGGGGCAGGAGCCTTTCCTCCGTGTCCTTTGCCAGCCCGTGGGGTGGCACCGGGCTTGTGCCCCAGGCGGTGCTCCTGCCCCAACGCCTGGCACTAGTGAGGGGCTCGGAGAGACCTTTTCCTTCCCGGGTTGGCAGTGTCCCGTGGTGCCTTGCCTGGATACTTATTCATGACATTGAAGACCTCAGTGGTCTTTTCCTTTTCCTCCCTTACATTCACTGTTGATGTTGTTTCAGCGTGGTCAGTTAAGCAGCGTGGTATTTCTCATATGCCGAGACACACAAAACGGATTTTTTTCTTGGACTCAGGGGCTTAGAAAACTCCAGTTATCTCTTTACGCAACTTGGAGGATTCCTGATGTCCCTTAAATAATATATGAGAAGACAGATTCAGTTGCATGGTTATTTATTATTGAAAAGATGTTACATTTTTAAATAATTTCAGTTGTATTTTAATTTCCATTATTTAGCAAATTCACTTTACAACCTAGAACTTGCTTTTGCTGTGCTCATCTTGTCCCTCCCCAGCTAGCACACATTGCCGCTTCTGGCCCACGTAGAGATGACAGGGATGGTGCCTGCCGGGGTGTTTTGTCTTCCTCGTGTTTTAAACTGTCGAGTGCCGTTGTGAATCAGCGTCATATGTCCTGGTAAAGATCTGGTGGAGCTGTGATTGCTTCAGGGCTAACGAAATGTGGGTAGAGAAAACTCTCTTTGTTTTCCTCCAAACGTGGAGCTCGCGTGTGTCAGCTCAGCGCCCTGCCTGAGTCAGGGTAACCCACAGGCTCTGGGAGGATTTTTACCCGAAACAGTCATGTTCCTACACTGTTAAATTCCCCGGTTCATTTAGACATGGGTCTTCGTGCCATCGGGGAGCTTCTCCTTTCGGCAGCCTGTGTACGCATTGCTGTTGTATGAGGGAGCGCGTGTCTGAGCGAAGGGCTCCGTTTCTTGGTGGGCCACGGCAGGACAGAGCAAGAGGGAATTGCTGCCTGAAGCCTCCACCCACAGTCATTTTTTCTGAATTTGTGTAGGGCTGTTGAGTATCAGGGAGAGACCGGGGTACTGATTTGTACATGGCGGGAACGTTAAGAGAGGATCGCTTGTACATTGTTTTTTCTCCAACTGAATTGTGCCGTTCTCTGGGAGCTGTAAACTGGTGCTAGCCTGGAACAGTTACATTTGAATGTAAGCTTTGGTGCATGCCAAGAGGTTTAATGTGTTCTAAAAATTACCTTTGTGGTATATTTGGAGCTCATTACAGCTACTGTCAGTGGATCACATACAGTTTCCCAGTACTTATAAATGTTGATTGCCCCTTTTGTTATGTGAGTTACGTGCCAGCATCTACAAAACCCCACTCTCTGTGGGGGAACGGATGTCTAATTGAAGCTAATTCAGTTAGCAACTGGGGGAGCTCAGGAGGTGATGAAAGCTGTCGGTTGCTCCATTGAAACTTCTTCCTCTCCCACTGCTGAGATGGTGGTTGGGTTTTCCTTGGCACTGTCAGGGGCCTTGGTCAAATCCGGTAACGTACTTTATAACCGAGTGATACCTGGCCCTTGTGCTTTGCTGAAGCTGGGGGCTAGCATGTCTCTCTATAAATTTCAAGTTCTCCCCCTCTACCTCTCGAGCATAGATAGGAATCCTCTCTCAGGTGTCAGGATGTGCATAATACCATTGCTAGCCAGGACCTTTGATGACTTCTGCACTTGTCTGAGTACAGGAGTCAGGGGAGCTGAACTCTGAATCCAGCAGGCAGCGATTTGCTGGCATGACCTTCCCTGTTTCATTGTGCCAGTCCAGCTTCCATTACTGCCTCCTGACACTGAAAAGAGAAAATATTCATCCACACCGCTAACATACTCCAAGGGCTGTGGTTAAAGAAATGAAACGCTATTTAACTCAATGGCGGTATTGATTCATTTTTGTAGTCTGGAGCCACCAGCAGTAGAGGGCTGCGGAGTAAAGACTTCTGTGTTAACATACATGATTATTGGCAATATGGATCTGCAGGGAGGGCTTGGACAGTTAGTTGAAAGCCACAAACTGCATTAAGTGGAAGTGGTAGGTGCTCAGTGAGACCAGGCATTTTCTTCCCCACCAGCCCTGGTAGATCCTGTAAGCCCTAAATGTAGCAGGCGTTCCCAAAAGACTTGTGCGGGAGCTAGGGACGTCAGAGGCCCAAGTGCTTGCGGGTGGAAGTAGGCTTCACTCTATGAACAATGGCTCGGGAAACTGCGATCTTGTATGTTGTATCTTTGACAGCTACAATCTTCTTTTACCTGGGTCAGATGAAATCAAGTGCAAGGTGACGAACCCTGCAGGAGCTAAAGGACCCTTTCTTATGGGTCATTTCCCCAGGTACAGGTAGGAACCATTTGGGGAAAAAAGCTGAGACAACACCAGTGATTCTGTTCAGGAGCCTCTTAAACCTCTGGCTGGGGGAACGCGAGCAGAGAAGGTGGCTCAGCTCTGCTTTTACTGAACTCAATGGCCAGTCTCACCAGCAAACCTGGCTTTGACTCCAGGGGACCAGAATGGCAGGGCTGGTCCCTGGACAGGGAATGTCCTGGCCGATGGGGACAAGGTGGACCAGAGCATTTGCTTAGGCATCTTCTAAAAGCCTCTTCCCTCCTAGCGGTTAGACAACGTTTTGTGTTATTTTTTTCTTTCTTCACTTAACCTTTCATGTCATTTGGAGTTTTTGGTCTCGGCTTAAAGCTTTCTGCTTCAGCATCACGTTACTTGTGGTCTGTGCTGCTTGTGAACAGGTTAGAAACTGACTGCCCACAGCACCTTGTGTGAGGGGAGGAGAGCAGCCAAACCAGAGGGATGTCATGTCCCCTATGGGGGAGCAGGAACGGGGAGCTTGGGTGGCTTCTGCAGATTCCTGTGCCCCAGTCAGCTGGTGATGTTTGCCAGCCGCCACTGCAGCGGGAGGATTTGCAAACCATATAGTTGCTAAGAAATTAGTGTTTGTGCCAGGCAGTTACTCAGAGACAAGGAGAGCGTAAGGAGCTGTGTGCAGGAGCAAGCATTGCATGAGTATGCTCTGTTACCTATCCAGAAACGCTGCCCTCTGACTGGCATAATTTCATTTCATCTTAATTAGATTATTTCAGTAAGCATTAAGCACAGCTGCAGGTATTTTTTTTTTTTTTTTTTAACTGTTCTAAGCAGTAGTCTAAGGAGAGCATTGAGCATTTGTGCTACATATCCTGTAACACTCCCCTCCACAAAAAACCCCAAAACCAGCACAGGTGCCTGTTGTCTTCAGTCAAAACAGAATCAACTTGGAGATGGTCAGTAAACCCTTTCCAGGTTCTGATGAACTTAATGGACATTTTGCTGTTAACACTTGTGATGAAGGACATGATTTTGATGTTAACTGTGTGGCTTGCAGCCTGGGTGGCTATGAGTCAGCACAGAGGGCATGGGGGGGGGAGCAGGGAGGTGGGGGGTGCCAGCTATTCCCAGCCAAATGTTTTGCTCAGGGGTTGCTTTGCACAGGTGTTTTGTTAGCTGCAAAAGATGTATTTTCCTGCAGCTGGTCCTTTTACTCAGAAAAATGAAATGCAAGAAAATTCTGCGCTTTCTGTCTCATTTTTCTTCCCCTTGTTTTGTTTTTCTGGGACTCTCTGGACTTTACTGGCGTTACCAGCTGGTGCTGGTACATGTGGGGCATTGGGTTTTGTGACCAAAGGAGGACTAAGAAATCAATGCCTGGACATACAGCTTTGATTTCCATCTCATGGCTGTGTATCAAAAATAAATAGTGCCCCAATTTCTTCAGTGATGTAGGGTTTTCTTAGTATTGATTGTGCACTCCTGGGCTCCCAGCCAACCCTTTGATTTCAAACTTACCACCACAAAAAAGACACGTTCTTAGAGTGGAGAGGTTGACAGTGAGAGTCCATACATTTGTGGCTGTGCTTGCAAACTGTCTGCTAGATGCAGTGCCTGAGAGACACACAAGCAGCTGAACTGCTCAGCACATGGCTAACATCAAATTAATGCCATTATTTCTGAAAGCAAATTCCTGCTGCAAGACAGTTACAGACAGTCGATGTTCACATTCATTGCTTTTGACAGCCTGATATAAGGTAATTTAATTTAAACACCCAGATGAGAGAGAAGCAAGAGGCGTTTTTAAAAAAAATGAAAATAAAAGCCCACTCTTTTTACACGTAAGATGCCTGCTTGAAGGAATAGATTAGTAGCTGTACGGTGAGATTGATTTGCAGGAGCCCGTGGATTTCAGTGGAGAGCTCTGTTTAAAGATCAATAGGGAACACTACAGCATGAGTGCTTTTGCCACTTAGGCATTCAAGCAAATGCTTGACGGTAATTCCTTCTCAGACTTTGGTCTAGGGCCAGTCGCGTTTGGGAGGACACTTGACTGTGTTTCAGAGAGCAAGCTGGCCACATATGTCCTTCGTCTTTATTTCATTAGGCAAATCCTGTAAGAGAATTACAAATACAGACCCTCTTTCCTAAGTTGCCATGGCTGCAGAAGGCAGTGATATACTCGCGTTGGCAAGGCCAGCAGCCAGAATCAGAAGGTTTTCTAAGTATGTGCTTTTTTGCTAATTGCATGACTGTTTTTGAGGTCCTCCTTGTATGACAGAGGGGTTTTATTCATTTCCATCTCCCAGGCTGCCCTCAAGGTTTGTGTTTGGCTGTGTCCCATGATTTGGGAATATACGAGTCACGGGCTGGCGGTTTTGTAATAAACCGGGAAGCCTTGCCCAGTGCGATGCCGAGGGGGCTGTCTCTCGGTATCCGGCACAGCCATTTAGATTTTAACTGCACCTTTGCAGGAGCTGGAAAAGAAGGCAAAAAGTGTCATGGGTGTTTTCCAAGGAGGTGCCACACTGGCAGAGGCAGCCAGTGTTCCCTTTTCCCAACCGCTCACGGCACTGCCTTGTGCTGCGGGATTGACTGCTTGGCTGTGCAATGCACTGTCACTAGCCTCCTAGAAAACTAGCCAGGCTAATGCAGAACACCTCTGTAAATGCCTGTTTAATCATCTTCTCCAATCAAACCTTTGGGATGAGACCCAAATGGCAAATGGAATCAGTGAAAAAGTTTTGGGGCTTGCGTGGGACAGCCTCATAATGAACAACTGGCAGATTGGTCTGGTTTGGGAGTTTAAATATAAGTAGTTAAAATCAGATGGAACTGGTTTTCAGGTAGCCTGGATATTGTTCTTAACACACCACGTTTACAATTTTAGCATCAGGCTCCATCCCTGCGTCAGAGTACCCGTCTGTAGTCACAAAATCACTGGGTGTCTTAACAGAGTAGTCCAGCCCGCGGCCGCGATGAGTAATCACACTAGAGCCACGAGTGAGGTTTGATCTGTATTACAAGTTAGGGCCATTCTGAATCCTACTTTACCTTGCTCATTATTTATTTATTCTATTTATTTTCATTTATTTATTCATTTTTATCAACCTCTTCTGTGTCCTTTTGCTATGGTATCTGAACACCTACTATGGTTGCAGAGATCCCTGCCTCAGAGAGGACTGGACTAATATACTGGAACGTGCTGGGTGCTCAGGGCAAGCCAGAGCCAAATGGGCTCTGTGGAGGTGCAGTAATCCAGATTTCTGCCTGCTTTCCCTTGAACTGCTGAGAGCCCCTTCTGCTTTTGTACAGGGAGCTCCTGGCCAGGTTGCTTTGGAGTTGTTGTGTGAATTTTACCAACCACGTGGAGTAATGCTGGGGTTGTTCTCTTGTTCTTACAACTGACTGCACAGGAAAAGACACCGTGCTCTGCAAACGGTCTTTGCAGAGATGGTTACCCCTTAGCTCTTAACCCAGCGGTTGTCCTTAAGTTAGGTGCTTGCTGGCAGGAGGCTGCTGGCTGGGATGCATCACCTTAGGGCTGTGGGTCTTGGCAAGTTGGTGAGTGCCCTCGAGGCTGCCAGTGTCGCTCACAGGTGTGGTTTCATTTCCGAGACTCATGCAAATACCAGGTGCGAACAGGAATTTTTTCCCTGCGTAAGCAGTAAAACAGTTGGGAAATACAGTGCAGCCAAGGCCAGTTCTGTGCTCCTGGTGTTTTTCCTGAGTATCTTTCTGCTCTCTGAACCCATGCAGCCCCCGTGTTAACAAGAGACAGGCAGGAAAGCCTGGAGCCAGCATCTGTATGGCTGGTTCATGAAGTAAATGGAGAAAGGATGAGGTAAGGAGTAATCTGGGTTAGATACAGAAATACTGGGAGATTGTTCCTGTTAACTATTCCTCCTCCCCCTCTATGCCTCTTCATCATCCTTGCTGTCCTAGGTGTCCCAGCTGCTGGCTACGATGAGTTGAGCAGATGAGCCCTAGAGCTTCTGACCTCGTTGCTTGGCACAACCTTTGATTCAATTTTAACGCTCATCTAAACACTCACGTTCACCTTGTTTTTATCACATAACCTTGTGTCAAAGCTGCACATGACAATCTATTCCACGGTAGTTTCTCTTTCCCGCTCTTGCTTACAGAGATTTAACACTTCATATAATGATGACTGCCTTTCCCCGGGTGAATATTTTCTTCTTCATACATCTCAGATCTGTTCTCTATGTGATATAATTGATTCTCAGCTCTGTTTCCTTCTTGCAAATTTTTGCTGGGCTCTGCCTTGGGCAGTGGGAGAGAAGGTCTCTGGCTGTCAGTAACACACTGATACACCAAAATGAGATGCTCAGTTTGACATCTGATATTACTAGCAAATACTGAGTCACACTCAGGCCCCAGCGAGGACTCGGTCAGATTGCCTGATCTACTCAGTGGCAAAGCTGGTGCTGGCTTCAGCCAGGTAGAAACAAGCTCTTGCATTTGTTTCAGAATTGGGTATGTGGTAAGCTACCCCCAAAACCCAGACCTTAAACGATACACCAGTGGCCCAAGGAGTGCTATTTAAGTGCCATCTTTTATATACGTGGCCTTTTTATTTTCCTGACAGGAAGTGAATTTCTCCCATGCAAGGGTTTAACATAAATTGTCAAGTAACGTTTGGCCCCTGCTTTTCCTGTGGGGTAACTCATTTTTGCAATCCTTTATTTTTCAGTGTGCAAGAAGTGATTATACGCTTTGTGTATAATCTTTGCGTATAGTTATTCTTCATGCCAACATGTGCACTGTGATCTCTATCACAGAGAACAAAGCAAAGCTCTTGACAAACAATACGCAGTAGTAACGAAAAGGGTGGGTTTTCAAAGTCTGCATTGATACAGAAATAGTCTGTATGGTTTTGGAGTACTCTGTTCTGAAATGTGGATGTATCATAATCAAATTCATATCAATTGTTCCCACATTTAACTTTGAAGGAGGCATGGAAAAATACCTGCTTTTCGTAATAAGTTTAACATAGCAGTCTAATCATTTCATTAATGATTTCCTCCTTGGGATTACATTTTCAAAGCCATGTGCGATCATTTAATTGTGTGCCTCCTTATTAAAGTCCCACTATGACACTTGGAAAATGCACCCCTTGTGGTAAATGCCACCTCCACACAGAGTACCCAAATATCACAGCAGCTCTCCGGCATTTCTGCTTTCCGAGTCCCTCGGCACTGACAATCAGTGCCGTCACCTTACCCCTGTTACCTCTCAAATCTGGAGCAACGCAATTCTTGCGGTTGTTTTTTTTGGCCGTGTCTGGCTTTTTCAGTCAACCACTGGTGGCCTGTGGAGATTTTACTTTGTGATTAAATAATAATGTAAGAGCTTGTTTCTTTGACAAAAAGTTAAAAAATAACAGTAATATCATGAGCGTGATGTGGCATGGGTGGCAAGACCTCTGTTATTTATTGTTTGTTTACTCAGCCCTCGAGGAGCGGAGAGGAAAGCTCCCATAATGTGCTGTCAGAGAACGTGTCTGCCAGGAGATAAGCAACTGTCTGCTTTAGTAAGCAGCGGATTACAAAATGGCCTTCACAGCCACTGTTTCAGCCTCCCTGAAAACACGGCCAGTTTTGAACGCCAGGAAGACCCTGTTGCTCAACACAGGATTTTCCACTTCACTGGCAGTAAAGCAAGGCGTTTGTGTGGGGCAACCTGTTGGTGCAGTTCGCTTCTGCACAGGCTGAGCAGTGGCCTTCAGGGTCCTCCTGCAGCCCCCTGATGCTGGTGCGGGCAGCTGCCAACACGGGGGCTTCGGGTCCTGCCTGTGTGGTAGCCAAGGTCCCCAGTAGTGGTGGGTACCCAGAACTAGCAGTGTGTCATGACCTACATGTTGCAGGGTGTTTCCTAGAAACCATAGGAATAGAAATAGTAATTATCTATTAATGTACATACCCATGCCCATATATTTATATTTATGTAGAAATATACCTGCAACATACAGAAAAAAAATATTGTGTCGTCGAACACAGAATGGTGCCACTTACCTAACTCACCTCCTCGTCTCATTTCCCCAAGCTCAGAGTCTGGATTGTTGTTGAATATAATGAGCTGTTGTCTTGACTCGTAAAAACTTAGGAGTTCGATTTGGCAAAAAAAACAAATAATGAAAAACAACATACCGAATTTGTCCCATCTGTGGCCATTGCCAGTGTCTGTCTAGAACTACTAAGGCTTCTTAAAGCCTTTCATGGGTTGTCACTGAAACTGAGCAGTATTTAAAGCCATGTCAGATTATCCCTGTTTTCTAAGTAGTATTACTCTGTCAAGGTAAAGGCTTATAATCTTACACTTGCTTGACAAGCTGCATTATTTGTACTGTAAAGTTAATTTGTGCTGAGGCTCCGCACTTAGTTGTAGTTACGTGTATGAAACCTGACGTTTAATGTTCCCTAACTCTAAATAAAAATGGGCCCCTTGATCAGTTTTTCAAGTAGAACACTCGATCAATCTCTTCTGGCTTAATTTAGTGTCCTGCCAAATGCTGAGTTTAACCTTTCTCACAAGTATTTATTTTCAGGAAGGCTGATGATATCAATAGCAGAAGGGAGATAGATGGATAGACGCTGAAGTGGACCGTCGTGATCTCTCTTTGTCTGGAAGAGAGATGCTTTGTTTGTAAAGGCAAAGAGGATTCTTCTGTGCACAGAGATGATCACAATGACTGATTTATGAAGGTTGTTTCAATGCAATTATCCTTTTAAAGTTTACTCCAGCTTCTATCCAGTATTTAGTTCGTTAAGGTGTTGACACAATTTTGCTGATATTTTTCTTAAGTGGATTACGCTCACAGACAGTTTTTCAAAGCAAACAGATGGCTTTTCAAAGAGAGCATGCCCACAGATTATTTTTTTTTATGATGTCTCTAGAATTATGACAGCTCTGTCAGAGGGGGCTGGTTTGTCATTAATTTTCTTGTGACAGATGATTCAAAATCATTTTTGCTCCTTCAGCTTGCTCAAATGAACCAGCTGTTTAAAAATAAAAAATACAAGGAGACTAAGACATAAATCAATTGGTGTGCACATGAATGGAATTGCACTATTTCCATAAGTTCATTTCTGTTTTTAGATCACTGTAAAATAAGAATGTCTTCAAAATATTGGAAGTATGCTCAGGAGGAGTGTTTTTCTTCTTGGAACCCGAAGACATGTCGTGCATTGCCTCAGATGAAACCTGTAATCTGAATTGCCTGGTTACTTAAATGTGAAATCGGAATATGCATAAGGGAGAGCGGGTGGCTCAGCACCCTCACACAGGGTGTGAAGTCCCTTGGCTTCTGGGGACTTCAGATACGAGTCTTGGCAGGGCGGACTCAGGCTGTCATCCTCCAAGCGGGGGTGTATCAAATCCTAAGTAGCTTCCCTTAAATGAGTGTCTCAGAGTCCCTAGGCAAAGACACAGTTTGTGGGCCACCCTGAGAAAGATTTCCATGCTTTGCCCTCACTCTGAGAAGGAAGAGGACATGAAGAAGGCAACATAGACTCCGCTGAAGCTCTTGGTGTCAGCTTATGGAGCTGTATCCATCTTGTGCTGCTGCATGACGGGAAATCCTCCTCCTCCTCCGTGCACGGCGCGGGTGATTGTTCCTGCTGCCCAGGGACAGCTCTGCTGGCTATGCCACAGCAGAGGACAAGCTCCTAGGAGTCTTTCCCCAGACACCCCAGCTAAGGGGATGCCAGGTGCTTCAGGGTACTGGGCCTTCATCATCATTTTACCTCTCTGTTGCACGGGCTCTCCCAGGGTTTGGGCTTAGTTGTTCTTGGTGCTGTAGGGATGTCTGCTCTGAGTTGTTTCTTGTGCTAAGGAGATTTTTCTGTTCTTGTGCATGAATACATAGCACCATGTTTTGGCTTAGAGAAGTTAAGGCTGCAAAGCATCATCACACAGATTTTGTCTGCATGTTGGTGCAGCCTTTGATGTCTTCAGTCCTGTGTACATGACGAGAAAAAGCAGCGGCCCCGCTGGAGCTGGGTTTGTTTCATCCCAAAACCAAATTATTTAAAACTGCATTTGTGTAGTGAAGAATCTACCACCCTTTTTGGTAACATTATCATGTCATTAATGATACTGCTGTTGGATCTCTCTGCCTCTGCCGTGGTGCATTTTCCCTGTTGGAACAACACCAGCACGATTCCTGTGCCATTTTGCAGACAGGGAGAGAGACCGGGATGCTGGGTGCTCGAGACAGCTAGGGAGCTCCTGGATTCCTGCCTACCGCCTTTAACCATAAGGTCAACCTCTGTCCTGAAAGCAAGATCACAGCTATGTGAAATATGTGCTGCGTAAATTATTCTTGTTCTGTTTTTTCAAACCATGTCTGCTCACTGGATCCCAACCTATTTGTCTGTGCATTCCCATAACTGTTATGCTGCCGAGATACAAATCTCTTCAAGAGCTTCCTACCAAATAGCACAGAGCCGCTCCTGCAGTCCCAGTGCTTTTTGTGACTCTCGCATTGAGCTGGATTCCCAGCATCTGGGTAGCGATTTGCTTTGTTCAGCAGGGACAAATTTATGTCACCAGGAGATGAGGCAATCACGTTCTCGGGCGCGGGCTGCCGTCCCTGGCTGATGTGGTTTCCCACGTGGTGTTTACCAGTCCAGCGGGACTTGCAAGCCACCATTGTTTCTTCGTTGTGAACGTTGTTTACGGGGGCTCAGGCGGTGCAAGTCCGGTGCCAGGCGCTGGCGGAAAGGGAACTGTGCTCATTGGTGTGGGATAAATCCTTCCTCTTAGCTCTGGGGAAAGGGAGAGCAGAGAGATGCTCCCGCTGCTGGAAGGTGTCGTGCTGTCACTCGTCCAACACATCTGGTTTGTTTTGAAAACCGAAGGAGAGTCAGTGATCAGTTGCCCCTCCAGTGTGCCCCAGGTCCTGCTGTGCTATCTGTTGTCTCCTCTGAGACCCCACAGAGCATCTGTGGTTTGCAGGAGGTCAGGTTAGGTTGCAGGGATGAGAATGTGACATTTCAGTCAGCGGAGGTATTCCTTTTGAATATGCGTATAACCGGCTGCAGCGGGTGGTGTACTTTAAGCTGTACTTTGGGTGACATTAGGAGAAGAGCAGCTCAAGTTCTTAGTGATACTGAATTTTAATAACCAGATGTATCTCCTGGGTTTTATTTATTTGTAGCCTCTAGCACCAGAATCTTGTCGCTTTGCGGCATTTGAGATATCAATATTGCATGAATATTCATTTTGGCATTTCTGAACACCAACTCCTTAATACAAATTTAATGTAACGCATTTTTCCTGATAGTTACAAATTAGATTGACATGCTGTTAGTCACCTCACCTTTACACGCTCTGGGAAGGTAGAGAGGCAGGCTTTTGCTCATGAAGTCTCTCATTCCCATTCGCCTGCTCAAAGGTCCCAAATGAAATGGTTCAGATGGATTCACTGTGGCACTACAGGGTGCTGTGCTTCTTACAAGTGCGCGGTTTGGCCTGCCTCTGCTAAAGGAGGGCCCGAGGCTGGGTAGCAAATCCAGGTGCAAGGAGGGGTGGGTAACCAGGGTCTCAGAGCTCACAGGGGACCCCTGGCTGGGGACGTGCCGTCATTGCCATGTGGGATCTGATGTTCCTGTGTTCCTGCGAGGACGTAGCAGTGGCACGGGGAAGGGGGTACCCCGTGCCATCGCTGCCCCGTCCCTGGCAGCTCCTCGCTGTTAACTGTGTAAGAGGAAATGGTTTCCCCTGCAGGGCTGGGCTCCTGGGAGTGATGGGTTCCTCAGGGCCAGGCCCAAATTACCTCCCAGGGGTGACCTGGAAGGGGGTGGGAGTCTGATGGCTGTCGCTCTCACCTTGCCCACTGTGCCAGCTGCTACCTTCCCCACCAAGCCAGGTGCCAGGCTGCAAAAGGGGCTTCAGTCCCTTCCCTGGAGGCTGGCATTCATGGGGGGCAGAGGGGATTTGAGACAGGACCTGGATCCTGTTCCATGGCACCAAACAATATGGCAGAGACACAAGAGCAGTATTGTGGCTTTCAGTCTCGAGCGATGTGTGCGATTCCTGACTCTCTCCTGCATGTCTGTCTGTGCACCCTCAGGGCCAAGGAGATCTCCTGAAGAACGCCAAGAACGAAGCCCTGGAGAACATGAAGCAGATCCAGCTGGCATGCCTGTCGTGCGGACTGAGCAAAACTGGAAGTGGGCACGCGGACGCCAAGTCAAAACGGTGCCTGGAGGCAATACAGGAGAAGGATACCGGAGATGAGAATGGGAGGCTGTGAGGAGAGGCAGAGCTGTCGCATTTGTCACAGATTTCAATAACTCTAAACTATTTTTTTAAAGCATTTAAAAATTCACACAGGAATGCCCTCTACAGGGTGTTGATAGTATTAAAATCCTCACAATGACAGTATTTTAATGCAGTTAATTTATCTAAGTTCAATTCTGGTAGTGAGATTTCTAATGAAGCCAAGCTGTCTGTATGCAAGTGCGTGTGTGTGTGCACACATGCAAATCCTGTAGACACCCTTTCATGCATTACATTAGCCATTTGCTAATTTATTCCTTTGTCATCTTTGAATAGGCCTGTTCGTTCTGCAGATCAAAACAAATAGAGAGTACTTGTATCAGTTTTGTGCTTTATTTTACTCTCCAGCTTTTATCATTTAACTTATAGGTTACATTACTGTTATGCTGTTTAAACAAACAAACAAAATACAACAACAAATGTCACCGACAGCTGTTTTTGTGAGGGCAAAAACAGTGGTTTGCTGCAGATCCTGAACATGATTTTTCATGAACAATTCAAACCAAGTAAACAAGATATTAAATGGTCAGAGTTGCTGGATAGATTATGATTAGATTTGAGTTGTACATTTCGCTGAATTTTAGCAAACTGCTCTTCGGGATACACCCAGATAGCAGGTACTAATGTAATAACTAGCTGATTTATTTCATTCCAGTAAATCATTGCTACCCTGTATATCTGCAGGACAGCTACAGTCTTTGCTGATAGGCATTAACTCGTGTAGTAATGAACATAGCTAGTCAGCCCCGTAGTTACGAGGAGAGCGAGCTGTGAATATCCTTCGGTGATCATGAACTCTGAAGGTGAGCTTCAGGCTGTTCTGAAACACCCGGTGGTGCCAGTATTGGAAGGAAGGTTTTACAGATTTCACGAACTGTGAGCTTTACTGCAAGAGGCGTGAGAGGTCAGATCTTGCTTGCCACCTTCTGCTTAGATGTTGAAGTCAGTTGGATGAAGCAAGCAGGATCTGGCCTTACGTTGTTGTGGTTAAGAGTGATGCTGTGCTAGAAATTTGAAGCAAGGCTGCAGAACTGCTACAGATGTATTGTAGAGAAATAGCCTGGGGAAAAAACAGGGTACCAGCATTTTTGTGCCGCAGTTACAAATAACCTGACATGTGTCATATGTTCAGGGTGGTTCTGAGAATTGGTTGCCTCTTTGTTCTGCTGCAGAAAGGAGACAGAGAATGTCACGAAGCAATGCATCCTCATCCCTCCTTGTGTCCAGCTCATGTATGCTCACAACATTCATTTCAATCATTTAAGTACTGTGCTTGAGTGTAGTATTTGTGTTACCTTTAACAGGACTAAGTGTTTTACGGTTATAAAAAAGACTATATTTATTTAAAGCATTGCTTTTATTTTGAAAAGCTACTTTTTAAATTAATTTGATTAACAAATATGCTAATTTTCTGAACTTAACAAAAAGTAATTGCTGAAAGTTTGACCATTGGAGAATCTTACATAGCTATTGTGTTAAGTTATTTTTGACTTCTTAATAACACTATTATGTTCATGTTGCACATTACTGAGAGAGTAAAGCTATGAAACAACTTTGACCCATGTTTTTAAAGTGATTTAACACAGAAGGTAATCAGCAAGACTTGGATAAAGGTGGGTTAGAGTGGGTAAGTTGCTTGAGAGAAGGTCCTGCTCTAATAGGAACTGTATTATTGCAAAGGTTATAACTTGGGTGTCTTAAATACCATTTCAGTAAAACTTGCCATACTTGTTCAGATCCAGCCCTATACCTGCTGTTTTTCTCTCCATTATATTATGACTGTGTATTCAGCCTTCGCAGAGGTCTGGAGAGGGCTGTCTTTTGTGTTTCAGGCAAGGCATGAAGCCAAGATCAATGGTGTAAGTGTGCACGTTCGCCTTTTGCCCTCCTGGGTTACCTTCTGGATTTCATCGTGGGTTGTGTTTATATGAAAAACAGCACTTGGCCTTCAGTATTTACAGTTAGGGAGGATGGAAATTTTTAACCTAGCACCACCAATGGTGAAGGATCAGCCTTCGGAAAGCATCTCTCTTGGAAGGGAGAGGTTGCTTCAAGAAGGGTGAGCGGCTTGCCTCTTGGTGCTTTATTTAAACCTAGATAGTTTGATTTTCTCAGTTTGAAAGGCTGTCGTAATGTCTGTACAGGAACTGCTGGCAAAATACCTTCTAGTCCTCCTTCCTTCTCTGATATTATAGACAATTGAACATAAAATTACATGGAGAAGGGCTCGCTTTCTGTGCCTACATGGAGAGGGGTGCCACATAGCTCTTGCTCTGTATGTATTTGCAGAACCAGAAGACAGTGGCTGGACGGAAATCCCGTAGCATGCATGCCCACACCTTTCATGCCACATTTAGCATTCGTGTCATGTCCTGTGCCAAGGTCATGCTGCGTGGCTTTCTGTGCCAAAATACAGGGAGCAGAAAACCTCGGGCACCCTGGATTGCCCCAAGCGGCTGGGACTGCGCCTGGCGCTGGCGCCCACAGCCCTGCAGCTGCAGCAGCTGCACCCTCCCTCCTGCATGAAGAGAGGGCTGGCAGCAAAAGCGCACCTCACCTTCCTCTGTGCCCCTTTCGAAGTCACTGCGAGTGGATGCTAAAGCAGCAGTCGGTGTAATAAAAATTCAGCCTTGAAGGAGAACACATGGAAAAATCATATCCAGTATCGACAGCAACAACATGCAGGGGACTGACAGCCTGGCCTTTCGGGGAGGGTTTCATGACATGCCTGGCTGCTTGCAGTGACACAACCACCTTCTCCGGGCCCTGTGCTGGTATGATTTGCCTGATGGCCCACCTGAATGGGCGGATATTATCTATATCACTTCTGGGGGAGTGATGTCAGGAAGGGGTTACAGGTATTTGCAGTTGTTTAGAGTGTATTTTAGCAACTAGAAATCAGAGAAGCTCTCAGGGACTGGGGTGGGGAGGTGTCTTCCAGAGGGAATACAGGAGTGAATCTACCTGGATTCTCATTCCACCTCTGCCACCAAGTCCTACATCTTTACAGTATTTATTTTCCCTGTATCATTCTCTCATCTGTAAGATAAGACTGATGATGTTTTCCTTCCCAGGCACGGATTAGGTGACAGATTTGTGAAACCCCTTTGAGTGGGCTGGTGCTTTCAGGAGAACATCCAGGCACTGTGTTTGGGCTGTCCTGTAACACCAGTGTCTGCCACGTCCTCCCGCTGCGGGTGAGTGCAGGTGAGCCAGCACGTGCGAGGAGGGCTGAGCCGCGACCTGCTCCTCTCCTCCGAGGGCATCGGTTCCTCCAGCGCTCAGGCCTGCATTGTGCACATGCCTGTGTCTGGCCCCTACCAAACCGCACCTTTGGGCAGGCATTGGCGGAGGGGCGGCCACCTCCAAGGGGTTAAGTTCCTGCAGATTTCCCAAGCAAAGACAGGGTGGGTGGCTCAGAGAGGCACCAGGAACCACAAGAGAAGGAGTGGAGGCAGAGGTTTCCCTTGGATTTTGCTTCTTGTGTACATGAAGGAATCCAGCCATGAAGCATGGGAAACGAGGCTGAATTAGTCCAGCTGTACATGCACCTGATTAGTCTTCAATTAGCAGGAATAGTTTTTACCAAATCTCACGTGCTGGCGTGACCCGCAGGACTGACCCCTTCCCCCTCCCTCTCCTGAGCTCAGCACGAGTTAAAGCACCATGCTGTTTTGCTGCTTTCTGTATCTTTTTTCATGCATTTTATTCCTGTTTTTTAAAGGGATAACGCAGCTTACCAGTGCAAACAAGGTGAGAGTTTTGCATTATGTTCTTTCTGAGATTCATCTCCCAAAAGAGATCGTTATCAAATAATTGCATGCACGGAGAGAGCTTTCCTGTATAATAATCCATCTCTTCCATCTATCTGTTCAGACTAAAACATTAGGTTGTAGCCTCCTTGGCCTCCGTCCCACTCCCACGGTGATAGACAGCAGCTTCACGTGGGGGACTAACTCAGGAAGCTTCAGAAAATAAAAAGGTGAGGGGGTCGCAGGAGCAATCTCTTCCCACCTCCCCTGCTTGCTGTGGGACTGAGCGTGATGGCCCCGGCTCATATCACAGCAGCAGTAGATGATGTATGTGCTCAATAAATCTGAGATTTACTTCTTATAAAGTGTGGTGCTTAGCTGGGGGAGCGTGATTGTGAAGGATGAAAACGTCTGGGCACAGTGAATGTGCACTTGGGAGCAGAACAAATGCCAGGCACCCAAACGCCCTCCCCTGTCAGCCCCTCTCATCCCCCAGGGCAGGCATGAAAATCCAAAGGTTTCCATAATATTGTACTTGTAAAATTGTCTCCAGGTTGCCCCACCAAGCACAAGGCAGTATGTTTCCCCGGGCAGCTGGTGAGCACTGCCGGGATGCATTTCCCGAAGCGTGAGTGCTGCACAGACTCAAGTTGAGCAGTCTTGCATTTGCTTTCCACAGCAGATTCCTGAAAAAATGTTTCCTTTTTAAAATAATGTTGAGGAATATGTGAGTTCAGTAACCGAGATGTGAGCAGCCGGGCCAGAAATGTGATGCAAGCGCTGTCCCACCAGCTGGTCCTCTGCAACAGAGAGTACTGCGTGGACGTGCCCCTGATCAAACGGGTCATGTTTGAAATGAGGATTTTCTACTCTCCTTGATTATTTGAAACAGTTTATGAATAAATTGCTTTTGGACAAACCATTCATGGAGTAATTTCAAGAAAATATGCAGAACCCAAAATCTCGGCAGACAACGCGTGAGCGGGAGGCAATGTTATGTTTGACAGCTGCTTGCTGTGCACAGTCCACACCACCCTGCTCTGGGAACCAGAAGAAAATGATTGCAAAGGCGGTGGTGGTGGTAGAAGTATTTTCCCTGTTAAATTGTGCAATGGGGACTCATTCATTTATTAAGATATGAATATAGTGGGGTTGGGAAGCAAATGTGATATGTGAGGCCAAAAGTAAGTGAGCATGGAGAGGAGGTGGCGTGTCGGCATGTGTCGCAGGCTGCTGAGTTTTGGGGGTCTGCATGGGCGAGCGCTGGCCAAGAGCCCCCAGGAGGAGCCATCACCCTCCCTGCAGTGGTGGTGAAGGGCTCTCAGGGCAGGGAGCAGGTTGGCAACCGGTGGGGTTGGTTTCCACCAGCAGAAGTTTGCACAGACCTCAGCGAGGGCTGGAGGCACAGTGGCCATGGTGATTGGTCCCATCCCTGGCCCATGGATTAGTGTGGCTGTGGGAGAAACCCTCAGGGGATGGGAGAGTCCGTGCCCACGGCCCCAGGACCTAGAGGCATTCCCACCAGTGGGAGCCCCCCCAGAGCTGCGCAGGTTTGCGGCGGCTGGGGCTGCGGCACTGATGGCACTGGATGCAAGCAGCTTGTCGCTGTGGCCCAGCAGATAGGAGTGCTGTTCAATGCGGTTTCTGGCTGCAGGTGCCAATCAGTTTTAAGTGACATCTCATTAAATCACCTCATTTGACTCCGGCATGCAAAATCACAAGATTGCTGTGCTTCAGTGATATGATGTGCCACCAAGAGCATTGTAGGTAATTTCTGCTTGCTATAATGTATCAGGTGTTATTTTTTGTAAGACAAAACTGATCATCTTTTTTGACCCAAAAGTATTAGTCCTCAAAGTCAACCTGACTGAATGCCTATAGTTCATCCCTGGTCTCTGAAGTGAATTTAATCAAGAGTTTAGAATATGGGAAGAGATTGAATATGCCAGGTGAAGCATTAATTTTGGATGGCAGCTGAAAATGCAGCTAAACAAGATACTAGGTATACAGGATGGAGATTAGAAGTAGACAAAGATCGGTATTAATCTGGCTTGTCTGTAAGCACACATGGGGAGAATGGAGGAATACAGATGAATTATTTGTATGCTTCCTCAGATAGGGTCTGGTGGACCAGCTACACATAATACAATTAGAAATGAGGTACAAATTTATGATTCAGACAGCAGGAGCTGCTATGATTATTTATGATGCTGATGGATGGAGAAGAGTACTGGCAGCAAAGCGCAGCGGGAGTGTTGCAGCTTTGCAGTTGCGGCCTTAGCGTGCCATGCGCAGGGGAGAGGGCGAGCGCTGCTGCTGCTCCCTCCTACACAAAGCAAATAGGCCAAAGTATTGGTCACTGCTGCGTTTCATAGCTGGGTTCTCCTGAGTGAAAAGTGAAGAAATAGAGTGTGCTGGAGAGGCAGAAACAAAGTCTTGGAGAATATATTGATATCAGCAAATCTGTTGCTTGCTGGTGTTGACGTACTGTCCTTCCTACCTTTGCCTTTGGGATTCATGGGCCCCGACTCAGCCGTGCTCTGCTGGTTTGCAGCAGCCTTCCCACACAAGGTGTTTCCGAGGAAATTATTTGTGCAATGATTTTGTGCAGGACCAGTGGGCAGCCAGCCTAGGGCCACGGGGAGCCTTCCCTGGGATGTGTGGGATTGCCCCAGGCTGGCAGCGGCTTGCTGTGGGGCTGCTCACTCAGCGACCGCCTGGTGAAGCCAGTTTTAGGAGGTTCAGACCAGCCGCAGCATGAGTGGGCTCAGCTCCCACCAAAGCCAAACTGTAATTTCACCTGTTACGCCCTGACTGCCTTTCACCCGTGTCTTGTCTGTAAGTAGCCAGGCACCCACACAAACCAGCCTGTTGATTCCTGCTGAGGCCTGTCCCGGCCTCCTGGTGCTCGCTGCCTCGCCAAGACAAGCTGTACATTGTCCCGACTCCTGAGCAGGAGGATGGCAACACCGTTTCAGGGCTGGCATTAGACTGTGGCTTGGAGACAGAGTTATTCTGAGGTATGGGATGTGCTGACCAAGAAAACAATCTAGAGATGTACAGCAGCGGGCAGGCGATGACATGGTAGGGTACCCCCTTCTCAGATCAGCCAAAACATTTTGGAAGTGACTGAGTGCAGAGTTGAAGAATTGTCATCAGAGTAACCCCAAAACACCAGCTCCATGAGATTGGTTCAGGTTTGCAAACAGCGTTTGAGGTGGGCTAGGACTTGCTGCAAGGCACGTGTCCCTTACGGCAAACAGAAGCTGACGCTGTTTCTGGAAAGCCTGCTGCGATATTTGGGGTCTGAGCAGAGGCAGGGTGTGTGCGAGTGACTGCCTGCAGTCCAGCAGGCTGGGGGGATCAGCAAACCCAGGTGTGTCTGTGGGTCAGGAGCTGTGAAAACTTCCAGCATTGTCATGCTCTGCCCCTCTCCGGTGTTTCGGACCTGGGCCGTATCGACTGTTTTGCAAAGGAAAGCTTTTCCCTGGGCCGAGGCTGTCTGCAGAGCTCAGCCCCCGGGGCAGCATGGCAGGGCTGAGCAGGGAGAGCTCTCCAAGAGGAGCCTTTGCATCTCGTCTGCGCTGCTTCGTCTGCCAGCCGGCGTGCTGGGACGGAGGTGTTGCCCTGAGCTATTTGTCAGTGAGCTGGGCACCGTCTGTTGGCACAGTTGACCTCTTTGCTGAGATACAGAAAACTACACGTAGACTTCCATCTAAATTGTTTGCCGTTTGATACTTGTATTTCTCACCATGGCTTGCTTGGCCCCTGCCACTGGGAGCTTTGAAAATACTGTGACTTTTATTTCAGCAGTGTTCTCCCATCATGGGATGTGTTAGAAGACCTACAATGAGTGCAGCGAATTAGTGTCATTGAATGGTATTACCAAGCGCGATTCTTCTTCTTGTGCCAGGGTGTGTCAGTTCTACAGAAGAGGAGAATATTTTTGTTATTGTTATTGATTCTAGCTTGATATTTCCTAGCAAGGTGATTGCAATAAACCTGCAGCCAGGATTCAGTTGGAATTCTCTCCCAGGTCTTGAGGAGATGTGTTACGTGAAAACTGACACTGTGGTCTGTCATACTCTGTGCATAGGAGCTGTTGCCAGGGGATATTTTTTTTTTTAGTGCTTAAAGGTCATAATTAACATCAAATGAACATGAATGTCCACAGGAAAAATGTTTCTACCAGGCAGCAAATTAAGGACAGATGAAAGTCTCTGCTGTGGAGTCTGATGACAGCATTAATGAAGACAGAATGGCACCAGTTTTGATTCCTCCCATTATTTATATGAATTGGATGTGAAAATTGACTACATAGTATTTAGTAACGATGTGCATGGGAAAGAGCCTTAGGCCTGGTGAGGAATTTTTATTGGGTAGCCTTACATGCTGCGGCCTCTGGATCCCAGCTATCCAGCGAGAAGAAACAGCTCGTGTGTTCCTAGTACCCAAGGCAGCAGGTAGCGGTAAGACCTGCCTTTTCCTAGAGGGCGAGTGGGACACAGATGGTGCTCTGAGCCGTATCCAAGAGGCTGGGTGCATCCCTGCGCAGTACCCTCCGGCCACTGGGAGCTCCCCGGAAGGTGGCCAAGGGGCTCCCGCTTGGAGAAGCTGCACAATTAGCAGCGCCTCAGCCTGATGAGGAGAGCAGGGTGGGCTCCTGGGGACAGCGGGGCTGGTCACTGCCTGTAGCAGCTCCTCGGTGCGCAGGGCTGCCAGCCATCTCGTGCAAGGCAGGTTTTCCTGGGCAGCTAAACTCTCTCTATTGTCAGTGCCGAACTAGGTATTTTTAGGCAGCAGTTTGTCCCACCTGTTTCAGCTGTGCACTTAGGAGAGGATTTAGTTTTATCCTAACAGTGCCTGCTTTGTGCGGTTTCCTGCAAGTATTTGTAGTAGAAATCCTTGAAGAGAAACCAAGCCTTTATCTGCATAAAAGACAGCTAGCTGTGACAGTTTGTCACAAGGTGTACACTTGTACAAGGCCAAGTGATGTATCTCTTTGGTCATTTTTTGCATTCTTTGACCAAGAAAATCCAAGAGGGATGATGGTGGGGTTGTAGGGATTCAGGTTATCCTGTAAAGACACAGGGGCAGAAGCTGCTGCTGTTGTTTGCTGAGAAATGTTTTGTGATATTAAATGGTTTGAACCCGCACATCTGCAAAAACTAAAGGACATGGAGAAAGGGTGGCTTTCAGCTCCACAGACCTTGTGCTCACTGCTTCAGACATTGGGGTCTGAGGTGGACCATGCCACCACCACGGGGTGACCAGCCAAGAGAATCCCCTGTAGCAAATGGCAGACACCCTCGTCCCCAGCAGAGCAGCGTTTCTGGCAGGAGCAAAGCCACAGGAAGGAAACGGAGACTTGTCAGGAAGGTAAAGTGCCACATCTCCTTTCATACGGCACTAACGTTGCAAACGGGCCTGATGGGAACATGAAGATAATCTTCGAGAGACTGAAGCAGGCAGAAGGAGAGTGTCATGAAATTTGAAAGGTCAGCATCGGGGATCCTAGGGTGTCTCTGCTGCTCCTGCGTAACAGGTTTCAGCCCCCTCAGGGAGGCAAATTAAACTTTTCCCTGGGACTGGCTGTGCTTTTATAGCACATCGTGAATCCTCTGTTTCCTCCTGCACTGAAAACAGTTGCACCTTCTCCTGGGAAAGGCAGATTGATTGTAGGGAGTTCAAAGAATGAAAGCTGAGCAGGTGGCTTTCTAGATTATACACTTTTCTTGGCAAGAGTTACTTCTCTGAGCAATGTGCCCGCCTGCAAGAAAGAAACACAGAGAGCACTGTAATTCCCTGGATGGGAGCAGCAGCGGTGGCTGGAGAGTGAAGGCTCTGCAGAGTGAAGCTGAAAGGATGAATCTGTTTAACTGCACATCCCATTAAAACAGGCGGCTGGACAGAAAATTGCCTCTAACGGCATCCAGAATGGCTGAGACGTCAGACGGGGATTTAGTGCCATTGCCTGTGTGGTTATGTCTGCCAGAGAGGCTCAGCGCGAAGCACAGCCATGCCTCTGCCTCCCGCTATGGCGGAGGGTCAGCCCTCGTGCGTGGGCAGAGCGGGGCCTGGCACGGGCCCTGCTCAGCGCTGCGGGACCGTGCGCGGGCACAGGAGGGCTGCAAAGGTGCAGAGCGGCAGAGAGGAAGGTGTGCAGCCTCTGGTCTCGTGCTATATTTTAGCAAGTGAATATCATCTTGATGAAGGCACCTCGGTCCTGCAAGGTCCCTGCTGAGTGGTTGGTTTGTGCCAGGTGGCAGGGAAATAGGCCATGAAATCACCATTTTTTGTCATGCCCATTCAAGGAGTGGAGAGGTTCGTCGTCGTTTCCTGGAAGGGCTCCCGTGGGACTTCTGGACTCCTGGGGCTGGGACTCTCATTATTTTAATCCTACTGCTCCCTGCAATATTTCTGCTTCCCGTGTCCATCAGGCGAGGCGGTGTGCCCTCACTGGACACATGAGGGATGTAGTGACAGAAAGCGCAGGGAATCAGCTAACGGGGACCCGAGGTCTGTGGCAGAGCAGGGAACCAAACTCCTCCCTGGGAATGCAATGCAGTCCTCACCTTCCCCATGCAGGCCACAACTCTTCATCCTCCGTGAACCACTAAGTCCAAGGAAAACTTTTAACTGGGGGTGTAAGCTTTTCTTTAAGACAGATG
This sequence comes from Platalea leucorodia, assembly GCF_965183815.1. Lineage (NCBI taxonomy): Eukaryota > Metazoa > Chordata > Aves > Pelecaniformes > Threskiornithidae > Platalea > Platalea leucorodia. The sequence goes on from NC_138827.1 coordinate 70,748,195, forward strand.
AGAGAGAGAGGATGAGGGATAAAGGTAATTAATGACCTCTGTCTTTTGAATGTAGGTTGTGCTGTAACTGATTGAACAGAAATTTTTGAAAGCAGAGTTTAAACAGGCATAAGATTAGCCAAGATAAGGATTTCTGCCTGGTAGCCTAACTTTCAGTTAGTAATCCCTCTTTAGGGTCAATGAATCTTCTTGTAAGAAGGAAAAAAATACAGGTTATACAAGAGAGTTCAGGGGGTTCACTTGTCATGTGAAAGGGATTTAGAGCTGCTTCCAGCACCTGAGCTGCTTCCAGCATTGAAGGGAGCCTATACTGTCCTCTCAGAGACAGCCACACAGCCACCTTCTCTTGCGCTATGCTGCTGCTCATATGCAGAGTTGCCCCAAACGCTTCAGTTACAGAATTTTACTGGTCCCTTCACAGAATGGTATCTGAGCCCATCGTTTAGGACAAGAGACCATGGCTACTTTTTTTCCCCAGAGATTGTTCTACCTGGAAACCCTGGTCTTCATAGCATGAGCACAGGCTGCAATTCAGCAAAATCTATGGGAGCTGAGCAACCCCCTTTGCTTCAGTGAAACTACCAGTGTACCACTGCTGATGGTGAGAGTTTTGTGCTGAAGGGGAGCACTGAAAACACAAGGTTTCCTGCAACCAAAGCACTTTCCCGCCACAGGTAGGACATCCTCATAAAGGGCTCTGCCGTGGTAACGGCGTGCTGTGAGCTGGGCTACAGCAGCGGCATTCGCACCTTGACACAGGCTGAGAGGTCTCTGTGCCGTGCCTGGCTGCAAGATGGGCAGCACAGTCCTCGCTGTGAAGTTGCAGCTCACCATCCCTGCTGGTTTTGTTTATCCACCTTCTTCCAGCTCATAGTTTGCAATGGTTTTTGAGCAAACAAACCTTTTTTGGCTATGTTGGTGCAGGCTCGTCCTTCTCAGCTGTTTCTTTTGGCCATGACAAGCGGAGGTGTCCCCAAGGAGCCTCATGCTTGTTGCTGCTATGTCGCAGTCCTCTACCTTGTCTCGGGCGCTGTTGGAGAAAGGTTCCCACAGAGCTGTGTGCTTCTGGCAGTGCCCAGGACGTCAGCAAATGCTGAGCAAAGTGATCATGGGAGGGTTGCCAATGAGCGTGTCAGGTCTCTTCAGAGGGCTTCTCCATCTCCGCTTGCGCTTGGCTTGAAGAGCCAAAGGCACTTTACGTCTCTTCTGCGTTATCATTAACTTCAGGCACTGCAGTGCACCTGGTCACTGGGTTAAAAATCCTTTAAAGTGCGGTACGAAAGGGAAAACAAAGCCTTTTCTGTAACGACTTCAGGTGCTGCAGCAGAAGAACAACTGAATTGTTTAGAAAATAATTGCCTTGAAGCCCCTGCTTTGCCAGTCTGTGCTTCTTGTGCGAGTTTATGCTCAAACTGGTCCCTTGGGCTGCGCAGCACGAGAAGAGGATGGGGAGGCTGTGCCCATCCTTGCAGTCAGGGCCAGTACATCAGAGAAAATGATGAAGGCTTTTCCCCTAATGCTTGGGGCACCCTGAGTGTCTGTGCACAGGAGACCAATTACGAGCTGCCACAGCCGCATTTAACCATTGTCACGCTGAGGCTAAGAACACCTCCATGTGATAAATGTGTGAGGTCCCGCGCGTGAGCCTGTGAGGGTACCGCAGAGCGGAGCGACCTTCATGATCGTGTCCCCCTTCCCGGGGGGAGGAGGTGAGCCAAAGCCTGATACCATGTGGACACTCGCTTTATGGAAAAGAGGCTCGTTTCAGTGTAGATAAAGCAATCCCCAGCTGACTTTTCTTGACTGAGACAAGAGCGTCCTTCCCACGGACCATACGCGTCATTTCATCACACAGGCATTTACTGGGGCCATTTCTCTATTCATCCCACAGGCTTATCTGCATGATCAAATTCTCCTTTTTCCAGGAGCTGAGCTAATGCTGCAGGTGATCCTGCCCTGCAGCAGCCATGAGGCAAAGCCTTCATTTCAACCTCAAGGAGAGGTATTTGCGTTAATGTGTCAGATGTCACGTTTGTGACGGGCTACAGTGTGAGCACGAGCAATTACTGTGACTCAGCTGGTATGTTGTAACTTGGTTGTCTGTGGGTACCCCAAGAAAAAACCCGAATTCAGCTTCCAGTGGTTGAATGGTGCTAAACATACATGGACAGCTAAAATGGCCTAGATTTGAAAGTTAATTAAGATCAACCTAATTAAGGCTAAAGTAGTTATGAATGTGAGTATCCCCAACAGTGTTTGATGCAGTTTAACAAATTTGCCTTTAATTCAGACCTTTAGTTAATGGAGACTAAATTTCTTGTTTGACAAGCGCTGAGCTGGAGAACGACACGTGGATGTGGGGCAGCTCCCAGCAGGTTAATCCATGGCTGCTGGTCAGCGATCGAAAACTGGTGGCAAGGCAATAGAACAGGGCAGCTAACCAAAAAGCTCTGAGGTGACGAAACCCCAGCCTGCGAGGCCGTGTTTTGTGATGATAATCCCTCATGCTTTGAGCCATATGGCAGCAGTTCCTTTCACAGCTCATCTCTGGGGCACAGGTGATGCCCATCTCCCGCTTGTGAATTACCTGATACCTTGATAAATTGGATGGCAATGCGAGCTGCAGCAGATTATTGCAGTTACTCCCCAGCAGTCAATGTGGTACCGTGCTTTCATCGCTCTTGTCTTGCCAAAAGGAAGAGAGGAGCGCAGAGGTGCTGGCTGGCGGTCGGGGCTCTCTCAGCGTTCGCCACCCACCGTCCTCTCTGCTCCCATCCTCTGGAGGAGCTGAGAAGACCCTGCCCAAGCGTGGTCCTCACTGAAAGGCAGCATCTCTCCCTCGCAGAAAGGCAACCACTGAGGAGGCTGCAGCAGCAAGGACACAGCTTGGAGACCTGAGCCAGCCGATGGTCATGTTGAGGGATGCGACTACCTCGGCTCCTCCTTCTCCTCTGGCACCAAGGTGAGGGCAGTATCTCCCATGACTATGTCAGGTGAACCTGGCTGCTTCTCATCGCCTCTGGGGAAATGCTTTTCTTGCTGTCACTTGGAGTGAGGTTGGGGATAGTATAGATGCACCTCAGCCCGGGAAGCCTCACTCTAGGTTTCTTGGGGAAGCATGTCATTCAGCCTGGAATTCTAGGTTTCGTGCGTTGTTCTCTCTGACCTTCTGAGCTGGCAGCCCTGTCCTCTGTTTGCATGAGCAGCTGAGAGATTTTCTGTGCTAAGTGAATGCCCTCCTGGCTTGGAAGGGCCTGTGCTGGTAATTCCTCTGCTTGGCAGGGCTTCTGCACTCGTGTTTTTCATAGAATTCAGAGCAAACTGCTCTGTCACTGTAACTGAAACTCAGGCAAGCTAGAGAGCCCATACCACGTACACAGGTAAGGTTTTAAAATGAGCTCTTTCTATTATCTGTGTAAAGAGAAGTCCCTAGGAATCGTCTTCCACTCTTTCTCTGAAATCATTAGGGCATATGAGTGACTGCTGATGAACGAAGGGGAGACGAGGAGAGACAGGAGGCTCCTGGAGGCCTGGAGCAAGCACAGTATGTTTCCATTTTGGGGGGAATAACTTCTTGTGCTCTGACTGTGTGGGAAGCAAGGAGTGAATTTTTCACCTTGACTTCCAGATTGCACAGAATGAGGCCTTGCTGGATGAGGGAAAGCTGAACGAACGTGGCTACTTTGAATCAAAGCTGCCTTTTCATTGTACTCTGATGCAAACATGAAACAAGTTGTACAGCTTTGGCATGGTCCTTGCCCTGCTGTTTTTCAATATTTATTTTACATTGTTTCAGATGGATTTCAATGAATATAATTTATTCACCATATCTTCATTTATCTGAGCTTCATATTCATCTGTGGCTTGAGTAAAATGAATATTTCAGACCTTAAATTATGTACGCACTGCAGCACTGCTGGCATCTCAGGCTTAAAGACCTTTGTGCAGTTACTGGACTCTCACCATTTTTTGGTGTCTCCTAGAAAATGATGGGGAACTGTGGTTTGCCTGCCAGAGAGCGGTGCCTGGCTGCAGCAGACTGTGTGCTGCGGGATACGGATGGGGAGGCTGGCAGAGCCGCCCCTGTGCTGGGAGCTCAAGAACCTCCTCCTTGGACGCCAACCCTGAGCCCTTTGCTTTCCCCCTTCAGCAGCAGTGGGCTGCGCTGCTTCTCTCCCACCTGTTTTCCCCTCTGTTGTGGGTTTCTGCCTGCTAAGTGTTTTCTTGGCCATGCTTTCTGGGTTTTATTCTTCCCTCTCCCTTTCTTCCCTTCTACCCCAGTGAGCATGGTGCAGCTCCCTGGCAGTTGCCCTCTACCTCTGCTTTTCTCTCCCTCCCTGAAAGGCGCTCCTGCCCCTCTGTAACTTGGCTGGCTGAGCCAGCTGCATCATCCCACGTGTGCCAGCCCGCCCGGCTCCCCGCCGCGTGAGCAGGCTGTCCTGCAGACTGACGAGCTGCGTAGCCCTGTCCTGGGCTGGATGGCTGAGCCGTTATATTGTACTTCAGGCTCCCAGTGAGTCGCACTGCTCTGTGCACAGTAGTGGAGGACACTGAATCTCCAAGTAGCCCCATGGCACGGCTGGATCTGATGGTACCGCAGGCCCTTCCCAGCTCTGTGCCCCTAAATCTCAATCCACCTTCTGCCTTCAAGCTTCTGGGGACCCTGGTCCTCCTCGGGTGCAACGGCCGGAGCAGCAAGAGTGCCAGTGCCTATGAACACGGCGCTGCTGCGAACCCCTGCTCACCTGGGTGGGATGTGCAGGAGAGAGGGAGATGGACAAAGCAGGGGTAAGGGACTTCACCACCGTCCGTCCTTTCATTTCCCTCCCTTTGGGCCCTGGCAGTGACTCTAGGTTGCTGCAATCTGTAGCTGACTCAGTAGCGGTGCTGCGAGATTCAGTGCTGATGACTGGTTGGGAGATGAGAGGTAACTGGCTTTTCTCCCAATCTAATCTCACACCCCAGGGGGAAGAGATCATGTGGAAACTAAGCAAAGTGCTGAGAGTTAGTGTCCTCTGCTGACCTCATGAATATGATTATCTAAAAGGATGGCTTTTACTTGGCAGCTTTGTACATGCTGTTCCAGAGCTATTATCTTGTACGTTGGTTCAAAGTGATCAATATGCCTTCAAGAAGCTTGTCCTAAATCCTTCTGACAAACTATTAATAGAAGCCATTTGAGCAGTCGGACTGTTCAGAAAACTTAGAGTTTTTACTGTTCAAAAGTTTTTGGCTGCTGGGAATGCAGCATGCAATGTATTAATTTTGCTTTACACTTTTCTAAGAAGAATTTCTGACAGAAAGGAAGCTTCATTCTTTTGAAGTGCAGCAGAAATAGCAACACAACCACTCCGAACTCGGAGACTCCGTTTGATCAGGTGCAAACAGAGGTACTTGAAGAGCCTGTATTTTCCTCCCATGTTCGCAGGCATTTGGAGGAAAGGCTGTGTCTTTGTATGGCGAGAATGAACAGAACAGCAGAGAACTCTGAACAGTTCAGAAAAGGGAGTGTATTTGAACAGAGTTTCTCAAGCACTGCAGGATAAAACCTGTCCTGCTTTCCTGCTTCCACCTAAATTGGAATAAAGGAAGGAGATTATGAACTAGGTGATACTCCTAATGTGCAGTGCCAGTTAATTGTTGGACGGTGCAGAAAACAGGGTCTTTGTCAGCTTTGGTAGGGCACAGGGGATTGGACTAGAGGTGGAATCACAGGGAGGTGACTCTGTCTTCCCTGCAGAGACTCAGATGGGAAGAGACGCTTTGACAGGGTAAATTAGATGCAGGACAAAGACCTTCTGATCACAGCTGGTTTCAGTGGGCTTATTTCAATGGGAAAACTCTGAGCTGAGGGCGAGCTCTGCTGATGACTCAGAGTTGTGTATTGCAATAAAGGAGGTGTAGTTTTTTTATTTGCAATACTTCTGAGATTTCCTGTTCCCTACTGATACCGCTACTAAAATGTTAAAAGATCTGAAGGGATGGAGAACAGCCCACTTGCAGTGTTTGCTTTCCTGCCGAGCGGCCGCTAGCAGAGCAATTTTACCAATCAGTCGGAACCCAAAGAAAATTTTGCTGCAACTTTGTAAAATCTACTTGCATCATTCAAGAGAGGAAGAATTGCCTGTAGAGAAGGCACTGACTTGGCCCTCTGAAGCCTAAAGCTGAGTTTGAGACATCCCGAGTTGTTTTGGGAAAGTGCCTAATCTTTGTACGCCCCTTTAAAGTGTGACTGATACTTTCCTAGCGAGGCTGGGCTGTTTCTGTCGCAAGCCGTTCCTGGCAGGGACCATACTGTGTGTTCGAGGTCCTGCCACCACAGGATCCTGATCTTGTCTGGTGACTTTTTTCTTCAACTGAAGGATAGCTATAAAAATCAAAATGCAGGATGTGGAAAGTACAAAACTAGTTCATATAAAAACAGTTTCCGTCATCAGATTACTCTCCAGTACATTTGATTGTGGGCCAAGGTTATTCAGCCATGTGCCGACCGACACTACCTCTGGGTTTCAGGCTCTTACTGCTTTTGAAGATTGCTGCTTGTCCTGTGGCTGATCGAAGAGTGTTTTAGGCCTCAAAACTCTCCCAGCGGCACTTCTGAGCCACTGGGTTTATTAAGTATGAAACAGTAAAAAAAAAAAAAATCACTACTTTTTCCCCATGCTGCCTCAAGAAAATAGATCAAACAGATAGCAGCTTTGAGATAACCCAGATGTGGATATGTTTCCCCCGGAACTGGAGCCTTGCATGTGTTTACGATTGCAACAGCTGTACGTCGGTGCGTCCCCTGCAGCGCGGCCAACCTGCTATCCAGCGGAAGCAGCCGTCGACTCGACCAGCCTGTCTGGCACCCGCTGCACTGGCTGCTGTCGGGGAGGCACTGACAGGTTTAATACTGTTACGGCTCCGCTGAATGATGTTGCTGGAGCTGAAATAAAACTGCAGTGGCTGAAGCCAGCGGCTCTGCTGGCTGAGTGAAGGATGTTCCAGCTGTACCGATCACTGCGTAGTTTCCAGAAATATATCTGCGTTTCTTCTCCCCGAGTATTCTGAAAAATGCCGCAGGGCAGCAGCAAGGGACACAGGTGGCCAGCGGCTCCAACACAGCCCCAGTCCTTAGGGGAAAACTAGTCTAAACACATAAAAGTCTGCCTGTGTGCATCTGTGTCTGAAGCAGACACTGAATTTTTCACTTCTTTCTCACGCCGCTGAGCCAGAGGGGCTGCCTGCTCGCCTGGCTCCCGATGAGCACTAGGCCAGCCTCTGGGGCAGCCTGAGCGCCAGCTTGTTGAGGGCTCGTTTTGGGAAACTTGTGGTGACCTTGCCTTAGCAGGTTGCCCAGTTATTCATGCCTGTGGTGTCTTCATTGCCCCCACCTTGTGGTGCTTATAGATATAGCCCAGAACAGCTGTCTGTGGTACAATTACCCTGGCTGGATGAGTATGCACAGTGTCTGCGTCTTCCAGAGACAGTTCAGAAAGCAAACACGATGAATATGTCCCATATTAACACATCATCAGTAACCCAGTATGCAAAGGAAGAAGATGGTGGCCTCAATGGAAATCATCCGAGTGAAGCCAAAGGTGTTTCTAAATTTCCACTGCTTCTTGCCAAGATATTCTGTGCAAAAAAAAAGTTGCATTTTGAGCATAAACTCTGCCTTGCTTTAGGGTTGGAGAATCCTGGGGGTTTTTGTTTGTTTGTTTGTTTTATTTTTCTTGCACTGATTTCCTGGCTATTCCTGTTTGAAAGCTTTACTGGACAATGACTGAATCCATTTGTCTTTCCTGCCAAATAAAGCAGATCATCGCAAGCAAAGCATGTCATGTATCACGTTTTGCAGACAAACCGGAAAAGAACTTGGATGCTTCACTTCCTCTGAACTTGTTGCCAGATCTCATGGGCTGTCGTATTCAAGCTATATGGCAAAAGCCTGCTTTGCAGTAACTCCACAGGAGCCTCGCTGAACTATCTTTAATAAAGTTTGGGCCACGCTCCGAGCAGCAACCTGAGTTGTGCTGCCCTTGCGCACAAAGGTTGTGGTGGTTCTGTTTCATGAAGGGTCCCACAAAGTTCAGAGGGATTATCTGGTGAGTAAAAGGGTTTGTGAGACCAGGTGTGCAAGGCTCAGCACTGGTGTTAAATGCACCCTTTGGACACAATGTTTTATGCCCCTAGAAGCAGTGTATTCAAATCCCGATTGTAACAATAATCTGTCTTCTGCAACAAAAATATTGGACAAGAAGTTGGATCAAAGACGTCTTTTGGACGTAATTACTTACAATATTCCTTCTTTTGAGACTACTGAGTCAGAAACAAGGTTTTGCTGGGCACTCTGTGCACCCAGCAGCTGGATGTCCATCACGTGAGTACAGATTTTTGTGCTGTTTCAGGAACTCTGCTCCGTGCTGTTTCCCAGGAGAAGGCCGAGGCAAGGTGTTGGTGATCTTGAGGTGTGATCTAGCCCTGAAGGCTGGGGTCTCTGGGTTATCACAGTTTATACTGGAATATTGCAATGAGGTACCTGGAAACAAACCTGCTTTAATTACAATGATCCATAAAATCTTCATGTTTGTCATTAGGCATTGCCATGTTGTCGGCTGGGTCACCACAAGGTCTAAGCCTGCTCTCTGAGGCAGGCTTGCTCACTGTCTTCCTAGAGCAAAGGAGGTCTTGTCCTGAGGTCTAGACCTCTCTGGAGGCCTGAGTGTATTTGATCTCAGCTAGGTTTGCTTTTGTCTGTAGCTAGGCAGAGATGTGGCCTGCGCAGCCCATCTCCTAGCAAGTATCCTCAGCTCAGCTCTTGCTAAATGGAGTGTGCCCTTGTGGCCATGGTAGAGCTGGGCTACTAGCCATTAGTGTGGGCAGAAAACAGGCAGGCTCTAAGGCTCGGTGAACTCAAATATGCTCTTGAGACTGCTCTTCATCCCAGAGCATATGCAAGGCATCACTCCACATGTGCAGAGGACACATTGCACCTGCCTCCCCACTTAGTGCAGAGCTGAGGAGTTTGAGTTTTGAGGCCACCGGAATTTGAGTGTGAGGCTGGTTCTTCAGAGGTGACATCTTTTCTTAGCTCTATCTCAAAGCTTTGTGCAAATTCTCTAGGTAAAATATCCTGAGGAAAGTCTAACCACGAATCAGCAGAGGTGGTGAAAGGGGGTGGGTAGGAAAGAAACTTGCTCCCCTCCAGTCTATTTTAATTAGATGTTGTGAAATAAGGGGGCTCTAAGTATGCCAGCCAAGTATCCTCAGAAGAATAGAACTACCTGCATGTTTTATCTTCAGTAAGACTGGGATTTTTCACCTTTCTATAGCGAATTAAGCTGCTGCTTCATGAGGCGGATCTGTGGCTCTGTGTGCCTGCATCCCAAATTCTCATTAGAGGGGGAGGAGTTAGGTAACTGGCAGGAGGAGACCAGAATTCCCGCTCTGCTGGGCTCACTCAGTAAAAACGGTATCAGGGGAATAGATGCGCCAAAGTAGGCTTAAATAAATAGAGCAGAGGGAATGGACCTGCATGACATACGGGAGGGTTACGGGGAAGAAGACAGTAGTTTTAGTTGTGATTTAAGAGTTTAAAGGGGCAATGGCAGATTAGGGGTAAAACCAGTTTTCATCTGTATGTTACAAACAGCTGATTATTGTCATTGAAAAGTTTCCTTTTACTTTTGTTTTTCTATCCAGTCTTAGCTGTCTTGTGTGAAATCTGGCAGTCTGTGTAGGATCAGAGCCCGTTCCCACTGAAACCAGTGTAGAGGCTTCCATGAGCTTTGTCAGCTTTCCAGGCTCTAGTCAACTTTGCAAATTTTGTATCAAGCAGATACACTTTGACAGCCGCTGATTCTAAATCATTGAAGTTATTTTTTGGAAAAGATAAAATTTGTTAAGAAAAGAAACCCCCTTAGAACTTCCTAAGAGATAGCGCTCCAGTGACCACTAGCCTCCTGAATGCCAAGCATAAAGGGAAGAACAATGTGGCATTTGATCTCCTGAGTGCTAAGAAACTAGCTAAGAACAACAAATAGTGTCCCTGTTTGGTTTGAAATGGAGCCATGCACATGCTGGCGCTCCTGCGTAGTCTTTGCAGTTCTGCAGTGTTTTCCCACCATGCTTGCAGCCTTTGTACAGGCAATGTGTGCGTGTGTGTGTATATATATTTGGAGTAGAGCTTCCCATAGGGGTTCGCACTGCTCACCTTCCCCCCCACTCCTGATGTCAATATAGATGGGCTGTAGCTCCTTTCTAAGAAAACACGTTTGGTTTTACCAGGCATTTAAAGAGTGCTTCTGTTATGTCTGGAAAACAAACAAGGAAAACTATAGCCTTGTCTTATGTTATTGTTAACGTATTATTGCTTACTTATGTGCACTCTACTTTCTTGCTTTCTCAGAACTTGGAGTAACAGAGCTACACTTTCATTGCTCAGATCCCTCTCTCCTCTTCTCTTCCTTAAGCCTAATAAAAGCTAGCTATAAAGCAGCCATATAGTGCTTTCACAGTGCGAGGGCACACCCAGAGAGGAGGTCTGATGGGCAGATGTAGTTGGTAAAAAGCCAGACTAACTTGAAGGAATTCCAAGTTAAACAGAAACCCTTCAACAAATTTCCATGGGGCTCTGAAGAGGTTAGAGCAGGATGTGTGAAGGGCAAAATCATCTCTCAGCACTCAACAGAAGCAGAAGGTCTATAAACCCTGAAGGATCGTTGACATTTCTTGCTCTCTGCCTCCCATTTCTGGTCTGAAAATCATCAAGGGCCCAGTCTCTTCAGGTCCTTATCACTGCAAAAGGCACTTTTCCCTGACAGCCTCAGCTGGCTTTGGAATGGAAAGATCCACTGCAAGTGCCCCTGGTGCACCTCAGTGGTGATACCTTATTGCACACCGTTCCCAAGTTCTTAATGTCCCCTGCAAAAATGAGAAAACGCCCGCCTTCATTAAATGTAAATGTTTTCAGAGAGACAGAAAGAGATGCCAAAGGATGGGAGGAGATGGGAAAGAGAATGTTGCTCGCTTTTCCATTTGGGATTGAGATGGCTGAGTCTCACTGAGCTCTTCTGAGTCCTGCCTCTCTGCTTGGTAATGAAAAACAGGGCTGGAAACGATGGCTTTAGCTATAGCAGCACTGTAGCTGGGAACTGCTCATTACAAGCAGCCTGTGCCAATACGGTGCTGTGGAAAAACTCTTCAGTACCCCTACTACCTTTCAAGCGCTCCTTATTTTCCTTCCCCTCTCTCTGCATGCTTTTGCAGTCTGCTGCTAGGAGGCCTTGTGCATCCGGCTTTGTGTTTGGCCTCCTGCTCCTGGCCCTTGGCTCTTCCATCAGCTGTTTTCAAACAGCCTTTTGTGCCAATCTAATAAACACTAGATGTCTAATTTTAGAGAAAGAATGATCCCAGATGCTTTTCTGACTTGTAATGTAATACATTTTTCATAAGAAGAAGTTTTGTTCTTAATCTTCCAAAAGTGATACAGCACTTGGAAAAGCAGCCACGTCTGGGCCTCTCTTACCTGCTGTTTCTCATTTCTGCAAAGAGAATTATAAGTAGAATTACATGACAAGGTCTTTAATCACAATCTGAAGGTTAATACCAAGGGCTTATGCTCTGCATTTCCCTCAAAGCTTAGCAGAAATACTTGATTCCTGTGCATGTCACAATTGCTGTGCTGTGCCAGCTATTGCCTGGTTATTCTTGGCTTCATAATAAAGGATCACATGGTTGGAGCTAAACCTGAGCTGTGATATGGCAACGCATCACTGTGGAGCTGTGTAGGGGAAACCTTGATACAAAGCCCTGGTCAGTGATGTAAATACTCTCAAAACTCACTTTAGGAGACATTCTGGTTTTCTTTTTATCAGCCTGAGAGGAGATACCTTATGAGGAATTTGCACAGGAACTGGTTCTCAGCCCTATAAATATTTGCATGCTCCCAAGTAAAAGGAAACAGGCATTCGGCTGAGGGGTTGCATGCGGCAGGGACAGAGCTGTGCGGCGTGCTGGGCTGCTGGTGTGAGAGCAGGAGGACTCAGCTCTGCAAGGCATTCAGTTTCAGCTGGGCGAGCAAGCCCTCTTGGCAAGCGGGCGCCAGCGTGGCAGAGCTATCTGTACTGTGCAGCGTGCAGCTCGGGGAGTCACCAGTTGGGCTGAGCTGATGAAGCCCATTTTATTACGATATGAAGACTGGAGTCTGTGACCAGCTGAACATAGTCAATTCCTGACAGTAAATGTAAGTGTGAACACCCTGCACAAATGGCCAATGACTCCCTTATGTTTTTCCTGGAGATTTCTCACCAGAAGAGAAAACTGGAGACTGTTCACTTTGCCTTCTTCAAAGGAATTTGATCCTCTACATCTTTGATCTGCTCATTTGGAAATGTGACGTTCAAGGAGATCGGTTGTCTCTAGGTAGATCTGTATATGCCACTTCTGTAACTACTTTCCGTGCACATTTTAAAACCAAGAAGCAGCAACACGAGCTTTTTCTTCTTACACCCACTGCCCAACAACAGATTGAGAAACAGGCACACATACACACACTTACAGGCCAGTGCTTCAGCTCTGTCTCTCTAATATCAATAGCGCAAGGTTTTCTGTGAAACAAAACAGTTTAATTACTAAAACTGTATTACTTCTGTTCTTTAGCTCTGCCCACCCCATTGCAGATTAAAAAAGAATTAAAGCCCCTGGCACAGGTCCCTCCTGGGCCTGGCCTGCCATTTCATTGTAAGTTTGGCTGCTAAACGTGGTGGAAGAGCAGGGAAGAGAGTGGTAGCTCAAATAAGCCTGACGACGATTAGACAAGTGGTGTGGCTGACCAGTATTACCCATCATATTGGCTAATACTTCTTGGCTGTGCCTGCAGGATGTGATGGAGGTGCCTGGACTAGTTCTGAGGAGAGCAGCTCGAGCGTTAGAAGCTGTAGCAGGAGGCCAGTCGTACCAAGTGACTGCTCTCCTTTGGACACCTTAGCTAGTTAATTGGGAACTAGTCTGACCCTCTCTCCGTAGCATTGCCCTGTCTCTGTAGGCACACAACATTTCTTTCTGCTTGCCCATTTGTCTCCATCCACCTGTCGTCTCTTATTTTACACTGAAATTGCAATGCTTTCAAGCAGGAATGGTCTTTAGTTCTGCTTATGCCTCAGCAAACACAAAGGGATCCTAGACCCAGGGATGCTACTGCAATAGTTATAAATGTTCTTACTGGAACCCACAGTTAAACCAAAGGTTTTAAATGTGTTTGTTGAGGTGTGATTGTCTTGCCAAAATCCATGGTAGCTTTCACGTACTCCGCTGGCTTTGCTTCTAGGGTGTATATGAGCACAAGTCCTAACCTGCTGCTACCCTGTTTGAAACCAGCCACCAGAGACTCTCTTGTATGGACTCCAAGAAAGTGCATTGCTCACTATCTTGAAATGTGAAGCCGTGATGGGAAGGTACGATGCAAGAGTTGTTTTGGTACTGTGAATGCTTCTGGTAATGAATTCTGGGGTTTTGCCTCACTTAACCACGGGCTAAAGTGGAGTTCATCCCCATCAGAACTTGGTAAACCTTGCTGGTAGTCTCTTTGTTGTTCGCACTAAGTAGCAACATGCAGTGGTGGCATAACACTATGAAGTTTTAACTCCTTTGTACGGCAGTTTTTACTCCCCATTAATAAAAAATTTGAGCCACCACCAAGCAGAACATACCATTTTCATGTTCTGTAAAGGGAAAAGATTTCAGCAGCTGTGAAAAGCACACTCAGTCAGTATTTCATAAGCAAAATGAAATAGTGATCACTATTGTGATAGCCAATGCAATAGTGATAACATGGAGGAACGGGTTACAATCAACAGAAATGTATTCATAAATTGCTTTTTTGATGGTTACACACATGCAACATCCATTGAATGCCCATAACTGCTGAATGTCTAACTTCTACCTGTGCCCAAGATAACAAGACTTTCCGTAACAACTAACTCCCAACAGTGCGGAGAACGCAATTTGGAGCTTGCCAGGTCACAGGCTATTTGTGTTGTTCATTCTTGTCAGACAGAAGCGTGAGGCTGAGATCTGACAAGAGTGATGATTTCTTCCTTTGGATACCGAAGTCAAATATTCCAATTTTGGAAAAAAAAGGACGCTATTTTATAGTTGTGTGGGATGTAATTGGTAGGTTTTTTGTCTCCTACCTGAATTCATGCACCTAAGGATTACATTTATGTTGTTGGCTCCTTTTTCTCAGCTGAAATTAGAGCATCTGTGCTGAGCCCTTATGGCTTGATCCAAAATCAGCACAAAGGGATAAAATCTTTTTTAGAAAACTTTATTTTAATGTCTGTGGTGTCCTTTGACAGAGAATTTGCAATGATTTAGTAGCATTCTTATAACTAGCATGACCTAGTTAGTTTTGTAGAGAGATGTAATAACAAAAAAAGACAAAATTACATAGTCTTGGGAAAAAGAAAACAGAGGCTCTCAAGTACACAAGAAGGCTGGGAAATTTCTGTGTCTTCCCCATTATTTCAGCTTGTTTAACAAGAGGTATAACTTCTCTAAAAGCTCTGTCTTGGATATAATCACTGCAACTTTACAGAACAAGGCACGTGTTTCAATAGGATTTCTTGGAACATCCCTTCTTGTATTTCTTTCCAGAACCAGAATTTCCCATTCCTTTGTTTATATGCAGCATCCCTGGGAGGGACGAAGCCCGACCTTCATTTACAAACTAGTCATTGATGAAGTGTCTGAGCAATAGTTAAAAAAAAAAAAAAGAAAAAGGCACAGTGCATATTTTGATGGCTAGTCAAACAGCAAGAGAGTCTCACTTGCCAGGTAGGCATCGTTCTAATCTCACTCTGCTGTCATCCCAAAGGATCAGTTGGGGTTTGCAAATGTACACAAATATCAGGGAGTGGCAGACTCTCTTGCAATATAGAGCCCCTCTAACCTCTGTGTCCTCAGTACCTGTCAGCCAGCATCAGCACAGTGTAACAAGCCCTTTCGTTACCTTCAGTTTTCTCTTTCGTTTCAGGGTCCTCTTTTTAAGCCTTTTTGGTTTTGAGGTAATGTGAGGCTAATTCTATT
Organism: Platalea leucorodia; assembly: GCF_965183815.1. Lineage (NCBI taxonomy): Eukaryota > Metazoa > Chordata > Aves > Pelecaniformes > Threskiornithidae > Platalea > Platalea leucorodia. The sequence goes on from NC_138827.1 coordinate 70,763,267, forward strand.
ATAAGTCAAAACGTTGACAGGCGTATGCTTCCTCTGTAGGTTTAGAGTTTGTGGGTGAATAGCATGTCTCTGTGCCACATTTAGCTTTGCGCTGTGCTGGTACAGACTGTTCCAACACATCAGTTTTTTTTTCTCCTAGGCCTCACCTTTCTGCCCGTATGAAATGCAAGCTGCTTGCTATTTCGTGTCTTGTCTCCTGTATAATGAACTAATTCTTTTCCTACACTGTCTTCCTTCTACTGTTATGTCTTTTCTACATTGCAGTGATCCTTCAAGCAGGAAACGGCTCTCTTCAAGCCAAGTGCTGTGCTTGATTGCTGCTGTGTATTTAGGGTAACTATGGTGCTCTCATGGCCTGGGGTCTCTGGAGGAGACCATGAAATGAGATGGTCATGGTTCCCAGGGAACTGAGAGGCGTTGGATCTACGTCCTATATTTCGATGCCAAACTGTGAAAGGAGATTCTAGACATTTCCTAATGTCTCTGTTTTCTTGTATGCAGGAGCTGCAGTTGCCATGGATATGTGTTGTGATCTTAAATGGAAGGGGAAGTGGATGAGAAGGCACGTGCCATGGTGCAGTCTGTGCATTTAGACAGCAGTCACTTCAGACTGTTGTAGCCAGTTAGACCCAAACTCAGCAATGTGAAGTCCAGACTCGTCTACTAAGTGGACAGAAAGAACCTGGACAAACAGCAAAGAAGGACTTGCTGAACAAGGTTTGTGAGTGCCAGCCGGCAGCGCATGCAGCTCAAGAATCGGGAGTCAGTGGGCCTGCTGCTCAGCAGCAACATGCAAAGCTGCTTCCCTAACGGTCCCGGGCTGGGAGCAGACCCTGGTCAAACACCTTGAATCACACCCAGTGTGTGCTGCTGCTGAAACAGAGAGCACAGATATGTAAAATGAAACAGCACATCTGAATTCCCTCTCCCTGTTTATAATTCTGTTCAGGGGGACAGAATATTTCTCCTGGAAGAGGACCGTCTTAAAACTATTGGGTGGAATAAGAAAAGTGCATTTGCACATTCCAAACCATCTCCAGATTCAAGTGCTGATGTGGGAAGTAGATTTGGACTAAAAATACCTGGGAATTTAATTTTTGGCTGGCAAAAGGCAGCCAGCTGAGAGACAATATAGGTAGGTAGGGCTCTTGAAGAAGTGCCTGCAGACTTGATTGAGAGGAGGTTTGTGCAGCTGGCTAGACCATCAGAGATGTATACATTACTATAGTTTTCCCAGTAGTGCTAGGCTTTTCAGTGCTTAGTGCTCTTTTGTAACCGTGTTTATAGTTGATGTTCTTAGAATAAAAAATGTTCTTTGAAGAGTCAGACCTGCACATCTTTAGATATGTTTTCAGGCACTGGACAAGTGCTTGAGTAAATAGCCATAATTCTTTTCTTAACAGGTGTATTGATGTGCTAAGAGTTTAAGAGTTTTCCTGTTTTCTCTACAGAATGCATTCACATGTCTTTGTCTAATGTTTTATCCAAGTTCCTGCCTTGCCTGTTCTCTTTGTGCTCTGAATTGGGAACACATCTCTGCAGGAAACACGTGTTTATACAGAGGAAGTTATTGATACAGGTGTTTCACAAGAATTAAATTCACATTCATGTTCTTAAAGAAAGATTAAGTCTTTGGGTTTTTTATCTTCCCAAGCATTAAATGAAGCATTTACTTCTCACATTTTTTTTCTTCTGTGAAGAGCAAAATCTCCATAGGATTTTCAGTACTCTTTTTCTTTTCTTTCAATGGTGTTTGATGTCCTGTGAGAAATTCTGGCTTTGCTAAAATCAGTGATGGGCTTCCAGTCTTCAGTGACAGTGGGGTTTACCCCTGCTGTGTTGGGATTTTTAGATGTTAGTTTGATAAACAGGTTGTGTAATTCTGAGTTGCCCAAGCTCTTGCTACCACTTAAGGCTTCAGGTTTATGTGGCTGTCTTCTCTGCAGGTTTTTTTTTTCTAGAGAAATACAACTTCATGTCATGACAGTTGTGCCTTTTTCCATCTCTGGACTCCTCCTGTGGATGAGCAGTGAGTCCTGGCAGGAACACCCCGTGGCAGCTGGTAGGCTCTTTTTAATAGACTGTCTCCATCTTCCTAGTACAGCCTTTAAAGTTGGGGGCACTTGGTCTGGAAAGCCCACCCTCAGTGCCTTGCTGAGATCTGTTTTTTCAGTGAGTGGGTACCATTTCATGTCTGAGATACCCCAAGGGCCAATAATGGCTCCTTGCTTTGGAGGGTGTTGACTGTGAGCCCTGGCCACTAGTTTCAGATGAGCCTACCAGATTTCTCTGTTTTAATTTGGAATGGTGCCTCCTTTGGCACCAAGCATTACAAAAGACAATTTTCTGTAAGAGAAACAAGCTGTCCCTGGTATACTCTCCTGCAACTGTGCCCATGCTGATCTTTATTCTCCTCTTCCATTACCATGGATATTTGGCAGGCCATTGAAACCTCTGGGCACTCACTCATCAACCTATCCTGGAACACTACTTCTTTTAGGGTTGTGGTGCTTTAGGAAGGACCAAAGCACTCAGAGATCCTATAGACACCATGTGTTGTGTCCCTCCTCATCTCCCCATTGTCCTCCCATGGCCCCCTCTCTCCCCTCTGTCCCAGTGCTTCCTGCATCCCGCCCACTGCTCCTTCTTGACATGCTCTAGCCACTGCTGTAGCATCACCTGGGTGCCCCAACTCCACCATGTCCCTGTGCCCTCCTCGGCTATGCAAAGGTGACATTGAGGCTGGGCTCGTCCCACAGCAGTGAGTGCAGCCACAGCTGGGTCAGCACCTCCAGCACCACCACCACATCCTAGAGGCAAGGACCCTAGTGTCCAGGAAGGCTGAGGACCCTGGCAACTGGGGCACTGCTGACCCATGGAGACTCCCAGGACCGAGGCATTTGGGGATGCCAGGGACCCTGCCATCTGGGGCACCCACCAACCCACAGGGACCCAGGTGTCTAGGAGACCCACTGACCTGTGGGGACTCCAGGGACCCAGTCATCTGGGGCACCCACCCCACCCTTGGGGACTCAATTGTTCAGCTCATTTTTAACAGTGTGTCTTTTTTTATAGAAAAACTTGATATTGCAAAGAAAAAAGGGATATTAGTAAATATTGAGTTGAGTAATGTTTGTGTGTGCCACATACAGTATATATTTAAATTGACTCACTGCATTCAGGAACAGGTTTTGCCAGCAAACGGACAAAATCTTCTGTGTGAAATAGTTCCGTTCTAATAGTTAAAGATCTGTCAGGCTTCCGTCAGATGAATAGTTATTAAATTAAGCAAGGATATATGCACTGCACTATTTAATATATAATGAAACTCTTTTGATGAATATGTGAGCTGAGACTAAGGCTGATAATTTAATCACTGACAGCAGAGTCTCTGTGTATGGAAAATAACGCTTTTGCATTGAAACTTTCATTGTTGCTAGTTTTTCCATGTGGTTATTATACATGCAGGGATCCAAAAAAGGCCATTTTCCTGGAGGCAGAAACAAAACTGCAAAAGCTTTAGAGGCAGCTGGGCAGAGCGCCGTGAGTCTGACTTTGCTGACAGAAAAAAGTGATTTTGGAGTGGTGTACAGTCTGTGACTTTTTATTGGAAAAATCAGTCAGGTGGAAAACTCTTGATCAGTCATATCCTAGTGTTGCTTCAACTGGTTCTGACCATCTTATTTCCTAACTCCCAGTACCAGTTTCAGGTGTTTGGGGGAGAACTGTGGTTCCTTGCTGGGAAATGGATGACTGTCATGGTGCTGCTGGCTGGTCCTCCGCCCCCAGCACACTGATGGCTTCTTAAAATTACTGCTGATTTCTCAGGAACAGATTGTATGGTTTTGTATGAGTGCTGCATCTGCTGAATGTTAAATAAATTTTGTGTGTACCGGTGTCAGGAGACAGAAAGAATAAATAGTCCCTAAGCAGACAGAAGCCTATATTTAGGTCTAGGCTGAGTATGCCCTCTGCCTGCCAAATGCAAAAAAACAAACCAAAATGCTTCTTCGTTTCCTGCTGGAGAGTTATATATCATTTTTTCTTCATTGTGTTTTAAAACTTTCAAATATGGATACAGTCTAGTGTCAGGCAGCTGCATGGTCCTTCCTCTCTGACAGCCCCAAGAGCATACAGTGTTACTTCCATGCTGTGAGGGCCATGAGGCGCTAACATGGGCCCTCACCGTCCCTGTTCAGCCTCCCCTCACCCCTACCCATGGCTCAGGACCCCAGTTCAGTCCCTGCCCCAGCGACGCCATAGGAAGCTGATCTCCGGCTCTGCCACAGCCCTGCGCTGCCGGGCCGTGGGCTCTGCCGAGCCTGGACGGATCTGCATGCTGACATCTTGGCCTGGCCTCGGCCTGTTTCCATCCCGAAGGCCTTGCCTGGCCATCCTGGGGCTGTGTCTGATCCTGGTTCCCTGCACCAGGCCTGAACCTGACCCCCACCCATGGGACTATGTCCTGGCCTGGTCTTGTCCCGTCCCCGTCCCCAGGGAGGTGCCTGACAGCTGGGGCTGCCCCCAGGCTTCCCTGCTCCCTGGCCGGGGTGGTGGGACAGGCCCTGGCTGTGGGGCCCTGCCCTGCCGGCCCCGGGGAGTCCCCGCGGCTCCCGGACTATGCAGTGCCCTGACACATGTAGTGTCCAATCTTCCAGACACCACCACTGTAAGACCCCTTTCACGATTTCAGCTACTATGAAAGATTAATCCACAAACGTCTTTTAGGCTAAAGGAAACACAACGGACTTCCATGATTCCTGCTTTATAATTTTTCATCAAGAGCCCAAGACTCCCTTTTAAAGAGACATTGTGTCTTTGGTGCAAAGCCTGGGGCCTGGGCCTGTGTTGCAGTTGAGTATAGAGGTTCCTGAGCTAGTCTGAAATGAAGTGCGCTGGATATCACAGAGGAATCCAGCCGTGGGACTCAGCATGGGCTAAATTTACTCTGCTTCTCCGCACTGTGGCCATGCTCTGGGTTAGAAGTTTGACAAATGGTCTGCAGGTCTGAAAGCTTCAGGAACAGCCTGGCATTAATCCCAAGTTCAAATAGGAAGCAAAGGGTGCCAAGAGGCATTGGAAAAAGAAAAAGACCTGCTTGTCACCAGAACTTAGAGGACTTTAGCCCTTCAAGAGGAGATTCTGAGCTCCTGATGAGAGCAGACTTTCATGAGCTGCTTTCCAGTTTTACAGCTGTACAGCCAGGATGGATCTTTTGTTCCCAGCACTTTCTGAAGTTGCTGAAAAATTGCCAGTTATTGAAAGCCTCTTTTTTTGTCCCCTTTTGCCAAGACTGGCTCTCGTAAGTAATGCTGAGCCTGTGCACGCTGCTCTATCAGAAATGAAACTGCAGCTCATCATGAAATGGAGAACCACAGTATACACCTTTGTGGGGAAGACAGTTGAAGAGATAGGAGAGCAAATCTCATTTTCCTCTAAAGCTTTTTTAGAGCAGTCTGTCATCCCTAATTTTCCTTGCTGTACATTGCTTCCTTCCATGTGCAAACTATGCATAGATATGAGTGGAGAACCACCAACTCCGTGAGCCCAAAGTGTTTTGGAGCACACTGTAGCATGAAAGTTGGGTTGCTCAGGTCCCGCCTAATGCCCAACACAAAGTAATGCTTCGTGACCTACTGATTCAGGAAAGGATAGTTCTATTTTAAATCTTTCGCTACACGATCATGACTCACTGGGTCACCTGTGTTTTGAACATAGTAGATTCTGTTGTGTGGGTACATATGTACATGGTGTATATATCGGGGAGAAAAAGCTAGGGTTCGCTATCTAACTACTTCCACTTCTCATTTCTATAAACTAGAGATCTTTATAGTTGCTTAACCTGAAGCTAAGAATGCAGTAAATACTGGATGGTGGGATTAGGAGCTTTCTAGACAACCCATTGCAGAAGTAACAAAGACTTTTTGCACAACCAAATGGTTATTTCTGGTATCCAGCAGAATGCAAGTCTCCTAGCTGAACCACAAATTCAAAACCAACTATGAATGACCAAGGGAATGATAAAATTTCTTTAGCCAGCCAGGTAAAACACTCAAGTCTTTGATCTTGGTCTGCGGTAAAAATGCTGCTCTGATTCAGTTGTCACTTAAATGGGTATAAATCAGGAATAGCTCATGTAAATCTTGCATCTGTACTTTGCCTTCTGGTAAGTCTCATGGGCTCAACAGTGATGTGATCTAATTTAAAGTGTCGTTGAGGATTTATTCAGAATGAGTTTCACAAGAGTACTCTGGAGCACTTCTCAATTTGAAAGAAAGTAGGTTAAAAGAAAGATAATTTACAAGGAAAAGTCAAGGCAAGAACACTCAGCATGAGGGCCTGGTTAGACACATGGCAGTGTTTAATCCTTACTGTTCCTAATCCTTCAGGCCAGGCTTGCAACACTGGGAGCTTTTCTGTTCTTGCTTCTGGACGTACTGGCTGCTTAGAGGACAGAGCAGTCCCAATCTCCTCATTTTGTGTCGGCTTAATAGGAACAGTGTAAAGGACAAGATGCAGCATATGTTAAAAGTATATGCCTGTGGGCTACATATGTCATGCAGCTGGAAGGCTGCTGCCTTATAAATCTAAGTAACCAGGAAGAATGAAACCAGAGCCTGCTGGTGCCCAGTAATACGGCCAAGAGACAACTGTTTCGATCAGGCATATGGGCAGCCAAGTGAATAATGCTGCCAGGAGGAATGCCTACGGTGCAGCAGTTGGGAAATACTGATTAAAAAGTCCTAAAGTGGCTGCTTGCCCCTGACGAGTCATTTCTGCTGAAGCAGGCATCTTTCCACGCTGATAGTTTCTAAATGCGCTTTCAGGCTTGTGCATTTTGGATGTGTTTAGCTGAAGCTGGTTTGTTCTCCCTATCTATATCTGCAATGCCTCCTATCATACCCATCATTTCAGCTTATCATCACCCTCCTGGGAATCTTCAGTTCCTCAACAGAACTGGCTGGAAACCTCCCCTCATGCATCATTTCCTGAAGAATTCAACCAGCTTAGCAAGAAAGGCTGAAAGCCAAAAGCTACAAATAAGCTAAGCTTTATTTTGGTAAAGGGAACACTAAATGTATCTGCTGCTTTTCTTCTTTTTTCTTCCTTTTATTTTTTTTAACTCCTCATCCTCATTGTGTGTGAAAGGTGAGGATGAAATATCTCTCTGTCAGACATTGGATGCTGTTAAAAATAGACATGTCTCTACTAAGATGTTTGGGGGGGGGTGATAAGGGTTTTTTATATTATAGTTAAGAACATATTCATGTCAAATTGCTGGCAATCTGATCAAAGCCATCACTTTGCAATATTTCACTCTCCTATTTTTCTTTTTTTTTTTCTCTTCATTATGTCAATACATTGTTGCTCAGAAGTTTTCTTCCTTATTTTAAATAGACTCTTGCTACAGTAGTACCAGCAACCTAAAGATAAAGCAAGTTGTTTTGCAAGGCTCAACAATGAATATATGATCTATTTATTTAATTTAGCCAGTATTAGAGCTTTATCACAGTAATATTTGATCATTGTAATAAAAGTCATATCAATAATATTTAAGATAAAATGGAAAACAGAATTTAATGACATTGCTGTTTCTACAAAACCATGTCTGCTTCAAAACAGTCTTAGGATCTTGACCGCATCTCATTCAGCACAGTCGTATTCTTGATCCATAATACTGCTGTGGGCTCCTGAGAGTTAGTTTGTTGCACTCAAGAGTACTGCTGCTAGTTCTGCCTGCAGTCTGCTCAACCCCTCGCTACCAGAAGTGTCTGTGAGACTCATTTTTTCATGTATATGGCCTTTTTAGTCTCCAGTTAAGAGAAGTGTTAAGTCTACACTATATTCATAGCTGTTGACAGCTACAAGACATTTTCCTAATCAGAAGAGGCAAGTTCAGAAAATGATTGTTATTGCTGCTACTGTTTTTTTTAAAACCTCCTTACGGTAATCACGTCAAATAGAACGTCACTATTTGAAGAAGGTGAAGGAGCTGATGAAATTAAATTCTGAGATTGCTTCATCATCATAAAAGGGTAAAGAGTGACTGTGAATGTTCTTCATGAAAAACAAATGAAAGGCCTGAGTTTTTTCTCCCTGGTTTTGCTTGAGCGGAGTAAATCCCGATCCATGGTGGCAGGCATGAGAGAAGGGCAAGAATCCTAAGCAAGAACCCCAGGGAAAATGTATGCCAACACTTAAAAATGAAATCGTTGAGAGTTGGTTCCTCCTCACAGGACTTAAGGCTGGAAGTTAGTGACAATTAGTGGTGAAAGCCACTCTTTCACCAAGCAGCAATAATGCCCTGCTTTACTTAATGTCTTTACTCACATTTACCTATTTGGATTTGTCAAGTCGAGTCTGAATGATGTGATGATGATGATGATGATGAATGAATGATGAATCATTCTGACTCATTCTGGAGTCTGAGTGATACTATGGCGGACAACTGCTAATATCTTCTACTCTGTGCAAAAAGCTCTTCCTCTTCCACTCTTGAGGTTTCAGAGTGGAGCTTTTCTAAGCTAAGAGCACAGAGTTTTAAAGACATGTATGTATGTTAGTGTGTCTATCAATACACACACATAGATATATATACACATATAAACACAAACTCATCTTTTATTAATGTTCTTGTGGCTGTGAATACTGATGATGTAGGAAGATTAATATGACCTTATAAAAATCATTTATTAGTACACAGTAAAGTACAGGCTCCCATTGCAACCCATTTGTTATTTGCTAATTAACAAAATTAAGTTTCTCAGGGGCAAATGGAAATTAGTGAGGTTTAACCGTGTTTTGATTTTTAGTTTTTTAAAAATTTCCTTGACTAATCTCTTCAGTAGAAGTATCTGATGCTCTTCAAGGTTCACTTGTGTAATGCAGCACTGAGAGCAACTGAATCTGCTCACTGGTGCCAATGACTCGAGACCCCCTGCACATCTTCAGTGTGTATCTACTGCTTTGGAGCATAGGTACCTGCAACTGTGTGGCTTTCATTGACAGGTATATAAGAAATGAGATGTGGTTTTTAATGTGATTGGCTCGGTTTCGTTTTGGGGCGGTTACAGTGTGGATCTCAGACCTCAGCAGAGTTTATACAATGTGATCATACTGAAATACAATATTGGGCAGAAGTGAGAAGTATGCTTATGCAGAGATCCAGCTGTAAGATGCTCTGAAAGCTTCTCTGCTGGATGTGGATACTACTGCTGAGAGCACAGTAAAGAAGAAATGCTTGTGTTTGTTAGGAATTATGCTGTCTTTAGTCAGCATCTCTTTGTAACTGCATCGTGAGCTAGAACTTGCTCAGTTGCTGCGTGAACTCATGAGTGGATTGGCATTGCAGTAATGAGTATTTTTTTGCGGTCAAAACATTACAACACACTTAGAGTTGCCCCTGGCTAAAGCCATTTTAAGCTAGAGAGAGAGAGAGAGAGTATGAATGAGATTTACAGCAAAGGTCCTTTCTTTTTTGTAGGTTACTGAAGGATGGAGAGCCTTACTCTGCCTGCCTGTGTGAACTTGGCTATTGATCTACATAGCAGTAGGACCTGGGGTTCCTTGCAAGGTAAGGGCTTTGAAGCTCTTTAAGCTGTTGAATGCATGTGCATGTCCAAAGGCAAGGGGGTAATTGTAGGCCTGATGGAATAATCTCAAAGTGTCAAGAATTGTGATAAATGACAGAGATGAAAAATGGGAGACAGGGAAAACGGAGGCAGGCCCATCAAAGAGTGACAACATAGTCTCTTTTGAGGAAAGATCTAGTGATGATATGAGGCTCCCAACAGGAATGGTGTCACTTCAACCACTGCCTCTTCAGGAACAGATTTCCATTGATATCCCAGCATTTGCCTCTGCTAATGGGACCTCTTTGTATGGAATAGCTGCTTCTGGAGAGCAGGATATGTTGTGCTGGTATGAGTCTTCATACCAGCCACAATACCTGAAGAAAACCAATATATGCTAGCAAAGCAAAGAGTTAAATTCTGGGTTACAAAGATAGGGGCACTGCTTACTAAAGAAAAACACAAAAATGAGGAAACTCAAACTTTAAGTACATCTTGCACTTATCCCTTGGTTTAGAGGATATCTGAAGCATCTCTCAGCTTCAGAAACCTCAAGAGACCAATTCAGAACTCCTCCAAGATGGTATTTTTCAGTGGGCTTCCATCCACTTCTCACCCTTATTTGGGAGGGAAGGATGTGCTCCTTTTTGTTGAGTACCAACGAGGCTTTAAAATCTCTCTCATTCCGAACAGTAAAAAATAAGTGGCCACCAAGGTAAAAATACTATTGGAAGCTCTGTGGCTGTTGGAGAACATATTTGTATTCTGCACATTCTGCAAATATTGCAGCTGGTAAGGAAGATAGACTCTCTTTTTTCAGCCCCATCTATCAAGCTGTTACCTGTTACATAAAGCTGAAGACAGCACAGTTTAATATCTGGGTTTTTTTTAGATAGGCTTGTCCTTCTAAAAAGCCACAAGACATCAATTACAATTATTATTGGAAATCTTGTAGTTTGCACAAGAAAAGACGCGGTGTTTAAGTTTATACTAAAATCATGCAAGTATTCTGCGTCATCTTCTGAAGGATAACACTGTTAACTGTCTTATAATTAAAATCTCTTGTGCTTGGTGGAAGCAGGAAGGATAAACTGGTTACAGAGATCTTAGAAAAATAGCTTGTCTTCCGTGTAAACCATTAGGCATGCCAGTATCTTTAAAACATAAAATACACATACATGTTTGTAGATTTTATGCATTGCTTACACATTTTATGCTCCAACTAATATGCCTTAGTCAGCTATTTAATCTTATGTGACCCCTTATTCTTGCATTCTAATGTCACCAGGGTCAGACTGTTAAAGGTTAACTTGACAATTATTTTGAAAAACACAATCTGACTTCATTAACCTCTTGTAAGGACACTTGATATTAAAATATGCCATTACCTAGTTCTAAGCCTAACATGGTGATGCACTTCATGCTTTAATGCTCTTAATGCTCTATTAGCAGAAACAATTCACCTTTTCTTATAGTAAATTAAATCATTATATATTTATTTGACTCTTGGGTCTAAGGTCCAGGTACTCTGATGTTTACTATAGAAGGTAACAAAATGTTTCGGTGGGCCCTTAAAACCTTAATTGCTTTCTATTTAGACGTGTCCATTAGCCATTACTGCTGAAAACGCTAAAATACCAACAATACTTCCATATGCCCAGTGAGACCAAAGTTGGGCAGTTCCCCATGTTTCTTGCTAATATTGTGTTCTCCTGAATAATTGGTCTCAGCCACCCAGTTTGGCCTCTTAATGATTTCAAAGGTTTTATGATTTAATAACAGAAATTAATAAAATAAGCTTGATACCAATTTCAGCCTAGGGCTTTCTTTCCCTCACTGTGCACCAGTAGTGAAGCTGATGATTGCTTTTCTAGCAGTAATATTCTTCCTAGGCATCTTTTCCAGGGAGTGCTGTAGACTTCATCACTGTGCTCTGAATTCCTCTTATTTGTCTAGGGACTTTGGGTTTTGTGGGTTTTTTTTGTTTTGGTTTGGTTTTCTTTTATTTCATGCAAGACCTTAGCTCTAGGCTAAAGCCATATAAAAAAGGGGGAAATTACAGGGGTCTTATCTCTCAAAGTAATTTTACTTTATTATTTTTTGGTGCTGATGGAATCCCAAGCAAACTCATTATTTGGTGAGTTGAGGGAAAGATGGAAGAGGTAAAGAGGCACCAGCTGTCAGATGGAGAGCCTTTCCAAAAAGCTTTAGACCAAACTTAAAGGAATAGCCAATGTAGACAAGAACAGTATTTCTCAGTAGGTGCAGTTCTTTGATCTTTCCTGAGATGTCCCCTACGACAAGAGTTTGTGAGAAACTAGTCTGCCATCAGTTGTCGAAACTGGATCTGAGCAATGAAACAGAGAGGGAAAAACTCTCATTATCTTGCTGCTCATCTACATCACTGGCTCACCAGTGAAACCTCTGTCCCTGGTCTGGAGATGGGCAATTGGTTCTGTGTAATGAATTGCATTGACTCTGAAAATGACATCAGGGACAATTATCCAATGATCTCCCGTAGTAAAGCCCTGGATGACACGGATGACTTAAAGATCACACAGACACAGCTATGTACAGACACCTGAGCTGGGTGTGCTTATGGTAGCTAAGCCATATGGCACTGCAATGTTGTGCACAGGTGTTTCCTTGTTCTACATATACCAGAAATACAAAGCAGGCATAAAACTAGAGAGGCAAGTTATCTCTGCAGATAACTACTGCACATAAGCTAATGAAACTTCTGCAGAAATTCTGTATCTGCTTCTGGTAGACTTGTTTTTAGCCTACCAGGAGCACAGACCTTGAAAAATATAAAAACTCATTTGTCTCTCAGTCCTGGGGAAATCTGTTTGTCCAACTGCCTCCCGAGTTCTTTACGTACAGAATTCCCTTACTTTCTCTCTTTTTCAAAGCATCCAGTTGAAGCATGACAAGGGACTCTGTCAAGGAGGGTCTTGCTTTGAAATCATTAGTTAAATCAGATTCAAAACACGCTGATAGCTCTGTAACATACCTAACTCTTTCTACTCCCTTGGCCTCTTCCTCAAAGAGAAATGCCATGAATTAGAATAAATAGCTTTTTGCTTCATCTGGAAGAATAATATACTGACCTGTTGCTTTTCAGTGTAGTTGTGAGCCATATGGAATATGGCTGGAATGCCAGTCCCATTGCCTGTATATGCTAGGAAATAAGTGACTGCAGCACACAAATAATAGAACTTTTATGCATCTAATTCTGTGATTGTTCCTTTTATCTCCTAGTATTTAGTGATGGGAAAGCTTTTTTCCTCTCATGCATATGCTACAATGTTTGCAGGTGACACTGTTGTGAAATCGAGTGAACCTTCCAGTGAAGTAGTACATTTGTGTGTGGTTGGGTTCTGCCAGGAATATGCACGTTTTCTGGATGTCATTCTCCAGGTAAGAAATCAGGGTGTTACACCTGCTCTCTTTGCTCCCCCATTTCCCAATGTATTCCTGTATGACGCAGCACTGGGCAGAGTAACCCAGGCTGATCAGGAACCAGGTCCCAACCTCTGCTATGGGTATTGACCTCCAGAGGGGCTCAGCAGTCTCTGTTAGCAACAGTGATGTGTGTGGAAGCAAAGCTTGCTGCCAGTCCTGAGCAGGTTGACAGCTACATTGGTGACAAACAAAAAACTCAGAGTGTCATTTCAGATACAAACCTTGCGTAGAAAACAATTCTCGGCATACTGAGCTCACAAAACACTCAAGATTGAGACACTAGAAATAAGAGCAGATATTTCTACACCTTCCACTCCCATTGCCAAGAAGGATTCAAGCTTTCTGGGGAACTCTCGAAATTGATCCAGATAACGTCTACAGAGCTGGGCAGGCAGAGAAGGTGAATGGTGTTGGCAGCCAGGCAGAGAGCCAGCTAGCTGTTCTCTTCCAGACTTTCACGGCTGCACAGAGCATAGCGTCTCTCTGTACCACTTAGTAAATTTATGACATCACCAGCTGTTACCAGGGAAACACAGTAACTACAAATTTGGATCTTGGCAGCTAGGTGTAAAGAGGAAATAGCTTGCTCTTTTAGGCGTCAAAAAGGAAAACTGAAACAAATTCCAGAACAGCTTTGAAACGGAACCAAGTTGGGGTAGGTTAATAATTCCAAACCAAACAATTATAGCTGCTAAAGTGCCAATGTCGTCCCTATTATGTCACTTACAGAAAACAAACATAAGAGATCAAGTGCAGGACCTCTAACTCCTTGCAGCTTAAACATATCCTTCAGACATAAGAGCATTACTATTGACTTTCAACTTCAGTTCTGACCAGTGGATTTATCAAGTTGCTTTTAGAGATTTGACATCCTCTTGTGCTGGTTTTGGCTGGGGTAGAGTTAATTTTCTTTGTAGTAGCTGGTATGGGGCTATGTTTTGGATTTGTGCTGGAAACAGCGTTGATAACACAGGGATGTTTTCGTTACTGCTGAGCAGTGCTTACACAGAGTCAAGGCCTTTTCTGCTGCTCACCCCACCCCACCAGCGAGCAGGCTGGGGGTGCACAAGAAGTTGGGAGGGGACACAGCTGGGATAGCTGACTCCAACTGACCAAAGGGATATTCCAGACCATATGATGTCATGCTCAGCATATAAAGCTGGGGGGAAGGAGAAGGAACGGGGGGACATTTGGAGTGATGGTGTTTGTCTTCCCACGTAACTATTATGTGTGATGGAGCCCTGCTTTCCTGGGGATGGCTGAACACCTGCCTGCCAATGGGAAGTAGTGGATGAATTCCTTGTTTTGCTTTGCTTGCGCACACAGATTTTGCTTTACCTGTTGAACTGTCTTTATCTCAACCCACAAGTTTTCTCGCTTTTACTCTTCCAATTCTCTCCCCCATCCCACCGGGTGGAGTGAGTGAGCAGCTGTGTGGGGCTTAGTTGCCAACTGGGGTTAAACCATGGCACCTCTGACCAATGCTTTTTCAGAAAGTCCTGATAATTGCTGCTTCTTGAGAAAGAGTTTGCTTGTGTTTCACAGCAAAGAAAGTATGTAGTGTTGAGTTTTGATAAAATTGTGTGCAAATACCATTACTGTTGTGATGAAATATGTGCTTTTTATAGCTTTAAAAAATGTGGGGTTTTGTGAGAACTGATGTCTTTAGGCATGCATTTTATGGCTTTTAAGTGCTTGAGATTTTTGAACTTACAGAAATCACATTTTTGTCTTTTAGTAACATTAGCTGGTGTTTTATTTATATTGCATGTTTAAATGAAAACAGTGCTTTTAAAATGGATTATTATTAAAGTATTGAGTAGTTGAGACATAGCTAATATTAGCTTTTGCACAGGCCTGTTTAGTGGATGAGGGGAAGGCTGTGGATGTTGTCTATTTGGACTTTAGTAAGGCCTTTGACACTGACTCCCACAGCATTCTCCTGGAGAAGCTGGCGGCTCGTGGCTTGGATAAGTGCACTCTGCGCTGGGTTAAAAACTGGCAGGACGGCCGAGCCCGGAGAGTGGTGGTGAATGGAGTCAAATCCCGTTGGCGGCCAGTCACGAGTGGTGTTCCCCAGGGCTCAGTGTTGGGGCCGGTCCTGTTCAATATCTTCATTGATGATCTGGACGAGGGGATTGAGTTGCACCCTCAGTAAGTTCGCAGACGACACCAGGTTGGGTGGAAGTGTTGATCTGCTGGAGGGTAGGAAGGCCCTGCAGAGGGACCTGGACAGGCTGGATCGATGGGCCGGGGCCAACTGCATGAGGCTGAACAAGGCTCAGTGCCAGGTCCTGCACTTGGGTCACAACAACCCCATGCAACGCTACAGGCTAGGGGAGGAGTGGCTGGAGAGCTGCCTGGTGGAAAAGGACCTGGGGGTGTTGGTTGACAGCCATCTGAATATGAGCTAGCAGTGTGCTCAGGTGGCCAAGAAAGCCAACAGCATCCTGGCTTGTATTGGGAATAGTGTGGCCAGCAGGACCAGGGAGGTGATAGTGCCCCTGTACTCGGCACTGGTGAGGCTGCACCTCGAGTACTGTGTTCAGTTTGGGGCCCCTCACTACAAGAAGGACATCGAGGTGCTGGAGTGTGTCCAGAGGGGGGCAACGAAGCTGGTGAAGGGTCTGGAGCACAAGTCTTATGAGGAGCAGCTGAGGGAGCTGGGGTTGTTTAGTCTGGAGAAGAGGAGGCTGAGGGGAGACCTTATTGCTCTCTACAATGACCTGAAAGGAGGTTGTAGCGAGGTGGGGGTCGGTCTCTTCTCCCAAGTAACAAGCGATAGGACGAGAGGAAACGGCCTCAAGCTGCACCAGGGGAGGTTTAGGTTGGATATTAGAAAAAGTTTCTTCACCGAAAGGGTAGTCAGGCACTGGCACAGGCTGCCCAGGGAAGTGGTTGAGTCCCCATCCCTGGAGGTATTTAAAAGAAGGGTAGACATGGTGCTCGAGGACATGGTTTAGTGGTGGACTTGTCAGTGCTAGGTTAACAGTTGGACTTGATGATCTTAAGGGTCTTTTCTGACCTTAACGATTCTATGATTGCATTCACATTGCATAAGATGTATAGGTTTGGTATGCATTTGAGTTACCCACAAATGCATGCATCATCTTTGCTGCGAAGGCAGATGGAGCAGGCTTGAGTGAAGACTTGAGCTGAACTCAGGTCTGGAATTGTAACAGCTGCTTTGTCTCCATTCATACCTGCAAGGCGGTGGGCTCCACGTGGCTGTACTTGCACCTGGAGATCCCATGTCAGAAAGGTAGAGGAGGTTATGCTCACCAGATGTGGGGGAGATCTGAGATAACCTGTATGTAGTGTTAAAGAGCTGTAGACTCACCCTATTTGGCTGTGTCTCCACTAAGGAGCAAAATTACGTAGAAAAAATCCCCATGTTGATAATCTGCTGTCAAATATATCCATGATGGAGGTTCTTATGTGGACGTTGAGCAGCATTTCTAGCACTGCTCCATAACTGTCTTAAACAGCACAGGAACGTGTTTAATCTGATTTGTGTCCCCCACATCAAAACACAGACAAGACCTGCTTACCAAACAGTCTGTCTTTCCCCTGTTTTGTTGGTGG
The DNA here is from genome assembly GCF_965183815.1 of Platalea leucorodia. Taxonomy (NCBI): domain Eukaryota; kingdom Metazoa; phylum Chordata; class Aves; order Pelecaniformes; family Threskiornithidae; genus Platalea; species Platalea leucorodia. The sequence continues at coordinate 70,779,889 of NC_138827.1, forward strand.
CCTTGAAATCTTGGGATTTCTATGCCACAAGACCAGTTTGCATAAGGTCTGGATCTCACTATCTGGAACATGGTTCAGTGTTCCCTGTTGTGTCTTGTTTCAGTGGGATAATGACCAAGAAAACTGCTGAGCCATGGATGGATTGCAGGGATATGTCATGAGAAAACCATCCAGAGTCATCTACCCACACGCTGTGATGCTGGCTTACATTTCCAAAGCAGAGTTGCAGACAGAGGAGATCATGAGTGCTCCAAAGAACTTAGCTATCTATGCAAGTTCCTTTTTTTATCCTTTGTAGCGAGTCACTTTGAAAGGCTCCTTTTTTGGTCCTTTTTAGTTAGACTGCTGGTTCCTCTTGCTTGCGTGCCCAATCACAGTCCTGAGACTTGTGACTGGGGCTGCAACAGCCACTGGGGCTGTTGTCATGGGTTTTCTCTCTGGAATGGTGGAAATGCCATCCTTCCCCACTTTTCTTTTTTAAGGGTATGAAAGATGCTTCCAAAGAGGAAAGAATTTACTTCTTGGGAAAAGTCACGTACAACCAGGATGGGTCCCCCATGAAACTTTCAGGCTGGAGGTATGCTCTGGAATTCCCATGAGGAGGAGAACATTTTGGTTTGTGTGGTAAATTCATGGTGTTTTGCAATCTCTGCCATGGTTTTAGAACTAGGTGCACTCCTGTGGCCTGCACATCCATCCCAAGTACAGTTTTCAAATGCTGGCTCTTCTGGAGCTACTCTTAAGTACCCACAAGTACTGCGGCCCTGCGTGAGCCCCACACAGGCCTTTAGGAAAATAAATGAATATGACAAGCATGCATTAATCAGACCAATATATGGTATTTATTATTCCATATACACTGGCACTTATAATTGTAAATTACTACAGGGCACCTTCACGTTTGTGCTGATGCTCTTCCTCTATGTGGTGAAGTGGAACAGGAGGGGCAGTTTAATAGGGCATACAGGGACAGAAAGACAAGGAGCTGCTATATCATGCTCTCTTCAACATAAACATATTAACTCTTGGACTCAGAGAAAGGGGAGTGAAGGGAACTCAGTAAAGAGTATCCTCAGACAATAAGTTAATTGTGTTTCTCATGTTTTCATCCTCCTTTTTCTCAGGAGGCAAATGCAAAGAATTTTCCACACCTAAACCTGAGAGTCATTCATACTACACATGTATTTATCGAATTCAACCGGATGGGAACGCTGTCACCTGAAGAATACAGCTGTGAAGAGCCAGAAAATAGATCATTACATCTGGTAACTGCATTGATGTGAGCTGGTAACAGCAATGGACACAGTGTGGTTCTCTCCATTCCTTCTGGATTGCACTGTTATGGGAGACATGATAAAGAAAATTTCTGCTAAGCAGATTGTGATTATGACAGATGAAAGCACCTCTAAAGATGACACACTCGTGTTCTCTCTCTTGACATTCTGGTGTAAAATCTTGGTTTCTGACTGAAGTGGCAACACAGATAATCAAGTTTCTAAAGGCCCTAATTCATAAATCTAGTAACAACACTAAGAGAAGCTGAGGTGTATTCTCTTCTGATTAGTGAATCATTAATGGAACTGGTATCACATTTTCCCTGTAAAAAAAGCTAATTCTGCAGTAGGGCTGAAAAAAGGATCTGGGATGACTTTCAGGCTCCAGTGGGCTGGCCAGTAGGAAGGAAGCCTTCCTGCTGCCTTCATTAGGAAAAAAGGGACACTGTGCGAGAGAGACTTTCCAAAGGAGCACCTCATCTTCAGCCCTGTGTGGAGGGATTTGGTGGCCTGCAGCTAGTGATACTTAGTGGTGTCATTTAGGAAGGGGATGCACTGTTTGTGAGATGACATGGGCCAGTTTTGAGTTGCTATGCTCCTCAAAAGGGGCTTTGCCAAAAAAGGAGAAGTATTCATCACCTATTAGACCATATTTTGGCTGTACTATGCAAGCAATTTAGTAGAGTATCTGTATATGAGTACAGGCAGTCTTTGAAATGGAAGAAGCAGGGTTGCTTTGTGTGCACTGAAGAATTTTTGCTATTGACTTCACTGGAGTCATGATTCTTTGCCAGATCCATATCCTGAAGGCCTAAAGTGCCCTTAAAAGGGCTACTGCAAATTTATGAATCGTAATCACAGTCCTCAGTTGACATGACAACCAGCACCACTCCCGCTTAGGATCTAGCCCTGCAAACCGGTGACCTTCTGTCTATACCACACTCGGTGCTCACTCATGAGATTCCTTTGTCCCTACCTTTTTTCACTGGAACTTTTCTTGACAATAAAGAGCATCTTTTTTTTAAAAGAAGTGTTTGAAGGCAAATTATACTCCTGGACACTTAGTGTTTCAATGTTTGGGCTTCAAACACTCAGGGACTGCTGATTTGTTTAATAGCTCCAGTCCTTGCTGGAATGTTTTTAAATTGTGTAAACATTCCTACTAGTTTTATGGGTTTCTAAATGTTTTTTTTATGTGGGTACAAATTTAAGTTGACAGTGTACTTTCCAAGCTTCCATTAAACAGGGCCAACTTGCTATTGATAGAGGAATATCTCTGAAATAGCTTTATGATGTCTTGCAGTGAAGACTTTTCATTAACTCCGATTAGAAAAACAACCTACCATGTATTTGTAAGTCTGTTACCAGTTCTTCCTGTGCCCTAATGTCTGTGGGACTCCTGCTGGTGGAGAGGGGAACAGAAGAGAGTGAGAAAGTCCAAGGACAATTTAATGGAGAAAGGAATGTGTTTTCACTGTACGTTGTGTTTGCCAGTTACTGGTATCACGCAGCCATCAAAGATCTCAGTGCTTTGAAACTTCTCACTTACAGGTTGCAGTATGTTGGTGCTTTCCTTACACAACTATGTTTTACCTCTCTTCAAGTGTGTCAGTGCTGCTTTGAAAGCTCTGTATAGAAAACTTCTGCAACTACACCAGCTGGTTTCAGTTTTCCTTAATTTGGTGTCAGCCAAGCTCCTACGATCCAGGCGATTAAAAGGGACAGAGCTAAACCTGCTGCATTTTGGGGATTTAAGCCTACCTTTTCCCCCTGTAATTTTTGACCTTTTCAAAATGACCTTCCCTCCCCGCCCCCACCCCCAGCCTAGGAAGTGGAACATAAAGCAAATGTTTCTTACTTTTATTAGTGGAGCCAAATTCCATGCATTCTGGCTGCTTTTCACTGACAGAAAAATTATTCCAAAATAATTAGAGCTTGTAAATGACACTGTATGTCACTGTAACAATAACAGCTAACTTGGCCTTTTGCAAAGTATATATTTTCTCAAGAAATTTCAATCTAATAGGCAAAACACCGATTATGATGACCTTGGGAAAATACAGCCTAAAGAAAGTAGTGGGTGTTTGTGACTGTTTTGAAATCTCCCGACTGGAGCAGTTTCCCGTTGAGGAACGTTGTGCTTGTGTTACGCCCGTGGTGGGCTTCTCTCGCTTGCCCTGTCTTCAGCCTGGGTCCCGAAGGCTCTAAAGAGGGAGCAGCGGCAGCTTCAGTGCCCTCTGCTGAGGAGCTCCCCGGGGAAGAAAAATGTGCTGTGCATAAAAGACTGGTGTAACCGTTGTCTGATTGTCTGCCTGATTACAGGACTAAACAGAGTATGCCATGTATACTTGTTGCCTCTGTTCTCGGTAGCGTGACTGAGCCTTGGAAACAGTTACTTAGTGAGATTGTTAGGGGGCTTGATGAGCTGCTGGATTCTTTCTTGTCTAGTTTCCCTTGTCTAGGTTGCCTCAAATCATCACTGAACTTTATTATTTTTACACATGCACAACTTTTAAATCCATATCGATGACAGTTTTCATGCTGAAAATGCAGTTACACACTTTTCAGGCTTTGCAGCTGGTTGAGCACCAGTGAAGGAAATTCATTTGGTAACTGGGCTGGGAAAGAGCTTACAAATGCAGTTTCTAATGCTTTCTTGTAGATATTCCCATTGGACCATGCAAAGAATTCTTCCCATCTATATTATGAAAGAAACAGGAGAACATAAAATTTTTAAAAAAGTATTTTAAAATTAAAACCTTTGAGAGCTTAATTAAATGTACTGTGAGAAAAATGTGCGGTTCACTTATAGCTATTGACTTGAGGTTTATACATTATTGCCAAGTCCTGGAATGAATAAAGCTTTAATGTTGAAATCAGGAACAATTCTTCTGTGCATTTTTTATGTTGCAGCATTGAGAAAATCTATACTTAGATTCCACCTATATACTAAAAAGGAGGGTTTTGGATTGCAAGTAATGAAGCTGATTTGTTTAAAACTTGCAGTCCTCTTAGGAGAAATTTTTTCAATCAGTCCCTTGAAAATGCAGGAATTTTCAAGGATTTCGTGGGATTTACATGAAGAATGGCATCATCTTAAATCTACGTTTTGGTTGAAATCCTGAAACATGTAGTTGAGGTGTGGTCATTTCAGCCTCGCTCGTGCTGGTTGCTGCCTTTCTGTTCTGCAGAATACATGCCTAGCCTTGCTACTGGATTCTGCAAGAGGCATACTACAGGTGCCTTAGCAGAGCTTTGGTTCATCACAATGTGCGTCCCTCCTCTTATTTGTACCTGTAGCACAACTGCTTCTCCACTCATTTTTCTCTGTTCATTTTTTTCCTGCGTGCCCTAAAGCGCTCATTCTGAGGAGGAGGCGCCCCGTACTTCCCCTGGTCGCTTGCCCGTCCCCCGCAGCACGTCTCCCCGTGTGACTGGAGGTGTCACTCCCAGGTGAGAAGGGGCAGCGGCCCTTCAAAGGCAGCTCGGGCGCTGCAGGGGGTGCTGGCAGGCAGCCGCCCGGCGGCGGCGGCGGCGGGCCGGCCGCGGGCCTCGCCTGCCCCCTGGCGGCGCGCGGCGGCAGCGGCCCGGCGGCGGGGCGGGGGTCCGCGCCTCGGCCCCGCGGCGTGGGGGTCGGGCGGCAGCCGCCCCACCGCGGGTCCTGGGCCACACGGCGGCGAGCTGCCGTGCTGCGTCCCACGCCTCCTTCCCGCCTCAGCACGGGAAGGTGCTTTGGGGCTGGTGAGGCGGGGCCCGGACGCGCCCAGCCCGGGTGCCACACCGAGGCAGAGGCAGAGGCAGGCTTGGCTTCCCACGGGCCCACAGAGGTGATGCCTGTGCTGCAGGCACCCGCCCTCCTGCCACAGGTGACCGAGACACTTACGCACACCCGGAGTCCTCGGCCTTCACAAGCGTGCGTGCCAAGGCTGAGATGACTCGGATACACCCCTCCCTGGCAGAGAGGAACCCAGCGTGGGTGGCCGATTTGGACGGACTTGCCTGCGCTGCAGCCACCTGAAGCTAGATGAGACGGATGAGACGGAACCCAGCAACGGTCTGCACGTTGCACCTTGCAGGGCCTTGATGAAGCAGCTCATGTCTCAGGGTAGGAGAGCAGGGAAGACTGAGGACCCATTTCTCATGTGCCAGAATACGATGTTTGCTGTTCTTTCGTGGTCAGCGTAGGTGCTTTTATTGACACGTTTAGTTTTACAAAGACATGCAGTGTTACCTGCAGGAGCACCGCATCTCCAGCAACCGGTATGTGGTACTTCACCGAAGTTTGGGAGTAGCAGAGGTAAGAACTGAGAACATACCAAAAGGGGCTGCAGTGGGGCAGCCCTCAGAAATACAGGTGTTGCTGCTATCACGTAGGTGGAGAAGATGTGAAATAGAGGGAAACCAGAAATGTTTCAAGAAAGAACAGAACTATTGGTAAACATGTCTGCAACTCCAGACAGATGGAGATATTTTCAAAACAAGGGGAAAAAAAAAAAAGGGCATAAGAAGAAAGCTGAGCACTCTAGTTCCGAGATGTGACTTGGGGAACATTACACAATAGCCCCAAACTGAAAGAGAAGATGTATTATTGCATGTAATGAGAGAGGCTGGGAAGAAAAACTGACCAAAGACAGAAAAACATATCCAGAGAGCTAGGGCAGACAAAAATCTCCAGGGAGAACATCACAAAGACTGACCTCATGGTGGCCTTTGGTAGAACGCAGAGCTGGGAAGATCTGGCAAAAATTTATTTTTTTTTTTACTCTGAGGCTCTGTATGGAACTATTGTATTGAAAATGTCAGAACACTTTAAAACAAAATTAATTTTAAATGTTGCTTAGGTTAACATTTAAAATTATTGCTACTGTGTTTCAGTTTTCCAGGTAATTATTTCTTTATTTCAGAACAGACAGGTTTTGGTGACTATATTCCATGTAGATGGTAGATGTGCACGTTCCAGGCAAGCATATTGCAGGTCCTTAACCCTGTCCTGCTTTAACTTCATTATAAAGACCACACATAGAGATACTACCTTCATGACCTAAGCTGCTTCTTTAGCAATGTGCCCATTTGTTTGTCACTAATAAAACATGATGGCTTTCTTTAAGCACTAAGCTCTATGCATATACGTCACCTACATAGATGCCTTGGATTTACAACGTTATTTTTCCTATTTTAGAGCTATACCACCAACACATCAGTGCTCAGCATCTCTGGTGCTAGTTATATTTGTCATTATTTGAGAGTAAAGTATGTGTAGGTATGTATTTCTGGTGTATCCCAGCAGCGCTTTCTGTGAGTAACCAAACTGGAAGCAACATATTTCTCCTTCTGAAGAAAACGTAGTTTCTGTCAGCAAGTATGCCAATAGTTTGCCCTTCCCAGTTTCTTTTTCTGTGACTGTTTGTCTTGGATGTCTTAAAAATTTCCAGTGATTTTAAATCTCTAGCAAAGAGATTTGGGCAAAGCTGGCGGGGAAGAGCTGACCTCAGAGAGGATGCGACAGCAAGCTGAGCAGACAAGGGTGAAGCGAGGAAGAGTGACCTCTGGGCCATGGGGCCTTGCTTTGGTAAGTCTCTTCCCAAAAGCTGTCTGCCACAGAGGACTTAAATGCTTTGGGCTAATACTCCTTGGCATGTGACAGCAGAAAGCTCCCAAGAGCTGGAGGGTTAGTGGGTGGAATTAAGGTCTGGCTACCTTAGGACCCTCTAAATCAGTACTGATCTAAATTTTACAAGAGATACAGGAGCATCAAGCACTTCCTGGTGCCTTTAGGAATCACGAATGATCAGTGCCTGGGAAAATCCGTTTTGCTGGTCTCTGTTTTGCTACTGATCTTCAGATACTTATCTTGAAGTTAACCTATTTTAGCTAACTTTTTGTTACATTTCTGTTTTAAGCATTCCAATTCTTTGAATTCATGGTTTACCTAAGAAGGCAGATTATCAGACAGAGAATCTAAACTGCCTGGCTTTCCCCCAGGGGACTAAAGAGATGGAGAGCAGCAGGACTGTGCTTGAGCAAGTACATGCTGGGATCATTCAAGCTGTGTTATGCTAATGTGGCTTTCAGACAAGATCTGGCCATGTAGGCAGGTTTGGGCAGCCTCTTGGAGTTTGTAAGGCTCCTGCGTGCGGCTTCACTCCACAGAGCACCTTGAAGTGGGAACATCATGCAAAAGTCCAAGGTCCTGAAACAGTTCACCAAGACTTGTCCTCTCCTAACCCTGCAATCCACTGACACTATTCTCCAGATCTTCCTTTGTAGGCACAAAGGCATTTGTGTTTCCTTTATTTCGCTCATTCTCTGCTCGGTGCAAGAGGCTCTGGTGTCAAGCAACAAACAGTTGTCTTCTGACCTGGTGCTGTGGGCTTCTGTGCACCTCTAATAACACACGAAGCACTGTCAATTTCTATTGACATGTCTGAGAGTTTCAGGTTGTCAGAGATGTTGGGGCTCAGACACTACCCACGTCTTCATTTGAAGACAGCAAATCAGTTTCTCTCCGAGCAAAGCAGCATGCCTTTTTTCAAGGGCACAGGCCAACAAGGACACTGCATTTGTTCCAAAGACATGACCAGGGAGACAATCTTCCTTTATCATTTACTTGCCATTAACTCAAATTTCCATTACAATGGGAGAAACTCCCTTCCTGGGAAAAGTTCTCAACGACCCTGCAGGCTGTTTGGTAGAGCACGGTAGATTTTTCTGCGTCTCCCCATGTTGTGACTTTCTACGGCCAGTTTTGCCCACTGTTGGCTAGAATTATGTTATGCAAGATAAAGGAGAACTGTGTGATTCCCAACCTCCAGCTGACACCCTCTGAACATCTGTATTTCTGGGTGTTCACGGTAAGGCTTTGCTTTGCTACCTGCTGCACAGTGTCATGATTCCTAGCAATGAGCAACACTTGTGTTTCCCTCTTCACCGAGTTTTCTTCCTGGACTGAATTTTAATCGCATGCGTGTGTATGCATGCGTGCATGCAAGCATGCGTGTGCGCACGCGTGTGTGTTTTAAATTGGCCTCACTAGCTTCAAAGACATATGAAATACTTTTCCATGGATAAAGTGTTTTTGGTCACCATGAACAGGACAAGAGAAAATGGTCAGAATCAGGTAACTGAGCTGGGCACAAAACTGGAGTGAAGACAAAAGGTAACTATAGAGACAGGACTTCCCCTGGTAAAGAGGAAATAAATTAGCATCATGGCTCAATAAATCTGGGCAAAGGTTCCAGTCTGGGATCAGTTTCGAAGGTCCCTGTCCATATGACTTTTAATTGATGGCCTAACATAATGGTGCTGGTGATTTTCAGCATGAGTTCACCTCCAAACACAAGACAAATAGAAGGAACAGGAGCGGCTTAAAATACAGATTGATTCATCCAACTAGGGCAACGGGACTTTGAAACAGACTTCATCCCTGTAGGAAAAGATGTCTCCTGTAGCGTAGCTCCATTAGATGGAGAAAGTCTGGCAAGGAGGAGTTTGACCATTCATTTCTGTAATTATGATAGAAGACCTGTAATTATGATAGAAGACTGACCTCGCCTCAAGGAATCAAATCTGCTCCATTTGTGTCTTCTGAACGCCTAAGGAGAGGTACCCAGCTCTCGCAGGCTCCATCAAAGCTCTGAATACAGCTTCTGGCCCCTGTGGAAAGTCCCTGCTTTCAGGTGCTGCAGGGATCATAGCTGAGAGGAGCACCAACTGCTATGGAAGGTGTGAGAGGCAGAAAAGAGGCATCCTGAGAGCTCACCACAGGGGCATAAACCTATCTGAGCAGAGACTTTTACAGGGAAGCAGCTCGAGAAGGGGGACATGAAGTAGTCTTATTTTTGCTACCTGGAGGTGAGGCCTAGGGAAAGACCCAACAGGGTTGTTAAGGAAGGCTCACTAAAAGTGGTCAGAATCTGAGGCGGTCCCTACCAACTGCTACAGTGTGAGCCTTCGTGTAATTACACCTCATTGCAGCCAGTGTGAACCAAGGACTCCGCATTTTGGAGGTGGCGGTAGGGCATGCTTTTGGAGATGTCACTTTCTCACTTAGACCCTTGGGAAAAAGGAGATCTGCCGGATCTGTTTTGATCTCTTGGATCCACTGGAGAACACTTCTGGTAGCCCTCTGGCAGGAAATCCAGATATGTAACGGCACAGGTTGCACCCAGTGCTAGACTCTTCTGTTGGCAGACTGGAGCCAAGATGTCTGGCAAGGCTGGTCCAGAGTGAATGAGTGACAGGGAGCCTGCCTCCAAACCGCAGTCAGTGGGAAGGCCATAACAGCTCAGATCCCTCCGGTGATGGCAACCTGTGCAGAGGAGACACTGGTGGTACCTCACAGATGCGGCAGGGATCACAGCTCAGAGGGTTTGTGTTGGGGTGTTTGATCTCTGGTTTTTAGGGACCTGGTTAGGTTGTAGCAGTGAAGCTGAGTGGAGTCTTGCATCTGATCTGTTGACGTGCTATGATAAACTCACAAAGTGTTAAAGTGACTTGGGCTCCCTGTGGAAGGGATTTTGTTCAGTGCACAAATAATAAGTTCATTTGTCATACTCTTCCCAGAGAGGAAGGCTTTATGTCCAGACCAGTCGGTTGTCAGGACCATTTTGCCGACCTGCCATTAATTCTCATTTATCATTCCCGTGGCACACAAATGTCCATAACATCAAACACTTGCTTGATGGGGTTTTGCTGGGTACCCGGAGCAGAAAAGCCAGGGTTGCAGAAGCATGCATATTGGTGGATACCCAGGAGAAGTACCATCAAGACCCTTCATCATGGCAGTTTCTTGCAACAGAGAACACTGGATTCCTGAGCTTGCTGTGACTCATTTTGACTAGAGAAACAGAAGAACTATGCGCATCAGCATGTGCAGTGTTCAAGGGAGCTGCTCCTGCAGAGAGGCTGTGTGTGCCTAGGTGGAGCCCCAGACCACCACAGCTACCTCGCTCTTGTACCTGGGCTGTGCTGGTACACTGGTGAGTGCTGAAATCAACCCCATCCTGATGCAGAAATAAAGAGAATACCCCCAAGCTCTACTCTAAGCAAATGAGTGAAATGCAAGCAGGACAAAAAATTGTAACAAAACAGCACCAATTCTTACCGTGCAATGTTTTTTGTCGTAGACCTGGCTCAAAAAAAAAAAAAAAAAAAAAAAAGGCTATAAAGACTCAGTGTTTCCAGTGCCATTTCCATGTTTCATGTTTACATGTTTCTACAGCTGGAGACAGTCATGGGAAGTAATGCTACAGCTTTATTAAACCCCAGTTTCACTTCTGCTGCCCGTGCCAGCGATCCAAGCTCACTGGGTGCTCACATGGGAAACCTGCAGTGGAGTGGCAGCGCTGTCTGTTTGATTCACTTCTGGTGGGTTTATGTGAGGAAAGGACGGGCCCTGTGCAGTCATTGACATCATAGATTCAGATAGTGATGTTTCAAAAAAAGGCTTTTCCACCAGTTTGAGTGAAAATCATCAAAAGCTTAGTCCTTTTTGGTTTTGGCAGCTCTGCCCCTTGTCCAGGTGTAATTGGCGTAGATGATGTTGAATCCTTAACTATACCGCACAGTTATTAGGTAATGTAATTAGGAATAATAACGAAATTGTCAGTATCTGCTGCAGTGGCAATGGTGCAGTGTTGTCTGGTAAAAATATGCTTGCCAATGTGAGTACGCCAATAGTATTACGCAGACAGTGAAACCTTGAAAACGTCACTTACTGTCCTGATTTTTCTTACCCAAACTGAGGTAAACCTGGAGAGACTGAACAGCTTGTATGTGAGGGCTGCTCTGCTGAGTTTCTCGGTGTTGTACGAGTATCAGTGGCCCAGCGGGTGGCTGCAGGCGTTCGGGTAGTTCATCCTTTCTTTGGTAAAGCGTGCTGGCCAGGACGGGCTGCCCCGCGGCGGGGCAGCGGCGGGCAGCGGGCCTCTCGCCGCCCGCTCGCTGGGGAGGCAGCGCCGCCTGGACAGCGCGGGTAACGGCCGCCCGGCCCGCGGGTAACGGCCGCCCGGCCCGCGGGTAACGGCCGCGGTGCGCGGGGCCGGCCGCCAGGGGGCACCAAAGCCCTGCGGGAGCGCGGCGGGCCGGGCGCTCGGGCGGGCCGCGGCCGGGCCCGGGGCCGCGGGGAGGCGGTGGCGGTGGGGGTGCGAGGCGCTCCCGCGGCCCTCGGAGCCCTCAGGCCGCCAGGTTTCTGGCCTCTGCCGTGCGCTCCGCCCTGGCGCCCCCATAACTCCGACCCGCGGGCTCAGCTGCTCGCACCGTGCCTGTTTCGGGGAGCAAACCCCTCAGCCAGAAGCCCAGCTTTCCGGGGGTGTCCCTCACCCTCCGGGCGCGGCAGGCGGCCGCCGCGGCCCTCCTGCCCCTGCGGAAAAAAGCGTTGCCGTTTTGCTAGCGAGACCCTTCTTCGGGAGAGCGGTAGCGCCTGGGCCGTGCTGGCCGGGGCGCGGCGGGGCGAGGCGGTGGGGCTGGGGCAGGTGACGGCGGGGTGCGCCTGCGGCTGCCCCGCCGCTTCCCGGCGCTACGGCCGGCGGGGGTGAGCCTGCGCCGCCCCGGTCGCACCCCGCACCCGACACCCGCGTCCGAGCCCCTCTCCCCGGGAGCGGCGTTACCCCCGCGCGGGGCCTGCTTCCCGGCGGGCGGGCGGGCGGGCGCTGGCTGCAAGAGGGAGGCCAGGAGGTGGCAGCCGCGGCAGGCGCAGGCGGCGGCCCCCCGACGGGACGGGCTCGGCGGCTCCCCCGCTCCCGGGCCGGTGGCCCCCCGGCCTCACAAGCCCGTCACCTCTGTGCTCCGGCGTGTGCCGGCCTCATGGTCGGGCTGCCGACACGCGAGGGCTCGGCCGTAGCCAAAACACGATAGATTGCCATCGAAAAGGCTTCGCGAAGATTAAAACTCTGACCTTAAGCGTATCCGATTGAAAATTGTTCTTGCTGCAGGGCAGTTTTGCACTACTGCCCGCAGTGTATTAAATGCACGACAATTAGCTGATATCGTGCCCAGTAATTTGACGTTTTTGTTTCTTGACAACTTCCTACATCTTTTTGGTAGGTTTTGTTTCGGCCAGAGGTTTTCTGTCTCTTCTAAACCAAGTGCTATGCGTAATATTCAGACATCTTGTGAATAAGCAGAATTTGTTCACTTGTTAAAATGAAATTATTCCTAGTTAGCACAGGATATAATCCTATACTTAGGCTTCTGACTCTCATTTGTTTGACAGCACAACTTTTTATCTTGGACGCACGCTTTCACGGCTACAAGTTAATCTTTGAGGTGAGACGCTGCGTTGCTGCTGGCAAAGAAACCTTGCTTTTGTAGTAGTAGTGACTAATTTACACGCCTGCCCCCGCTCTCTTTCTAGCCTTCTATTCATAAGCAACATATCAAGGGTGGACGAATGCCAGCAGAACAGCCTGTCTTCGGGAAAGATACTAGCTTTTTTTTTCACCCTTGCTTGACTCTCTACTTGTGCTGGCACAGAAAGCCTGTCAGTACAACCTCCATCGCTACCTTATTTTTCCTTGTTTCCTTTCCTCCCACTCCAGGTCCCTCCAACCCTTCCATTTCTTGCTGGTAAATATCTTGATGCTGAGGAAGGTGCTAACAGGAGTTTGTGTGTGTTTTAATTTAGAAGTCATTCTTTCTGAGATTGATTTCGAGGAAGCAAAAGTCTCTTTGTAACCGTCACCTGAATATTTCACATCTGATACAACTGCCTTGTCTTTTTTGCTCAGGTTTATTACAAGCCGCCCTGTAGCCACCGAAGCACTTGGGCTTCTTGCTGAAATCTCACCCAGCCATCCCCTTCCGCAAGGCGAGGGAGAAAGGAGGTCTGCAAGAGTTCATGTTAATAATGACTCTAAATGCCCGTTTCCCACACATCTTTGCTAGCACAAACAACGAAAATAGTCCACTTGCAGAGAACCTGATTCAGCTTTCTTACATTCCGCAATAACAGATGGATTGCTAGACTGTTTACTGTTGCTTCCCACAAACTTCCTGTTAGTAAACTCCTGTATTATTTATGAAACAGAAAAATTACAAAGAAGTATCTTAGCTGATTACTGCCTGCTGGTGAACCACTGCCAGAGAAACTTTTTATACAAATATATGTATGGGAGCAAAGATCACTCCCGCTGCAGGTTTTTTTTTTTATTATTATTTTTACAAGTGTTTGTTTCACAATATGCTGTGACCCTGGCTGGACTCGTGGCCCCGTTGTGCTGCGCTCCCGAGCAGGTATTTCCTGCACCCAGACATTTATGGTTGAATCGAGGTGTCTGTGAATGTGTGAAGGAGAGGGGGGGGGGGAAAGCATGCATGCATATTACAGAGATCAGCTACGAATAAGAAATGTTTGAAGCCTTTTTGTTTCACAATGACAATGATGAATGAGATGTTACTAATGTGATATTAATCTCTGCTGCCCTAGCTTAGGAAGCCGGCTATCTTGGAGCTGTTGGCAGAAAACAGAGAGAATAGTGCTGTATCGATCCCCTTCGTGCTATTTCTGACATAAGTAGACAGTAAACGTGAAGAAACTTTATTTTCCTCTCAGTTTGGCTGTTAAACTCCACAACACACACGAGCTGAGAAGAGCACTTTGCTTGCACTGCACACTGTAGGTTAGACTGATTTCTGACTCTCGGTGGTGTGAGAGAGGAGGCCAGCCTAAAATCTGTTTGTACAATTATATCAACAGAGCTAGCGAATTTTAAAAATGGTCCGTAATAAAAAAAACCAAAATGTAATGCAGGAATATGAATCTTGCATGCTACCAAAAGTACTTTAGTGATTTTAGAAATAACACTTGACCTAACATAGTCATCCTGTTTTTTAAATAGTTGCTATTGTATTTCACTGAGTTTCTATTCTATTTATGTATTCTGTATGAATGGATTGGCTGCTCCACCTGATATTTATGATTATAGACGTGCATTATATATACATACAGAAAGGGAATTAAAATTTTCCTGATCTGAGACACAGATAAGTCTTCCTCAAGATTTTTTATTTGATTCCCTAAACTGAAATCAAAACTCAAAACAGCACTGCAGATTGAGCACTTTCTAATGTTAGCCCTGCTACCACAGATCATTCATCGTGTTAAGTTTAACAAAAAAAGGCTGCTGTGCATTGTAGGCAACTGCAGGATGCCGATCAAATTGTCGTATACCTTTATAAGATCTGTATTTGCAAAGAACTGATATCAGATGGAACAGGGGGTTTGCTGATCCTGGGGCAGAGCTCATTTCTGAGCGTTTGTGTGAGACAGCATCACGTAACCGATCACTCATTTCAAGTAATAGTAAGAATATGTCTTCTCTGATCAAATCCTCTCTTTTTTCTGCCTCCTTAAACACCCTTGCTCAGAGCTCCTATCGACAGAAAAAAGAATTCAGTATTATTAAGGGCAGATGATCAATGGCAGTATCTCCTGATGCTTCAATCCACCAACAAGAATCTTGTGACAGATGTTTCTGTGCTTTATGCAAATAGGAACTTCATGGATCAGTTTTCCTTTCCTCCGTGGAATATATGCAGCTGGAAAATAGAAATCCAGCTCCACGGCATGAAACGAAAAAAAAATCACGCCACTGACCAAACAGGCAGCTGAGAGAAAGCAAGCCGTAGATGTGAGATCGAAATAATTATACTGCTGGTTCTTAGGATCACTTCTGGGCGTCTTAATCAAGCAGTGTACACGACGATATAGGTTTTGTGGGCTTTCTCTGCGACGACACTGTAGCTCACAAGTCGTTTCTGAAAGGGGAAAAAAAATCTTTCCCGGGTTGTGTATAATGTTTCTTCACAAATCTTTTTTTTTTTTTTTTTTTTTACCATTTCTGATATGCTGTTTTCATTCTCACAGTAGTTGTGGCTAGCTGTATTAGATATAATATGTAAGTGTATAGAAAATAGTGAAGTTGGGTTTGCATATGAAGAAAGCATTTCAGCTTCTTATATGTTTTAAATAGGGTATAGACATTTATATAAACTGTATGGGTTTGGTTATGATCTTTATAATAGCACAGAAAGCTGGATATGTGGAAATGATAGATGAATAGAAGATGGAAGATTTCCTTCCTATTTATTAAAAGAAAAAACCAACCCTGAAACTTAGTGAATTAGTGGAGGTTTAAAGGAAATATAGTTTTACAAATTATTGTACAGTATACAAAAGTACAATTGTATTTAATAATTTCTATAATATCGTGCAATAAGGACAGGTTGTGGAATCTCACCTATTATTATCCTAGAAAATCGTGAAAGGTGGTCATCCTAAATGCAATTATTTTAAAAATGCTGTTTTTATTACTATTATTAAATAAAATTAATACCGGTATTTTAGACTGATTTGGCCTTCTTCTAATTTTATATAGTTCTTTTAAGATTTCTGTGCAGGTATTTTTTGTCATCAGACATCAGAACAAGTCTCATGAATTGTTAGTCACATGTCTGTACTTTATTTTCTTGGTGAGGCTTTTGTTAATCTTTTTTATTTTAGGTGTTTTAAAATCTATTGTGGGTCACAAAAATTTTTTTTCAATATTTTCATTTAGAATGTAATTCAGAGCCTGTATCTGGGACTGTGCAAACATTCAGTCAGGAAATATGATAAATTTTCTTTCTATATACATGAAGCCTGGTTTTATATCATGCTGTTGTGTAGAATCTTGTCTCCATTTCATGACTAAAATGCTGGGAAGAGATCTTTATTCAATTCAGATGTACGACACAATTTTGTTCAAAAGCCCCTTTCTGTACTTTTTTCTAGTTAAATTTATAATAAACAGTACTGATTTTACGTAGATTTATTTTAATCGAGTTCCTTAAAAAAACACCAACACCCAAAGATGTAGTGCCAATACTAGGAAAAGAGGAAAGAAAGGGACTACATGTGTAAACGACTATCATGCTATACTGAATCTAATTCAGATGAACAGCAAATAATTGGCAATAGGTTTGTACATGTTATTTCAGATATGCTTTTGCAAGTAGCTGTGCAGCTAGTGATGTTCTGCAGGTGAGGTACAGTTTCAGCTAGGACCTGTGCTGAAGAGTCAAATACCATTCTAGAATCAAGTATTAATAGAATAAACTTAATTTTAGTTTTTTATAAGTGCAGCTGCATTTTCTATTTAATTATAGGTTCCCACAGTAGTAATTTTTCCATGACCTGCTCAATCTCAAAAGTCAGAAAATTGCTTCTTTTTTAAAGCTGACAATAGCACGGTATGTTTCCAAAGGAAAAAGACAAATTACAGAAAATCATTACTTTAAGCATATTTAAATAGTCAGGAAGAAATCCTAATTGAAAAGTTTGCTACAATGTGAAAAAGTTAGCAGTGCTTTTTTTTTTTTTCTTTTTCTTAAAAAGATTATTCTCATGTTCGTAGCTTCATAAGCTGCTTATGATATGATGCCTTTCCTTTCTCTGCTCACCCTCTACCCCCCCTTCTTTCCTCTCTGCTAAGGTTAGACAAAACGTTTTTAGGAAGCAAAGATTTTAAGTGCAGAGTAATTAATTTGTAGGTGTGTTTACTAATCTAAATTGATTATTCCTTGTGAAGCTGATATAAAGATAATGGGAATCTTTATATTTCTTTGTATGGGCTTCAGAGCAGTCTGTGAACCTTTATTTTCCACTAGTAGCTAGTTTCCCTAGTATTTTAAAAGAATTTTGTAACCATATAATTATCGTAATATATGTGCAGGTGATATAGTCGCATATTTATGTTAAACTTTAACACGATTCAAGTCAATAATTGACCTAGAAATGCGCAACGTCGGAGTAATCCTTAAATGAGTAGGTGTTTAATGAAGTCGCTTGGCTCGTGGGATGGAGCGTGACTGCAGCGGGGCTGGGGCTGCCGGGCAGACCCGGCGGAGGCGTGCAGCCGAGCTCTCCTCCCGTGCCCCGACCCGCCGCCTTTGGGGGACGCAGCGGGTATTTACGAACGCTGTTTGCAGAGGAGTTCGGCAGTGTCGTGAGGAACCCAGTGCCGCTGTTTGCAGGTGGGGAGCCCCGGGATGGGGCTGTGGGGTGACTGCAACTGTTGGCGGCCAGCCCCCGTTTCGGCCCCGCTGCTGCCTAGCAAAGGGGGCGTTTGGGCAAAGCCGCTCGCCACACGGCATGGGGTGCACCCTGTGGTGGGCAAGGCGAGGAGCACCGCCGTGGCTCCTCAGCTCTCTGTGTCCCTCGCTGCCCTGGCCAGCTGCCCGCGTAGTTGCCAGTTACTAGTCATTAACTTCATTACTGCCAGTTAGGGTATTTCGAACCACAGTTGTTCAGAAAGGAAATAAAGAGGTATCATAAAATAGACTTGACAATCATGAAGTGCACCCCGCTCCCTCCAGACGCCTCCTCCCCAATAAACCTGTGCTCTTCCCCCGTTCCTCCAGTTCTTCTCCCGCTGCTTCCCGCCTCTGAGCTTTCCCCCAGCGCAGCAGGGCCCAGGTCCTTTCCCTGAGAGCCCCTCAAGGTTGTGTTTTTGGTAGCACATCTCCAGGGTTTGGATAGAGCAGTGGAGAGCAGCTCCCCGGGAGCAGAGGCATGGCGCCCTGGTGCTGTGCACGGGCAGCCCCAGGGCCACAGAGGATTTTGGAGGGGCTGGTGGGTGCAGGCATCGCGGGCAGGATGTAGGCTGGCCAGCGGGAACCACCGCTGACATCTCCTCATGGAAGAGAGAAGAAGAAGAAAGCCTTCACTGGGGTCCCTTCTGCTGCCACAAAATATCTGAAAAGAGAGTTGTCTGCGGAGGTAGGTAGCCATGGTAATGTGTCTTCAGCAGTTTCCCCAAGGGAGCATGCAGAAGAAGGAGTTGCTCTCCTTTATCTGCTGAAGCGCTCAAGCTCTTCCCCATCCCCGTGTTCTCCGTTTCCCATCTCTAAATGACTGCAGCTCTTACAATTAGGCCCAGACCATGGTCCCATGAGAGAAAGCGGTGATTAGCGTGATCCTTATTACAAAGAAGAAAACCATTAGAGGAGGAATTTGCTGTATTTTTGTCTTATTTTCCATGAACCAGCAGGTCAGGTTTACCCAGGTGGCTCTCACTATAAGATACACAGAATGAGTTCAGGAGAGTATTGTTGTCTCCGCACAAATGCTGGGGCAGCTCCATGGTGATAAGAACAGTTGCAACTCTGTCAGAGCCCATTTGAGCTTACACTCCATGATGTAATGATCTGACCCAAGCCATTCCTGCATGAGGCACTCCAGACGTATTTGTCAGTTTAAAAAAAAAAAAAAAAAATTAAAAAGTTTAAATTTAAACTGATACTTCAATTTTTGGCTCTGGTTCATCATCCAATACATTAGAGACAAAACACTGTTTTCAGTCCCTGTGTTGACCTAGACCTTATACCATACACCTTATACCTTAGACATAAAGCAGTGCAAAAGGATAGCAACTGGGCTGGTTCCCGGAGCAAGGGGCAATCTGAAACGGGCAGGGGGGCAGGACTGCATCCCTCGTTTGTGGTTGTGCTGGCCTGGGTGTCCCGCAGCTGTTCAGAGCAGGGATCCCCCGGCCGGTCTGTTCTCTATCCCAGCGCTGCTCCTCTTCTGGTTTGTACATCAGAGGAGCTGTGTGCAAGAACTATTGACATCCAAGGATTGTTTTAGTCAGCAGTGTTTTTCATTTAAAGTCAAATGAAAAATGAGGTAAATTTTGTCATACTTGCCTGATGATTTTGCTTTCTGCCACTTTGTTTATTTCTCCACTGTTGTGGAAAAATGGGAGTTTACGTATGAGGGGGTGGTGGATCTTTCTTGCTTTTTTTTTCGTTGTTGTTGGTCTAATTTTTCAGTCATTTATCAGACTATGCTGTTGTGTTTTCTGACCCACCTGGTCCCACACCACGCTGATCTACACAGTCTCGTTTTCGCGACAGCTGGCTGATCACCAGCACCACCCCCGAGTTGGGGGACTCAATGGGAGGACCTTGACCCCCAGCCAGCATCTCTCAGGGAATTCTCTTTGTTGGGCGCTTTCAGGCTGAGGCCTCCCCCAAAGACGAAGGCGATTTCTATTTGCCAAAGTAGGGAGACAACAGGGGGAAGAATAAAGACAAAAATCTTCTAAGCAGTCAGCTGAACTTGTTCAGACTGATACCAGCCTGTGGTATTCAGACAGCAGCTAACCCAAGGTTTCCCTAACCTTGGCAGAAGTGCGCGAAATAGTTGCAGGAAGATGAAGTGTTCTTGAACTGTTTCTCCAATGTATCAAGCACAAGCAGGCTTTTCTTCAATATTAAGCATGTGCCTCTCTTTTCTTCCCCTTTAAAGAAACTTTTTATTGTAGACTATAAAAGGGGGGAAAAAAATTCAATCTCTCTCTGTTTGTGACCCCTGTGCTGCCTCTACACTATCCAAGGACAAAGATGCAAATCAGGACCTCCCCGCTATAATAGCATTTATAAGGCAAATTTCTTGCTAAAGTCTTACAGTAAAACCAAAAGGTTAAAAGAAATAGCTGTGCTCAAGTGTCATTTTAAACAAAAAGGAAAAAAAAATTAACAACATTCTTAAAAACATCAGCCAGAGCTTCCCTGGAAGCATCAAAAACAGCATTCCAGATAAAAGCAGCATGATGTGAAAAGACCTGATCAGCAACAGATTGATGTCTGGGCTTGGGGACTAATGTAAGAACTTAAAGACTTGGCTAGAGAATATATCTCGAGAAGCATAAACATATAAGAGGATGCCAAACCATGAAAGGCTTCCTTTGCACTGAGAATTCAGAAATCGGCGTGTTGACAAGCAGGGAAGCCAATGCTGCAAGCAAAGCACATAGGGTGATGAATAAACGCAGCCTTTGGGAGCCTAGGGTGAGATCTAGCAAGGGGCCAACGTATTTAGCCACAATTTTAAGTCTCTGACCCAGCATTTAGAGGCTGTCAGGCCTCAGACCTCCCCACCCAGCTGCCGATGCTGATGTCTCATGGAGTGGGGCAGTCAGGTTTGATTCAGAAAGTGTGTGCTGGTGTTTGGTTTTAAGAGGGGATGGAGAGCCTTCCGAGAGACTGACTTTATAGCAGGCTGGTTGAGCCATTTGTTGAGGCGATGGGAGAGTCAGGTTTAATTTCCTGCTCAAGCGTGCTACATTTTCTGGCTGTTGGCTTAGCAGTAGGCTCCTGGAGTGCTTCCCCGGAGGCCATATATACCTCCTCCTGTGTACCGGGTGCGAGCTTGGAGGCTGTGTGGGGTCTGAGCTGTCCTTCGGCTGGCACAGCTTGTCGGAGGCAGATGTACGCCTCTGCAACCGCGATCTCCACGGCGGCCTCCACGGAGCTGCTGCAGCAGGAACGCTAGCTTTAAACGCTTGAGCAACAGGCAAAGCAAGGGAACAGATACGGCTTGTGCGGTTCTTAAACGTGAGACCTGGTCACCCTTTATTAACGGGGGGAGTCTCTCTGGGATGCTAGCAGTGACGCAGTATTCTTCTCTTGTGAGAAAAAAACCCACAGTTTTCCTCTAGCTGTACATAAAATTGGATAGTCCAATAACTAGCCTAGAAATAACAGATTTACATATGAAGAAAGATAGCTATGAAAAAGCAGTTCTTAGGGAGTTAAATAGGTCCTGGCTAATGTGCAGTCTGATTTTTGATGGATGAGCTCAGTTTAAAAGCTATATTCTAAGGAAAATAGACATATTTGCAAAAATATGGGATGTGCACATTGTAGTCAAATGGAGAGGAAAAAAATAAACTCTTTACTTAAAAGAGCAACTTGAGAGGGCAATCCATTGGAGAAAATGCCAATGGCTTCATCTTTTGCATTTAGCAAAACCCTACTGTGTGACCGCCCAAGCTAAGCCTTGCTTTTCTCTGATTTGGAAGAGATCTTGAAAGTCCTTTAAACTTGTTGACTTGCTCCACTTTTGCCAGGCCTTCCTGCGTAAGCACACTGATCCAAACGCAATCATCCCTTGAGACGTACTCATGTTATTGTCAGATATCTCCTGGAGGCTGAACACCTACCCTGGGAGGATGCCGGTAAGTACTGCAGGCACCTCTTCTTTCAGCAACGCGATTAACGACTATGCAGCTGATGGCTCTCATTCTTTTTCGGTTGGCAGGGATGGTATCACTAAACTTGAGCTCACTTGTCACAATGGCAATAGAGTTGGAATTTAATTATCTGCTGGAGAGAAGCCCTGACAGCTGTGGCGTAGGTTTTTCAATGTGGATGTTGCCTGGATCGCAAGAAAAATATCAAGGGCTGGTGAGAACAGCCATGTTCTAAAAGCATCTCTGCCTGGGTTAGACCACTGCCTACCAAAGAGGTACGTGCAATTATCTTGAAGCTTTTTATTGACTGTCGTGTCAGATTGTGGTTAAAGTTTGTCTTTACTGAAAGTTGTCCTCAGGAATCCTTTTACTTCATCAAAAGTAACTTTTCTTTTCCAGGGCTTAGGCTGGATGCGCAGTGTTTGCTTATCGCGTTACCCCTGGGTCTGCCTCTGGCTTGTGCTTCCCAGAGGAAAGGCGATGGGTCTGCTGCTGGTTCCTAAAACAGTGCCAGTCTGTGATGGCCTTCTGGTAGCGAAACCATTTTACTAGCAGCAGCAGCAGGTAAGACCTCATCATTTTGTTATGCTAATGGTTAGCACTGATTGATAAACTAAGGAAATGTTAGCTGAAAAAAGGGCAACAGTTTTTTTGGTTTTGTTTTTGTTTTTTTTTTAATGTAACATTCCCTTAGCTTGTTATGATGCCCATTCCTGGGCATCAGAACCAGGGAACCTTTTTTTTTTTTTTTTTATTTCTACAATTTTTTTTCTTGTTGGCAAACAAGTACTCATACCAGTAGCCCTCTGAGGTCGCTGACATGCTTTGAGATGCTGAAGGCACTTTTATAATGATTTCTATTATACATTTGCACAAGTAAAGGACCCATACTGTGAATAGGAAGTTGCCCAATTTGGCATTTGGTCGCCCTGCCACCAACCTTGGAGGAGCACCCCACCGCCTAGAAGCGCACACACCTTTGGGAGCCCTAAAGGCAGACCAAGATTCACCTTCTGACTTGCATCTCTGAATCCACTTACCTCCCAGCATCCAGAAATGTCGTCCCTCAAAGATTGGAAAAGGAGCCCCTTTTCCATGGGGAATTTGTGGGTGCCAAGCTACACCCATGGACCTACTTTCCTTCTCACACCCCAGAGGCTGCCATGCATGCCTCCTGGGACCTCCTGGCCAAGTCCCCCTGGCTGCAGGTGAGCTCGCCCTATATCCTGGGGTACGTGGCTGCAGTCCTTTCCTTCCCCTCCTTGGACCTAAGCAGAAGTAGAGGGGAGGCACTCCATAACCTCCATTTAAAGAAGGGTGAGGGCTTCTTTGGCTCTGAACATGTTTTTTCTGCTACAGACTTTTCTATTTGGAGCCTTTCTCTATATTTAAGAATAGGTGAATTGGGGAGTTGCTCGTGCACTCTTTAGGCTACCGTCAGATTAAACCATGTTTGACACAAGCCGGTATTTCTTGTGCCTGTCAACCTAGTGCTTCCTGGGCTAAATTCGAAGGTTAGCCCATACAGCTGTACTGCCCAGGTACCAGGCAGGGCAGGGATGCTGCCTGCCCGTGCCCTGCCTGGGGGAGAGGTAAGCTGGCAGGGTGCCTTTGTAAGGCTCTATGCTGCTAGCACGAGCTGGAAGGGAGGATCTGCCTGGGAGAGAGCTTTGGGAAAGACTTTCTTCTCCAAAAAGTGTGCGTGTTGTAATCTGTTTATATTATGCACTGACAGCTCTTGCTGACTATTAGGATTAGAAAAAATTTGGAAATTCTGGAGTTAAAACTCTGTAAGTTGCATGAAGATAATACTTAATAAACACGAATACATGGTAGGACTTTTTTTTCCATCCTCTTTATATGACTTTTAGACTTACAAGCTTTTATCTTATTTTATGAGGCCATGTGAAATAAATTAAATGTAACACAAGATGCTGTTAAAAAAGATTTTATGACATCAAGAACTGGTTCTATATTAGGACCAGATCCTACATAGACTTATGGATGTGAGTAATTTTGCTCCCATAGATAAGCTATTGAATCAACCATGGCTAACCATTTAAACGTTCAGAATCAGGCCCTCATTTTGGACACACTTCTCATTGTTAAATCAATGTGAAAGTGAAATCTGTCTCCTCTCAAAAGGAAATTGCCAAGACTTTCTATGCTGAGATTTGGGATCTGTAGAAAATGAAGCCTTTTTATTTTTTCTTCCCTCCAATAATCTGTTCAGTGAACAAGCTGTGAAAAATAGTTCTATATTTTTTCCATGTGATGCAGCAGACGGTAAATTTCCATTTAAAAGAATGATCAGAGTAGCTGCTGGCACTGAACTCTGTTGTCTTAGTCAAATCTACTTACAAAGAGTTTACAGCAATACAATAGTTTATTATTTCACTCAACCAGAAATCAGATGAAAAAGGCAAAGGGGAAGCCTGAAGTAGGTTCATGGTCAGAATTCTTTTCTTTCTTAACATCTTGGTTTTTTTAAATGCAGGAGTTGAGATCAGTAGTTTTATGTGTAAGGAGGAGAATATTTCTTTTCACCTCTACTTTTGTATGCTGTGAAATAATCAGACTTCACACTTCTATAGTGCCTTTCTTCTGGGGATCTGAAAGCACTTTACAAACATTAATTAAAGTCTCACAACACCCATGTGGAGGTAAAGAAGCATTGTTTGTGTATCTAATGCAGAACGCTTAACCTGAATCTTTAAGTACTACACAAGGACTACAGTAAAATAATGGAATAGCCAAAGCAAATTAATCTAACTGAATTGCTAGGAGCGTGTATGTGTATATGTGTGTGTGTGTATACATATATATATATATACACACACATGTATGTGCGCATATGTATGTGTGTGTGTGCATGCGTGCATGCCTGTGTCTGCAGATATATATGTTGCTATATGACTACATTTCATCCGCCCTGCGTGTCCTGCCCGTTGTTGTCTCAGGTGAACCGATGAGCGCTGCTGCTTCTCTCTGCACGATGGCTCAGGTCCGTCTACAAATGCCTTTCTTCTAGGAAACCTGGGGAAAGCTCTCATTGCCATTGATTAGGCTAGGATTACTTTTAAAAATTTATAAAAGCAGATATATTCTTTTTCTTGATCACCAGATTTGTGAAGGAAAATAATAGGTGCACAGTGGGGACCCAGAAGGGGGCTTTGTCCCCTGAGCTGGGGCACCCAGACCCGCTCCGGTGGAGGCGCCAGCACCTCCCCTCTTCATCTCCCTCTTGCTGTCCCCGAGCCCGGTGGCCTTGTCCTTGCTGCTGCTGCCTCCACAGTCCCCCCCATCCACGGAGGTTTTGGGGACGGGCCTGGCGGCACTGCAGCGGGGAGAGCTGCAGAGCGGGCTTGGCTCCCGCTGGGGCTGCCGGCTCCCCTCCATGCCGGGGGGAAAAGGCAGCAGCGGGGCTTTCTCCTACAGCAGCTTAACATAGGGCTTGGCTTGGCTTGGCTACCCAGGATGTTAACAATGTCTACATTAAAATATGCTAAATTATTTTACAGATGTTATAGAAAGAGTGTTATCCTCCACGAGAGGGGCTTTTAGCATCCTTTCTGCAGAGGTGTACTTGCTGCACTTTGCCGGACACGAGTCCACCCGATGCCCCAGGCAGGGAGAGTTGCCCTGAGTATTCCCATTTCTCCACCTTTGCTGCTTTGTTTTCCTGCTGCTGCAGCGCTTCACCCCACAGCTGCAGGCCAGAGCCACCCCAGCCGTGTGCATCTGACAGGGAAGGCTGAATTCATCAGGGCTCTCCAGTTGCACTGTCAGAAATGAAAATGAAGTAAGGGAACTAAACAAAATGGAGGAAACCCAAGCTGAAGGACTGAGTAACTCTTATTTCTATTTTCAGCTCAGTGGTGCAGTGTACCAGTCTTTCTCCCACTTGTGCAGCCTGGGAAAATGCCAGGCTGGACTGTAGCTGCCCAACTTCTCTTTTCCTTAGACAAGTCAGATAAAAAAGGTATTTTTCTAGGGGTTACAGGAGGTCATTATTTTCTTTGTTTGGGTCAAAGCTGTGGGGAAATAGATCCACACAACCACCGTGAGTTTGAAAGGTGGTCGGCTGGCTACTAACAGCAAAATGGGCCCTCATGCCGCCAGCCTCTCTCAGCCCTAGTCCCATGCTTTGTTACAATTTAGAAATGCTTTTGGGTCACCAACGTTAGATCAGTTTCTTAATCTTCATCATGTCTTCTTTCCGCTAACTTTGCTTGCTTTGTTTGTCTGACGTAGGCTGTAAGATCTTCAGTGCAGAAAGAGCATCTTTTATCTCTGCAAAGTGTCATGCAAACTTAGGGTGGGACGTAAATATTTAATAATAATATTAGTAATGGAGATTAGAGTCCTGGAAGAATGTGTCTCCTCCCTTGCAGATGCAGAACATGTAATGGGGATTTTTTTTTTTTTTACTGTTTCATTTTCCTGGTAAGAGTTTCTCTGCTCACCTGTTTTCCAGTTGCCTCTGTCATCTTCTTGGTAAGGCTATCGGGACACACTAATCTTGCCTGGGAATGGCCTAATTAGAACTGGGAAAGAGCTGCTTTTTCAGTTTGGTGGCCCACCTGAGACTTTGAAAAAAACTACCCTAAAATATAGGTTTCTTGTTAGCAAAATGGAAACCTGGGAAAAAGGTCATGCCTTCTGATATCCGTCTTCTGGTTTTAACCATCTTTATTCCGAAAAGTAAATGAAAGGCAACGACAAGTGATCTCGAAATCACATTTCAGAACAAGAAATTGAAAGTTTTCATTTACAAAACATCAGAAAAAACCACATTGGCTTTTCTGAAATACTCATTTTTGGACAAGACCCATTGCCTCATTCAGTTCCTACCCTTGGCTCGTTGTAGCATCTGGAAAGCACCCCAAGAAGACCGCGCAGTGTCTGACAACAGGCAGCGGCGTTGTCCTGCCAGCACCCTGGCGCAGTGCCCACCGGCCCTCTGGTGCCAGGCGCTGTGCCGCGGTGCCCTGCGGGCAGCCGGGGAGGGCTCCTGCAGCGGGAGGCGGGGGCACCTCTGCAGGGCACTGCTCCCTGCCGCCCGCAGCGACCAGGCAGGCAGAGCGCCTTCGCTGGCTCTAGGGAAACTCCTACACTGGTATGGTACTTATATAAGGGCCATTCACAAAAATGTTTTACTTTAGCTTGGGATAAGCTTCATCTCTCAAGGGTCCTTCAGGAATGAAGGACTGGGAGAAAGCCACTTTTTTTTTTTTTTTTTTTTTTTTTGCTTTTCAACAATAATCTTTGCATGACCATGCAGAGGAGACATATCAGCAGCCTTCTGCTGGCGGTGCCTGGGCTGATGGCGTGCTGCCCTGCAGCGGGGGCTGTGAGCAGCTGTGCAGCCAGGCCAGATCTGGGGGGGAAAATGTCCTGAGGTGCCCGAAAAGGGGACGTCTGTGAGCTCATGTGCTGCTGGAGCTGGCAGTAGAGCAGGCTGCTTGGGGGAGCAGCATCGCAGGAGACCAGGAGCTCAGAGCCATCCCCAGCGCTGTGCTCATCGACCCTTCTTACTTCTTCCTTTCCAGTAGCCTAGACAATTAAAAAAACAGTTTGGCTGTATAACTAGATTAATTTTATAGGAGGGGGTTTATGCCGTACCTTACTTAAATCTTAAATTTTCTAATGATTGTAGCCAATAGCAATTAATTTAAAATAATTAAGACAAATATACACATCAAATTGCCAAGCACAACATTTTTCTCATTCATTTATGACTTAATAGACTTCAGTGTATATGTTCAGTCTTTACTAATTGCACAGTTGATAATTCTTTATGACTTCGAGGAGTTCAACATTTTCTATCTTTACTTTACTGGCTGCATCCTCTTAGCATAATCATAGTCTTAATTTTGTTTAACTTATGCTAAAGCAAAATATGAATCTAAACCACAGGAGGCAAATAAAACACGTCATTGTACAGTTCACTACATTTTATAAAACCATTTTACAACAGGAACCATCCACCCGTTCTGTTCAACGGAGTAAATGGGATCTAGCCATGCTTTAAGGACTGCGCTCGTCTTTAAACTGATTAGTTTCTATCCTTATTACAAAATGCAGGCATCTATACCAGGTCTAACATCTAATTTTATATACAATTAAATGGGCAAGCCCTGCTGCCTCCAGCATAATCATTTCATCGTTGTTATTTACCTTGAGGCTCCCTGGGCAGGATCAGAGCCCCGTTTTGCCCATTGCCGCGCAGCGTGGGATGAGCCTTGGTGCGGAGGGGCCCTCATGGTCCCAGCTGCCGCGGGCAGGATGGGATGGAGATGCAGAGAAAGGCCAAGCTCACAGCCTAGGGTCAGCGGGAGATGGGGAGGACTGAGCCTTGTGCCCAGTGCCAGTGGGGCAGCAGGGATGGGGTGGGAAGGCAAAGGCAGGGGCTGGCGTGGTGTGGGGTGGGTGGGTAGGGGCAGAGCGGTGCTGATTTGGGATGCTGGAGCAGGCTGTGCCTGCGTCCCTGTTGTGCTGGCTTTGGGGTATGGTGCTCGTGCTCGAGGCAGGACCTGACTAAAAGCTATGTGGACGGGGCAGGGAAGCAGGGGTGGGGTGCTCGTGGGGCAGCTCTGGAGATGGGTCTGGTGGGGCCGAGGGCTTTGGGGGATGCCATGGGGATGTGGCACTGTGGCCACAGGCAGCAGCATCCTCCCGTCCAGGTCATCCACATGGCGATGCATCTTCCTTGCTCTGCACCAGGCAAGAGGGAAAGGAAACTCTTCCTTAACCAAAGGTTAATGCTTAAAGAAATCCCCTAAACTCTCACAGCTTTTTATTCCCCTCTCCCCAGAGAGAAGTGCCCAGCATGACTGCCCGAGCCAGCATCTTGCCGGGGGTCCCCCTGCCCCAAACCCTCCAGGGCAGGGAGGAGATGGCCGGGGCTGGCACGCAGCTCAGCAGCCGGGAGCCGAAGGATGGCCGGGAGCCCGTTTGCTAACAGTGTCGCCTGGTTAAAACCCGCAGCCGGCACATGCTTTAACCAAGCGTGGTGCCGGCAAGGCGAGCAAGAGGGGCTGCCTTCGGCGCGAGGGCTCTGCTTGGCCCCTGTGATTAGGAGAGGAAAGCTGTGATTTCCACCGGCGGCCAGGTTTCTTTCTCTCACTCTCTTTCTCCTCTTCTTTTTTTTTTTTTTTTTTGGAAATCATGTTTAACACTTGTACAATTTGGTGAAATTACAAGCCCGAGCGGACAGAGGGAGAAGCCAGTCTGTTTAAAAAATAAAAAGAGGACATGATTACTTTGCTGAAGCCGTACTTTCGATTTTCTCTTCCAAAAGAGACAAAGGGAATAAATACTTAAAACCCAGTGGTGACGACAGTGAAGCAATCATGCAGTCGCTGGATACCTTTGTCTCTGGGAGGCATGTAGTCATTTTTACATGTCTGCCACTGGGTGTCAAACCTTTCTTTTCTTCCCCTTTCCATTTTGGATGGCCAAACTGATTATCTAAAATAGAAAATTAGCACACAATGGCTTTACTCTGTGATACCCCTTATGCAACTAATGGGCAAAGCTTGTTAATTGGTTGTAAATGCCAGCAGGTTGCCAAGATAATACTTCAGAAATAAGCGGGTATTCTGATAATTACAGCAATCTTCATCTATAAAAGCTTAAGTAGATGAAGTACTGGCTGGCTTAAAACCAAGATTTATCCCGCTGCACTCGCATTAAAAGAAAAAATAAGATGAAAACAATAATGTAGCAAAACAATTATATAGCAGGAAGCGTTGTAGGTTTTAGAGATTGTGAAAACTCAGAAAGTAAAACAGTGCTGTAATAACCAGTTATGGAAAAATAGGCCATTTACATTTGTGTATAATTAAATAGTAGGCTATGCAATTTCACTTTTTAAAGTAAACTGCCTTTTCCTTTTTTTATAGGGCAACGTAGCCATAATTGCTGCATTAAAGCTTTAATGAAAGAAAAAAGCAGCAGATCAAGATGACATGTAACATCCACATTTGTACTGTGGTGTTCTGCTTGTTTAGTAATGGGAAGCTACTGAGGAGATTAAAATTGCAGAATTCTTCATAGGTTTTTTCCCGAAAATTGCTATAGGAAGATCATTCAAAGTCTAAAATACATACAATTTATTTTTCTACCTTCAATCCACAAGGATTTAATGGCTTTCCTAACTCTCAGAGTGTCTGAAGAAATACTTTCTTGCAAAAGGGGGATATTATTTCAGCTCATCAAAATTATCAAAAGTAAGCGGCTCAAACTTGAAGCGTAGAGGTCTCACCTCATGTTTTAGACTATTGCTGCAAATGCCGAATAGTATTTTTTAACTCAGTGCTGCTTTTCAGCTTTCCTGTCAAAATTATCAACAGGTTGATATATAATCTTGTTATTTGGCATTTTGATATGTTTCTTTTTACCTGTTACAAACAAATTGTGAAGTGCAATAAAGCTAGGCTCAGCTGTGTTAAAGCTTCGAAATAAGGGTGCAAGATTTGAAACCAAATTTTCGTCTATGAGAGTAAAATACAAGAGTTGGCACTGGTGGAGGAGAAAGCCTTTTTTTTTTTTTTAATGACCTTGGGTGCATCTCATAGACTGCATTTAATCATTGATGCCTCGCGTGTGCAAGCGAGGGCACGTCTTGGCAGGAGAGGTCCAGAGGCAGGAGGGGCGCGGGGCAGTGCCGAGGGGCTGCTCCGCGCAGACTTTGGGGCGGAAAGGCAATGCTAAACCAAGACGCCCTTCCTGCTGGGCGGCCGGGCGGCGATACTGCGCCCGCGACGCCGGCTCGCACATAGCAGGCGTCCGCACCTGGTTTAGTGCTGCTCTGCCCAGAGCATTTGCCCGTCCTTGCTGCCTCCGTCGCAGGGGTCAGACCACGCAGAGGCGCAGGGGCTGCGGCGAAGCCCTTCCCCAGTGGCTGAACCCAGGCTCCCGGCATGGCACCAGGCGCCCGGCGCTGGCACGAGTGCAGCTCATGCTGGATTTTTCCACCGGTGGAAAATGGGCTGTGATGGGCCCTGCGGTAGGGTCAGCCCGGTGGGATGCTGGTGGCTGTGCTGGAAATAAGGCTCAATCACACCATGCTGTGGAAGGCTAGATTTGGGTGTGTGCATTGTCTCACGGTAGTCTGCTTACCAAATATTTGATAGAGATGCCTTTCCCGTGTGTGGTTATGCAACATTAACCTGAAATCTTTTCTCATACATTATCCATAAAAAATTAAAAAGACCCCATTGGGTAAGCGGGGACAACTTGCTGTGCCAGCTAACCCCTTAAATTTTGGCAAAGAAAGAGGTGCATCGCGTCACCTAAAACCCGCCAGGGAAACGAGGCGTGAGAGCACAGGGGCTGCCGGGGGAGCAGGGTGCGAGGCCAGCCCTGCCGCTCGCCAGCCCACGGCCCCGCGCCGCGTAATGGACTTTCCTAGTTAGTACATAATATATGGCGCTTGTCCGAAGTGTGGCTGCAGGAACCAGCGGAGGAAGAAATAACTTGATGGGATCCTTTAATGGATCTGTCTCCCTCGTCTTCCAGGAACAAAATAAATAGGAGACTTTTTCAACTGGCGTGTATTTCCATTTATGCTTTAAAAATTCATGAGCATAGGTTTCATATGATGGTGTAGTTACTATGGTAATTGTTTATTAATCTGGAGGAGCTTGGTAATTACCACAGTTCAGTTTATATAACTCAAACCTGGAGTTAAAGTATGGGTATGATTTCTTTACGCATTCATCTTTTAGACACTTTTTTCAACTTTTTTTTTTTTATTTAACAGAATATGCATTTTCCCCTCTCAGTTCTACTTTTATCCAAGTGCGTACATTTCTGGAAGTGTAGAGAGAGTGTAAAAATGAGAGAGAAAAGCTTGCTCGGAGTTGGCAGGCCAGGACAGCCAGGAAAAAATGTGCAGAGTTAAGTAGCAGGTGCATTTGGGATATTTTTTAATTTTTTTTTTTTTAATTTCTTGTCTCTTTTCCCCGGAGGATGGCTTATTTGTGGGATGGCAGTATGGGGCAAAGGAAAGCGGGCGGCAAAGCAGGGACATTGCAGGAGCCCCCATGGCCAGCCCAGGACTGTCCCCCTGGCTGAGTGTGAGGCTGTGGGTTGTGGGGCTGAGGGAGGACGCGTGTGCATTGCCCCACAGCTCTGGTGTTTGTGCACGGCCAGGCACACGCAAGAGGAAAAATGCCAGAGCTGGGCTAAAGATGAACATCAGTCTGGCTTTGGCATTTGTTTTTTTGGGGGGTGCATGTGGTTTTGCTGATGGAGATGCAAGAGTGGGGAGATGCCTGACAGCTGCACCGTGGCCCCTCGGGAAACCCTGTTGCCAGCTCACCTCAGCCCTGCTGGCCTCTCAGGGGCATGTGCTCACTTTTCCTGGAGAAACTTCATCTAAAACCCGAGTTTGTTCATTCAAAAATTAATTATTATTTGTTTTCTCAGATAGGCACCACCAATCCTATTGCAAGGCAATTTTTTTACACCAGGCACTGTAGTGATGCTCTCCAGAGACCCAGGAAGCAGAAAACGATACAAATATTTTTCGGTGAATTTTTTTCATTTATCTAAAAGCTCCTTTCTCCCAGAGAGTGAAAAAATTTTGCCCACCGTGAATCTTTTTCCGGTGTTGATTCTAGTTTAGAGACAATTCATCGCCGTCAGTTCGTTCTGTAATGACCCATAGGAAACCAGAAGCAGCCCTGCTTGTGGGCGACCCCTCCTCGCCCGTCCCCGCTTTGCTCCCTGCCGGCTTGCGCGGCTGGCGGGCTGGAGAAACTCCCCGGTCGGCCTGGCTCCACTGCCGAGAGATTCACATTATTTATATGGAAAAAGTACAGGATGCCATCTCCCTGCTCGCTCTGCCTGCATAAATTGCACGTGTTTATTATTCATCGTAACACAGCACATTCTCTGTTTCTGTGTCACTTGTCACTAATCACTTATGCATCTGATGTGCGGATCCAGAGCAGGTTCTTAAGCATTCTTGGCTTCGAAACATAAGATATGCATGGGTAAGAGTTTATCCCACCCCCAAAATAACAACTTTGATACATTTTCAAAAGGGAAAGTGCATATGTTACAGTACTCAGGAGCAGCAATAATCAAACTAGCTGAGAAGTGACATGGACTTGGGTTATTTTCTTGTTGGTTTTTTCTTCTTCTTTTTTTTTGGTTTCTCTTTAGTATTTCATGAAAGTGTGTAAAAATCTTAACATTTGAATGCCACACGCTTCGTTCTGCCTGCGAGATAAAGGACATTTCTCTAAAAGAAACATACGCTCCTTGTTCCTTGTTTTGATTCTCCGTACAGCTTGTCACAATGCATTTACATTTTGTCCATACATTTGGATTTGCAACCCGAGCTGTGCTTTTGAGGAAGGGATGCAAACTCTTTTCTTCAACTTTTCGGAGGCAGTTGGGCGCTGCCTGCAGCCTGCCGTGCGTAGGGGTTGCACGTCGCACGCACGCCCCTGCCAGCTTCTTCTGCAACCCTCTGCCTCTTGCCCCAGTGGCTCCTTCTTGAGGGGCTTGGCCGGTTGTGTCGGCCATCAGCTGGGGAAAGACTCTTCTCTGGGGCTTTTTTCTCCCGTCCCATCTCACTCCCTTCCCAGACTGCCTCCCAACCCATAAAAGCCAATTGCCAAACCTCAGTGGACAGCAGCAGTGTGTCTACCCCAGCTTTTCTTCCCACATTTCTTCTCCTGTCTCTTATAGCCTGTGGGCCATGCCAGAAATTGCCCTTTCCTTGCCCTTATCTGCTCGGGGAAGCACTGTGAAAACGCTCGCACCCCTGGAAACCTTGTGTTTAAGACACTGTCTTTTTTTTCCCCTTCTCACGGCGCGGGACGAGTGGCAGTAATGCCGTGAGGCTGGGGATGGAGACCCCATGCAGGCTCAGCATGGATAATGCCTGCGTGGAGAGAGCTCCACGTCTGGAGCTGGGTGTCCCTGTGAATGATGCTCATTCAGCTGGGCAAATCCCATCTATCAAACTGAGAATATGGAAAACATTTCTGCATTTTCTGGTAGTTGACCTAATCCCGCTGCAATGCTGCAGACCTGGTGTCCACAGCCAGCGACAGATCCAGCTACTGGTCTAAGGAGCGTGAGCTCCTCCGTTGGACATCTGCAATAGACGGCTATGCCATAGGTACACTGCCCTGTGACTCACCTGCACCGCATTAACCTGCAGTAGAAGATCTGTGATATTGGCCTGGCCTTGTGGGAGGGCAACATGCGGACCCGCTGGCAGAACAGTAGCCCGGATGACCTATATTTAACAAAAAAATTTTTTTTTTCACCAAGCATCTGCAAGCCAAAAATTTTTCACTGTGGAAATACTGAAAAAGGTCACAAAACCAGTCAAATTGTATGATGTGAATGTTTTCTCCTCTAAGGCTAATGAAATAGAGGACTGCTTACCAACCTCCCCAGCTAGAAACACAAGGGTTTCATCCAAGGAGATAATTTTAATTGTTCCTTGTTCTGCTGATATCTGATGGGAACAATCTTAATAGCGACCTCCAATTGCAAGTCCTCCTTCTTGAGTGAAGTCAGCCCTACGATAACACCAGAGAGGCAGCTTGAAATTAGGATACAGAAAACTGATGCCAAAAATATGTCAACTTGGAAGGTCATTAAGAATTATCCATTTGTGCATGTTCACATGCCAGCAGTACCTTAAGTGATTACCTTGGAGGGACAGATTTGTCTAATGAACATATGAATTAACAATATAAAATTGTGATTGATAAATCAAATAAGAATTTATAATTTGGCAATGAATCTAACCGGAATGGAGTTTCACTGGATGCGAATGTGAGAGGAGCTGTTGGTGTTCTTTGCTAAAAATGACTCCCGGTGGTATTTTTCCACTTCATGACACCACAGTTGTAGGTGACTGATCTGAAAACCAGCCTGCCTGTACCTCAGGCAGAGACAAGTTGTTCTGACGATCTTGGCTCACCATTTCCAGTAGTTATTTTTTAAACCTCTCCACCTACACCTTTATTGATAGTTTGTTTTTTTTTTAAGTTCAGCTTAGAAATTGACCTAGCGTGGCCCTGGCATACAAACAATCGGCTTTTAAACTATGTAATAGTTGGTATAATTCTGGTTAAGTATTTTTAAATTTAGGCACTCAGATAAAAGCAGCTGATGTTTAACTCTGCTTTTCTGCACTGACATAGCGAGTTTTGATTTTTTTTTTTCTCTGAAAGATAGATTGCATTAGTAGTTTCCTGAGTTGTGGATCATATCTCCTTCACAAAGAGTTTTAAAAGTTTAAAAGAGCAAGACTTTTAGGTTTAAAAAATGTCTTCTATAGGTGGGCTTTTTTTTTTTTTTTAACTTCTAAAGCTTTACCCTCTTGGTGGCTAAGCTCAATGCAATATACACATTGTTTTTTTAAATAAGCTCTTACTGGCAGATGTACTTCATTTAACATTTTTGATAACCTCTTAGTGATTCTTTACTGCATCTTCATCTTTTTGGCTTGTGTCATTTTGGGTTTGGGGCGCTCCTAGTGCACAAGTGAGCACCGGCTCTACAAAATCCCATTAGAGCTGCTACAATCCAGCTCTTGTCAAACTGCATATTAAAGACCTAGATAATACGAAAGTACCAAAGGAGTTGTTACATTTCATTACTCCGTGTGATTAATGCCTCCCTATGTGCTAATGAACCAAAGTTAGGTCATAATGGCTTTGAAATATAAGATTATTGAGGGTTTCTTTGACTTGATATAAAGGGCTAGCTTCAGCCTGTTGGGTCTGTAGCGCGCTGAGTACCATTTCTTTTGCAAATTTAAAATTGCCATAGTAAAATCTGCTATTTAGTTGAGATGGAAATTTCAAGGGAGGTTTATGTTGGGTCTTGCTGTTAAAATGGTTTGAGTAGTCACAAAATGGGCAAAATTGGTTACCGAAACCCTGCACATCGTGAGACCAGACAGAAATGGTGCTGATGTGGGGCCCTCCAGTGCATCCCTGGCTATGGAGCGCTGCATGAGGGCATCTCCAGTGCCGAGGCACACATGCACTAGGAGTCAGCCCCACTTCTCCTGCGGCACCTATCAGCCTCACTCAAGCAAAACCTAGCAGGCAGCAGCGTCTATTTGTTGGTAATGTTACGGGATGTCCCAGTAGGCTGCCAAGGGGGATGCTGTATGGAAAAGTGCCTCCTGACTCACAGCCCTCCCTTCTACTTTCTTCTCTGCTATATCTAGCAGCTGTTGATTCAATATTTGCACTGATTTTTTTGTCCCAGATCCGTGGCACTTTCTGTGTAATTTATCACATGTAATTTTTAAAGGGAGAAAATGCCACCAGTGTAAAAATCATAGTAAGAACATGAAGGTATAAGCACTGATGTTTGCCGCTATAACCAGGAAACAGAGCACTAAGACTCACTGTATACTTAACGGATGTCATTGTGCCTACAGACGGTATGGATACTATAGCAAAGCTGCACTGTACAGTGGGGCTTTGCAATGCATATGCTCCCAAGGGGAGAGAAAGGGAGAGGGAGCCCGTGAGAGCTGCTCTATCACAGCCAGCTCCTGAGGGTCCACATGGGCACGGGCTGCAACCGTATTCCCTCTCCTTGGAAAGGGCAAGATTTGGAACGTACTGTGTAAGTTAAAAAAAAAATAGTGAGCGTGATCGTAAGTGAGTTGCTGTGCGTTGGTGTGGAGCAGCCTTCCTCGCACGAGAGGGGAGGCTGGGGAGGCTGGGGAGGCGGGTTGCACGGGGCTGCAGCCCTGTGGCTCAGAACGTCCCGGGGAAGCCGCTCAGCAAAGCATGACACAAGCCTTGAAACATTTAGGGAGGGGGCATGTTATTTTAATATCCTTTTTTGTGCTTAATAGAAAAGGGGTTTGTGGTTAATTCTTTATTATCTCCGACAGCAGTTCTCGCTTCGGCTCCTCTTTCTTTAACTGCCAAGCTAGCATTTTCCTTTTTTATTGCTCCTTTCTTCGAGGTTTGCTTTGGAATGGTGCCAGTTATCATTTCCCATTAGGGCAAATATTGCATCAAACTCAAGATTAGGGATTTGAGGGCTTGGGAATACCATTCTCTAACATTTGTCTTTCATTTTCTAAGTCTTTTTCTCTCTCTCTTTGTACACACACATATGCACACATGCCTGTATATCTGTGGATATACATATGTGTATATATATTTATAGAGAGGGAGGAAGAGAGCCTGCATGTGGCTGATTACACGGGTACATTTACATGTATGCACGTGTCTATTTGTATGTGAAGTTTAAACCTCTTCATTTAGACAAAGGAAAAGGGAAGAGCTTTCTCCTAATGTGAGATTTCAGAGGACTCAGAAGGTTAATAAAGGAAGAGAATAACAGATTTGTTTGTATGTTTTGGGTTAAATACTTCAGTTTTGCAGTGAAGGAAGGTGTTAAGAACACACACTGCGAGCGTGGAGATGAAGCCACTGCTAGGGAGCTGCTACCAGTTTTACCGACCCTACAAAACTGGGGAACAACACTGCCTATTTTTGAGTGTGTCTTTTACTGTACCTTACTTATTACCTACCTGCATATATACAGCCACTTCATTTTTAGCACATTCTTTAATAAAGTGGCCATAAATATTACATTTCTAGAAATTAACTATTCTGCCGTAGTAACATATACTGCACCACCTACATTGAAGGACTATATAGATACCTAGGCTCTGATTTGGCCATCCCAAATTGCTCTTTAAAGGTGCTGATTTCTGTGGTTAAGCAGGCCTAAATGTCCCGAGGCAAACAAGAGGCTGTGCTGGGCACGTGCACTCATGTGGGCTTCAAGGCATCTGGATTTTGGCTCAATCCACTGCTTCCTTCGCTTACCTCCAACATTTAGGCACTGCTGAGATGTTAAAAAATCATTCCAGCTGCCAGCTATTTCTGATGCTGGCTCATAAAACCCAACACCCGCTTTCAGTACCTAATTTTGGGGAAAGAACATATTTTTTTGCTAGTGAAACTTTGCTTACGCCCCGTCTGGGGGTAGGGGCGTTGCAGGTGGTTCCCCCCTGCAGCTGCCCTTGTGGGGACGGGAACAGGGAGGTGATGGGGGGCTGGGGCTGGTGGCGATGCCTGGGGTCTCTGCGGTCCCCCACGGGGCTGCCCGCCCGCCTTGCGCTGCCCCACCACCGCAGGAACGGGGCTCCCAAGAGCCAGGCGCCATCCTTCTTCACGCCTGGCAAATCACTTAACCGCTCGGCACATCGGCTTTCGCAGCTGTTAACACGGGGAACGGTTTCATTTCGCCTCCTCTCGTAAAGAGCATTGCGGCTCTGATCGACCGGGGGCCACAGCGTTATTTCCACTTACTGATAAGTTGGATTTTGGCAGCCGGCGGGAGGGAGGCGAGCACATTCATCTGGGTAAAATCCCCTGGCTAGAGAAATAGCCGACGGGGAAGTTTTATAAAGGCAAGCACAAAGCAATATCAGCAATATACAGAGCAAATCTTGTATCGGAGTTGTCATTTTTGCTCTGGCCCTGCAGTGGCGGGCTAGGGATTTGGGGGGCCCGGGGGGAGATTGGAGCAGGTGAGATGCGGAGCGGTGCCGGCCGGCTCAGCTGGGGTGCTGCTGACACTCACAGCCACCCGACAGGTTCCTAAATACATGTATTTCCAGGCAGCCAATTTGTCTGCCTCCAAAAATTTATTCTTCAAGGCTTGTTCCCATCTGCCAAAAGAAAACATGTCATTTAAAAAAAAAAAAAAAAAAAACCTAACATTGACAGACAGGAGTGCGTTATTGAGCTAAAGCCCTCTGCTTTTACCTGAGCCAGGCGCCGGCACCGCGTGGTGAGACAGCCCTGTCACCCACATGCTTTATTAACAGTCAGCTTTTAATCGCGCTTCTCCCTGGCAAGCTGACAAATATTTTTCCCTTTACTCACAGTTCACCCTTTCATTTTTCTGACAAATACTGCACTTACTTCATTTCAATTTTTGCAAAAATGAGCCCGGGCGAAGTGACTCAGTCATTGTGCAGATTAAATACAATGTCACCTCTTTTTCCTGCTTGTAGTACAATGGCTGTACATTAAAATTACTACAGTAATTTCACTAATTTCTGTTGTAATTTCTACTGATAAACCTGACTGTGTGTTTCTAGCTCTGCCCTGCTTCTTCTGCCCTGCCTTCCTAAAAATAAAGTCATGGTCCCCACATGGGGAAGCTTCACATCGAGGGAAGGTACAGTAAGCTCCTAGTTATTTTAGAAATCTTAAAGTGATTAAGGCAAAAGGGTGGTTAATTATAATATTCTAAAAACACAGCTGCTAAAAAAAAAAGTTTCAAGCAGCCACCAACTTCTTATTATTTTGTCATCATCTTATGACATGTTTA
Source organism: Platalea leucorodia (assembly GCF_965183815.1). Lineage (NCBI taxonomy): Eukaryota > Metazoa > Chordata > Aves > Pelecaniformes > Threskiornithidae > Platalea > Platalea leucorodia. The sequence goes on from NC_138827.1 coordinate 70,818,542, forward strand.
TGACACATGGGAAAAATAAAAGATTAAATCTCCATCCCCGCACTGCCCCCGCAGCCGTGCAGTCCTGGGACCAGCAGCATCTTCTGGAAGGAAGGAGGCTTGGCTTGAACCTCTGCCGGTGAGCGCAGGGGCGGCTTCCAGCCCTGCATTCCCTTTCAGAGCTGTGAAGGCTAAATTTTCTGCTGGGGTTGCAGAACATCAGCTGGGAAAACTGTGGCTAAATCAAGAGCAGCCACAGTTTGCCAGGGAACAAATATCGCAGCCTTGGCCGTACCTGTCTTTTACTGAAGTCCCGCTCATGTTTTCATTCCTCCTTCACCAAGGAGATAAAAAAAGTCATTGCTGGTATTGCCAGTGGGGATGGACTATAACATTTTCACACTGCCTCAGTAAAGAGCAGCAGCCTTCTCCCTGCACCCACATTTTTGAGGCTACCTCAAAAATATCTGCCTACAAGGGGAATTACCATGTTTGTCATAGAGGCGGCTGGTGCTTTGGGTGGGGAAGAGGTCTCATGTTGCCAGTCTGTCCATGCACCAAGGCCCAAGTGAGCAAGGAGCCCCTCAGTGTGCCGTCGCACCCGGGGAGCTGGGCAAACCAAACAATAGTTCATAACTGGTCACTGGTGGATGACGCGCGTGCTCTTCAGTCTGGGGAGGCGTCTCTGGATCACAGAAATCTTTCTCCCCCTTCTGTGCCAGCCGGATTCTCTCTCTGTCCATCGACACCCGAGCCTTGCGGTTAGGGAGGTAGCGCCAAACAGGAGTGGCACCAAGGGGCACCTTCATCTCATACCCTGCTCCTACCAAAACGAACTTAAGAACTGTCATTGTTGGCAGTGTTATTTATGCTGATATGCTTTAAAAACAAACAAACAAACTTTTTAAAACTAGAGATCAAGCAGGGTGGCTTCTAAGGACCAAGGTGGAGACCGCAGAGGAAACTAAAGGCACTCAAAAGCCGACGATGTTGCAAACACTAACCAAGAAGTTGTCTTTGCATCAGTGGGCACAGCAACATCTGTGGTGGCTTGGTGAGGAGAGCAGACTTTTTATCACTAAGGTCTGACCATCTCCTTCTTAGCATCGAGCCATAAGAGGCTAATGAACACAAGCATTAACCTTTGTGGTGCAACAATGTACAAGTTGTATATACTGCAATATCATTTCTTTCCATTACATGAAAGACAGAGGCTGTGGCTGTGATGGGGTTTGGACGAAGCCTTCGTTAAAGAAACCATCCATGTTGGGAGCACGGTGGAGCGTCCTTCATTTCTCCTGGTATGAGCATTAACTATTCTGACGTGGGAGGAAAGAAGGCATGCCAACCCACTACAGAAACACTTCCAGCTCTTTATAGAAAAACGTCATTGGAAGTTTGGAAACATACCGGCCAAGCTCAGTCCCAAACCTTTCCAGGTCTGTCTGTGGCACGTCACAGAGTGCTGGCATCACTTGGCATAGCTGCCCTGCCAGCGCCAGCTCGCACGGGGCCGCCGAGTGACAGGGGCTGCAACCGGCTCTTGTAACAGCCTGAAACTGGGGACATGCTGGCGTGTGCCGTTCTCCCGGCTGTTGCTTCCCCCAGTCTTCCCGTCACCGTGGGCTGAGCGCTCCCGAAGAAAGAGCTGACAGTGCTTGGCAGTGAGATCCGCAGATCGGGCATTGGACTAAATGAAAGCTTGGGCACCTGGCAGATTATACTCGGTCTGAATCTAAATGTCTGCAAATATTTAAAATGTGCGTGTAATGGAGACTTATGGGCTCCTGTACACGGGTGTGTACATACCAGCGGCACTTGGGGCAGCTCGTGCAGTGCAGAAAGCCTCCGTACGGTCTCGCAGTTACGGGAGACTCATCCCCAAAGCTTACAAGGAAACATCCCTGGGAGGACACGAAGCACGGACAGCAGGACAAGGCAGCCATACCCAGCCTTCACTACTGGCACATTTTTCCTCATGCTCGCCCCTCTCCAGCCCTTTTTTCTTTTTACCCATGGAGCAGCCGGGATGCCATGCACGTGCACCGAGCTGCCAACACAGGGCCGTTCCCCTGCAGCAGGGCGGCTGGGGGGGTGAAGCGTCCGACCCCTTCTCTCCGCCCTCTGCCAGCCACTTGCTTCACAAAAAATACGCAGCAAAGTGGCTGTAGCAGCAGGGTTGGATGGTACCTCACCCCAAACCCGCTCAGGCTAATGGAGGTTTTCTCACTGACTCTGGAGGCTTTGGGATAGGCCAATAATGGCAATAACACCACCAAAATATTCCCATGGGCTCAGAGGGCTGCAGCTCCTGTCAGTAGCCCCCTCCATCCCCACACCAGCGCAGGGGAAGGTGCGCTGGCTTTCTGCTCCTGTGAAAATACACCCACCTCCACTCACGAAGTTTTCCCACCACTTTCCAAGAAAGGCTCATCCAAATACCTTTATTATCACTATAGCTTGTCTTAACTCGGTATAACACAGACCAGCTTAGCTTTATAGTGCTGCTTTTTTACAAAGGAGCATTTATTTCTTGTACCAACTCTCAAGGATGTTTTATCTGTTTTATATCCCATTGAATCCTCTGTGAAACTGCACTAGTTTACAATAATTTTATTACTTTATTAATTAAACGTTTTCCAACAAGCTAGCTATGGCATTTCTTATCATCAAGGGTTCCATTAGTTTTTAATGGTGTGAGACAAAATTACCATTTACCCACATGCAATTTAAGAAGCATCATTAACACAGAGAAAGCACCAGGTGGGATTTCTAATAGTTACTGTTTCTCATTTTTGTTTTTATTTAAAAGGAATAACTGGTTTTGAGTTTTTTGCTGCAAGGTTGCCAAATCCTCACTTTGTTTTTTATGTTCAAGATAATTTAAAATAATGTTCTTCTGTCTCCTAAGGCTCTTCTCAACACTACTTCACTTATCAGCACATCGCTTGGTTTGTACGCAGTGTCTCGGCGCAGCCGGGTGAGTGTGTTGTCTGCACAGTAATCACCAAGAACAAAGACTCATCTGCACGGTCAGTGAGCAGGGGGTGTGTGTGAGCGTGTGTGTGTGTGCACACGTGTGGGCCTCAGACAGCGGCTGCGCTCGCAGGGGCACGGGTGGGAGGTAGCCAAGCCGGGGCGAGCCCCAAACCACAGCCAGCTACCACCTTGCATGGCTCAGGGCCTGGAGGTGCTGGCCGCGGGGTCCCACAGAGCCCGTCACAAGCACAGGAGACCGGGCGATGCTCATCAGCCATGCTCGCCCACGGCATCGGGGACCGGCACGGCAAAGAGGGGAGGAGGCAACCTGCCTTTTTAAAGTTCTTGGGAAACTTTGATGCAGACCCTCTGCACAGATACTGGTTTTCCACGTGAAAGACAATGGAAGAACCATGATTGTAGTAAATATTTACCTTAAACGAAATGGGAATAATTAAATGGCAACTTAATTACAATATTCTATTCAATTATGCTGACTGTTGACTAATTGCTGACTCAGTCCATTTACATGTTAATAAGTGCCTGTGTTTAAGGTCCTCCTTGGTTAATTTTCTAGGTTTCACAATATGAAGTGGAGTTGTTGGGCTTTTCATTTTTTCCCCCCTGTGAACTCATTGCTTTTGCTTAGCTCCATGATCTCCTCCTGCCATGTACGGATGCGGGCGGCGCAGACCTGCCGTCGGCCATCGCAGACCCGCCGGGGTCCATGGCGCGCACAGTGGGTCCGAGTCGGGGCCTCGCTGCCGAGACGTAGCGCAAGGGTCCAGATGGTGCACGATCCCGCGAACCACCGAGCGCGAAGCGCGCGGGAGGGTGTTAGGGATATTTAGTGGGATGTGTTTGACAAGGTGTTTCCTTATTTAAAGGGGAGGGGAGGAAAAGGCAGATGGTGAGGCTGTTTCTAATGACATTCCCTGGCTGGGTTTTTTAACAGCAGACATAAGAGGGGCACAGGCACCTGACGCGCCTGTCTGCTCGGCTGCTGGGAGGGAAGGGGACGCTGACAAAACAGGTCCCACCACCATCCACGCTACCTGTTCCACCTATTTATTTTATTTGCCAGGGTGCCCAGTGAGGCCAATGGCGGGCTCTGCCCGGGACTGATGTCCCCTGCTGCGATGCTTGCCCCACCGCTCTGCCCCGGCACCAGCCACACGGCTCGGGGGAAACAGCTCTCTTTCCCAGAAACCCACCATCACTGCTCTCCTTCCCTGCACCTCTTTCCTTCTGGCCTCACCCCGCCTTAGTCTCCTGCCGTCTCAGCCCTCTGCTTGCCCAGGTGGCTGTGCCGTCGCCACCAGCACTGTGCCGGTCTGTCCTGCGCCCGTGCAGGCTGGCGCTGCCGCCGGCCCCGTGGTGTCCTGGAAACACCCGGGGCGATGCTCTGGGTAGAAGGAGGGGGAGTACAAATGATGTTTTCCTCTCAGAGGTTTTTAAGCACGCTACAATCAGAAGCGGTCTGGTATTTTTTATGGTTAGGAGCGTCTATGAAAACAGAAACAAATTTTGCATTTCCTAAATAGGCAGATAATTGTTCCATGATGAAGAGAGCAAATACATGCACAGAAATGGCCTCTGCCTTAAATGCACGCTGAACTGAACTTCTGGTCAGATAAATTTCTAATTAATTTGCTTGTGCAAGCCACGGAACAAAAGCTCTGATTATATATTAGAGCAAGAGGTGCAAAAATATCTTCCCACATGTTTCCGCATTATCCTGCTTCTTGCCTGTAAAGGGGCTCTGGGGTGGCCGTCCTTGGGGTGACGCCGCTGCAAGCTCCGGTGGGAGCCACCGAAGTACGCTGACCCCCCGCAGCATCCCCCCACGGTGGGACAGACCCCGCCACCCCCACGACAGCCTGTGGCCAGGGACCCCCGCGCCTGGGCTGGCGGCTGGCTGGGTGGGTTTGGAAGCGGTGCCAGGCTGGCGGAGGCGGGCAGGCAGCACAGAGCTGTGGCTGGCACTTTATGCTAATGGCCCAGTCATTATTTATTCCTTTGGAATTCATTACAATCGCATTATTTGGGATCGGCTCATTTAGCGTCACGAATGCATCCATACGATTTTTTTATTGTGACCTAATTAATAATGAATGATTCTATTTTAAAGTGCTGCCGTACACTGGGTTTTAAGGCAGCCTTAGGAGGTACAGCAAATGACACCGAAGCGGCACCGTGGCTCCTCACAACCCAGTAAGAAACGTGCAAGAAAGTGCCGCTCAGCCGCTGTGGGCCCCGATGGGCACCGGCCACGCTGGCGGAGGCCAGGCACAGTGCCGCACCGGCATGGCACGGCACGGCGCGGCACAACTTGCTCGCAGCCAGTGGTCCTAAGCCCAGGCGTCTTTCACAGCTGCAGCTCCAGGTTTCTCTCTATTCAGAGTAAATTTTTTTTTTGCGACGGCAGCTCGAAGCTGACTCATCTACCAAAACCAAAGTTCAGTACTGACCTTGCCTAAAGCAAGAAAAAACTTCAACAACGTTTTAGGAAAATTCTGTCTCAGTTTTTGTTGATCAACAATATCTTTAGGTACTGTAAAGCTGTGCAGGAGGAGAAAAATCTTCACTGACAGCAATCTTGTTTTACTTAAAAGTAAATATTTTCTTTGAATATGGCACTTTCTTAAAAAAAACCAACAACTTATAATTTTTTACATGAAATTCCTAGTAATACTTAAAAAGTAATTTTATTTTGAAAGCACTGAAGTGACTTTGACTTTTCTCATTTTTTTTTCCTTCTTAGCACAAGAAACTTGGCAATACCCCAAAGAATACAGAGACTCTTTTTTCCAAGAAAGGTCTCACCCAAATTTTCTGCCAAGACCCGCTTTTAAGCCCCGCATGCAGTCCAGCTGAAAGACATCAGCTCCATTTCACACTGACCCCCAGCCTGGGTAAGTAAGCGTGGCACCACAGCATGGAAACGGCTTCACCTTTGCCTACTTGACACCTTCTCGCTAAAAATGTTTCAGTTCAGCAGCAGGGATGTCAATTCACACTGATGTCTGAGTTAAATTCGTTCCTGGAGGGGCAGTGCAGGGAAGTCCCTGTCCCCTGCAAACCTGTCCCAGTTGAGCAGGTTGATCTGCACCGTATTTTTGGATTTGGATTTTCACAACGTCACATCATTTCAAATCTCCCTGCAGACCATTGAGCACATTTTACAAATGTTTGTGAAAATCTATAAATAGTTATAACGACATAAATAGTATTTTTGTGAATGCAAACCTACTCTTCTGTATCCTGCAAGCACAGCCATTTACATTCCGAGACTGCAAAAGGACGATGTGGCAAGTTTGGGTTCAGACCCATGGGGACGGTCACCAGGAAGGGACAGCTTCTGCCCTTCCTCCCGCCCCAGGTACGCCTGCGCCCCTCTGCAGCGTTCGAGGGGGCCTGCCTCCCTGTGGGGTGGTGGGAGCCGGGCACGGCCGAAGCTGCGGCTGCCACCTTGGTTTGCGTGTTTGGTTTTGCAGCAGGGAGCCATGCTGCTCCCAGCCAATCCTGGAGTCAAGGGGATTATTCACATGCTAAAACTGGTCGCTAAATACTTAGCCTGAGGTAGCTTAACAGCTCTGCCTTCCTGGTGAAACCAGTAGAAAACCACAGCTTCTCTCATTGTGTCTCCCTATGGCCTTGAGTCCAACACAAAACTCATCAATGAGTTTCATACCTTTGACACAAGCACCGTAGACAACTTCATTTCAGATTTTTAAGGCTAACCCAATGACCTTGTTTCATTTTATTATAATTAATAGTTGTAATTCAGGTAATCAGCCTGAACTAACAGCTGACAGCAAAAACTGTGTCTGGCTGTGGAATATTTTCTATGTATTGCTGATGTTGTGACACATTATGATTTTTCCTTCGTGTAGTCATTGTTGGCATCATGTCTGAGAGAATGACTCTCCTGCTTGTCTCTGCCGAGAATTTCAGGTCAGCATAAGACCTTAAATTCTTTATGAATGACTGCAAGAAAAAAAAGATATGAAGGACTCGCTAACATAAAGTCATACACTAACACTTCAGTACCAAATTTCCTAAAAAAAAAAGTTACAGCCAAGAAGGACTGTTAGAAATCTGTTCTTGCTCATGGCAGGATGTTTTAAATAGCAAGGGGAAGGGCTCCTCGCCCGCTCCCTTTGCAAAACCTCCTGACAGTGCTGTGCTACTTCCAGGTGGGAAGTCCTTCTGGACAACCAGGACCTCCTGCCCGTGGCTGCGCAGGTACATGCTGCTGCAGGGCTGCAAACCAGGGCTGGACCTCTCCCACGCATTGCTGCTGGCTTTAGGTCCTTACGGAGCAAAGTACTTATGCAAAAGCTCCCTTTAAGGCTACAAGTAAAAGCCTTTTGTGTCAGGGTGGAAAACACATGCTTGTAAGTCAGGGCATGCCTATGCAGCTTGCTATGTTAGGCCATACGATGCCTTTTTTCAGGTATAATCCACTTAGGACAGTCCCACAGGAATATTTACGTGTAGAAGACATGGGTGCCCTTGGGGCACGGCGATTTCCAGGGAAAGAAGGAATTAACTGAAGGCCTGGGCCCTTCCTTCAGTGCACAAGAAGGTAAAATAAACCATTAGGAGCATCACTGTCCTGTCGGAGCACACAGGAGCTGCCTGTTCCTGCCAAGGAGATGGCGGCGAGCTGTGTGATAATGCCTACCTCAGGGACGTTACAAACCTAAATGCATGTTCACGAGGTGCTTTCAAACCCTCATATGGAAACCACCAACCACAGTCACCATAAAGTACTGCTATCACTCTGAGAACATAGATAGCGTCAGAAGCTCGTGAGGTCTTCTCCATCAGGGCCACCTGAGGGGCCGCACATAACTTGTCCATCTGTTTTTTCTAAATAAACATATTCTAAATAAACATAAATAAGCTGCTTGGGCTGGTATATAAGACCACATAACACACACACACGTTTGTTAGTAGACAAGTCAAGCGGTAGTCTTCGTTGTGTATATATAGGTACACGCATATACATCTATACACACGCAATTCATTATTTTATTGGAGAGTTACACGAAGTTGGTGTGTGTGGGGAGTACACGTGTGTTTTGTTCGCTTCCGTGACCACTGGAGTGAAATCCACATTAAACTGGGAATTGGAGACTCTGTTTCCCTATATGAAATCCAGCTTGATTTTAGAGCAAATACTGCTATGGAAAGCACTGCCAGAGTCTGCGTTGCACAACTCCAGACAGCATCTTTCATAAAACAATTATATTTTTTCTAGATGTAGTGAAAGCCTTGAAAAAGTTTACTTGATGTCTAACCAAGCAATGCTGCATCTTCAAATTTGAAGGAGAGCTCAGAAAGTTAGTTTTTTATTATTCTTCATTTAAGTATTATTTTTTAATTGCAGCGTATTAAACATAAAATCTGGTACAATCTTTAAAAATAAATAGGACCTAACTATAAATGGGCCCTGTTGTGTTTTTATCTTTGACAAGCAAGTAATTGCTTCTCAAATTTATCAGTTTGTTTATGCAAAAACCATTTACCAAGCCTAGCTCAAAAGCATCAATTTCATCATTATCATCTTATTAATTTAGCCAAGCTATAACACAGCTGATTATTCCTGAGTAATATCCTCTGCAGCACATCATGTGTGGCAAAACCATCTGTACAGTACCTATTTAATAAATAAACCCTCGGCTAAATGTCTCTGTTTATTGAGAACTAATGTTTATAGAAAATATAATGGAACTCAATAAATAACTCAGCTTCATCAACCTGCATATGAATCAGTACGAAGAACGCTGACATCATCACCTTTCAAGTACCAGAGAAAGCAAAATTACCCAAAAGAGCTATAGAGTCAATATTAAGGCATTAAAACTGCAATGAAGGCATATTAATGCTTAAAACTTCATTGTTGGCAGTAGAATTGCCACCACGGACATATTTTATAACTCTAAGAATACTTAGGCTTTATGACTGTTTCTTTGTTGAGTGCCTTGCACTTAATGTAGTTTTCCACTTTAAATAAAAAAACCCCTCAAGATCTTAAAAAAAAAAAAAAAAAAAGAAGGGAAAAAGAAAATTGCTGATTCCGAGCATTCATTTTTAAAATAATGCAAACTGCTGATTCCAATTGTTCGGATGGAGGAAAAGGCAAACTTATTTAACTCCATGCGTCCTGAGCTCCTGGCAGCAGGCGCAGGGTGTGCCGAGGTGAAGATTGCTCGGCAGCACTGCACAAAGATTACGGAGCGACCCATGCACAGCTAAAGACGTTATCAATATAATGCCTGGGTTTAGCGGAAGAGAAATTAATTGAATCGGTGCAGATATTGGGATACTTATTGATCGCTGGTTGTTCCTACAAAGGCAGGTCTCGCTGCTTTATTTGATTTGGTGCTTTACAACTGCTTCTCTGCCACAAACTGGGCATTTAAAACATACCTCTTATACCATCAGCAAATAATAATAGATTAGTTTCTTACAACTCCTTTCCTGGGGCCCTCTGAGAACTATTCTCTGTTTATTTGCATTTTGCTGTCTTTATTTCTGAGGAATGTCGCTCTGTACACGCAGTTTAAGTGAGGACACTGCCTGCCTGCAGGCACTGGACGGACGCCCAACCAGCATCGCCTTCTGCAGCCCCACCTCAGATACTTCTAACAGGTCGCAATTTCACAGGAGATAGCTTTCCACTTGACAAACGTGAAGTCCCGTCACATTGCGTCAGTAACGTGGTACCTCCAGCTCTCGGTAGGGATCAAGGGCACAGTGCACTTTCTTAAAAGTTTCTCATTGCACTTCCCTGCCCACAGGTACATCCAGCCTCCTCTGGGGTCCCTTCTGGTGGGAGAGAGCGGATCACAAGGACCAAGTGTAAGACAGAGAAAACACATTTCCTAATCCACTCATTAGCGCGCACGTGATGGGAAACACCTAGGGGTGCGATTTTTTTTAACGCTGTATGTGTTTACATAAAAAATGTGATTTACACCAATCTTCATTTTCTACGCTGTATAAACTTGCTGCTACATCGATTCACAACAGTCCGTCACCCTTTCAGTGGAGAGACAAAAAAGGGACACGGAGACCTGAAGAGCAGTTTCCACCAGCTTCCTCACCAGAACAAACTGCAGGTGTTTAAGTGATGTGGGGGGTGGGATGTAACTGTCCGAGGAAAAGTGTTGGTATTGAAAGTTTGGTTTCAGAGGCCGTGCACCCATCTGGCGGGCGGCCGTGCTGGGTAGGGAGGGCGCTGGGGGGTTGCTCACGCACAACGTGCCGTGCTGCATCGCCTCCAGCATCCAAAACAGTTTGAAGAAAATAAGAAAAAGTGAATGTTTGTGCTTCTGAGTTATTAAAAAAATATGCATTTCCAATACTTGAAACATTTTGACCAGCTAACCAGTGAAACACGCAAGCAATACGCAAGAAATCCCTAAACACCACAAATGGAAAAATATGGGAGAGATTTGGGAGAAAATCTGGAGGAGCCCCCAGCCGTCTCTCCCAGCCTGCGGACTGCTGCGGCACCCCGAGGTCCAGCTGTCCCCCAGTGCGGGGGCCTGGACTCGGGGTGGCTTCACCTCCCACCCCGCAGGCAGCGGCGATCAGCGCTGCGTCCCGCTGCATCCCGCTTAGAAAGGGTCGCTCTTTTTTGTGGAGCAGTTGGCCCCCTCTGCACGAGGAACGGCTGCCAGGCAGCGGAGACGAACCCCAGCAACCCAGCTGACCGCCGTGCCAAAGCAGGCCACCTGCAGCACACAAATCCACCTTTCTGAAGGCTTCCAGGCTGGCAGAGCGCGGGAGCATCGCCGACCCGCGCACACCGATCTCCGCTAGCGACAAGGCTGATGGAAAGGAGCTGGGAGCAATCCCGCATTAAATCAGCACATCCGAGCATCTCGGGCACTCTGCAAGTGCCTCGAGTTTTTCCCATTCTCCTCAACTTATGTTGCACATATGCAGCTCTTGTTTGCCTTCCTGAATAAAATAGCAGATCCACAGCGCTTCGCCGCCTAATGAAACTGAACATATTTAGAACATATGTGAGCCCGCTCGTCGCGAAAAGAACCATTTGTGGTTAACGAAGAAAGTATTCATGGTTTCGCTGCTAATTGCAGGGCGGTCTGCATTTTCCTTCTGAGAAAAGAAAAAGGTAGCGCTGCAGTTGTAAGCACACAATAGAAGCGTGGCGCCTTTTTTTTTGCTGAGTTTTGATGCCGTCGGATAAGCAAATCGATCTGTGGGGTATTCTATGGACAGGGAGAAAGACATTGTTGATAATCCTTATGCGGCTGTACATCAGCTGAAAACCCATATGTTTCTTTCAATTATTACTCGCACTGCACATGAAAAGATGGGAATTTTTCTCGCTCAAAGTCAATGGGAGGTTTGCCGTTTATTTTAATCTACCGAGATCGGCCCGTTGCCACAGCTGGAGACTCGCGGTACCCAGCGACTCCCACACAGCAGCACTGCCCACCGCAGCCGCACGACCAGGGCTCTGCCGCAGCTCTGGGACCAGCAGAGCTCTCTTCCCCTCCCTTCTCGGCCATGAAGATGCTATTTCTTGGCCTTTAAGGTTTGCTGGGAACTCAAACTGCTCGTGAGAAATTTCATGAAGGCAATGTATTAAGTGATTTACTGAAAATAAGACGCATTATTTTTAACCACTGCATTTTGACCTACTGCTCAGTGACGGACATCAATTCCCTGCTAATTTTGGAGTATTGTATCGACACAAATTTTCCTAGCCAACGTGATTTTTTAATTTTAATTAATTGAAGTGTCATCTTATACCCTACTTTCAAAATTACCCCTGAACCCTGTCTTTGCTTCTAAAGATAAATAACATTTTTTCGTTCCAAAAGAGAATTAAAATGGTGATCAAGACTTCCTTTAGAAGTATAAACTGCTACATCTACACATTATGAAATGTGAAAAAATCTTTTGTCACTATCTTTAACAATTTCAGAAATCCATTATAATCCACGGCTTGAGAATGTATTAGTATGTGAACGAACTGTTACCAAATGAAGGCAGAACTGGTAAGTCCCAAATGAACCCTAAATTAGAAGTGCGTAAAACATCAAGGCACTTGAATAGACCAGCAAGCATTTTAGCTGAGAAAAATCAGGATCAAAATATGAGATAAATGCTGCAGGGCAGAATATACAATTTTAAAGGCTTATTCATATGTTATACAGAGAGACAGGCTGATGTTACACAGTCAGTGCTAATGTATCTGCCTGAGTGGGAGGCTGACAATTTAATTCAGAGAAGGAATTTGGGTTTTGAATGAGTTTGCACATGTACGGGGAGCTGCAAGTGCCAAGGAAAATGGCTTCGTTTCTAGTGAAGGAGTGTTTCAGAGGGCTGAAGTTTAAATAAATTGATTTGGTGTACCTGGCTGCCGGCGAGATCGGAGTTGCTGTAGGGGCGCACTCGCCACGTCCCCGCACCCCAATGCCACGTTGTGACAGTCGTCCCCGAAAACACAGGGTTGGAGGAGGAAACAGGGGAAAAAGGGCTCCGTGGACAAAACCCGCTGTTTACATCAATAGCATGCTGCAAGCAGAAGCGTTCAACGACAAAGCTAACATTAGCGCCTGGGCAACAACTTCTCATGGCAGCCTTGCTGCGAGGACAACAAATTTTCACCTTATTTTTGAGCCTGCGGGCTCGCATAGGCTGCCCACGCTCACCTCAGGGGGATTCAGACACGGGTGTAGGAGTGCGCCTTCGGCTGCCGGGACGGTGCTGGCGGGCTGCGTTTCGGTGCGAGGGGAGGAGAGCCGAGGAGCACAGTGCTTGTGGCTCAGCCAAAGCCCAGGCTCCTGCCTGCTTGCCTCAGTTTGGCAAAGGCCACGGTGGCCTTGGGATGCCGGCGATGGGATTTCAGCTGGTTACATGAGCCCTTAGTCAGAGCCATTTGATTTATGGCAATGAATGCTTTCCTGAAGGGTGCCTGAACCACCGAAATCCCGGCGGCAGCGGGATTAGCTGTGCAGTTTGTGGTCGGTGGAAAGGAGAGGGAGCAACTGAAGTACAAAATGCAGACAAGATATTAATTGTTGCCTCTAATATTTTATGAAGAGGAAAGATTCCCTTTACAACTGCCTGGCTGCTTTTAAAAGGTACTCAAAAGGGATATATTTCTGATTACGTCCTTCCACACCACTGCTCTGAAAGTCATGGATTGCTCTGTAGACCAAAACCAAACTAACACAAATGCCTTCAAATAGGATGCACTTTATATTTTATGTTTATAAATAGCGATTTATGGTGCATTATCACCAAGGCTAAGAGTATGCAACATAGCAACGCCACGGAAAAAGTACAGCCAGCGTAGAAACATATTTAGGGCTTGGGCTGGAGTAAAATCACTGACAGGACACTGCTGGGGGGAACCACCTGGCTGAGGGGAAAACTGGGCTTTCCACCTCCTGCCCTCATGTTTCAGAGGGAAATGAAATACCAACATGTTTGTGCTTGGTACGATAACCTTACAGCAACTGCAAAGGAAAGTAAGGAGATTATCTGAGCCAGATAATCGTAATGGAGCAAGACAAACACAGCAGACCTCCTGCAGCTGAATGTCTCTGACCACCAGGCTCTCGCCCTGCTGCCCCTCACCCTGACCACTGGCCGAGGTGGTAGGGAGCGCCGTGCCACTGTCACAGTGTGCGCGCCGAAATAGCCTCAGCAAGGCTATTAAGAAACTAAATTACATCCTTGATGTCCGCTGGCTTCCAGAGGGCTGGTTTTGTTTACAGGATGGGTAAGTGCCAGTGGATTCAGCACAGCAAGAATAGCAACCCCTCCATTACCATGAGGCCGGACGACAGATGGAGAGAAGGTCATGGTCTGGGTTTATAACCACGGGGCAGCCAAACAGTGCCTTGGCCTTCGGGGGCACACAGGCTTGGCCAGCAGCTCCCCAAACACCCTGCCACAACGGGGATTTTGGGTGCATCGCTCTTCTCCGCTCTGCCGATGAGGTGGCAGCTCAGGGCGCCCAGGGGTGCAGGTTGCACACAGGGCCATCGTCACTGGCTGCCGCCTGCACTACAGCAGAGGAGTGACGCTCGCAGGAAGGCTGCGGGGTCAGGAACCAGTCCCCTGGGTTATTTCAGGTTGGTTATTGCAGGTTATGGCTTTTCCCCTCCGCCACCGCTTGGCTCTAATGTGGTCTGACGGCAAGAGCAGCCAAGGGTGAGGAAGGGCTGCGAGGTTGCTCTGGGGTCAGGCTCATTTGTGGTGGTAGAGCCACCCACAGTTTCACTGGCAAGGTGGACAATTATCTGCCACCTTGACATCAAGCCAAACGGTGCTGCTCGGTGCTGCTTCTGCTGGGGCTGTCTGGACCGATACACCCTGCCACTGACTTCCCACTTTCCACGGCCACCTCCCAGCAGGGGCTCATGGTTTACTCTGGACTTGATTAATTTGGCCGGGTCTTTCAGCTCCTGCGTGCTTCCTGGTCGACATGCTCCCAGCTAATGACAGAAGTCATTATGAGTTCCCAAGTGCACGACCTTTGCTTTTCCTTCCAGGCAGCACCCAGCCTGCGGCCACCCAGCTGCCCCAGCCCCACGTCCCGCCCTGCCCTCTCCAGCAAATTTCATCAGCACATGACTACATTTATGTCAAGGCAAATGGTTAAAATACAGAAGCGGTCTGGTCCCAAGAATGATGCTTGAGAAACTGAACAAGTAACTACCCTATCACGCAACACATCTCCTTGAAGCATATAAAGTTGTCTCTGCTCTGCTTGCTGCCCTTGCCATCCCGCAGCTCCCGCATCAGTTCTCGCCATCACCTGTTTAGCTATAATTTCCCACAGGGTGTCGTATGAAATGGAATGAATGCCGTTGCTTTGGAGAAATCATTCACTAAATAGGGAAATTAGATTACTCTGATACCAACAGCTTTTGGTAAACCCATGCTGCATTTTATTGCATTTACCACTTACCCTTCAATATTATTTCTGGAAAAACGTGTTCTCTATTATTCAGGCATGGCCGATTTGCTCTTTGCTGCCCTGTGAGGAGGTTGAGCACTGTGAGGTGTGTATGCCGTGGCTGCCGGCGTGGATGTGGGGACTGCTGCCTCTGCACGATGCCACCCGTTAGCTCTCACTCCCTGCCTCCCCTCCCGCCTGCAGCACTACCATCTCCAGGGAAAATGGAGGCAATTGTTTTGGGACCCCTTCAAAATTGCCTTTAATCTTTGGTACGTTGTGCCCTCACTTCTTTCCCCCCTTTGTTTTCTTCTTTTTCATTCTGATAAAGAATTGTTTGTAGTTTGTTTTAATTTCCTTTGCAAGGTCTACCACAGCCGCTGCAGGAGAAGCTACTCTTGCTCTTTGCGTGATGCTTTGTAAAAGACAATAGCTCTCGAACGCAGAGTGAGCCAAAGAGCTTTATTTCTGCAGTGCCTCAGTAATAATGCACACACTGTCCTCTACAAATAAGAAAATAATGTCATTGCCAGGTTAACTGTTGCTTCAGAAATACAGAATCCCTATTCCTGGAAGCAGCTGTTCCCTGGTTGATCGAGGAGCACACAGGTCGCTGTGGCAAACCAAATTAAAGCACCCGGCCACAGCTCTGCCGGAGAGCTCGGATGGCGTGGAGGCCAGCCCTCCTCCCGCCTGGCCCCAGCCGGGGCAGGGGGATCCGCCATTCGCTCGCTCTTCCCGGCGGGCACCCGGGATGCCCAGGCTGCGAAGGGGCTGCGCTGCAGCCCAGCTGTCGGGGATGCCTCACAGCCCACCGCCGCTGCACTGGAGTCAGGGTGTTGCAGTTTGACCCACAATTACCCATTTGCGTTCTGCCCCATTGACAAAACTGTACATTTCCGTGGAAAACAATAGGTTCCTCTGCTTGCCAAAAGTAGAAATCATTCCTATTGAAAGGCACTTGAGAGGAATGTAAATAAATAAAGATACATTGAAACAGAAACACTGGAGGAAGGTTAATTTCTGAAATCTGTAAATCAGATGTCAGATTAGATTTGTGAAGTAGTGAAGAACATAAACAAGTAGATGAGAAGACTGTGATTAATGAAAATCAATTAACTATGTAAGAGGGGCTTTTGCAACCTGAAAGATAAAACCGGGGGAGCAGACCTCTGCCAGGGTGCTCTTGGTGGGGCAGCCAGGTGGCAAGCAAGGGTGGCTGGCAACCAGGCCCCCTCTCTCCTTTCCCTCTGGGGACGGAGGGCCTGTGCCCAGTGCCATGCCAGGGACATGCCAGGCTGACACCCTGCCCCGGGGCCCTGGGAGGACCGCTGGCTCCTGGGGCACCCAGCCTGACACCTGTCTACGGGGGTCCCCTTCCAGGCCCTCCTTCCCCAGCAGCAGCTGCTCACCAAGGCAGCCAGCCCTGCTCCCCAGCCTGAAACCTGGCTCACACCAGAGCAGTAGAGCTGCAGCCACAGAGAATTGCAATGTCCCTAAACACAGAAAGGTGCTTAAAAAAAAACAACCAAAAATCTAAACCTCTAACCCTTAAAAAAAGAATAAAAATTGCCCTGACCGTGCCCCCTGCCCAGGCATCTCCTCTCCCCTGTGGTCCCAGGTGCCTTGGTGCAAAGCAGAGCAGCCTCGGGGCTGCTCCCCATGCCATGTCCCTGGTGCAGCATGGGGGGGCTCACCTGGTCAGTGCTGCAGGAGCCCCCCCAGTGTGGGTGTGGGACGCGGGCTGACCCTGCCGGGACGTGGCACGAATTGGCCGCACCGCACCCACTGGCTGGGGCAAGAGCTGTGCCTCACTGCGATTGGGTTTCCCCCGTCCTGTGGCTATAATTAGATTTCTCAGTCTTAATACGTTGAATTAAACACCTACCTCTGGGAGGGGAGGAAAACAGCGTGCTGTATTTTTTTTTCCCTCTGCAAATAAGCAATTTGCTGCATGCTGTAATTTGTCTGCATGCTGTCCTTTTTTTGGGACACATGTAATTTTGCTTTGATGAATGACACACATTAGTGATAGCCCTCCTTGCCGGCCAGGCCGGGGAAGGAGGCACTGACAGCCTGCGGGACGCTTACAAAGAAACTTTGTCAGCAACCGCAGGAGTGACGGGCTTTCCAAAGAAAACAAGCTGGGAGAAGGGGGTTACAGAGGGACCGTGCTGGTGGCAGGTTAACAGCGATGCTCTGCGGATGGGGAAACTCGAACTGGAGCAGAATCCCAGCACATCGTGATTTTGATAGGATTTTCCCCACGGCCCCTGTTTTTATGCCAAAGATGAGGAAGGGCGGCAGTGAGGTGCGGGGGGAGCGGGGTCTTGGCAGAGGCAGGCTCCTCGGGGGGGCAGGGAGAGTGCCGCCTGCCAGGGGGTCGGCCCCCCCAAAAGGCGGCACTCTCCCCCCCGCCGACGCCTGCCCCATAAGGGCTGCCATACGGGCGGCAAATAAACCACTTGCCATTTCTCTTCTAATAGGGGCCAGTTGATGGGTGGCAGGAGACAGAAGCGGCGGTTTGCCGCGCAGCCTGCCAGCAAATTTGTGACTCCCATCCAAGCACCGGAGAAGCGACTGGCAGTGGGGGAAAGACCTTATGGCACGCAACAATATTTGGAAAACATTTTTTTTTTTAAACCCCCGGGAAGAGAAGACTGAACATCCGGGTTTTCTGTTAATAAGCTCTGCTAAACGATGAGCCTCGGCTCTCCTGACAGCGGTGTGCTCCATGGGATGGCCTGTCCTCACTGAAACAGAGACCCAGGGCTTGGACACTGAAGCAGGAATCAAAGCAGATAGCCCTCAGTGCTGTTGGTAGAGTAGTGCTGTCTCCCTAGTTGTTCAAAATGCAGAGAGAGGAAAGCACGTATTCACTCTGTAATTAATGAAGTTTAAGTGATGCAGCGGTATTGCCCAAGCACAGGTCCAGCGTGCACCAGGAATGGGTGAGGCTCTGCTCCTGAGCCCCCTGCAGCCACAGCACGGTTTTGGGGCAGCCTGCCCCCCCGGCTGAAGGAAAGAGGCTCTCCCCAAGCACGACGAGAGACACAAGTATGAGCAATTTCTTCCCAAGTGGAGACGATCATCTCTCTCGCGCGCTCAGTTTTACGAAAGGCTGGCTGTCTCTCCTGTGAGAGGAGGCTCCCCTCCCTCCCGTGCAGGCGCTGGCACGGCTGCCGCTTCCTGAGAGCCTCTCACGCCGAGATTGTCAGCGCTGGAGTGCACTTAACCTCCCGCGAACAAAGCCAGCGCGGATCCAGGCGGGCTCTTCAGCAAGGGTCCCCTGTCCCCCAGTTCATGCAGTTGCCACCAAGCCATGAGGTAGCACGAATTACTATGTTGTGAACTTACCGCAGCCTTCATTTAATTAGTAAAATCAAAGATACCAAATCAAAGATACCACACTTCCATTGCTCTGTCACTTAATTTTACAAAAGCGACTCTCACAAAGATAGAGGCAAATAAACATTTTAAACTTGGAATACAAACCAGGTTATTGACTTGTGAAAAAGTTTTGATGCCTGAAGGCAGGAACCTGACCTGATTTGCAAAGTGGCTCCTGCTGGAGGGAGAGTTTGCAGGTCAGGTCCATCCTGCTGCCAGTGCCTTTCTGAAAACCTGCACTCTTACCATGGTCTCCTTCTTCCCTTTGATGTCGGGATCACTAATTTCCAATTTCCACTAATTTCACTGATTACTAGACTGGTGTGATACCCTGTACGGCACATGGGCTGCTTCTACAGCTGGGAACGGCCAGCTCGGACCCTGCAGGGCCATGGCCGGGCAGGAGAGTGGGCAGCTGCCACGCTGCAAGAAGTTGTGGGGAGCAGGAGGCACAGCCCTCCCCAAAAACGTGCTCTGCCATGTGTAGCTTGATGTGTGCTGGGGTAACCCAGCTGCTGGACCACCCTCGGTGGGGCCATGGACCAAGCATTTTGGGTGTGGAGCAGCAGGGGAGTGCAAGGAGCAGGCAGAGCTGAAGACCAAACACCCCACCAGACCAGCTGGATGCAGCAACCCCTGCAACTGCCCCGCTGGGGACGGGAGGGCACTGCCAGCTGCCACGGGGTGACAGCGCCTGAGGCTTTCCATAGTGATGGGTGGTTTGTGCTTGAGCCTGGGGTGCTTAATAAAGCCCCTCAGGGACTGGACCTGCTGTCCTGGGGGACAGGCAGCACTGGGGGCATCATGGAGGGACAGTGCTGGGGCCCACAGGAATGGGAAACCTGGGCAGCACATAAACAAAATCCCATTCAGCTCGAGGGAAAACACGAGTTGAGAAACAGCTGCAGAAAACTAATCCAAAACACATGCGTTTTTTATCTGCCCAAGTGTTAGGGAAGATGCATTCATTCCTACAAACGGGTGTCTGTGTGCAGACGTGAGTCCTTGTGGGGTTGCCGCAGCCCAGGGACCGGGATACACCACCACTGAGGAGGGGATGGGAGAGCCCCCACAGCAGATACCTGTCCCAAAACACACTGGCAATGCACCCGGCCATGAGCAAGGAGAGCAGAAATTGGGAAGGGGGTAGCCCAAAAAGCCAGAGGTGCTGCTGAGGGGGGGGGGAGGGGGCACAGAGGCAGCTCCTGGGGCCAGAGAAGCCTTTGCAGCTGCGAGAGCTTTGGGGCAAAAGAGAAATGCTGCTGTGATTTCTTAGCCGTGTCCTGGCAGCGTCCACAGCTGAAACAGGGACAAGGGGGTCCTCATGCGGGACCTGGGCAAAGGCGTTGGAAGAGGAGAGGGCTGATGACCCCAAAGTGTTTACAATCCCAACGACGACACGTAAAACCGCTAGCATTCAACAAATCTGGTTGATATCATTCCTTCCCCTTCAGGCAAGAAGAAAACCAGCTCTTTAAGACAGGACCCCTCTATACAGCCAAACATAACACCAGTTCTTGTGCAAAGCTTTGCAGGAAAAGATTAAAACATCCTGTTGTTTCCCAAGCCTGCTGCAAGCCCCCTCCCTGAACGAGCCCGCCATGCCCCACCTGTACCGGGCAGTGCGCTCTGAGCTCCTTGAGTGGATCTGGGGGCGAGGGGAAGGGTGAAGCAGGTAACCCCTCAGTCATCCCAAAAATTCAGTGCAGAGGGGTTTCTGAGTGGTTCAGGGGCTGCATGGAGCTCCCTGGCATGCCACGAGCTGCCAGGGCGCATGACTGAAGGGCCATATTTGAGATCAGATTTTTTTTTCTAGTAGAAAGAGAAAACGAGGGTAGCATCAGCCAGAAGCTGTGCTTAGGTATTCCTCAGGTGGCACTGCAGTGGCACAAACACATTAGTTACCCCAGCACTTCCTCAACCTCATTATTTCCCAGCAAAGCTCAGCCCACAATTTTGTCCTTATTTCTCGTTCACACGTGGATACCTCACCACAGCACCTCTTGGACCCTTCTGCAGAAAAATTCAGTTTTTAAAATATTTCAAGTCCCACTCTGGAAAATCCCACGTGCACCCGTAAATATGTGCTGGAACTCAGACCTGCAGTATGAGATGAGCTGAGGGCAGGAACTTTAACTGGCTGAAATTCAACCAAATCTGTAGGAGAAAATCTAACAACCCCAGTGACCATAGACCAGTATGCTACAAACGCTCATACGCTTCAATTTCTTCATATCACCAGGCTCTCTGAGTAAAACCCAGTCCTTCCTGCATCTGAGGACAGAAGTGCCGGAGGACCATCACGGCACGGAGGTGGCACCAGGCCAGCGTTGCAGAGCTGCAGGCATGGGCAGGGCTGCGCTGATGGCACTGTGCTGCAGGAAGGACCAATTGCAAAGGCAGCAGGTAAATCCCACTGGTTTCCCACCCTCTCCACCATTTCTCTCTGTCTCTCTGGATAAAAGGGTGGGGGTGAGAAGGAGGGATGCTTGCCAGCAGGGTCATGCTTCAACGGGTTTGCGCCCAGGCACTCGGCCCCTCTGCCAGGGCACCGGTCTCCTTCCCCCTGCTTTCCCACCGTTCGGCAGCGCAAGTCACCAGAGACACGCCAAGGTGCTCTGCACCCCTACCCTCCACAGCGCAGGGGAAAATAATTTACCTTAGCGTTGCCAAGATTCAGATATTTACCGCCAGCTTGCCTGGCTGGTCGCCTCCAAGCGCAGAGCTGGAGGCATAGCAGCCCGTGGGGCATTGTGGTCGGCTTTTGTGAATGGCAAGAAGTGCTTTGAGTCAATGGAAATAAAAGCATTGTGGGAGCACTGGATGAGAAAGCTGGAGAAGCCCCATATTGTTCCCGAGTCCCTAAAACATCTCCCTAGATAACACAATCGTATTTAAGAACGAGAAATAGGGGGCAAAGATTATTTTGAAGTGTGAAATTAACAGACTCTTCACCTCCTGCCTCAGGAAAACTTTCAAGGCTTCCAAGGATAAAGAAAAGGACCTAAGGACCCGAGCCACCTGCGATCTGCTGACGCCACCGCTCCACCAATGCCAGAGACCTTGAAGCGAATACGTAGGGACTCAACAGCACCAGTGAGGGACGGGGACACAGAATCCTTTTGCAAAACACTGAGGCACCATTGATTGCCAAGACAATGCCTGGAAAAGCTTCATGGCAGGTGGGAAATAATCGGGAGGCGCCGAGGGGTCCATCCCTCCCAGCTGACGGGGCCAGAGCAGGGTCAGGGGCTTCCCTACAGCTTCGGCCCTCAGGCGCATCAGAGAGGAGCTGGGGACAAGCAGAAATAGATGGAGAGAAGACACCAGCCATGTGTAGCATAGAGCGGCTATCCACTGTCCTCGCAGCAGAGAGGGAGGAGAGCGGCTGAGAAATCAAAGGGAGAGAGATGGTTTCAAGACTGTGTAAGAGCTCATCAGAGTAGACTGGCTATCTCTGACCAAATGTTGCTTGTGGATCTGCATAATTTAAGCCTATAGGAAGATAGCTGGGAGGCTCACAGTTAATCCTTAGAGCCTCTAAAAAGGAGAGCAAAGAAGAGGTGTCAGTGAGGCATCTTCAGAAAAAAAGGCTTGTCCTAAGAGACAGGAGGAAGAGGGTGTCAAAAAGGGATTGACAGGCTTCTTAAGTTTGAAGGAAAGTAGCATCCCTAAAGGCAGACAGGTACATGCAAAGGTAGTGCTAAAATTATCCAGCTTTTTATGACTGTTTAGTTGTTGTTGTTTAAATATCATCCTATTATTGTTTTTTCATCTGAAAAAGTTACCCCAGGAACGTTTCTGAGCTCCCAGGGCCGTGGACGCTGTCCTGCCGCTCTCCAGCCCGCAGGCAGGATGGGGCAGGTACCCAGAGACCCCAAACCTCGCTCTGTGCAGGGAGGAGCCCCAGGCGTGGGGCCGCAGCCAGCCACCGTGCTCCTTCTACCCGGGCACAAGGGCCGGGTGAGACTGTCTTGATGAACTGAAAACCACCGTATTTTTTGAATCAGGTTGTTCTTAAGTGGGTTTACTGAGTGACAGGGAACAAGAGATGAATTGTCAGAGACCTTCATCTAGACAGACAACCAAAGCCACTCGTGCCTCTGCCGTCCCTGCAGCCTGCCTGCACGCATGGGTGCCTACACCAAACTCTTCCAAAAAACTCTGAAGCCAAGAGCTCTCCATCTCCAACCACAATACAGATCATTTCCAGCACACCCGGGCTGTGGGCTCTCAAAGCTGCTCATTTGCCCCTAAATTCATTCCCACTGACCTCGACAGCCATTCAACAAGGCAGCATTCAACAGCACCATTGCAATGGGCCCAGAAATCCCACAGCTCATTGCCAAACACTTTCAGATACGCCTCAGGTATTTAAAGAGTCACTCAAACCCAACCAGAGCTCCTCAGCAGGTATCATGGGATTAATCTTTTCTTACATGAAATTTGGCCCTTGTACCAAACTCTGCAAATGGGAAAAACCTCAAGGGACAAGTACACGACTGCAATACATGATGTTGAGCTTGCTGGTACACATAGTGAGCTTGAGAGGAAGGTAAGGTGAAGTAACAGTGATAGAAAACAAAAATAAAATGAAGACAGGAGCAGGCTTGTTTCCATTGCTCAGTCCATTTTAAGATTATTTTTTCTTTCTTCGTGAAATAAATGACTTGGCCCCACTGCTCGCCCAGTACAGCGAGTACCCGCAAGACTGGCCATTGGTCAGATCCCGGCGTTTGCACACGCTGGTTTCCCACGTGCTCGCTGCGTGGGATGCGCAGCACCACAGCCCCAGGTCACACAGTATCCCTACGGATATGGACATAAACGACGCGAACTGTCGCATTTGGGCCTCTAGCACCATCACGAAAGCTCTCCGTTTCCTCTAGTGCTCCTGTTTGTCAAATAAAAATGATTCTCCTACTTTCCGCCATCGAGCCCCCCGCACGTGTGATTCCAGCTGGGGCAAAACAGCTTAAAAAAGTAGAAGTCCTGTGCTGCAGTGGAGAACGACCCCGGGAGGTCATCTAGGGTCAGCAGCTATGCAGAAGCTTTTTTATTGAGAGTGGAAGATGCGAGAGGTGAAGCTGTGGCTCATAGGACGATGCCACGGGGCGTTAGCCAAAAGCTTACACTTTTTAGGGCGAACAGAAATAGGGCAGGATCCAAAGACTTGAAGCCAGTGGGAAGAGTCCCTCTAATTCCAGTGGTCCATGAACCAGGCACATGTGGATTTGGCTGAAAAAATGTTTTATTTCATAGCGCTGTACAAGGGAGTCGCTCACAGTGGGCCCTGGATGGCAATGGACCTTGAGGTTTTATGGGACAATAGCATTTCAGCTTAAGAAACGGAGTGCAAAGATCACCGTCAGGAGTGGGTTTGACAGACACCATTTCACTAAACTAATTAGAAAAAGAAGGAATGCAGGAGAATGACAGCTGCCGCCTAAGATAATAGGAAACCTGTCTCTTTAAATGTGCTGGGGTTTTTCAATGCAGACCAGGCAGGGCTATAATCAGAGCAGCAGCGGGTCGGATTTAGGTTCAGTAGAGTATAATTCCATTGCAGGGACCATCCAAGAATACTTTGGCAAGCTCAAATATATTGAAATTGCCTTGGCTAGTGGCTTGCAAAATGGCTGTGGAAAGTCAAGATAATTAGAGCATTGTGGAGAGGAGAGACAGTAAAATAAAGGGTAGAAGACAAAAAAAGACAAGCCAATAAAAAAAGGATTACAGACATGAAGAAAGTTTCAGAACAGAATAATTGAAGGAGAAAGGCGTACCCAGCAGATTGGAGTTGTGTCATTTGTACAGAAGGAAAAGGATAAGCACCAAGTAAAAAAAGACCAACCTCCCAACAATTTGAGATTAATAAATGAATGTAAAAGCACCAAGAAAAACACAGCTGGGAGTTAGATAGTGTTTCTGAACGGATTTAAATTAGAAATCAAAGAGGAAGCGTGAGAGAAGAAAGTCGCTACTTTTGGAAGCAACATTTTGAGTTGATCCTCGCGTGTTTGGCCTGACTGAGAGTAGGACAAGCCAGGTAATAAAAAAATCAGTTACGTAAACTGAGAAGTCTTTCACTGAAGCAGCAACACCTTAGTCAATGTTAGGAAGTCTGAGCCCTGCTCAGCCAGGTGCTTGAATCTACGCCTAAACACATGCATGGCACAGACCCATCAACCCCTACGATTACACGCTTACAAACCCTGCTTAGTACCATGTCCTGCGTTACTGGAAACCTGAGATGACTATACATTGTAAAAAAACCCAAGCCAACACAAATTTTGCCAGCAACTACAATGGGATGAGTTCTGCAGGCATCTATTTTATGAAAAATAGACGCCGCACTAAAACTGGTGCAGTGACGGCACTCTCCCAGTGGTCCTTAGCTTCGGAGTTGATCATCCTCCCGTGTGAAAGCAAACCACGCATCCACGCTGTACTTCTATAGAGTTTGCTCTCAGCTCTGGCATGCATTTGCCATTTACATTCTAGTTTCATAATCCTGATTTTTACTTGCTCCTCTTTTTGTGTTTAAATATCCAACAAAATGTATTTGCATAAGAGTTTGGGTCTACGCAAACACAGTAACAGAGGTGTTTCTCTCCCGTACAAGCAAAATTATGCTTCTACATATGACTTACACATGTATACATAATTTATATGTATAGTTACTATAAACACATACATGTATATATAACCATCCTTGTGCAGTTCTGTTTTCCACAGAGGAAGCAACTTCTATGACTAATGAGTAACATTATCATCCATGTTGTCGCGATCAATTACAAAAGCGGGAACAATGAAGAGTTTTTGAGCCCGTGATTGCTGCCCAGCTCTGCGAGCCGAAGGAGGAGGCAGGATAACCTGCTTGGGTAACCAGCTTTGTTTTTTAAGGCCTGTGGGCCTGATCCTCAGCTGTTGTAAGCTGACACAGCTGAACTGGGATGGAGCAGCATCACTAGATTACTAGATCTAGACTGGGTCTTGCAGGCTGGTTTTGCTCACTGGCTGACAGAGATATAGTGGAGGGGGACGTCAGCATGTTCCTCCTCGTGTCAGCCTTCCCGGCAATTAGCACCGCTGTCACAAGACTTTTATTTGCTAGTATGAACCTTCACAGTAAGGCAAGAGGATTTGTAAAGCAATTGCAAGTCAGGACTGATAATGTTCATTCACAAATGTGACAAGCAGAGCACATTTCTGCCGGTAGGAACGTCTCATGCCTCCAGATATGAGATAGCCGCTGGTTTGCAGAGGTTCACTAACTTTTATTTCAAACCTGGCATTACAAAATTTCCTTCACCTTCCTCTAAATCAGGTTGCTCTTGCCACGGGTGGGTGCAGGCTGCGAGATTGGACAGACTGATGGTCCCCCCAGCTTGGAGATTTCTCTCTTCCTCTGGAACAAGAAAACTCTTGTTTTCTGCTCAAAGAGGAGGAGAGCACCAAACCAAAGAACTTCTTCCCCAGACTGGCACCCCATGCAGGCATCCAGCTGACGGGGGTCACTGCGTGTAAAGGCACAGCAGCACTGGTGGTTCTTTACATGAGAACAACCTGCGTCCAGTGGCACGATACAGCTAGCCTGAGCAGCGAAAATCATCACCAAACGAAGCACGAACCACAGCCACTTTTAATAAATATCCTTTGGGTATAGACAAGAAGCTCATGGACCACAGCCCTGCCCTGGGAGGTAAATTTGCAATGTAGCTGAGCCTGCCTTGAGATGCATGTTATAGATAGACAGCAGCGGAGCAGACCCCGGCTGTGTCAGGGCAAGGGGTGCAGAATTTCTGCAGAGCCCCAGCTGCCAGCAGCCCCTGCCCCAGCCATTAATGAAGCGATCTCTGCCAAACCGACACCACATCCACAGCAGTGGTGGCTACAGCTCAGGCTGTCCCGTGGCTGTTTCATCTCACAGGCTGTGACAGACACGGTAACACAGAAAAATGTTTCTCACTTCCCACCACGACAGGGTTATAGCCCGTACCAAAAGCCTAACGCGTGAGGAGCACGATGAAAATTTCATCGGGCAGCCGTTCCCCGTGGTCCTTGCGGGAACCTGTCCCAGTCCTGCAGCCTCCCCCTGCCCACGTTGCAGGCTCCAGGTCCTGCGATGAATCGTTTTAATGTGCAACATGGAAAAAATATTACCTGGAAACGCCTGGACATGCAACTCTTGACGCAACAAGCATCAGCCCTGCTCTCTTCTCATCCTCATAGATGTGCTTCATTATTAACTTTTCATGTGGCAACTGTTTGCGCATTGAAAGTGCTTCACAAAATATAAATATTGGAAACGAGGACTTATAACAGCCCGTACTAGCATGTCCAGGCTTTTAAACGATGGTGACTGGGAAACTGGAACGCAAGTCAAAGAGATCTGTTCTGATCATCCTGCCCTCGTTTTATATTCTTCAATTAAACCATTGCTTTTAGCTATTCGTTTTTATCAGTATTATATAAAACTAGGACAGAGTAAATGAAAATTTATAATTTATAAACAATCTGGGGAAAAAAAAAATCACTGAATTATTTATGGCACTTTTGAAATATGTGTTTGTTACTTGTACAAAAATTAGTTGTTAGGTCTTAATCACCGCAGTGCCACAAATATGTTGTAAATTAGGACTCACAAACCTGCTTGTTTGGAAAGAAAAAAGCCCTGTAACTCTACCTACAATTGGAAAACCCAAACCAAACTGATTCTGAATGGTCTAGTTAAACAAGTGCCAATTATTGAATAATTCTCTGACCTAAACAGAAAGTTATTGTATATGGAAAGATTTTTTTTTCCCAGAGAGTGCTTTATACCAGATGCCCTTTTAAATTGTTTTGAATTCTCTGTAGGCAGTAGATAACTAAACCTACAGAATGTAGTAATGGCAAAAAGGAAGCAATCAAGTTGGCCACTTCTAGTTAAGAGTCATGGAAAAGGCATCTGTTCTATATGAATTGCAGACTATAGGAACTTTGACAGTTCATAGACCAGACTTAATTTATTAAA
This sequence comes from Platalea leucorodia, assembly GCF_965183815.1. Classification (NCBI taxonomy): domain Eukaryota; kingdom Metazoa; phylum Chordata; class Aves; order Pelecaniformes; family Threskiornithidae; genus Platalea; species Platalea leucorodia. The sequence goes on from NC_138827.1 coordinate 70,845,871, forward strand.
CTAAGTTTCTAATATAAACAGTAATTCGTTTCAGGCACTGACACTGAAGGTCTGGATTATGTGAATAAAATATAGAGACCTCCGCTGGCCTCCTGAAAAAAGGTAGTTTTGCTGCATAGGGAGAAAACAACCAAGTGTGCCTTAGCAGCAGGCATCAGCGCCGAGGCCGTGCCCTGTGTGCACCGAGGCGCAGCTCTCCCTGCACCCCCGGCCCAGCGCAGGTATCGCCGGCAGCGCGTCCAGTCGGCACTCCTGCCCGCGTTCAGTCACCCGGGCGCGGAGCATCCTTGAGAGCAAGGATGGCAGTTGTCAGGTATCTCAGCAAAACCGGTTTGAAGTCTTCAGAGAGACGTTCGTTTGCAAACAAAGCAATGACTAACGGAATGAATGTTAGGAAAAAAGGTTGAGAGAGGAATGCTTCAATGCTACATGGCTGCTGCCTTTCCGGGAAGGCTGTTACCCCAGACTAAGCCAGGGCACGGGCTTGTCAGGGACCCACCTGCCCAGCCACCACGCATCTGCCCCAGCAGGGCAGGGATCACCCTCTTTAGGGACGCGACTGCGACCAGTGCCTGCGGTGCACATGCACACGTGCATATGAAAATAATTTCTCCACGGCAGTACAGTATGAGGCCTGACACAGGTCAGTAAATATTGCTGTGAAATGCCTGCCTACATGTTCACTGTGCACACTCAGAGCGTGAGCTACGGGAGACCCTCGCTTTGTCTGCCCAGCCCCAACTTCACCCAGGTCTCAGAGAAGCACAGATCAGGGGGTCTCAGGGCCTGATGTCAGTAAATGTTTATCTTCAGGCACTTTAGTAATTCAGGTGAACGCAGTAGGACTATTTCACTGCTTAAAATCAGGCAGGTACCTAAACAATTTCCTGGATCAAGTTTACATTCATCTCAAGTTTCATGCGCTGGCTTTGCTGTAGCTTTGACCAAAAGTTTGGTCATAACTCAGAAATCACACACAACTATTTCCTTATGTCATCAGCCCTCAGCAAAGACCGAGCGTGGAAAACCTCAGTTAGGGTTTTTTTTCCCCGCCAAAAAAGTTATGGAAACGAGTGATAAGATGAAAGCATTTTGCATCGGTGCTGGCCAGTCCGTTGCTGTGGGTGAGAATAATAGACCAAAGTTCCCGGCGGCAGGAGCGTGAAAGCAGCCGCCCAGCCTCCTCTCCAAAAGCCGAAGGCGAGCTCCCCGTTGCCCCGCGCTCCAGCAGGCAGCCAGCGGTGGCTTTTGTGCAGCACTTTGCTCAGGCTGAACCCGCCGCGTTGCCAACCCCAGCTAATTGCTTGATTCCCCATCTCATTTGCCTGAGAACGACTGAGAATGTGAGACAGCTCAGGGTCTATAAAATCATTAATTGAATTACTAGTGTGGAATAAGTAGCGCATCAATTTGAATTCACCATCATCCCCCTCCTCTCCTCCCCCGTGTTTTAGAGACCAATCCTACTGTTGATATGTGCATAGCTTCGGAAGGAGGCTCAATAAATAGATGTGCTATTCTAGCTAAACAAATTTATTTTTCCAGCTGTTCTACTGAATTAGTAAATTGTAATGTTGACTTCAGACTATCTTCCCCATAAAATATATGCTGGCCTGTATATTTTACTGGCACTTCTTTTGCAACACCTCATTAAGGGCTGATCCAATCCGTATCCCAATCTATTGGAATTTTGATTTGGCCCAAGTGAGCTTTGGACCGGGATACAATACTGATTCAATGCATATTTTATGTTTTATTGTTGAATCTTTAGCAAGATTTTTGCATGCTCTCTCCCCTTACTTGGTTTTCTAAGAGATTTTAGGGCAATAATTGCAGGTACAAGCGGGCTTCGAGTTTTGTGCCAAATGGGTGGTCTGAGCACGTGTGGCTTCATCGGCACATACTGATGATTGCTTGACTGGGAAGCAATCAGGAATTTTTGTCCAGCATTGATATGGAAACCTCTCTTTAGCCTGCCTCTGCATTCAAATGGACTTAAAAGCTTTTACAAATTTTGCAGGTTTGGTTTGCTGTTGTTTGGCATCTTCCGTTTCATTTACACCAACGCATAGTAAGCATCAGTGTTACTAGGTCACAACAGCAGCATTTCGATCCCCTATGATAATATAAATTAATTCTGGGCTACAGTTCAAATTCACTGTTTTTAAAACCAGCATCGTGTTTCAGCTGGCAATGACGAAGCAAAGCTGAGCCTGGTGGCCTTCGCCCTGCTGCTCCCGTGCAAGGCAGCACGCAAGCACACACCGTGACTTTGGGGCTCCCGGCTGGCTGGGGGAGACGATTCACAGGGCAGGGATGAGGCTGCAGGCACCGTCTCCAGGGTCTATCAGGCAGCGGGCAGACCCAGGCAGGTTTGCTAGCACAGGTGCAGCACAACCCACATGTCACCAAAACCTACCGGCTTTGGCAAATCAGCACATTCCTGCGAAGAGAGGCTTTGGCGGCAGACTCCCGTTGGGTGCTGCTGCGCGGCACCGTCCCAGCCAGCGGGAATGGGGACCACTTTTGTAAGCTCCTAGGCGGAAGCTGCTATCATTTAAAATGCTTGAGAGAAGGAAACGAAGACAAAAATATTTCTTGATGCTATCCCTCCCAGCCTAAGAGAAAATATTAGTGTTTGTTGTAACATTGATAAATACATGCAGCTGTCGACATCTGCGCTTTTCACTTCTTTGAAGGGTTTGGGTTCTCCCAGCGTCACCGAAAGAGTTTAATAACACCAAAATCGATCTGAAGGCTAAAACTATCGATCCAAGTGCAGGAACGGGAGCGCCAGGCTGAGGCGCGGGGCAGGCGCAGCCCCCGGTGCCGGCGCAGCCCCCGGTGCCCCCCACCGCGGCCCCTGGCCCCCGCCGGCGGGGCGGGGAGCGGGCGGCGGCTGCCGGCAGAGGCCGCCGGTTCCGCGGCTCCCGCGGGGCCCGCCCCGGGGCAGGCTGGCCGCCGCCCCGGCAGCGGCCGGCTGGGAGGCGGCAGGGCCGGGGCAGCGGGGCCGCGGGGGCCGGGTCCCCCCGGAGCGGGTCCCCCCGGAGCGGCAGCGGGGCCGCGCACGGGGCGGCCGGTGTCGGGCGGGTCGGCAAGCGCGGAGCTGCGCGCTTTCTCCTCTGCGACAAAATTAGAGCCAAACAAAACCGGAGCAAAACTCCGAAGCAAACAAATAAAGAACAAATAACGTGCTTTTGCTGTCCTGACGCGAGAGGGGTCTAATACCATTTCCACATCCATTAGGCAAAGGATTTTGCATGTTCCCCTCACAAAGAGTGAGCATTTTCAGCGGCTTTCCCTTAAATTAAGATGACAGGTTACTGCTGCACAGTGTTGTTAATCTTTTCCTAAAAGCTTAATGTTACTACTTAGTAGTTTACTAATAAATCAGAGAAAATATGTAATGCCATTTTGGTTTAGATATAGATGGATGATTTTTCAGTATTTGTAAAGTTGTAAAACAGGTACTGCCACGGCATTCAGGGAAAGGAGCGACACTCGGCGTGGTAGCTGTATGCCTTTCTGCCCGAGAGCCACAGCCACCATTCACCTCATCAAAACCAATTCAATACTCTGTCATATATACTCCGCTGCTAACTGGCTTTCAGCTGTCTTTCATGCAAGACATATTAAGGATGGTCATTAATTTTCATATGCTTTCCATTACTTTGATCCTAGTTTTCATGATTTTAACCATTCTTTCCCCTGAAAATACTCTGGTCATAACCTTTTAGGACTTCTTTTTTTTTTAAGCATGCATCATCGCTGTTGTCATCCTGCACTTGATTTTGCTGCTGAATTCCCTCTAGTTTGTGGATGTACTGCTTTTGATGCCATGCAAGTCCGTTTAAATTGGTAGCTGGGACGTGACCACATCCTTCCCTTTTGATGATGGGATGATGGGAGGTGGTGCGTCTTCACGGGGACATCCTGAGAGGAGGAGGGTTTGACTGGCTTTATATTTATTGTTGGGCAGTTTTATTTTACTGCCCAGGAAATGGCTGACAAAATTAGAAGCAAACAGAGCCACGGAGAGGAAGGGACCTTGTTCCTGCAGCGGGACAGGCAGCTGCTAAAGCATCTGCCACGCGTCCCCCATGCACTGCTGAGGGGCTTGCCCTGAGTTTCCAGTAGCACTAACCCCCACCTTTACTGGTAGGTCTGTCTGCCTACGTGGAGTAGGCGTCCCTAAAAAACAGTGGTCACCAGTAACCTGCAGCACTGGGGGCCACGAGCACAGCACCCATCAGTGGTGCAAGGAGAGAGGGCAAAGGCTGCTTGCTGCTTTCTGCCACGATGGGTCCTGTTTGTTTGGCTACCAGGGGTGGGAGCAAGACCACAAGGGAAACTCACATGGCCCTAGTTTTGAAGCTGGCTGATGTTTCTGGAAACCCAGGCTCTTTGTAGATGGCCCTGGGCGCAAGTTCTCCCATCATGTTGATGTAAACCAGGAGTAATCCCATTCCAGCAAGCAGGGTTAATGTAAAACCAGTATAAGCAGGAGACAAAACACCTGTGATACACCTGAACTGATCCTACAGGGAAAAACCACTTCGCCCATAGCACTGCCTTTCTGAAGGCATTTTTGCCCAGTTGCCATTGCTACAGATGGCGAACGGTGTCTTTTAGCTCTCTGCACGAGTGGCACGACCCATTCTGCAGAAACACAGTGCCTCACCGGGGAGAGGAGGTGGCCTCTAAGAGAAAGCAGGCAGAGGGGAAAACCTCCATTTCCATTCAGACCATGGCCTGCTGTCTCACAGGTACTGACTGCAGCTGCCCTTCGGAGGGGCTGCAGCTGTGCAGCGGGAGGGGGGACCAGAAATGTAGGCAAGGGGCCCCTGCACCACCCCTTGTCCGGCTCCCCTGGGGCGGGGGACAGCTCCCAAGTGGGGGCTGGGGGCCTGTGCCTGCCCTGCCTGAGGCCGTGCACGTCCCGGTGCAGAGGCGAGGTGGCCCCACACGACTCCTGCGGGCACAGACCTGAGCAGGAGGAGGGCGAGAGCCATACCCATGCTGGGCCATCCCGGTGCTGGCTGTCCGGGGAGCCGGGGGCCGCTTCCCCTTTACAAGGAATTTTTACAAGAAAAGCCCCGGCAGCCCGTTTTGTGCTTTCTAATGCCAGAGCCCATCTATATTCTTAGGTGCTCCTAAGGCCTCCCAATTAATGCTTCCTGGTCGTTTTTACTTCTTCTTATTAACTTAATAGGTTCTCTGATGAGCAGAAGCAACTGCAAGCACCCAGGAGCCACCACCAAATGACCCTTCTCATTTAAACCAGAACTCACGGTTTTGTGTCGGTGAACTATGCATTTTTTGCTGCACAATAGATGGCAGTAGAGAAAAAAGGCTGAGACTAGACAATTTATAGTTTGGAATATGCAGCTGATTTTTTTTTTTCCCCTCAAATCACCGTACAGTATTTGTTGCTTTCTTCTCAACAGAGAGCTTTCCTAGAAAAGGCAGTCTGGTGCGGATGAGGCTAGATGAAATAAAAGATTCATGCATGAATAATTAACATATTGGAGGCCTCACTTGAACTTGTTGCTTTACCCAGATGAATGAGTTAACATGTTGGAGATTATTATAAAGAGGGACTATTCTGCTCCGGTAGATCAAATCAGCTGAAAATGATGAAGTATCGCCGCACATATAAATATATGCTCAGTACTTAAAAATAACCCTTCCAATAAGTATAGTCATATTGGAGTTCAGCTACGCTGACAGTCGCAGCGACAAGATAAAAAGATTTGGCATGAGTCATTCAGTTTGACTTTTGCACTGAAATGAGATGCAAGCCTGGGAACTTGCTTTATGTAGGGCAGCCGCCACACAGGCGGGCAGCTCCCACCTCCCCGGTTTCGCGGCGCGGGGGAAGAGCGGCGGTGAGCAGAGCGAGAGCACCTCCAACTTCAATAAAAAGGCTGCTGGATAAACGTGCGGGGCTCGCCAGCTCCTCCCTGCGACCCCAGCTGCTGCCGGCTGCAGGGGCTCGCCCAAGTGCCGAGATGCATGCCGAGCGGGGCATTGCCTGGTGGCCACGGGGCCCGCACGGGAGCTGGCAGAGAGCGATGGAGTATGCCATTGGCCCTGCACCGAGCAGAAAGTGCCCCTTAACTGTAAATAGCCATGGTTTACCATAGTCTTTTTAATTTGGCAAATGCTTTCCATTACTGCCTACTTCTTTGAAAGCTAATTGCTGCAAAAAGGAGTCTTCCTTGTAAATCGACATCAAACTCATGCTAACCACGGGAGGGAGAGAAAATTTAATTACAAACTTTAATTCTTACCTCAGCTTTAGTAATTTTTAATTGTGCCTAATAATAGTGAAAACCAAGCTGGGAAAAATACAGGAGATTAAACTCACCACAAAGAAATTGCTAGATTTCCTATTCAAAAATACGCAGCGGCTTTCCTGCCTATCCGTACCTCTCTGTATCCCACAGAACTAATAGTAAAATAAGGTTGGGAAAGAAAACAGTATCATCATTTTTCCATGGCTCCGTTAACTAAAACCGTTCTGATGCAGGCGGCAGAGAGCTGTGGTGAGAATGGCACACTTGCACTGCGCACGTTGCTTGCAAGGGGCCTGGGGTCCGAAGGGATGGCAGCCGCGGGCTCCAGCCAGGGCTGGTGCTCAGCAGGGAGCGGGGCTCGGCAAGGCATCTGTAAACTGATAGCACAGCACACGCTGCCCCAGTTGTGGCTCTCATTGCATTAACTGCATAGAACTTATTCCAGAATCAAATGATTTTTCGTTCAGCCGAAGCTCCTCTTACACCATTGCAGCCACCGCCCCACCACACAGCGCGTTACGGCAGCTGCAGCCCTCGTGCCAGCCCGAGTACCGAGCAGGAGCATCGCAAAGTCCTCCCCACGTGGGCTTTCTTTTCCAGAGCGAGTTAAAGGTGCGCTGTGCCGTGACATTATCCAGGACTGCTTGAAAATAAAAATAGATTGGAAGTATTTTGGAGACGTTTCTGTATATTATCTCTTGGCTGTACAGTGCTGTCAAGCAAAACGTCTTCTTTCTTCAATCAGTGCATAAACATAGACCAGATATAGCAGGGCACAGAATTTGTGTGCAAAAATACCTGATTTCCACACACAACTCAATTTTCGACAAACTGCTAGCAGCAGCCGTGGTCAAAGTGGAGCTTTTCTTCCAGCGCCGGCAGCAAACAGAGGCTCGCTGGCTGCCTGCGGCTGGGCTTGGGCTGCCAAGGGTTGGTAGGCGCACGGAGACGATTGAATGCACTGTTCTTGACACAGGTCCCCCAGCTGCTCACACAGTCAGAAGCCGACACGCTTTATTCACGTGCACTTTCAGTAAATTGATACTTCCCAAGACCTGGACAAAGTAGCAAAGGGATGCAAAGCGTGCCCTTCACCTGATGGTTTATTTAGCTATCCCTGAGGCTACTCGTCGGCTTTGGGATGGGAGGGAGGCAATCCTCCCTGCCACTCAAGTGCCGTGCTTCGGCCGGTGCTTGCTGATGAAACTATCCTGTTCAGCAGATAGTTAAGGGTTTGGGTAAGAAAACCTTCACCTGCTAACAATATTTTTCCACTTAGATCTGTTCCTAAAGCTTATTGCCACATCAAATCCCATTATAGAAAATAAGGAAATGTTAAAATTAAGAACTAATGTTCACATGAAAGAATTTTTTTTACTATTTCCTTCAGCAAACCAATGAATGTTTAACAGTTGAAATTGCTTTGAAACAGCAATAAATTATTTCATGCATACATGCCAAATATTAAAACCAGAAGGTTTCTTAATATGAAGTCACTGGTACCGAGATTCATGTTTGCCTTTGTTAATTATCTACTTGTTTATTAGCTTAGTTTCACTGAGGAGCTGCTGATATCCCCGAGTTAAGGATTTTGGAGCTGTTCACAGGATGTAATAATACAGTTTTATTGGGTGCTTGTTGAGAAAGCGTTTTTAGTTGTTTGCACTTAAGCAGTAAAACTGCCGTTTCGCTCAGCCCGAAGCCCCCTGTACAGGTCCCTGCCGGCCCGTGACCCACCCTTGGGGCGGCCGTGGCGTCCCCCAGTGCCGCAGGCGTCGATGCCGAGGGAAGGCAGGATGCTGCCCCGGCACCGCAGCTCAAGCAGATCTCTCCCTTCGGCTAAACCCAGCCTCAGCCAGGACAAGCCTGCCCCGAGGCCACGTTCCCAGTGACCCGAGAGGTGTCGCTGGGAAAGTCCCATTCTGACTAGGCAAACCCAAAGACACCCAACCTTTGCTGTGAATTTAGTATTTTAAATCTGGGAATATTTTTAATTTTTTTTTTAAATCAGCAGATTGTGCATTCTGTACGCAGCAAACTGCTCTAGGCTACAAGGATTTCCTCTGCGAGGAAAAACCAGTGACACAGACTTTGGGAGTATGTTATTATTGACTAAATCATTTTTATCGCTCTCATTAAGGAGTTATTCCCTCAAGCTTCACCTCCCAGAGCTGGGGCATAAGATCCAACTTGGAGGGAAAAAAGCTTCCAGTTGTACAGACTGCAAGGAAGGGCTTGAAATCTTCAGGTACATATGGGGTGAGAAAACAAATGCCTCCAAATTTCACCAGTTAGCAAGACCTCGTGGTGTTCAACCTGGTCTAATCACTCTGGAGTACTCGATGTGCTCAGTACTGCCTACATCCAAACCAAAGCTCATCTTCCCACCCACCAACCTGCCTGAAGCACCGGCTGCCTCGAAACGGTCCTGCCCATCCTGCCTGCATGCTGCAGGCACCTTCGCGCCCGGCGCAGCACCAGCAGAGGTGGGAGCAAGGAGCCCCGGGGCGACGCCCGCCTTGCCCCGACCAAATGCGGGGTGCCTCCTTTTGGGAGCCTGTCCCTGTGCCATCTGGCAGCCCCTGCAAGAAGAGGGGCTAATCGCAGAGCAGGGCTGCTGCTACAGCAAAGGCTGTGGTGGCATTTCCACAACCAACCCCTGCTTGGGGGAATTTTCAAACGTGACCATAAAGCTTTGCTCTGAGCCTTAAATGTGGCTTTAAACCAAGGACTCGGCCAAAGCCTATTTTCTTCAAACTCAAGCCCTCTGAAAGAAAAACACCGAGGCCTTTCTTAAAGCAATACCAGCCTGAAGGGTAAGGCGGGACAGGTCTTGGCTGTGGTTCGACACCTCCTTAGGCTGTGGGACACAGCTGGAGGACGGTACCAGCGTTGCAGGGGCACACCTCCCCGATTCCCGGTGGATGCTGGGAGGCCCCCACGGGCACACCGCACTGCGCCATGCTGGGCCGCAGCGCCGCACGGCACCGCCGCGACAAGGGCACCGCCGTGACAAGGGCACCGGGCATAGGGGCTGGGAAACGCACCCTGGCTGTGGGCGGGCACCTGTGACCTCCTAAACAAAAATGGATTTTCTACCGAGTACGGCTATGTTACACAGTATTTAGGGCAAAAGAGTTATCTTAAGTTTTTCTCCCTCAAATCCAGCAAATGACCGTTCTAGAAATGTTTGTTACATTTTTTCAAAGCAACTTTAGAAAATACTAGCTTTGGTTTTGAAAGCCTGCAATATTTTGAAACCCAACTTTTCCTATTGCTCCTCAAAACCCACAGAAGTTTAACAAACTGAGAATAGCACAATTAAAAAAAAAAAAATCCCATGAAGAATAACAAACAAATCTGACCTACACTGGTGCTTTTCGGAGACAGTACAGGTCCCACGCTGCAGCCCCCCCGCAGGGTACATGCTCCTCCAGCTTGTGATGGTAACTCAGCTGCAGATTACTAGCAGACTTAGAGATGTGCTTTTCCAGAAAGATAATAATTTTTTGGGCATGTGTGGCAGATGGGAGTGTTAACTCATAGTGCTAGGAGTTAACCTGATTGTATTATAATGTGATAGCTCCACAGCTAATGCCCATCAGCACTGTGGGCCATTTACTTTATCATAAAATAAAATTAATTGAGTGAAAATAAATTGCACAGGGATACAGAAGAATTTGAGACCATATACATGAAATACACAATAGCTCGAGTCTCCTGTGGCACTTATCTTCATTAGGGAGGAAACAATTATTATTAATTCTCTCTTTAAAAATAAATATCCTGAAACTCGCAACAAGATTTACCGCACAGGCTGGGGATGCTGATACGGCTACATGAGCACTAAAATTTGTTCTCCTTTGAAGAAGGACTTTCAGACTCAGCAAAACGTTACGGCAAGGCTGGCTGCTGGTGCCCATGTCCTGGTGCAGCCAGCCTAGAGCCCCTGGGGCGTGGGGAGGGGGATGTGGGGGGCCCTGGTGCTGCTGCGGGAGCAGCACAGAGTAACCTCCCCCGGCCAGGTGAGCAGCAGGGAGCTGCTGGCTGGGCTGCGGGCAGCTAGAGTTAGCTAATGGGCTGCAATATTTCTAATGGAGAACGTTTATTTGAGTGCATGTGTGCATTTGCCAAGTATAGCGAGGTAATGACATTGAGGCTTATTGATAATATAGTTATAATTCCATGTAATGACCAACTGAGCAAAATGATACGACCATCTCTCCTTCATCTATTATGCTCCTGTCCACAGAGACTTCTCAGTTAAGGGCTGTTTATTTCTGCAGCAAGACATAGACCAGATATGCAGAATATAAACCTTCCTATTAGGACTCACTAGTATACTTTTTTCCTTCCAAGTCATTTAACAGGACATAATTCTGGGGATCAGCTTTCTGGTTGCGTGGTGAGCTAGGAGTCAGAAATGGAGCCGTGGCTGCGGCGCTGAGCGAGAGGTAACAACCCTGCCCCATCCCGGCCGCAGACACCTCCTGTGCTCCCATTCAAGAGAAGCATTTATTTGTTTTCTCACAGATCAGTCACAAGTTCCCACGAGAGGGTTTCCATGTGTGCTAGTGATGGCATTCCACAGGTCACCGTTAGTTTCCCTAAAAACCAAGCAGGGCAAAAGATTCTTTTTTTTTTTTTTTTTTTAACATCTGTATACCGGCAGTCCCTCAAGCAGTGCGGTGTCAGCTCAGCGCCAAGGAGCAGCGTGCGGGCAGCCCTTCCTAGCACCAGCACACGCAGGCGTCAGCGGACGTGCCAAGAATGCTGCTCCTGACACAGCCGCCCCAGTTCCCTGCCAGGTCCTGCCCTGGCCCCCGTCTACCCCTCCGGCAGGGCTAGGGAGAGACCCCCGGACTTCTTCCCCACTCTGCAGCCCCAGCCACCCTCTGGCTTCAGCTTTTGCAGATCTGCATTAAAATTCACGTCTACTCACAGCAAACCACACCAGCAGCTTCTGCATTTGCTGAGCAGCGCCTACAGGTGCATGGGTGTGAGGTTTCACTTACAAAACCACACTGTCAAATCACAACTAAAGCCACCTCCTGTGTTTAACTGGCACCAGGCACAGATTTGTCATTTGATGGGTGACATCTCCAACCTGCCTGCTGAGAGACTGTGCGGTCATAAACCTCCGAAGTGCTGGGTGAGCAGGAGGGACCCTTTAAACTCACAGGCGTTTTACTTCATTACTGAAGACTCCATGTGCCTTTTACATTATGAGTTTTGTTCCCAGCTCCGACATCTCCGTACTCCTCAAGGTTAATTGGATATACTTAATAGAAATAGCCATGTTTGAAAGAGTTGCATGCATCTACCTCCCTATTTATAGGATGGGATAACCCTCAAGTGCTTGACCAGTGCATAGTGACTCCAGGTAGCGAGAACTTGAAATCAGATTATATCCCCCCACAATTTCATTAGCAACTGGGGATGCAGGTAGCAGTTACTGGGTCGCAGTGCGAGGTGAACGCTTGGTAGCAGTGCGGTCTTTGGGCACTGCTCTGGACATGCAGGAAGACAGATAAGATGCAAGGGATGTGGTTTAATTAGGCCACAACTTTATTAAGTTAACTCATCTGGGATCTATCCAGCACAACTCTTTCTTTAATCACTCCCACATGGCAGAGGGTTGCCATTAGCTCTCCTGTTCCCCACAGCTGGTAACCAGTCCTGCACTGGGACTCTGCCACCCATTGCACATATAAGGGTTAGGTCTTAGTCTCACAAGGGAAGAGGCACCGTCGGTGCCACGGATGCCGTACCTGGCACTGGCTCAGTTCTGCAGCAAAGCATCCCACTTTGCTCCCACGAGGACAGCCTGAGGCGTAGTGCCTGTCCCTCTGCCACCAGCCCCGGGGCCGCAACAGCCCAAAGATGCTGCTGGCACAGGGCAACAGTGCGCTGGGATAAATGACCCCTAAGATGCAAAGGAGAATTAGCATCATGCCCTGGAATGTAATTTGTTAAATGAAAATTGTCTCTTTTAACCCTGTAGGAAGAACGCAGCAGCCAAGGTCTATTTTAGCGCGGGAGATCTGTTTCCGAGGGAGAAAAGAGCTAGGCTTCTTCCAGCTATTGTATTGTCCACAGCATTGCACAGCAGCCAATGTTTTTTTTTGTTGTTTTTTTTTTTTTTTTTTTTCTTCCCTCCTGACAAAACACAGACTACCTTCCTGCATTAGAACATTTCGGTGACTTTAATTACCCAGTTGTGTGTGTTTGGGGCAGAGAGAGAGGGAGAGGGAGAGAGAGGCGAGCCCGAATGCAGAACAGACACTGCTCCGCGCTGCCAAGTCCAGCGCTGGTCACCAGACTGCAAGTGTGGGGCTCTTCCCCTGTGCATGCTCTGATGCTTGCACCTTACCACCAACACATCTGAGCCAAGCAGTGCCACTCATGCTTTGATTCAGAAATATTGCCACACGTGGGTCAGGCATAGCCTATTTTTCATCTCTCTATGGGCTAAGCATGCCATTTTTCTGACCAAAAGTCAACACAAAAAGCATCCTCCGAGGGCTGGCTCCAGCCCGTGGCTGGGCTCCACGTGCCAGGCAGGACTGCGCTCCCCAGCCGGGATGGTGCAGCGCGGCTGGCAGGTGATGTGCCCTGCCTTGAGGTTGCTCACTGGCGTGGCACAATGCTTCCACAGTATAACTTGAACTAATAATGTTTGTTGTGTCATGGATGCTCCTTTTTTCTACAAAACATCAGGGGTCAGAGAAAAAGGGCATTATCTGTTGCATGACTGTTGTTATATGCTTGTTGCACTGGAATCAGCAGCACTGCGCCTGGGATCCACCACCGTGCCATGTGCGAGGCTGTACCACTATGCAACGGTGGCTATTCCTTCTGCTACATGAAGCTTGTTCTTTACTTTTCTCATACACAACCTTATGACTTTTTTTTTTTTTTTTTTTATCTTCCAGATTATTATAAGCCTTTATTTGGCTGCTGCAACCCAAGGTCTTAATCAAGCTCAAGGCTAAATTATGCTGGAAATCCCCGGAGGGAATAGAGGTAATGCCAAGCTGTGGGCTCGCAGCCGGAGCCCAGTCTGATTCAGCAGCTGTGTGGCATTGTTTATTTTAAGCTATAGACGTATGTCTACATATATAGAGAGAGCACACACATGAGAAAGAACTGGGAGAGTCAGTAGCTCCATCCTCAGCACCGATGCTGGGGCTGCTGTTGCTGGAGTGGCCAAGGTGTGTCCGTGTTTTAACATTTCAGTGTTTCAGCAGAGTGGAAACATGTTTTTCCTAGCATATCAAAATCTTGCTCCACTTTCTCTCCATCTCCTCCTGGGGAGCTGAGTCTGGGTCCTGGCCAAAGCAGTGGGAGTCATAAGCCTCCAAGAAAGTCTGTCCTCCAAAACCAGACTTTTTGGAAAGGAGTCATCTCCCACCTTTCCACTCGGACCTCGTGCTTTGAAGGACACGGTAGAAATTTCCAACCACGGGCAACTGCAGCAGTGACACGCTGTGCACTCGCTCCCCAAGCCCTGTGTGGAGTTGGTCTCTCCCAACTTTTTTGTGCCTTGCTGGGCTGCTTCCCTCACCTGCCGAAAAGCCAAGCCGTCAAACCCTGGCACTCGCTTAGCTGTTGCCCGTATTTGCTCAGCACAAATACAGTAACACGCCTGTCACGTTTCTCAGGTGACATGAGGCTTCTTCTGACAGAAGAACTGTATCATGCTCTTTTTGCTGATGAATGAGAGTAACTATTGGGGAGCCCAGAAAACCCCAGATCTCTGATAGACCCAGCACTGAACCTGCCGAGGGGCCAGAGGACACCATGCCCATGTTTACCCATCTACGCTTTCCCACCAAGGACAATTTGAGGTGACAGGCGAAGTGGAGGACCTCGCACCCCTTTCACCCACGGCAGGCTGACGCTGCAGACTGCGTGCTGGAGCCCAGGGATGTGGTGGCCACCGCTCCCCCTGTTTCTTCACTTGCTAACCATGCATCCACCTTCTGAATGTCACACCTAATGCGACATGGCTGTCATCACTCATTGACATAGCACCACGTATACACAAAACCAGTATCAGTTATGCACAAAACCCCAAAGGTCAGCAGTCATCTAACTTCAGTCTGCAAGAGAGCCCATCCACCAGGTTTAATAATCCAAACATGCACCTTCATCAAGGGACAGTCAGAATTTAAGTGATAGTCTTGAACCTGAGGCACAGCTACTGTGCTTTTGACAGTAGCTTTTCTCCACACTATAAATACACATTTATGGACATGCAGCCCAAACAAAGCAAAGAGGTTTTGCAGTTTTACTCAGTTATTAGCACCTTCTGCGACTTTGTTCACAGGCTCTATTTTAAAGCAAAGGCAAATGGAGTAGTATGAAGTTGCGCAGCTTTCTAAAGGCCAAAACATGCATCGTGTATTTATTTGAAAGATTTATGGCTCTATTTTGCCCTCAGACAAGTAGAGCTGAACGCCATGCATCTGGGGACTTTAACCACAAGAAAATTCCTTTACCCCTTCCACCCCCCTCAAAGGTCTTCACAGGATTTGAGCACCAGAGGATCTTATAACCCCTTCCTCCTTGCTCAGCTAGAGAGTAAAAGCAAGAAATTGCATTTAATTTCATTACAGAAGTTCTTTCCAGGATGGGCAATAAAGACACATTCTTGCACTCACCCCCCAGGAACGTTACCTCGCTTCCAGCCTACGACCAAACCCAAAAGCCCAAGGTTTCCCTTGAAATCATTCCCCCTCCAAGTCTCTTTTCTAAATCAGCTTGCTTGGCGAGTACACGAAGGCACACTACAAGGATGCTAGACCATTGGTTGTAAACTCGCTAGAATTTACCCTTCATCCAGACAATCCTTGGCATTAGTGCACTGATCTAGTTATGTTATGTATATGTTTATTTCTGTCAAAGGTACTTGGGTTTCGTAATGGGATTGAAACTGAGAAAAATCTATGACTCCTCCTCTTACTTTTTTTTTTTCCCCTTCCTTTTTTAAAATGGTATATTCCAGCATTTTCCAGATTACGTGACTGCTGTGCTTATATGGAGCTAATGATGTCTGCCCATGCTGCAGGCCACTCTTCCAACCCAAGCACTTGTCTCCAACCTGAGCCCCACTCCTCTGCTGGTGGGAAGCATCCTGAGAACGTTCCTTAACCCACTACTGGGCAAAGCTGAACCAGTTTAACAGCTACCAGAGTCGGTTTGAGCTAACCTGACACTGAGACAGAGCAGGGCCCACATCCTAGGAACAAAGTTATGGGACATGTAATTTTTAGCAGGCAGATGGAGGCATCTCCACCTCAAATGGCTCTTTGCCAGATCAACACCTCCCCATGAAGGGCAAGTTTTATTGTCACCTCCAAGTCATCTGCTCCACTTGTTCCCTGTGTTTTACACTGACTCCATTGACAGACATAGGGCAGTTAAGCAACAGGGTGTTTTTGCATTGCGAAGACCTGTCATTGGAAACAATCAACTCTTATTTTAATATATATGCTCTGTATCTCCGCTTGCTGGAAGTCAACAAGATCACAAAAGATGAGCAGCATTATGCCGTGTCCTTCAGCCAGTTCTCCAGGACATCCAGTTGCTTGTGCAACTAAAGTGGGATCTCGGGGCACCCCAGGCACAAGGTGGTTATACTCTGGGCATCACTGAGCCCCAGTCATCTTCTGTACTGCAGGCTAGTCCCTGGACTCTCAGACCAGATCGAACAAGTTTTTATTCTTCAGCTGAAATCAACTGAGATGGATGAAAGCAGTGAGCCAAGGCTGTGCTGCGCAGGTGCACGAATACTTAAGGCACTCAATGAACATGACTGCTCCTTGACTCCGAGCATGTTTCCACCCAAATTTTTCCTCAGGGTTATTTCTTCTCTGCTGTCCCACTGCTAACTCCTCTCTCTTCTCCCAGAGGAAGACTTCTCGGAGCTTTTATCTGCTACCCTTCTTTGGGTTCACTGCTCTGTAGAAGTCAATACAGCTGATATCCCAAGGATATGAGCTTACTCTGTATCTACTGCTGTCTCTATGGGAAACACTCATGTTTGACCAGAAAGCAAAATACCAGAAAGAGGATAGAAATGACACTCATACTTGTAACATTGCTTCCTTTTTAAATAACATCAGGGATACCTGACGTTAAATAACGTCAGGGATACTTCTTACAGTACACAGGTTTCATCCCAAGTATAAAATTTTCATCTGTAGTATGACTATTACAATATTACAACCCAAAGCAAGATGACACTAATAACACATGTGGTATCCACGAAAGCGCACACTGTCTCCTCTTGTAAATCAGTCTATTCTGTGTGCAGTTAACACCCCCTTGTATTTATTTTGCTTGTATATTTTCCTTCTGTGTCCCTCAAATATGATCTTTCCCCTCTTACTGTAATGAAACATTTGCCAAGAGGAAAATTAACCTTTATCACCAAGCAATTGGAGTTGCCCAGCTCTCCCAGACCACACACACGCACTGAGCGAGGACAATGTGCTGGGATCTGCAAAGGTTGACAAAGTCACACGTGTCAGCTACAAGAACACTTAGAAGATCAAGATCTCAACACATCTGCTTATAAGTATTTTCTTTATAATGCACGAGTCCATGCAGCAGGTTTCAACCCGAGATGCACGGCTTCCAAAACAGAGGGAAAGATGAACAAGTGCTGTGTTGGCTTTGGTCAGCATTGGCACACGCGCATCCCCAATGCCAAGACACACGCCACATGTCCAGGCCCCTCCTTCCACATTCCTCTTGCAGCTCCTGATGGCATATCAGCAGCTTGTCATTATGTAGGGATTTAATCTCAGCTGGCTATTTTATAACCCTCGCTTTGTCCCATCTCTAAAATTAACATCTAGCATTAACATTTTTGAATGTGACTTTAAAGCTTTCAAGCAAATATAAGCAGAGATAGACCCATATAAAATAGGTTTCCTTGGCACGCCGACAAGCCTTCCGAAATCGCAGGCATGAAGGCTGTCTCTCTTCATGGGGTACAGTGCATGCTTTGGAACTGTTTGATAGTTTTAAAATATTTCTGATGAAACGGGTCGTAATGCTTTCCAGATGTGTACACGGAGTGCAAAAGGTAATGGCACAGACACTTCACTGTTCTACCTCTCACCCCCTTTCTGCCTATATTAGAAGAAACAGTCCCATCTTATCTCTAGTTTACTAGTAAATACAAGTTATTCGCTTCCCCCCATACTAAACTGAAAATGTTGTTAAATGTACCATAAACAAAACTTATGAACTTTTTTTTTTATGTGATTAAAATGGTCATAACTATCTGATGTTTCTTGCTGATTGAATCTGCCACTTCTATTTACTAGGAAAATAAATAACACATGTTTGCTGTCTTTCTAAAAGGTTCCTATTTATTCTGTGGTCATTTCCCACTTATGATATTTCCAGCTTAATTTCATAAAACAGCTTTTACATGGCTAAAAAAAAGGGGTCTTATTGTACATTGTCTTCAAAATATTTTGCCTTTGAGCTGTGGGCTTTTATTTGTAGGAACAACCAACCACCCTGTTTGTGAGGCCTGTATTCCTCCAAATTAAAAAGAGAAACAGCTGTATGTCTTATAAATGTCTGCAGAGCTCTGGCGAGATATTGTTGAATTGTTTGCTTCCCTATCTTCCCACAGGACATGCCTCCTAAATCCACTGCACGAGAGAAAAGCATAGGTAAAAGCCAAACAAATGTTCCCCCTCTGGGTGCATGCTTGTAGGCACAAGTCATCCATCCATCTCCAGCAGAGTGTTTACAGCTACTTTTGGGGATTTACGGGATGTAAATACGAACACCGATTGTTTGATAAGAAGTGATGGACCAACACACAAGTTGATTCAATTTTCTAAGCAAGGGCTACAACACCTAATTTATCAGTCATCAACACAACACTAATTACAGCCCATTCTTGGTGTTTTTCTTCAAGCCCCAGGCTGCTAGATTCAAGGGATTCCTTGAACATCTCCATCTCCCATTCATTGACCTCTCCACATCGTACAGTCAGTATGAGGGTGGATTGCTTTTAAACTACTTGGTATCAGACCTATGAGGAACAACTCTGAGAACAGGAGGGACTGTAAACTCAAGGTTCTGGACAAAAAAAGCCAAATTAAGAAAGATTTATGGCTGGTTTTTTTGAGAAGGGCAAAAGAAAAAAAAATTTAAGCTGATTTTTGCAGCCTACCTCACAACCCACGAGTGCTTCAGGTAGGTCATCTTTTAGTGGCTACTAACAAACACCCACCATGTGCTCAGGCCTCTCTGGGTCCCACAGGCACTCGTGGGGGCTGAGGGCTGGTCCCATCTCCTGGCACGGGATGTGAGCTGCATCCCAGCACATCAGCCCTCGCACATCCCCACCTTGTGCAGAGTTGCCTATTTTACAAGATGGGCTGTGTTGTGCTCACACATAACGATGAGCAGATTTGAGCCCTAAATCTGGAGAGCTCAACAGCTGCCCCCAAGTCAAACAGGAACAGAGACAATGCATAACTGAAATGGCAAGTCATGGGATAATTAAATTATTTGTGACAGTAAACCAAAATAGAAAGAAACAAAAAAACTAAAACAAACAAACAAACCAGACACAGAGCCATATGCTCCCATGTGCTGCACGCCGCAGAGCAAAGAGAGTCATTGCAACACAGCGCAGAGACCCCACACCCCCGGCCGACAGCTGCATTGAACGAGAGCCTCCGCAATGTGCTAGGATGGAGGCGAGGTGCCATTTGGGTGCATGCAGGCTGGAGCCACTGGCGGGCCCCTCCATCCCATGCATGTGCAGAGAGATGCGATGGCTTGGGGCTGCAGCCACGCAGGCCCCGTGGCCGCACAGTGCTCTGGCAAGCAGCGCTGCAACCCCAGGCTGTTGCACCCTTCGCCCACGCAAAGCTCTTGTTGGGGAGGATGCTGCCGCTTACCTCCTTAAAACAACTCCGAAGATAAAAGGCAATGAAAAGACTTTTCTGATAGCAGTACAGGGGACCCAGGGTAATACAGGTGACGACCCATCTGGTAGGTGTGCTGGGATGGCTTCGCTGCCAATGCAGTGCTATTAATTTCCTCCATCAGCCCAGAACAGCACTGTGCCTTATCGCTTGTCAGGCCGACGTCTGGAGCACAGGAATCTGCTCCCAGGAGCATCGATTCCCCTGTCTCACCTCTGCTTAATGGCTGTACAAGCCTTGATACGGCCATGCTGGCTGGCAGCTGCCGTGCGACTGCCCTGCTGGGTAGAGCATCACACATCTCATCTCTGGTCCTGCTCCAGAGAAGGCTGAGGCCTCCGTAATGTGCTCTTTCCTGAATGATAAGCACAGTTCAGCATAGAGTGATTAATACTAGCAGATGGTAAAAGTCCAAAAAGTCAGGAAAAAAGTTCCTATGATCTGTTAAGTGAACTAGACTGGGGGGGGGGGGGGGGGCAGGGAATGAAGCACTAAACTCACAATTAAACCCCAAATAACAAACTAAGTTTCTGCAGATGATCCAAAACCTGTCCATAATTTCTGTGGATGCATCCTTGGGAAGTTTTCAGTAGGCAATTAGCCCCCATTAACAGCATGCACAAAGGCATTGGCAGCTGCATTCATGGCAGTCCATGTCAGGGATGCAGAGCCACAGCAGCACATAGTTACTCTGTTTTTCCTACCTAGAGCCTGCACCTGTGATAACCCACAGCTTGTCCTTTAAACAAGCCTTCGAGGAAAA
Source organism: Platalea leucorodia (assembly GCF_965183815.1). Classification (NCBI taxonomy): domain Eukaryota; kingdom Metazoa; phylum Chordata; class Aves; order Pelecaniformes; family Threskiornithidae; genus Platalea; species Platalea leucorodia. The sequence goes on from NC_138827.1 coordinate 70,865,904, forward strand.
CGCACAAAGTCTGGGAAGGGGGTTATTGGGTAGCAAAGGGCAGGCTGTGGAGGCTGCAAAGGTGAACGGCCACAGGGTGAGGGGCTCTGGTGACCACGCTCCCACCAGCAGCACTCGCTGCCACCGGGTCACAGGCCCTGCTTCATTCCTGCGTGCGTGCATGTGCAGTTTCCTTTTTAAAACAGATAACTTGCAGAGTAGGAATATGAAAATATGGTAATGTTTATAGGCAGCAGCAGTCTCCACCTTCGGATGTTAATTATACATTAGAACTGGACAAATTATTCATCGGGAACAGTTTGGGCTCAGGGGAAAGAAAACAGTTTTCTCCTCTAAATACTGCAACCAAAGCCTTTGTCGGGGCACTTAAAATATATTGAGCGGATTTGCGTGCACACACTTTACAGCGTGGCTATATTTAATGAACAGCGTGGTCTGTAGACTAACTCAACAGTTTATGTGTCCAACTTTGCTTGTCTATAAACTCAGAATTATTCAGATATATTATTCTTCCTAACATGTTACCTCAGCCAAATGCTGGATTTGCCGCCTTTGGCTCCAGCTTGTGTGCCTGGACCTATCCCTGCCTAGAAGTAAAATTGCCTGGGAGCTAGGCTCCCACGTGCCAGGCAAGGATGCTGGGCTCTCCCACCCAAGATGAGCATTTGTGATAGAACGTCTTCAGACATGAGAAAAAACTCCTCAAAAACAGCGCCTGCTAGTAAGTCAGGAGAGAGCGGCCACGTTTTACAGTGGCTCAAGTTTCTTAAGCGTGCTCAGAAGCATTTGTCCCATCACCAGTGGCTGAACGCTGGGCTGCCCAGGAAAGCTGCAGCCACGCTATCCTCCCTGCAGCCAAACCCCTCCCCACTCTGCCCACACAAGTGCAAACCTCAGACATTTCGCTCCTATTCTTTGACTGGGTTTCCATGAGTGCTGAAATCCCATTTTCACTATGCAGCACCCCCAGAATTATTTTTTCATGTGAAAAATTACTGCTTCCATTAAGCTTTGTAGATTTTTATGAAGACAAGGCCCTCATATGTAATTTGGTTGATGCTTTGAGAAAAGAAGCAGCAAACTAACACCAAAACTTTGGGAGAGAATTTTTTCATGAATTAAATTTAAAGAAAAAAAGCAAAACACACAACACTAAAATAGAATGGAGTTAGATATTTACAGCTTAATGTTTTTTTAAGTCAGCAGAACAAAACTCTGGTTTTCCTTATTGACTGTTAACCACAATAACATAAGACTTGCTCAATTTCAACTTTGTTCCTTTAATATTGGGAATTTCTTTTTTATTTTATTGACGAGGAAACATCCAGTTTTCTGGCTGGAGCCTATTATGTAAAAAAAGCATAAAAGGACTCATTACGTTTTAACTACTAGCAGGGAAGCAAACGGAATAACTGTATTATTTTCGGTGAGTTCAGCAGCTGGTAGCATTAGTGTTTCAAACATCACATTTATAGTACCCCATCTCCCAAACTCTTTGAAATAACATCAGTATAGGATCTGACGACTACATCATACACACATGTATGTGTGTGGGTTGATGTATGTTACAAACGGTGCATTTGCTAATACACAATGGGTTGCACCGCATCCTCCTTCAATTAACCGGCAATGTGTTTTATAGCACAAGTGCTGGGATTGAGATGCCTAGTTGTGAATTCAGAGTGATTCTCCATGCACTAGCCTGGCTGCAGTGGGACCCAATGCAGCTGAGCCAGTGGGGCACGCTCTGCCCGCTGTGGCTTTGCCATGCCAGCAGGTCCTGGGGCCTGGCCATGAGACTCCCTCCCCCCCGCCGGCTTCTCCCATGGCCCCAGATCCTCAGGGAAAGGGTGCTTGGGAGAAGGAAACCAGACAAATAACAGGGACACTCCAGGAGATGGGGATGTGTCCTTCCCTCCCTCCTCAAACAGAAATCCTACTCCCAACACATCTATCCGCAGCATCTTTTTTTCAGAGGCTGTCTAAATATTACATAGGTTTGGAATACAGGATTCAAAGTTTTTTTGGGGTAGTTTGGTTTTTTTTTTTTTTGAACCCACACAGTAATTAAACCAGTGGGTTAAACAGTGAAAGAGAGAATCTGCCTCGGGGCTGAGGTCTGTGGAATACCATCCCCACCAGAGACTAAACACTGCAAACCGCTCTGCTGGTAATGGATGGGCATTGTAAAGGAGGCAAATGATAAACAGTGATGGAGCATAATTGGCACTGTTTGTTGTGCGCTCGCTGATGAAATGCTAGCAAAACTGAGTCACTTCAAAATGACATGTTTATGTGACATCAAAGAGGCTGAGCTGACTTTACATTATATCTGTGACAAATGTATATATTGGATCGCTGTTTGCCATTTAGACCTTTCTCTGATTACTTCTCATTGTAAAGAGAAACATTTGCGATTCTGCTCACTTGGTAAATCTGTAGAGTGACTTGTTAGCAACACATGCAGGGAAAGTTGTTGAAAAGCCCTTCTGGGCCTACCGTAGTAAATATGTATTCACACACCCGATAATGTGCTGCCGCTTGTTGCCTGAAAGACGAATGCAGACAGAGAGGCACACACAGTAGTGCTTCAACACGTGCTCCTAGCCAAGTATTTGCGCTTCAGGCATTAAACCCAAGTTTCCTTCTCCTCCTCCGCCCTGGACCCCCGTGCGACCCCGCTTCATGTGCTTCTCGCCGTCAGACACCGCGGAGGTCTGCTTTGCGGCGGCAGCCCTGGGAAGCAGGGCTTACACAGGCTGCCTGGCTGAAATGCTACGATTAAATTGTCCTGGGGGGTAGAAAATAAGCAAAAATAGTGTCAGTGCCTGCATATCGGGAAGAGATGGAAGCAGAAAGTTGCTGCCTTTCCCAAACATGCCTCTGTTGCCTTGGGGGGGGCGTGGGAAGTCTGGGGAAGTATTCAGCACTGCCATGTTCTGGGAGGGCTGGTTTTTTTCCCCAAACCCAGCAGCCCTTGCCCTGGCAGTGCAGTGGGACACAGCACCCGTCAGCGGGGCAGAGGCCACAGGCACCGGACCTGACACAGCTCAGCAGCAGGCTGAGAGGCAGCACGGGTAGAACATCTCAGCCGCCCTGACCCTCTGGAAACACTACCCTGCTCGTCCCCAGGTCCCTTGGATACCCCTGGGTGCCCCTTGTGATGCCTGCGTGCCCCATGGCCTCACGGGGAGGTCAGCCACAGCGGCAGAGTGGGGTACCATGTGGGGAGGGCCATGGGGAGTATGGGGCGGCTGGAAGCCAGGCATCTGGCACTGTACCTGTGAAGCCAGGCAAGCCCTTCTGGTAAAAGCCATCTTTGATGCATTTCACCACTGTCAGTCTCACAGTTAATGCTTCTCCTGCTTACTAGCAAGCAGGTAACGTATTCAGGCTGAAGGGAGCATGCTGCCAGCAGGGTGCTTAAGCATCTGCTTTGCCAGGAAAGCTAATGGCTCCCATGAAGCGAGGGAGCAGGGTGCAGGGGAAAAAGCACTTCAACTGCTAATTCCTGCCCAGACCTCCTGGATCAATGGCTCCTGCCAGGCTGATGACTTCGGGTGCCCCACCGACAGCAAACAGACGCAGGCAACTCCTCTCCACCTTTCTCATTCCCAAAAGACCCTGTCCATCAGTCCTGGCTAAAGAAAGCCTTGGAAGATGCTGCCTGAAACACTCCCAGCAACACTGCTGGCCAGGATACCACAGGGGCCACAAACCTGGGGCCAAGCCTGGCACCGTCTGATGACAGCAAGGGGAGGAGAGGGAGCTCGGACAGTCACCTGCGCCCTTGCCTGCTTGGGAGTGGTTAGTGCTCGCAGGATACTTGTCCCCAAGCAAGCGGGACAAAGGGAAAGGAGCAGCAATCTCTTCATGCCAGGGCCAGCTTGAGAAGCAGCTTTCTGCTCAGGACAAGCTGAAGGGGAGAGATTGGCCACAGAAACCAAGCACATTTCATCGTTAGCTGAGCATCAATAGACCTGGAGCCCCAAAATCAATTTTAAAAACAAACAAAAACCTGTGACAGGTAACAGCCTTGCACCACTCACTACTTTGTGTGCAAACTGTGGGAAAGCAGGTTTTGAGCCCGAGAACAATGCGGTCGCTTTGGGAAGGAACAGCACACTCCTTGCCAGAGGGATCCAGACCTACCAGGGGGCATGGGCCCGGCTGCGGCCCCGTGGCAGCTCCCTCACCCTCGGCACAGGGCAGGCAGCTAACAACAGCTGAACGCACCGCAAAGCTTTCCCCCTGCCTCTGTGGGTCGATACGTAAGTAGAGAAAAGATTTTCAACCTGCTTCCTATTACTTCTGTTATGTTTTAGCCTTCCTTTCCTCTCTGCCCTTGCCAGCCCCAGCCATTTGCCCGGCAGGCAGCGAGCGGGGCTGGCTGGTCACCTACCCACTGCCACAGCATTTCTGCTCTTCCCACAGGGAGCAGCTCTGCTCTTCTCTGAGAGGGCAGAGGCTGTCAGGACACAGAAGCCCAAGCCTCAGGGGCTGCAGCAACCTCTTCCCACTATCTGGCCAGCTTCTATGTTTTGTTTCGACCTTGTTAGCCTTTTTTAAAAGCATGTTTACGATTATCATACTGGAGGAATGCACTAAATACATAGCATAACTGGAGGAAGGAGTTATTGCTGGGGGAATGTATAACATGTGTGCGCACAGCTCTGTACTGCTATCCCCATCTCACTGATAACTCGGGCAGATTTTAGAGACAGATATATTTGTAAATATTGCAAGGAGTAGATGGCCTTTGAGCTAACGCCCAGAGAGGGCTCAGGAAAGGCAGCCTGCACCCCAGCTTTGGTGTCCCCCATGCAGGACGGCCATGCTGCCCTTTGGCCCCAGGAGGGGGGAGGCAGCATCTCTCCCACCAACCCACCACCCAAACCAGCTGTGCTGCCTCTCCTGCCCACGCACACTCATATCGACACCACATTCACCTGGGGGTGCTTTAACCACTAGAGAAATACTCTTTGATTCCTCACATTAAAGCAGAGGTCTGTTTTTGCCTCTCTTTATGGAAATACCCTCATTGCAGCCAGTAGGACTCATGAAACTTTGTTCGTTCCAGAGAAGAAATGAGAAGCCTGACACTGGGTGTTTTCTGCATTTCACTTGCTAGAGATGCAATTCACATGGAGCCTTATTTTATTCTTAAATGAATGCTGTAACAACAGCACCACCACCCGCCTCTGCACAGGTGAGAACCTGAAGCCCCAACTGTGCTCTGGCTCTGACCCATCATCATCAGCCTTCCTGCAGGTCCTCCCTGGACCCGCTCCAGGAGTGCTTCCCCTGTCCACACCCATGCACAGCAGGCTACGAACCACTGGCTCACACCACCCCTGGTGCAAGCCATCCTGCCACTGCTAGAGCCTGCAACAGGACCCAAGCACTGAGGCCATCATCACCGTGCTAGAGGCCAGACCTTGGTTTTCCACTTGTGACACACCATCTTTTCTTCTAGCCCATAGCACCACATAACACAGAGCTTCAGCATCACCAGCCACAGGCAGCCACCAAAGATGAAGCTCCAGGCTTTTGTGCAAAGTTTGCACGAGGGTAAACACATGTGGGGCTCAGAGCAGATATGGTGGTCACTGCAGGCACATCTGGGCAGAGGAGATGACTTTGCCCTCGTCACCCATGCACAGCAGCCCGGGAACATGTGCCACCCTGGGAGCCATGATGCTCCTGGAGTTCCAGCGCTCCTCCTGGGCAGCTCTGAACCAGCAGCACCCTGCACCCAACCTGTCCCCATCCCCAGGGGAGATGGTGCACTCCCAAATGCGCTCCTGCCTTCCCGCCTCTGCAGGGAACCACCAGATTTGGCCTAACAAGCATGTTTACTGGTGGGTTACAAATAACTGCGCATGTTGATATGCGATTGTTAATATGTCTGTTGATATTGATTAAATAAGGAGTAAGATGTTTCCCTTTTCTTTGGCGTGGCACTTTGCCTGTTTGTTTCTGGCTGGTGCCAGCGCTGAGCGCTGAGCAGCCGGAGCGACTGCCAGCAGCGCTTGGCCATGCCCACGCCGAGGCGCCGATTGGCGGAGGCTTGGGAAACGGGCTTCACATTGGATTTCACAGATCGAGCTGGGCCAGCACTGAAAGCGTGTCAGGCCTCTCAGATCCTGCTGGGAGAAGCGTTTCAAAGTGAAGCGTTTTTCTGGGATTAGGAACGTTTTGCTAAACTTTGAGTTCCTCCCTCCCCAAACAAAGCTGGGATTCAGTGCTTCCCATGGGCACCTCATTTTCTACGTCAGCTCACACCAAAGGCCACAGTTCCTGAAAACCCATTCTCCTTCCTGGCGTGTCATCCCGGGCACGAACACAACCCCCCCGGCCCAGGAGCCGGCAGAGACCCTTGCCAGCTGCAGTGCTTGTGCCACAGCCAGGACACCAGCATCAGTGGCACCCCCAGCACCCTCTGGTATGGGACCCTGCCCTCGCCACCCATGAGGGACAGGGACATGGTGCCACCTTCCAGGAGGGTGGCCAGTGCTGCAGCCTTTGCCCGGGCTGGGCCAGCAGACCCCTCTGCCCATGGGAACAGTGTTTCAGCCACCTGACAGGAGCACTTGGCAAGTCTCATCCAGATTCAGGAGTGCAGGCTGTTCCCCCTCCACCATGAACCAGCCTAATGCCCCGGCCTCACCAGCTGTACACGTGTGTCTCATTTCAGTCCTGCAAGAACTCTGCAGCTTCCAGGGCATTTACTGAGGCAGAAAAACTAAGTGTTTGCAGGATCAGAGCCTAATAAGAGAACAGGTACGCTCAAAGCACTATGTGAGCCAGCCGTGTACACCTTCAGCTGGGGATGTGGGAGAAGAAATGACCCTGGTATTCAATAGCATGTTGTTAACATATATATTTTTTTCCGGTCTGTTTTTTTAAGGAGGCAAGATTTACGCAACTGCACTATTTACTTCCCAGTCCTTTCTGGTACTACTGCACTCTGATGGCCGACTTCAGCCAAATTTAATGTCGCAGAGGAGTCTTAGATGTACCAAATTCCTATGAGTCTCAAGAAAATACATAGAAAGTCTTGAACTGCTGTCTGCTCTGAGGAACAAGACTGCAATGTGAAATTACCCATGCTATTAGGTAGCACAGATCCTACATGGGAAAGCAACACTATGAATACTCTAGCCACAGGAAAAGCTTTAATCAGGATGAACGCAAGATAATCAAGGCATGGGAGAGAGCACCAGAGAAAAAACAAGATTCATAAGTTCTGCTTCTCTTGCAGCAATTTTTTTTTCCCCCCTCTTAAGAACAGAATAATCAAATGGCTCTTTTTCCAGCCTTCTGTTCACATGCTCTTTTCAGATTGCTTTTCTCTAGCTGCTTGCACACAGCACAGAGGTTACTGGTTTTATACTGCACAGCATCCACAAGAGCCCAGGGCTGGAGAGGCATCAGCAGATACTTTGGCGTCTGCACAGCTGCATCCTCCAAGGGGAGAGAGGAAAGGAGGAAAAGCTGCTGTCCCTGCTAGCTCATAGCCTCAGATTTTAGCTAATGCTGCAGATGAACATCCAGGTGTGAACCAGGAGCTCAGCAACAGGCCCAGACACTTTCCCTACCCATGACGGGCACTCCCCAGTGCCGAGGGGGCAGCCTGCAGCACACAGGTATTAGCAGCGTGGTAAGCAAATGCCTTTTTGACTAGAGATGAAGAGCAGTCACTGGACAACAGCAACGAAAGGTCAGTGCCACCTGTGCTTCCACAGGAAAGGAGGCTGCGCTGGCAGCTTGCTGCCTCCCCTTCCCACGCAGGCTGTGACTAAGGGCTCCACAAAGCCACGGCAGAGCTGAGCATCCCACATTTTTGATGTGTTGCCCAGATGCACAGAGAGCTGGATCAGGCTGCTAGAGCTGCAGCTCAGCAGCTTCAGGGCTTACTGGGCCAGGTTTTGGATAAGGCCACGTGCTGGCCGTGCCGCACCCAGTCACGTCGCCCAAGCCCCATTTACAGCGTGAAGGAGGTGAGGAACCAGCAAGGCTCCCCACCTTCCCCAGCAGGGTCTCAGGGGTGGGAAGCCGTCCAGCAGGTCACACTCCACCCTGGAGCGGTGCTGTCCTCCAAGCGGGGCAGCAAAGGCAACAGGCAGAAGCTGTGGGTACATGGGGGGCTGTCTGGTGAGTTTAGTAACTACGTCCTCTCTTGTTGGGTTTCCTTCAGAGGGGGACAAGAAGGAAGTATTATTATTATTATTTTGTCTTTGCCTTGTACAGGCAGGCAGTGCAAGGTGCAATAAGGTACCCTTAGCTAGGGGAGCTTCCACTTTTCCTGCCTCATCACTGTTTCCTCTACTGCTGTAGATGCGCAGGGCTATCCAGCCACTTTGGCACCTCCCTTACAGCCATCTTTGTCCTTTCTGCTGTGCCACTATGCACGACACAACTGCTGCCATTCCTCCTGCATATCCTTCCCTCTTCTCCACCAACACAGACTGGCCAGCCAACTGTTCCAGTCAACCACATCAATCCTCCCACCACTCACAGCCATCTTGAAGGCATTTAGGTAATACAGATATAATGCACAACACACTTGTACATGCTCCGATAACATCCCACTCGCTTACACTCCCCTGTGAGTTGTAAGCTCTTTAGAAGAGACACACGGATGCTCCTGTTGCACAATACAGCAGTGCCGCAGGGCATGATCCAGCCCTGCATGCTCAAACAGGGACGGAAGGCACTACCCTTCCCCTCTGGGCAAGTTGTGCTGCCAGACCTACAGGGTACAGCCCAGAAAGGATTGATGCCAGTCTAACTCACAAAGATGTAGGACTCCAACTTCCCCCCAAAATACTGTCAAGCCCATCTGAGCTGGGCATGGAAGGACATAGCCACAGAAGGGACTGAGACATGACGAGGGCACAGATTTGATCCAGGAACAGCAACTACCTGTTGCTTCTTTCTTAGAGTATCTAGTTATCCTCAGCAAAACCATGCTTCAAAGAAACAAAAGCAGCCTCTGCACCCGATTTTAACTGGTTTTTTTGGTTATTTTCTTGGTCAAGAAAGGGGATGCAACTGGCTTACTACATGTTTTTTTTATTCGCGTCTGAGCAGCGGGAGTAATGGCTTTGTAGGTGTGGAACAGGGTTTTAAAGACAAATAAGGTCTGCACCTCTTAACGAAACTTAATTGGTTCCATCCACAGCTCCCCTACGCTATTGAACTTGTTGTACACCTATGTTTTATGCATAATGACTTTTCTATCTGGTATCAGACAGTAATCATTCCAGAAGGCAAAAATCTCAAAATAACCACAGTATATGCATACAGAATACATTTAAAAGAAAAATCTAAATTGACTGTTCAGACCTTCCCTCACTTGCCAGTGGATCTTCTCCAAACAGAAGGCATTCCAAGTCGGCGTAGGAAATGCTAAGATAGCATGCTTTCCATATTGTGTTATCGGAGCGTCTTCCAAAAACTCAAGCTTTCCCATACAACAAAATGTCATGAAGAAGGTTTTACTCCAGTCTGCGTATCACAGGCTGTACATACTGCTTCAGCTACTGTAACGTTGGCAAGCAAAGCTTGTAATGACTTGAAGTACAGTTTAGGAGCAGAAAAACTTTGCTTCAGAGCCACTTGCTCACACTGTCTGATTTTCATTAGGAGAGGTTTGTGTGCCTGTGTTTTTTCCCTCAGGAACGAAGACAGAGATAAATGTCACAGAGGACTTTTTGGCTTTCGATGCTTTTACTGTATAGAGCCCAATTAATTGAGCTGATGTTGCATTTGTGTTGAAGGGAGGGGGAGTTTCCTAGAACCAGCCGGCCCAGCTGAATGAAGAACTGGGTCAAACCCTGGCAGCAACAACACACTTCAGAGAGCGCAGCGAGCATCTTGGTTTTAAAAAAAACAGATTTTACACCCAAACGGGTAGCTTCCCCCTTCCCTCCCATTAACATTAAATCATTTGCTCTCATCTCTGTTTTCACGAGGATAGCAAGAAACAGTCTCTGCAATACTTCACTCAGGCACCAACGCATTGAAACCAGCAGAGCTGGGTTCAAACAGCACAAAAGGCAACAAGTAGCATCACTGCCAGGAAGCCAGGCGTAACACCCCACCAGAGCACCACAAAACAAACCACCCGGCCGCAGATGCATGCTCACGCTGTCTTACCTGGCAGAGTCCAAGCCTCTCAGTGGTCTCCACACAGCATTTCTGCTCCTGCCACAGCAATAGCAGGTGGGGAAGAGGGAACCTGGGGCAGGTGGAGCCTGGTCTCGGGCACAGGGGCCCCAACCTGGCAGAGAAGCAGCCAAGGAGCCCTCGCTGCACATCTCCCCATCGGGGCTGGGTGGAGTAGGTCAGCCCTTCTCACCGCTGCATCTCCTCTGCAGGTCAGCTCTGCTCCCAGCCTCAGCCTTCTTCCTCTGGGCCCCAGCTGTCATCAATGCAAAAAAATAAGCTCACCCAGAAGTTAACTCAGAGCACCTGGTGCCCAGGCCCTGCTGGGGTCCTGCCCAGGGGCACCTCAGAGGGCTGAGCTCAGTCCCGGCAGCCACCTCTTGAGCAAGCCCTGTGCTGGCCAGGGTAGTCTGGCAGAGAGTGAGGCCCCAGCAGTGGTGAGTGCCCCACGTCTGCTTTGTGTGTCTGTTTGTGCCTACGAAGATCCCTGGGTGCTTCCTAGGGGCTTGGCTCGTCCTCTGCCACACCGAAACTGCCGTGCAGGACCGCTGGGGCGGTGCAGGTGCCTGATCCTGCGGTCAGGCCTGGGCAAGAGGGCGAGGAAACAGAGTTTCACCAGAAACTCAGTCTTTGGCACATTCATTCAAGTTAAGTTCTGAGTGAAACAAAACATGCTATAAAGGTTTTAATAAAAATCCATTTACCCAAATAAAGTCCTCATTTTCTTTTTTTTTTTAAACTGTCAAAGAATTTGACAAATTTGATCAGATCATATCGCTGAGCCGAAAGTGTGAGTTCTGGGAATGAGCTATTTGCATCTTTCTAGCTCCCCACTTACGGTTTTGGGCTTGCTATGCGCCCCTCTCTGCCTACTCCACTATTACAACCCATCTGATCTCGCTTAGGGTGGAAAAACGCACTTCTGCAGGCACAGAAGTCTTCATAGCAAAAAGGCAGAGCTCTCGCCTGCACCTCAAACAATTTGACCCCAGCTCTGATTAGACTGGATGGCATAAGGTGGATCTTTCTGCTGTTGGCACACAGTAGCGAGTAAATACATGTTAGTCCCTCCCAAAAGCGAGGGCTGTGTGCAAGACCTGCAGCTTGGCCGAGTCACCGTGACTGCACCACAGCAGTAGGAACAGTGGCCCTCTCCTCTGCCCTGGCCCAGGTGCCACTGGCTCGTCATGGTTGTCTTTCATCAGAAGATGCCACGTGGAGCTCACACACACATGCCACTCGCAGACTCCAGCGCCTACCTCTGCTGGGCAGCAGCTGCTATTCAGGAGAAACCAGAAGACCCCACTCAGCATGTAAATAAAGGATGCTTTTGTGAAGACCAAAGTACTGCTTTCATTTATTTATTTTCACTCTGCAAAACAAATGCTCTGGTGACAGGAGTAGGACCACCAGCAAGCCTTTCCCCTCCAAAATGCCACCTTCCTTTGGGACAGGGCACCACGTCCCACAGCAGGGACTATGGCCCAGATGCCTCCTGTTCCCTTCAAGCAGCATATCCCAACAACCTTTCTGAGAGATTTGAAAGCCAGAAGTGGTCATGCACAAGCATCCTCCAACACTGAGGGGTCCCTAAATATCTCTTTTTCTAGACAAAAATGAAGCTTTAAAAGGAAGCACAGCAGCAAAGCTGCCCAGGGACAGGCTATCACCACAGCAGCAGCAGCCACCTAGCAGCTGCAGCCACGGCTGCTCAGCGCCTGCTGAAGCAGGAGCCCACAGATCGAACGTGGCAGCGCTCCACGTCATCCACCAGTGCTGTGGCATGAAAATGCCACCCGCATCAGCCCACAGCTTTGTTGATCCGCCTGCCTGCTTTGCCTGTTAGTCAGTGCAGGAGCATGCAAACACCCATGGTGTGGTTCCTGATGGCATGAGTTTGGGGAGCCTGGATTGTTCCCGAGGGATTAAACTGTGGCCAAGCTATTCAGGTCATCTCCCACGTGTGCTCACAGGGATGCGGATCATCAGGTGTTCAGCCTGAGACAGTTTTCAGAACAATGCTGAAACTGATTATTCTGGAGAAAAGCTCGTGGTTTCAGAGGTGGCACTAGCACTACGGTTATCAGCTCATTCTCGTTTTGAGCCCTGTTGCCCATAAAGCCAGCGTGCCAGAAAGGGTGAATCCAACTGCTCAGGCCTGGGATGAAAAATGAATGCGCATCCTTTCAAACTCCTCAGGACGCCTTGAGGTGTCTGCCTCCCCTCACCAGGACCGCTGTGCTCCTGCGGCATGCCGTTTGTCAGGTGTGAGATCTGACACGTCAGCCAGGCAGGAGAGAAATGCTGGTGGTTTCATCCTGAGTCACTTCTGGTGGGAAGAGGGAAGATGGTGGTGGGGTAACAGCTCCTGAGGAGCTTCTTTCCAAGCCCAGTTTGACTTTGAAGGGCAGCCTCTTACAGCTGCTCTGAGGCGAGAAGCAGCAGCAAGGATGAGGACGGGGAGGAGAAGGAGAACACATAAAGAAATGCCTTGGTGTTCTTCAGAGGCTTGTTTTCCCTTAAGGAGCCCAAGCCAGAAGGTGCTTCCATTAGCAAAGTCAGAAATCCTGCGAAACTGCAGAGCCTGGCATTACCCCTGCTCTGTGGAGGGTTTGCTCATTCAGCCCCTCAAAAAAACCTGAAAAAAACTGTACAGGCCATTAAAATACAGTCAGTGAGTTATAGATTTCTGCTTTTCCCTTTCATGACAGACAGACACTTTCTATTAGAACAACTTTTATTTTATAAAGGGATCAGAAAAGCAAAACCAAAAGTAAACTTCTCCAGGTGCAGATCCATTCCCTAACATCACGAACCCCAAAAGCTTCGAAATGCACTGTAAAACAGGTTTAAAATAGATACTGCATTGTGGTAAACCTGAAATGTCTCATGACAATTTTGGTTTTTTTTCTCTCATCTATAGTTTTCAAAAAACTGTTTATAAGATTACTAATAAAAATGTTTTTATAAAAAGAGTTTCAATATGAAAAATCAGAACATTCCCATCCCCATCCAAAAGGCTGAATCCAGCTGTCTCAGCCTGCTTATAATACTCTCTTTCCATGAAACATTTTCTTTTGATGAAACAGTATTTTTATGATAGAAAATTCCTGACCAGCTCCAAGTGTAAGTCAATACACTGCAGCAAACAAGTCCAGGCTTAAGATTCAAGCTCTCATATGCTGTGCTGGCCACTGGGAAATAAAGCTGTTACTCATAGACTGAACTTTTTTGGTATGCGCTTGCTGAAATCCAATAAAGAGGAGACCCTGGAAAGCAACTGCAGATAATGGCATTCGAGTGAAGCAGGTTGAACCTAAGCTTGTTTACCTCAGAGGGTTGTTTCCTTTACAGAGAGTTTTCAGCTGAGTGGGAACACACAGCCATGGATTTGTCCAGTCCCCCACTCCCTCCCTGCAAGCATCCTCACTGGGAGCATGCTGGGTTTACCGCATCCGATGGGAAAAGTTCTCTGGCATGATTGTGACTACTATATTAGCAGCAAGTTGCTTACAGTCAATGCAGCCTCATAGTAATCACTTGATCTTTTTATGTCCAGAGGCAGAACGCTTCCATTTGGCTTTCCAAGGGAGAAGTTTTTATAAGAGGGAAACCATCTTTTTCCAGCACTGCGGAAGAACACAGGGAAATAAAAAGTTTCAAAATGACCAGCATCTGCTGCAAGGTCAGCTTGGGGGACCTGCCCAGGGCGGCGTTGTGCAGAACAGCAGAAGTGGACAGAAAGGCAGGTCTGTGCCTGAACACAGAGCAACTCATGTTTTTGGGGAGCACAAGCTGCCCCTCTGCAGCTCAGAATTAACATGCAGCATTAGAGGGGTTTGTACAGTGAAAGTAATTACACAGCACAAGCATTCTCGTTACTTAACCATGCGCCCGTGTTAGTTATTGGTACATGCACAGAACAGTTTATCAGGGGAGTTCATCGGGGCACCAGTTCACAGCGACCTGCATCCCACTGGCGCTGTAATGGTTAATGCCTAAAACTTGCCTTGGCTGAGATCCTTCTGCTGTTTGATGGCTCAACTGAAGCTTGATGTTTATGGTGGAAATTGTCTTGATTTCTTTAGATGAGATGAGCATCCATGGAGTTTGAAAATGTGTTTTAATTAAGATTCTGCTAAATTCTACCAGACACCTACTTGGAAAACAAAGCAACTGAATAATTAACTCTGATGAGAGCAGATGCTGCTCTAATGACAACCTGTTACTGCTCAAGTGCATCATTAGTTGTTTTACTGTGTTCTTTTAATATGTCCAGAGATCCTCAGCTAATGAATATATTGGTAGCAATGCATCTAAAATAATTCTTCAATGTGGACTGTTGTAAGAAAGAAAAAAAATAGCCAACAACCAAAACAAAAGCCCCGCTCAACTGAAATAGTGTTTCCGCTGGTCTGCGTTGTGTGTGCTTGAAAGCAAACACTTCTTTAGTTATCCTTGTGGGATTATTTTAGCCATACATCAAGTGAAGCTTACAAATTGATGAGAATCTAATGATGCATTTATTTACAGATGTGCAGTTCTGTTCCCTGTTATGTTGCTGAGGGGTGAGGAGAGGGAAGGCTTTTTTCTTTCCCCCGTGTAGTGTGCACAGTCATGCATTTGACAAAGTGACTAGAAAAAATACCACCAGCGTGATTTTACCCTGTTATTTCTCACTCTAAAAAACCAAATCTATATCATCTCCTAAAATATAGGCACAACTCTTCAAAAAATAGAAAATAGAATATTTATACTTAAATAACCCACTTTAATGACACACTGGACTTCCTGTTTTCACAATATCTTGTGGTTTCATCTTAAGGCATGTATTATTTTTATATTAAAAACTGTGGGTTTCTATTTTGGACTATCAGCATCAAGGAATGGCCTGACCATAAAAGTAATGAGATGAAGTGCAATAAAGTGAGCAAAAACATCAAATGGGAGGATCTATTTCATGCTTTTATATTTCCTTCTCTATTTTTTTTTTTTTTTTTAAACATCAGAACTATCCCTTTTGCCTTGAAATAATTAAAAGATATGTTGAGGAATGATAGAGGTACTCTTTGAGATGTTTTTCAGAGCCCATTGATCCTAACAGACACCAGTTTAGTGGAGCCAAAGGCAGTGGGAAACTCTTTAACCCCTGAAAAGGAGCTGGAAACTACTGGGGAATGTGCACAGGGCATCTCCATTAGTCCCTGGGGAGCAGCACTGCTCACCTCCAGCCCAGCTTAGTACCTCAGTGCAGCTTTTAAAGCCTCAAGTCTTGTAAACCCAGCAAGAGTTCAATGAGCAAATAATGCTAACCCCATACCTCGCTCCCTGCGATCCCCCTCCATGGGTGACGGGCCTTGCCACAGCCCCAAACCTAGGGATGCCACAGCTGGTGGCAAAGGCCCATTGCCCCTTTCAGAGGGGCTTGGTGGCTGCTGCCACGCAAAGGCAGCAGTGCTCTCCAAGGACTCACATAAAGATGACTTAGCCCAACACATATCACGGCTAGGTCAGCCAGGAGCGAGGGCAGTGCCAGATTGAAGACTGAGCATTGCCAGCATCCAAGGGATGGGCTCAGCAGGCCCTCCCAGCCCAGAGGGTCACCCCAGCTAAATCCCCCTCTGGCCTTGCCCGGCAGCACCGCTGAAACCACTGACACCATGCCTGTGTTCCAGCAGCAAAATCTGCTCCCTGCACGCAGGCGGAAGCAGGCGGCCCGAGGCACGCTGCCTGCTGGGCACTGCTACCTGCATTGCCAGCAGGTCACTGCCGGAGTCCTGTCGCGTGGCGCTTTCCAGCTCCTGGCTGCAGAAGAAGCCCCGTGCACAGGCAGGACGGGCAGGGACCGGCTCCCTGCAGCACGTGGTGACGCGCAGGGCTGCGGTTTGCCCTCCCTGAGCCATTGTGTTACCATCTCGCCACTATAAACCAATGCAGCTATTGCCACTTTGTTAATGCTTTTAAAAAAATTAAAAAAAAAAAACCCAAACAAACAACCAAACGAACCAAAAGCATGTGAATTTTCACACTCTTTCAAGAAAGCAAGTTAGCCAACTCATTTCATCCCAGCAACTCATGCTGCCTTTTTAACAATGCTTTACTGCAAACAAGCTAGCTGCATTCTTATTAAGGAGGGGAGGAAAAAAAAAAAAAAAAAAAAAAAAGACAAAAAACAAACCCAAAACAAGTTTGCTTTCTCCCAGGACCAGATCCTAACTGCAGGATGCAGAGCTTCCCAGGTCACCTTTCCTACATAAAGGATAGAGAAGCCCTTTGAATTTATAGGGCTCACAGCTGACTGCTATGCCTTTTATGGAGACCTCTTTTGGTCTGATTAATTAGTAATTGGGGCGGGAGCTATGCACTTCAGTGACTCTTGGTGCCTTGATTGTAAATCGCAATCTGGTGCTAAATCTCAGCAGGTCACATTGCTGCTTTTGCTGTGCCCCAGTGACACAACTGATTAAAACTGTGTAAACAGTATCTTAACAGAAACAGTTTTGGGGGATGGAGGGCTGCCTTCAGTTCAGAAGAACTGAGTTATTTATTTCTGAGGGTTCTGTCTGTTCTAAAGCATTTTCATCAATTGTCAGTTGTCCCAATTGATCACGCAGCAAACTAATGGTTTTAATTTGGCCTTAGAAGGCTTGCCTGCTGTGGGGGCTTTTAGACAGCGAGTCAGCACTCCATTCACACATGCAAGCCTAGTATGCTAAACAAACACTATCCTGGGTAGCTTTACAACTAAAGAAAGGACAAGGACAGTACTAGAACACAGTTTTTTCTATATATTTTCCTACCTCCTGCCAGGAGGCCCCACAAGGCTTGGTGGGCTGCTTCCTCAGCAGGCATGTGCAGGACAGGTTGCCTTGTCTGTATGTTTTTGACCACGAGACAGGAGAATTGCAGAGCTGTCTGCTTTCCAGGCTGTTTCAGAGCAACTGGAGGACACACACCTTCCGGTTCACCTCCAGTCCTCCAGCCGGGACCCCAGCTGCCCCCACCTCTGTGCCTGCCCAGGCCAGGTTCTTGGTCCTATCCCATTGTTCTCTTGCAAGCGGGTCTGGTTTTCCATGGTGTTGGAGCCCCTGTGTCGCTTCCCCCATATGAGATGCTCCCATTTCTGCCCCTGTTATTGGTGTGCTCCCCACAGACCCTTCCTGCACCCCAGCCCGTGGCTGTGCCTTGCTGTGCAGGTCCACATTGCCCCGAATCTTGTGAGATCGAGCCCTGCCTACACGTAAGACCGTAGGAGAAATGTATGATGTGTTGCCTGCCTCAGAAGTCTGGTCATTAAACACCTGATTTTTTTCCCCACTTAATTCACAAAAGCATGTTAATAAATGTGGGATGCAAACCAGTGAGTCTGGAGTAGCATTGCTTTTCGTCTGCTCCAGCTTCCTCTCCAACCAACGTAGCTCAGTGCAGGCGATAGGTGCTTCTCAGACTGCTGCCTTTGGATTATCTAAGAACAACTGCCTTTGAAGAGACAAGAAATCATTTGCAATACACTATAATGCCGAACAGCTGTTTTCATATGCTCTTTGGGAAGGAAGTGTGTTTATCTGCAGTTTCGATGAGCTGGAATGTTGTCCATGACCTTGCAGCGATGTTTTAACAACTGCTGTGTGGAGAAGCCGCCAGACAGTGCTCTCCATAACCTTCCTTGGGTCGAGGAGGAGGGGGTGTTTACATTCATTTGTGTGATACATACAAATCCATGGCCTAGGCTGCAGATTTGCACTTGAATTACCTGCTGGCTATTGTGGTTGAACAGGATCTGACCTGCTTTTAAACAATGTAACTTGGGTCTTTCAAATGCAGATGTTCAAATTAGTTCTGGAGAATCCAGCTCTGGCTCCAGAGCAGGCAATTTGGTCCTGGAGTTAAAGGCAGAGTTAAAGAGCCAGTGGGCAGACCTGCTGTCTTGGATGAGGATGGCATTCATGCAGGAAAAGGAAAGAGCTGGGGGAGCCCAAGGAGAGGAGGCAGCAGCCTCAGCAACAGCCTTGGCGGTTTGCAGAGCTCCTGGCCACAGCGGATGGCTTTTCTGAGTGCGGTGTCCAGCTGGTGCCCAGCCTATGTTCCCACCACGGCCCCAGCTCCTGCAGGTTTGCTAAAAGCAGGAGACCCCAAGTGCAGAGTGAGGAAGGAAAAGTTCCAACCCCTGGACTTGTGAAAAGGAAACTAGTCAGGGGAGAGCATCAAAAATCCCATTTCAAATTTGGCATCAGAATTGTGCAGACCTATCCAAAACTTGTTGCATTATAGACCTTTGGGATCTGGAACAGAGATTAAAAAAAGGTTGGAAGATCAGAGGAATGTATTTGGGTGGATTTCCAGCAGTTCGTGACTTTTTTCCCACCGTGGTGTTGCTGCAAGAACACTTTCCCTTGTGTTAATTTGTTACTTCCTCTCCTGATTCCAGAAAACAGCAGTAAAGCACACAGCAGTGGAGTAAAAACTACTGAACTTTTAGAAACCTCACACAAATAAGTTCTGGTTGGGTAAAAATCTAGTTTATCCTTATCTTGCCTGAAATCGTTTGCCCTGTCTAAACCTTCAGCACGGTCCTGCTATCGGCAGAGCTGGGGAGTTGGTCATGAACTGGAGCGCCAAATGAGCCTGTGCATCACCCGCTGGGCTTGTCATGATGAGAGATGGGCTCATGTCAGACAGATCAAGTGGGGAACCATACACAGTTCCAGTGGGGGTTGCTTGGAGCCAACGTTCAGGATAGGTCACTGGGGAAATACGTGCAATTTGCAGAGTTTAGCCCTGGATTTTGGCACCACAAACCTATGGAGGCTTTAGATCCACTACTGCCTGTGGGACTAAGATTGCTTCTCCTCAGATCACTGCCTCCTTAGAGTGCAGCCTGTTACTGTCCTCTATCAAATAGACCTCAATGCCACCAAGTGAGCTTCAGTCCCTTAGGCCAAGCTGCTGTGACAGTGGTCCAGCGCAGTGATCAAGCTTATCTTCTTCCAAAGAGTACAGTACATATGGCCATGGGATTTAAACATTAAGCACATGACATCAATGCTTATGGAGACTGAAGAGGAATGATCTGATGCCTTTAGTAGGGGTTGGGCTCAGCATTTCTTACTGAGATGCACAAGGCAAAGTGTAAGAGATATAAAAGCATCTACCAGAAGGCAAACAGTAGGTCACAGACTGGGTAGCAATACCGTTTTGTCTCCTGAATGCTACAAGCCAGGGCTTTACCTACTGGCCTCTCAGCCTTTCAGTCAGTTCCTCAGCATGGATTCCTCTTCTCTTTCTCACATTTTTCCAGGGAAGGGAGAGATCCCCAGCTGCTTTCACACGTAGCCATTTTTATATGACTAACATTGATTAAGGCCTTGTTGAAGACATCAGGATTTTGCTACCAACTTCAGTAGTCACGTCTGGAAGTACTGGAGCATATGTTACACTAACTGCAGGGCAACTATTCACTGTGTATCTCTTAATTGCATCCATACAGACAAGATGTTCTACTGCACATGGTCAAGTCCAAATGAGCACGAATCCGGCTAATGAAACTAGATTTTCTCCAGAGCAACTATAAGTGCTACTCCTTACTGAGGACCTTATTCTTGCCAGATTTCAAGATTTTAGCTCTATCCATTCCTGCAGGAGCCCTGTCTGAATAATCGTGGTTGACTGCTCCTGGAGTTGTGTGAACATTCACAACAGCATTTGTCATCTTCTCATTTAGTGTTTTTCTAAGAAAATAATTTTGCTGTCAACAAATCCCTTTCTTGAATGAAAAGCTAGTAGCTAAAGTAGCATGCTTAGAATAGGAATAGATTTTTGTCCTCACTTTGCCAAACTCAGCACTGCTTCAGAGCTTAACATCTAAAGGATCACAGTGAATTAGCGGATCTGAAACGCGTGCATTCTTTCTCAGCCAATGGCAACTATCAGTATCCCATTACAATAATTAACCATAAGGTTGCTTGATTTTTCCTCTATTCTATGAGAGTTGAGTCCTGTGAAAGACTGTTCAGACACTGGTACCTATCACCCAACTTCTCTTGTCTTTAGGTATACGACCCTATCTTTTGTTAACCCTCTTTTTCCTGATTACCATACCAAGACAAGGTTGACTTATTCAAATCCAGGTATGCATTTTACAGTCAAGAGCTAATGTGCTCTTATGTGCAGCCTAAATTGAGCTGTCAAGCTGAGTTTAACTGTGTTTCATGTTCTTCCTGAGCAGAGATAAAGGCACAGAGCTAAACTTGGGACACAGAAGAACAAGACAAATATTCAAACTCTGCATGCAATTTTCCTTGCCCGACCTGCTGGACAGTTTAGCAGCTGCAGGCTGAGGGAATGTGGCTCCCATGTTCTCAGGAGCAGATTATTTCAGATGAGATGTTCCAACATAAGCTCTTCCCATTCAGATCACTAGGGCTTCTGTAGAGATTAGACTTTGTAAATTGTCTTTAAGATTATTTATTGTCTGCTTCATGCAAGATTTCCCTTTTTGCTTCCTTTTCATCTGTGGTGGCTGAGTCCTGAAACACTACTCTTGCATGTGATACTTCATTGTATATCAGTAGAAGCCATGGTACTTCATTATTTAGAGATTTAAACCGGGTGATTTTTCTGTGCTTGTGGCATTTTCTGTGTTGATTCTTGAGAAAACAGAGCAAGCATTTTCACTGCAGAGCTGGTGGTGGGCCACTTCTGTGAGTTAGAATTGACATTAGCAGACACAAATATGTGCTGCCTGTTTGGTCCTGGATCACACCTTGCTGGGAAAATTCAGCTGTATGTTTATTCACTTGGAGCAGAGAGTCAGCAGGAGGTACTGAGCAGAGCACATATTTCCCTTCTTTGGGAAAAGCACTTTTACTGTCACGTTATATCAGGTCATCCTGGATTAATATCTCAAGCAACTAGTTTTATATCTTTTGTACCGTTCAGTTAAGAGCACAAGCTTCTTTAACCTCACTGCTGGAGCAATAATTGGCTATCTGCATTGATGCCCATTTGCTGATATGCTTTCAGAACAAACTATAAATTAATTAATTACTCTAGTCAGGAATGCTCAAGAAGAGTTAGACATCAAGGTTTAAATTAAGCATTAAAAACAATACAGAAGAAGCCATGGCAATTTATGGAGGGTAGTCTTTTTGATATTCTTTTATGTAAATATATACATATATGTATACATACACGTACTACTTCTGCAAAAGGACAGGTTTGTTCATAGCTAGCTTAGAGTGGCAGCTCTAATGGGTTTTCTACCTGGTGTAGGGGGAAGGTTTACCACACAGGAGTAGAGCACTTCCTTTTCTGTGACTGTGGCGCCAGGCTTGGCATTGGCATACGCCCTGCTGCTCTCCATGTTTTCTGCAAAGAAAATAACTCTGAAAGGATTGCTGAAGTGACCCTCAGTGGGAGGGACCCCACTCTCCCCAGTAGAAGAGCCACCTCTCAGTCTGAGGGGTTGTAAGACAGCTAATATGTGCAGAGGCTAGCAGTGACCCAGGGATTTTGCACGTTAAGATACAGGCTATTACCATGCAGGCATAAGACGCTTAATTGAAAAAGTATTGTCTCAGCATGGATGGCAGGGTTCCTGGTCTTCCAGTGCCTTTTCACCTCTTTCAGGGTGACAGGGTGAGCCTTTTTGGCTTTGCTCAGTTCTCCTGAATCACTGCCAGCATTGGTGGCTGTGCAGAGTTAGACCCTAGTCCTGCAGTGGATCTGCAGAGGATGAATTAGTTGGACTGCAGATGGATGTATGTCTCTGTTCACAATAATCACATTACAGGATCACGGCCATCATCTGGAGCTTCTAAAAACAACATTCCCTCATCTGTTTGCCTAAGCTGATGCATAACACATATTTACATAGGCTCTCATCTTAGGAAGTTTCATCATCTCTTGCGTAGGAGAATGCTGAAATGATGTTTGCACCATAAATGTTCCAGATTCCACACATGCTTTCAGTCACCCAGCATGGTCCTGCAGGGAAAAATACGTGAATACCACTGTCCCGCAGGGTAAAAGTAAAAGCCGTACATACCTCATTGGAGTTTTCCAGCTTATTCTTGGATCTAAAAGGTCTCGGCCTTCAAATATTCATGTGCTCAAAGCAGAATATCTGCTTTAGTGTTTTCATTAGTAGGATGTTAGGCTGATTCACCAAGATGCCTAAACACAGGATTAAGGGTGTGAAATGAAGAATGCAATAGGACCATTTGCCCACTTCAATTTCTTGAGTCAGAGTTTAACCCCAAAATCAGAGTTTAGGCACTAATCACAAACTTGAAAACTAAAATCTGAAATTTAGGAAGGGTGTATCTCCAGGCTGATTTAAACTGGAACTACATACTTGGAGGCAGTCACAACAAAAGGAGCAAATGTAGCCACAGCTGGGACAGGGGTGTTGCCCAGCCCGACTATGTGCTCCTCTTGTCGTGTGAACTGGGAACACCAACAGCATGTGGTTAGCAGCTCTGCAGCCCCATAAAAGCCTCCTTTGCCCCTCCCTCAGTTATTCCTTGAAATTAACGATCACCAGCCCAATTCAATACATTTTCTAGCCCCTAACCTCTAGTTATGATATTTTTTAGTCAAAATCAGTGAGCTGGATATACAGACGACAATTTCTCATGTCATCATATTGTGTGGTTAATAGAAATTATTGTATTAATATTTTCTGCTCTTGTATTACGTCTTGTTATTTTGCAATCATATGGTTAAGCAAATTAAGAAATAGAACATTCTGTGTGCAAGATCTATTTGGGCAACATTAACATAAAATAACCTGTCGGTCCAGAAAGATGGCTAGAGCTAAGTGTGGAGTTTTCTGGGCTCACATACACATCACTGCAGGAAGCTTGCAGTTACACAAAATCCTTCGCTGATGTACAAATATTATTGTGACTTTTGAAGGCTCTCTGCCTGAACTGAGGCCTCCAAAGCGCACTCAAGGTCCACGAAAACATGGACCATCTCAGTCCTAGTGGATTCTCAGTATCTCTGCAAGGAGAATAATTGAAAGTCAGGCAATATGAAAGCTCTGGGAATGCTGGCTCCAAAGCACAAAGCTTAGAGGGCTGGGGAGCCAAGGGGGTAAAAGCCTGCTTCAGAAACAGTAAAGATCAAATAGATTTGGTAAAACAAAAAAACCCTACTTTCTCCTCCAAAACTGTTAATTTTTGACAAATCAATAAATTCCAGTGTGTTCAAGTTGATTTTAGGCAGACAAAAATAGTAAGCACATTGCTGGCAGGACACTGGCAGTAGGTGTTAAGAGAAGTTTTCTGCTGGGCTCCACACAAAATCATTCAACCTTCAACATTTTATGAAATGTGAAAGTTTCATAATCGTACTTTAAATCCTTTAACTGACATACAATGGAATTTATATATAAAGAGAAACCTCAGAAGGTTCATAGAGAAGGAATATTATTGTGGTTTTGTACGACTCTGACAACTTGGTTGCTCAAGGACATGGACTTTGTCAATATGGAAAAGTGTGAAATGACAAATTAATGCTTAGGGAGGGTACTTTCAGTAATTTTATCCAGTTTCCCTCATACACTCAAATCTCCCTATAATTTCAGGCCCAGCCCTTGACAGTGGCATGGACAAAGACTGGGTTTGCAACAAAGACAAGGAGTTGGACACTAAAAGAGGATAAACACAGCTTGCTCAAGGAAAACTTTCTGAATGAAGTCATTCACTTCTGGTTTGAGGATAAATAGCTCTCATGGTCCCTGGTCCCCGGTCCCCATAAGATTTCTGCAGGCACACTTTATTTTATTGCACTTTGAAATCTAAAGGGCTCTTCAGGAATGGAAGGTTAAACTTGCACATAAGTGTTCATGAAGCTGGAGCCTTATTTGACTAATTTCTCCTACGCTGATAATCAAATACTAAATAACCCTGGCTCTTGGAGCAAACATTTCCCCCTAAGGACAAACCTCTTTACTGAACAATAGATTAGAAGTGAGCTGGCACTCTGGAGTTCAAGACAGACCCACTGTAATAAATTCAGTTAGAGCACAGCAATTTGGAGGTAGCAGAAGGATGGCAAATCCCACCCTGTTTCCTAATCTTCCCCGAAGGAACATATTTATTACAAACTCTTAAAATCACCTTTTGATAACGTTGAACAGCCTGTGAGGGGCCCATTATGGCATACAAGGCAGACCCATTTTAATCCTTAATACCACTTGAAGATTATCCATTTTAAATGGCCTTGCAGATCTTATCATAATTTTGAAAACTATTAAAAAGTATTAAAAAGCACTACTACATCTATCTGATGAGAAACATGGGCTCCTCCAGCCTGCCTGATAGAAAACACTGTATTTCTGTGACTGCCTGATGGTGATTCCAGCTGTGGCAATCCAGATTCTCACTGGTACAGAAATCTCTTGAGTTTCACTGAGAGTGAAGACTGTCCTATAGCTACCTGGGTTACTCTGCTTCTCAGGCTGGATGCAGGATCTCATTTTCTTTTCTACATGGGGTACTGTCAACCAAAACCAAGACAGCTAACTCACAACTGCCCATTCTTTTCATGATATGCAGTAACTGGCATTTAAAAGCTTGTTGGCTTTCAAGAGTGTGGCTGAAACAGAGCCATCTTTCATGTGGTACTTTAAAGAAGCTCTCCAATCTAAATCGCTTAAAGAAGAGAAAACCAAGCCATTCTGTGGCTCCAGAACCAGACAGTGGTTAACACTGGCTGGAGGTCTTCGCACCCATTGGTAAAGGCAATGTGAGAATAATCATAAATTCCAAGGGGGCTCAGAGTGCAGAGTTTACCAGTCTCCCCATTCAAGAGGGGGTGAACTAACCTCTGTTCCTGAAAACCTGTGAGATGCATCATAGCAGTTGCAGTTACTGTCTGCAGGTCCATGGCATTGTCTCTTGATGCACTTCGTCAGATGCATCAGCTCCACACTGCTCCTAAATGCAGGCCACTGCATCAGTAACACAATTGGGCTGGAAAAGGAGGGAAAGAAAATGGAGTGAAGTGCAGCCCCCACAAATGTGCAGTGGAAAGAAACTGAAATGCAGGTGTGCCTGGTTGCCTGAGACCCCTTGGCATGAGGAGAACCCCAGCTGGCTAAATTCCCCCTAACTGCTGTCTGAGGAACATGGGGGAGAGGGGAGGGAGAGGAAAGAGCTGGGCATGTTGTCCACCTTGTCTGACTCACTGCTGTCTGTGCCACTGAGCTTGTAGAGAAGAGGTCAGCATGGATGGGACCTGTTGACTTGTAAACTTGCAACTGGATGATCTAGCCCCTTCTCATTCCCTCGGTTGCCTTCACTAAATGAACGACTATCACATTTACAGGGCTAAATGCTAAAGGAAAAGAAATGTGAGCTCAAGAGGAAAGTGCAGCATTGCATTTTTGCCCTTCAAAGTAAAGAAACCCAGGAGAGCAGGCACAGCAAACCAAAAAGTATACAAGGCGTGGAAGGAGTGGGATGGCTTGGAAAAAAAGGGGCGCTAATTACCCCATCTTAAGCCAGATAAGTAGGGCTTCTCACACAGCAGCACCCATACCACATCTAAAGCCTGACCTGCAACACCAACCTGGGCTTGTGAGCAGAGAGGCGTTCAGGCTGAAATCGAGCAGATAAGAAGTGAAGGGAGGCTGCCAAACTCATTTTCACTGGGGATCTGAACCACAATTCAGTCCAGGTGACATTTTACATATTTTCACCATTGTTTTTGTTTAATTTGTGAAAGCAATTACACAGCCAATTGAACAGTGTAAAGCAACTGCTGCAACAGTCAATATTTCAGTGAGGTACAGCGCAGCTCAGCTTTCCCAGTTAGGATATTCAGGCATAGCCCTACGGTATCTGTACCATCCATCACTGACATTGCCATCTGGCTTACCTGAATCCTCCCCAACTACAGCTTGTGCTGAATAAACCTGACTTTTCTTTGGGCTCCTTTTGAGGAAAACAAGGCAATGAAACACCCTGCACTGCTGGTGGTGTGGACAATGTTAGCTAGCATTCTCAGCTCTTAACTGAAGCGTGACAGGGGACAGCTAAGTGACAGACGAGGCCAAATACACTGGGTCTCTGGGTGGTCACTTTGATGCAGATAATTGATGGCTCACCCTGTTGAATTACATAGTGTAAACATGTAATATTAGACCCCTACAGGACTACTTTGCCCTCATGTCACTTCAGTTGAACTACTCTGATTTTTATTGCTGCGGCTGAAATCAAACCTGTTTCTCCTTGATGTGGAGTGGCACAGGAACCCCTCCTACCCCACAGGCTGGGGCTGAGCCAGCAGGGCCCAGTTTGCTGCCAGGACTGCAGTGGGACAAATTGGTGATACAGGTGAGTTGCTGAGGTGGCGTAACACTGTCAGTAGAGTAGGAGATAACTGCGCACACAAGTACACTGGGAGCTGGCGGTAGTGCCGCTGTGTTACCTATGATAAATAGCCTGTGTCACCGCAGTAGCTGGTCTCCAGATTGAAGCAGACTTTCGCGAATCAGCAGGGTCAGCATTTGAAAAGCATGTGAATATTGTGCACTTGTAAATATTTGAGCACATCTGTTTAGCTCCCTCTCAAAAACCACTGGGAAAAACTACTTCACATTGTGCCACGCAATGCTGTTACCCTGCTCTAATTGTCAAATCTGTTGAGTGTTTTTCTCATGCACACAAAAATTAAAAATTACTATCCACATTCATGATTAATTCAGCTGCAGTGCTGCACTGTGTCACACTGCATTTTTTAAAGTATTAAATTCCACCTCATAATCAGAAGACTTTTAATTAACTTTTTGCTAGTTCATCTTTTTTTCCCTCCTTCACGGAGCATCAGACAATCTCCAGAGCTGCTCTCCCTGCAAACGTCTCTTCGGATGCTTCCAAGAGAGTGATAGAGTGCTAAGCTGGCACTGTGAAAATTGCCTGCACCAACCCAAAACTAGTTGCCTCCCTGCCACAGGCCTGAGGCCAGTTGCCCATCTGTGCACAGCTCACTTGGCCAGGACGTGACAGAGATCTAACCCATGGCATTTCTTAGTTGCCTGGGAAGAGCATCTGGCTATTACATCCCTTCAGCCCAAACCTACTAGGAGATATGGGACTGCTCTTTTATATTAAAACTTTAGGGAACTGAAAGAGAGGACTTCAGAGGAGAAATATTCCTGCCTGTATGTCTGTCATTTTTCTGTAAAAGCATCTACCTTCTTCCTAGCACCTGGTGCACCCCAGGATTGCCCCAAACTGCTTATGCACCTCTTCTGGATTTGCAGAGGGACTTTCCCAGCAGGGACAAGTTTTCAGGTAAGAAAAGTCATCATTCTCTCTCGTTCCCAAGCTGGCCGTGACAAGAAGGAAGGAAACAGGTTATTAAACCTCATTATTTTCAGAACAGAGCAAAAGGAAAAGACGACAGCATGGAAAAAGGACCCACAGGAGACTCAACTCCTTCCCACAGGTTTCATGAACCTTTCTGGACCAGTGTGATTTTTTAGACTCAACCTGGAAGTGATTAAAGAGCCAACAGCCAGGTGGGCTTCAGCAGGTTTGCATCTCGATATAGTTTTCCTTGTGAGCAGCAAGAACAGAGAAAAGCAGCGGGAGCTCCTCGCTCTGCCTCTGCCCCTACGGGGCCCTGATGGAAAACTGCCTCAGCAACACAACCACACTGCCTCTAGATGGCTTTTCCTTGCAGGACCAGCACTTACTCAGCGGATCTCCTTAGGTTTTTCTGACCTTGGCAATATTACAAGGGTCGCATTTTCACATGGCTGAATTGTTCCTGAGCATTTTCTCCGATGTATTAGGCACAAACATGCTTTCTGTCAGCATAAGGCATGTCTAATCTCTCCACCTGCTTTCTCCCCCAGCAATTACATTCGGTATCTGTTGCATGGAAAATCCCACTTCTTTTTTTTGTTTAGTAGCAAATTCCCACTGCAGGCTGAGGGAGCAATCACTCTTTGGAGGAACAGGGGCCAGCAGGGTTAAATTTACTTTGCTTTCCCCAAGAAAACTTCTTCCTGTGTCCCTGATTTAAAATAACTAGTACCACGGACTGGCATTCTCTCAAAGGGATGGTGGATGTCCTCTTTTGGGTCCAAGGGCACCCAGAGCACACCCCTTACATCTCCCCATTGGTGGGTGATACCTCTTCTAAGAGCATAACTATGCAGTGAATCTGCAGATCTGGTCCCAAGCCTTTGAGACACCTGTAAGGCCAAATGCCTCTTCTTTTACAGGGGTAAGGGCTCACCTTACAAGCAGGCAGGGTGAGCAGGCACGTCCTGGCTGAGGCACTTCAAGCCCCTGTGCTCCTCCAGGTTATGTGCAGGCGGCTGTGCTGAAGGGGAGCGCTGTGAGCACGGGTCAGGGCAGAAGTGCCCCGGTGCTTCCCCTGGGCTGGCTGAGAGGAGGGAGGCTTTGGTGGAGCACATGCTGCATATGACTGCTCTGCCTCTCCTCCCTGCCCACACCGAGGCCTCACTTTCCTCATAAATCAGCATTGACAGGTTTTAGGGCAGAATTGGTAACAGCGAGGGCTTGAATCCCTCCTGAGGGGCAAAGGGCTGAAGGGAGCTGCGAAAGGGATCCCTCCACCTGCATCAGGATGGCCGCGCCACAACATGCAACACGACAACACTTCTCACAGGGTGCAGGAAATGAGAGACGGAGGATACGTAGTTTGATAGAGTCGATGCTGCTTAATAAAGCATTAAACATTACGGACAAGATACAAGCCATAGGAAAATGAAAAGCAAACAGAAAAGAAAGGGAGCAGGATCAAACAGGCATTTCATTATGGG
The DNA here is from genome assembly GCF_965183815.1 of Platalea leucorodia. NCBI lineage: Eukaryota > Metazoa > Chordata > Aves > Pelecaniformes > Threskiornithidae > Platalea > Platalea leucorodia. The sequence goes on from NC_138827.1 coordinate 70,894,885, forward strand.
AATTTTTGACAGTGATTTGCTGCATATTTGAACACAGAAAGATGGGCGGTAGCCATTCACCAGCTCTGATGCAAAGGGACACGGGGTATTCTGCAAGCGCATAGGTGATGTTGATTTGCTGCTCAAACTGACACCTTGCAATATCTACTGCTTTTTTGCTATTTCTGTGTCTCTTTAAGGATCACATTGCCTTGGAAGGTCTCTGAGCCTCTGGAAGGAGCTGGGAATCCTGTCAGTGCTTGAGAGGATAAAATGTGGTTATATTTGATACACGAGGCCAGAAGAAACATCTTCTAAAACATTTGCTTTTCAGTAAGAAAACAAGCAAAGGCATTCCTGGCCCAGGGACATTTTTAGTGGGATTTTCTTAATACTTTTATCCTATCCCCTCCTATCTGCTTCCCCCCAGCTCTGAACCCACCCATGTGTTGCACAGGTTGGAAACAATCATTCCCTGTGCCAGAGCAGTGTAAACCTCATCTAGGTGGGAGCTGCCCCTGGGACGACTCCTCCTTCCAAGTTGATGTTTGCCTGGCATAGCCTGTATCGCTTTCAGGAATGAAAGAAGCTATATTCACCAAGAGACTTTCATGCCACTATATTGTATTTGCTGTCAGAACAGTTGTATGCACACAATAGCTTTACCCCAGCTCTGCAGTGGTCAAATCATTACCAGTCATTTTAGAATAAACTCATGTAATGACTAGGCCCTGGACTATTAGTCCTAAAATAGTAATCCTGTCTACTCTGGGTTTTAACCAGCACAGGTTTCCAAGAACTAAGACTGTGTTTATCTGCAAAGGATGTACTGATTTAAACTACACATTCGGTTAAAACTTTGAAGCTGCCACTCTTGCTAGTCTGCTATAAATTTCCCGACATCCCTGGCTCCTGCACAGGAAGAAGATGATCCTGTAGGAGTCTAGCTTTTTATGCCTCTGCTGTTGGCCATCTCACCCACCCAGCACAGTGCAGCACTGCTGTACAAAGGCAGTGACCAGCAGTGCCTTTGTAGGACGGCAGTTTGGCCTCGCTTCTTCCCCCCCATTACAGTTATGAGAGGGGAAATGTTGAGTGCTGTGTCATGTAGGAGAACCTCCTTTCTCCCCTTTCTGCTGGGTTTCTTGGGTCAACTGATATTAAAAGTGAACTCCTCCATTTGCTGAAATTTTTTGCACTACTTTGCTGCCACCCCCAGCAAGCACCCAGGGTGGGCAGGCTCTCCAGACTTTCCTATACAGCCTACTGCACTGCATTAGCTGAAGAGTTGCCCCTCTAGTCTGAAACGTAGCCCTTCTATGCCTGGAGTTTCCTTTGGGGATGTCTGAGTGATACACAGTTTTTCACAAATGAGTATACCCAAAATATTGCACATATCTTTTACCATGAGGGACGCTCCAGGAAAATGTTTGTGCAGAAAGGAAGGGCCATTTCTTTTAGCTCTGAAGCATGATGGGCTGAGAACAGAGATCAATAAATATTTTGTGAAATAAAAATAATAAGGGCCACCGATATGGAGTATGGCTGATATTTATAGGTGAGCACTGCAAGGCTGAGTAAAGGATTTGAACACTTTAGCACTAAAATTAATCAAAGACAGGCAGTTCAGTCCCCTAGGCTGAATTGCAAGTATGCCTGTGGGTCTCAAATGTACAATGCATGTGTGTGATCATCAGTTCTAGTTTATTTTTAATAGATTCAAGGTAAGATAAAACAGACAAAAATGCAGGTTCTCAGGTATATCCTGAATTTGGGAGAATGAAGAACAACACCCACCTATCTGCCTGACACCCTTTTGAAAGCGCTCAGCAATCCTACACGTTCAGCTTGTAGGTTATTCTCAAAGGGAAAACTGCATTACCAATTTTTGCTCAGAACTTAGAAGAAACAGGTAAAAGCAGAGCTGAATCCACAGATTTAAAGGAACCCCTCTCTCCAAAAAGTGTAGTTCTTATTAATTCATCTTCAACCATCCTCTTCTGCTGAACGCTGTCCTTCTCACCAGCCCAGCTACCCAGTTTCATGCCATACACAGCCTTTTTGCCTTCCCACTGCTGGTTGCACATTAGCGCTGCTCCAGAGGCCAGTGCTTTGCACAACAGGACTGTTACCAACCTCTCTGCTTGTGAATCTCAGCTGTCCTGCACAATCACCTTCTCTACTGTAAGTGTCAAGGAGGTTCTGTCTGTTGGCCATGGACGGTGGCTTTAAAAGTGGTTTGTTTTGTTCATTCAGTAGATTTTCCAGGTATCACAAAGTTCTACATTTCCCCTGCTTTTGGATACAGAAGTGCTTTGGCTGCTATTTGACTGCTGGTGCATCTCTTTCCATACAAGTGTTTTTCCTTAAGTAACCACAAATGTAGAATATATGGAATCATACACTATCAGCGAAAAGAACATATTCATACATGAAACTCCATTATACTTGAACAAACACCCTCAAAGTCAAGAAGAGGACATAGGAAGAGACTGTACTCTGGATAAGCTTATGAAAAGGGCAAGTTCAGCGTCAGATGGCCAACAAAACAGTATCCAAAAGCTCTTCATGAGTTTTCTGACTTTTCAGCATGATGGGTTATAATGGCTAAGCAGAGGGGAGAACTCCCCAGAGCAAAATGAATGTGGTAGGCCCTCTGGCTATGTCAAAAGGATAAAATGGATTCCCCAGAAATAGGTAGGTAACCAAACAAGAGTTAAACACAGCTGCTTAGAATAATTTTCAGCTGATTTTTGGTCATAAAAGGCTATCATTAAGACCTGAAAGTTAACAAAAAACTGTTTTCACTGGATCTAGAAAATGAAATTTGGAAATGTTTATCTTTTCTTTATTATATTTTTTCTTTCTCTTCCATGATCTCTTCACCTTTCTGTGGTAGGGTATGGGATACGGGGTAACAAAGGAGAGGCTGGAGAGGAGTAGGAGGAAGTATATTAAAAAGAAGCATGCAAAAACAAACAATAAAGAAAGAACAGAACAACAAAAACTGAGATCTTTCAACTGCAATTATTTTCCCTAAATTTCAGTGAAACCATTCAGGGAAACAAAATATTACTAATTTTCTCTCCAGAGGTTTTTGAAATGGTTTCAACATTCTTCCCCAACCCGGTTTTCTCCCATCTCCAAGCCATTGTGATGAGTGGTGCCAGAGGAGCCGCTCCACCAGAGCGGGAGCTGGGGAACAGGCCACCGCGCCGTCAGAGGACACATCGCCTGGATTAAGAAATCACCAGGGATAGGCTGAATCCAGCAGGCCTTAGCAGGAATGCACCAGTCACCTCGTCACCTCATCTTTCTGCTTGTCAAAATCAGTTTTATCTAATATAGGATGTGTGATATAATTTAGACAGCTGGCAACATAAACATCTGATGGGCTGAGCATCTAGAAAGAAAAACTCCAAACCTGAGGAGCTCCTTTGTCTGGGTCAGCCCACTGCAATACATTCACAAGACGGGCTTCTGTGCACATCTTGGCTGGCAGAGGTGAACGTGCTAGTTTAACCCAGGGGACGGATGTAGGGAGTTGTGGGACCTCCCCAGCACTTTGCCTGTGTCCAGGGCTTGAGCAGGTTCCCTTGCCGTTGGCCAGAGGGCACATGCCACTGAAGAGGGTGCTGGACTTCTAAAACCAGAAAGAAGTGCTGGCTGATGGAGCCCTGTGAGCACTGATCTGAACAGCTTGTGAACCATTACTATCTAGAAGTGTCAAGAAAGATTAGAACAAACATCAAGCAAAGATGAAATAAACAGCTATTGTATGGGCATAAATGGATTTTCAGTTTCCACAGTAAATAAAATAATGTGCTGTCTTAGTCAGTGCCCCTGTGATGATACAGTTTGCAGGATTTTTACTGGCAAGCTGCCATACTTACTTTCATTTATCTGCCTCAAAGCACCATTTCAAAAAGTGCAAAAGCATGTTGTTGATAGAGTAGATTGTTTATAGCTGAATTGAGTATTTCAGAACAACACGCATTGTAATAAAGCGGGGGAGGGGACGAGGAAGCCAGCACAGCTGCAGCTTCTTGAATCCTTTGTCAAAAATCAATGCCAGAAAGCTGAGACATATTTGTTCTGTCTCAGGAAACGCAATACGCAGCCCCCTCGCAGCTCTGCTCTGTGACAAGTGCTAACAAAGGCCCACGGTACCACCAAGGCTTCCCCAGCACTTTGCACCTATGGTGCTGGCACCCCTGGATGGCTGAGCGAGGGATGGCACTGCACTCCCCGCCAGCTCCTTGGTGGCCAGCGGAGCCTGAGGACCCATCACCCCTGTGCACCATCACAGCTTTGCTGCTGCACGTAGACGATGTGGAGCACATGGTACAGTAACTCCTCCAGCAATCTAAAGGCCATGTGGGAGTGTGGAAAGAGAGAGAAGGGTATTAAAAATGATAATGTAAATAAAACCAGGGTGTTTCAAGAGCAGAGGAGTGCAGCCCTTGGTTGCTGGGTTGGCAACTTGCTGCTGCAAGGCAAGAAGCCAGGGCAGCCCATTGCAGGTAGGAAGCGGTGGCTGAAGCAGAAAGGCAGCTTGTCCCAGTTCACCAGTCTCCCTTGCACTCACAGCGTCTTCAAAAGGACAGTAAGTCACACAGACTGGTTCTCCGTGTTGAAAAACAGCACGAAAAGCACATGCCTCTGGAGGTTTCCACTGCTAACAAGAGCTGGTTTCCTCAGCACAAACAATAAAAGGCTGATGAGTGAGGACTTCAATTCCCCTGAGACTATTGCATCTAAACAAATAAAAGACTGAAAAATATGACTAGAATTAAGGTAAAAAGAGAACAAGACTTTACGGGGGGATAACTGTAGCTGCTACCCAGAGTTAGAGGACACAGGGAGAATGTGAGGGTCTCCTTCTCCAGCCCTGCTGGCCCTAGCAGAAAACATCTCACACTCCCATCACACTGGGGGACAGCAGCTTTTCTAGCCAGTTTTCCTGCAGCTTGCTGGAGATAACAGGGGTGGTATTGCCTCCAGCCTGGCAGTGGAGGGTACCAGACCACGGGTGCTGGGAGATACACAGCCTTTGTTTCCTCCCTCAGCCCAGCTTCCCCAGCGACCTGCCCCACGGCCCCATGCTGGCCGGTGCTGTGTGGGGTGGCTCTGCCGCTTGCTCCTGGCCGCCTGGGGCCCAGGCTGGCCTGGGAAAAAGCTGCGCTGAGGCACCTCAGCTGCGTGGGTGACTCTCACTTTGCCGTGTCCCCCCCAGCTGGCCCAGCTGACACCAAATGCCCGTGGGATGTTCATTATGAGCACAGCTCTCTCAGGCATCCTAGGCTTTCAGGAGATATTGCAGTCCACTCAGCTCCCTTTGTCAGCAGGAGCTCCTGGAGGCGCTCAGGACCCTGAAGGAATGCTTGATCCTTTGCTGAATCAAGCTCTATTAGCATATTTCCAGGCATTTACAGATGCCATATTTTCTACATTAATATTTAACCCACCAAGTCTTTCAAAGCCCATCTTTCCAAACCTCAAGTTCCCAGATGCTTTTTAATGCCCTTCTCAATAGTGCAATAAAAGTCTGATATTTTATTACTCCCATGAATTATTATCCTAATTTGTAATTTGCCAGACTTTTTTAAACTTCAAAATCTGTACTGTATTTTCCCACACAAAAAAAAAAAAAAATGCTGTGCGCGACACATTTTTCACTAACAAGCTGAAGCCTAATATTTAAATAGACACAATGATTTTTCTGAAAGGGTACACTATCTTTGTCACACTGTCAGCGAGGTTGGTTTATGTCACCCCAAATCATGTTTAGAGGTTTTCCTAAAATAGAAAGGATAACCTAGAACTGTGCACGAAAGATTGGAAGCAGAATGAAATGGTTATGTAGTCTTCTGAACTTTGATGTAATGTAAACTTCCAGGATGGTTTATAGGCATCATTTTTATTTTTTTTAAGAAGTAAGCATCTTGGTTATCTGGAATGCAGATGCTGGGCAAATTCAGAAGCTCTGGAATGCCTACAAGCTGTGCTCCCTATGCAGTAGACGCCAAAGATAATGGAGCAAAAGACGCTTAAGGTCTCATCCAGCATCTACTGAAGCCAACAAGGGTCCTTTCACTGACTGAGCTGAGCTATGGATTAAGCCACCAAAGAGCATGTACCAGTCAGTAAACTACAGACCTGACTGAATCCAGAACACCACAAAAGAGGTGGGTCAAATCAAAGATATTAGAGACACTGAAAGGGCGACCTCAAAGCTGAACAGGGCAAGGCTTCTAAAGACACAAGAATGATGGTGTCCTGCTTCTTTTGATGCGGGTTGCCCAGGAAAGAGGAGCTCTGTTTGTATAGGGAATGACTGATCTACCAATGTGAGGATGGAAACCTCCATTTGTCACACAGTGAGAAATGAGGGTTTAATGCTTTTAACTCACAAAAGTGTCTTCCACTGGTATCTCAGTGTTACGTTCTGGGGAAGCAAAAGTGGAAGTTGTTTGAAACTATTTGCTTTCTTCCTCCTGCAGACCTATTAAAAATGAAGATAGAAAACTTCTGTGGAGTTGTCTATAATGGCTCAGGGCTGGCCACAGCTTTGTGCTGAGTGCTATGTTGGTAACTTGACTGGCAGGAGACCAAAAGATTTTATTTTTCTGGGTGGAAGCATGGCATCATACTTCCCATAGGTACAGGCTATGTCATCCTGGAACGAGCAGCTTGATTACTGATGGAGAGCTTGCAACAGTTGAAGATTATTTAAACACTCGAATCCTGGAGCATTTGAACTCATCTGTGGTTGGATAAATCTGAGCCAGAGATGTGAGAGTGCCTTGACTGAAGAACCTGGACTGGGTACTGACTGAAAAAGTGCTATACTTTCAGTATTGTTTTCTAAGGATCCTTTTCCACCATGGAAGAGATCCACCTTGCAGTGGACCTTTCAAGGTCTATTTTCAGGTGGACGAGGGCTTTGGATATTAAAGTCTCCTCAGGGAGGAGTGATTCCTAGTGATGTAAATGGATTTCCACAGAGCATCTGTGCAGGTGGATGAGAAGGTTCCTCACAGGGACAAAGGCCCTGTTCCACTAATCCTGCTTGCTCTGCCTTCAGCCCCTTCAACTACTCCCTGTGCAAGGCCACTTAAAAGTCACAGTGGAGCTGAGCTCCATCTAATGCAACAAATGCTCAGTTTGTGCCCGGGCTCTCTCTCGCAGCATACTTACTTCTTGTTCTCTCATTCCCTTGGTTCCCCTTGGCTTTCCAGTTGTGGGGGATCCTTTTGCCCACTAATGCTTGCACAATTATTTGTTTGCAAAACTTAAGAAGAGAAGTAAAAGTGGAGTCCAAAGTTAACAGAAGGGATCTGCTTCTTCCTACAAATGCTGTGAGGAGTTCAAACCTCCTTTGGGAAGAACATATGACTTTTGCAGGTTTCTGATCAGCTCTGTATTCCACATAGGACCGCTACTGGAGTTTAGCCGTAAAAGGGAACAACTTGATCCCTAGACAGGTAAACAGGCAGACCCTCTCTGAACTGTCAGGAACTAGTCCTGGCACAAGTTTAAGCCTGGGAGCTAGGGCCAGGTCACTGGAATTACTGAGCTCTATTAAAGTCAGGATTTGCTTCAGGTACGACACTGAGTAACGAACTAATACTAAAACACAATACATGCACATATAGCTATTATGCTATATAGGCACTGGAATTATTTTTCCCTAGTTACAATTTTCTTACTATTTTCCTTTCTTTTTCATTTAAACACCTTTCCTCCAAGAAGACGTTGAAGACAACTCTCTATTTTGCTGAATATGGCTGGAGAGCTGCCTGGCGGAAAAAGACTTGGGGGTGCTGATCAACAGCCAGCTGAATGTGAGCCAGCAGTGTGCGCAGGTGGTCAAGCAGGTCAATAGCATCCTGGCTTGTATCAGAAATAGCATGGCCAGCAGGACTAGGGAAGGGATCGTCCCCCTGTACTCGGCCCTGGTGAGGCCGCACCTCGAATACTGTGTTCAGTTTTGGGCCCCTCACTACAAGAAGGACATCGAGGTGCTGGAGCGTGTCCAAAGAAGGGCAACGAAGCTGGTGAAGGGTCTGGAGCACAAGTCTTATGAGGAGCGGCTGAGGGAACTGGGGTTGTTTAGCCTGGAGAAGAGGAGGCTGAGGGGAGACCTCATTGCTCTCTACAACTACTTGAAAGGAGGTTGTAGCAAGGTGGGGGTCAGTCTCTTCTCCCCAGTAACAAGTGAGAGGACAAGAGTAAATGGCCTCAAGTTGCACCAGGGGAGGTTTAGATTGGATATTAGGAAAAATTTCTTCACCGAAAGGGTAGTCAGGCACTGGAACAGGCTGCCCAGGGAAGTGGTGGAGTCCCCATCCCTGGAGATATTTAAAAGACGTGGTGCTTAGGGACATGGTTTAGTGGTGGACTTGGCAGTGCTAGGTTAACAGTTGGACTTGATGATCTTAAAGGTCTTTTCCAACCTAAACGATTCTATGATTTTATGATTCCTGCCTTTGACTCTAACTGCTTTGACAGTTGGTAAAGTAGACATTTCGTTTGCATCTCATCCAGCCAAGCTGCAGCTACTGGTCTCAGAAAAAAGAACTCAAACCCTCTTTTGCATCACTCTTACAGGAGGTTTTTGAGAGCTTCACCTCAAAGTCACAATTTTGCTTGAGGCTGAGGGATCTGAGAAGTGGCAAATTCCCTTTAGCATTAAGGGACCCACAGTCAAGTTGTTAACACAATACAGGAAAGAGGCACAGCTGCATTACAGGTTGAAACACAGGCATGCACAGGGACAGTACTGCCTCAAACTATCACGTATCTTAAAAAGTCTTTCAAAGGTGGTGAGGCAGAATTGTGAAAGCCTGGGAGAAAAGTAAAATACATTCTTCTAAAGGCCACTGAGAAGAAATTCAGAAAGTTGCTCATGCGTTTTTCAGCGCAGGCAACCATGGTGTTCCCCCCAGAAGTCCTACCGTCAGAAGATTGCTATTGGGACCCAGTCAGCTCTGTTGTCGTGTTCCCCCTTGCATCCCTTCCATCAACTCCCTGAGTTGATCCAAAAGCAGAAACCTACCTATCTGCAGAGCAGGCAAAGCCTTTGTGAACAAGCACAGGGACGATATGCAAGAGTCTAGCTTGGTACCCAATAGCACATATATGTGATCGAAGGCCTCTGTGTGGCACTTACCCTCTGCTTATTTCTCAGGGCTGTGACTTACTAACAGTATTACCTTTTCCGATGAAATATCATCATCACACGTAAACATCAGTGACAGGCATTAATTGCAGACAATGCCTTTAATCAACAACTGAACATTAATAAGCATAGACCTTGAGAATTAACACAATGAGACACTTGTACTTAATCACTAAAGAGTACTTCTCAAAAAGAAAATGCTTTCCTTTTGTTTCTAAAAAGGTCAAAGTCTTCTTTTCTCTATTTGACAAGGAGAAAAACCACACATAGTACAGCATATCTAGGCTGCTTTATGTGGCTTAAATTATTTCCATCCATGCGTAAAAAACATTCCTTTTCAAAGATGTTCACCAAGTTTTTGTATGTGATCTACAGCTCCCAGAGTCTCTGCTCCTGAAATTATTAGGTTAGCTGCTGAAAGCAGCAATCAAGTTTTACTGTTAATCTTAAAAGCTAATCCTTTTTATTGACTTCCCAGTCAATAAACTTGTAGCTCTGAAACTACTTTCAGGTTTCCTTGAGTAGTAAGAGGGTTTGTGTGTACCTGTGCATGTGTTTGAAGCTGCTAATTTCCTTGCTGAGTAAGTTGCACTTGCAGGATAAAATGATAAAGCAGTTTGCTTTATCTCCTGACATGGGGTCCTACTTCTACAAAATCAGAACACGGCTTGAGCTGAGAGGACTCAGGAAGTAAGGTCAGGACCCTCATCTGGTCACAGCTTATGGGGGGTTGTTACTGGGAGTGAATCTTCCTGACTAACAGAAAAGATAAGGAGAGAGGAGGGGGTTTTGACCTTTTGGGTTTTTTTTAAAGAAACCCAGTGGATGCAATCCTGTCCCTATTCTTGAATTAAAATCTAACCAAGAGAACTAAAGAATACTTAAGCATCACACAGATTTATCATTCCCCAGCTCTAGCCAAAGAAAAGGGAATGAAGGACATGCCAGATGTCTCAGACTACTTCAAGTTGCTGTGAACCAGTTTGGCTGTGTTCAGCCGTGCACAAGCCCTGCTCACAAGTCTCCTCTTACTTACGCCAGAAACCAGCAGCATGGGACTCCCCAGAAGACCCAGCATCACCTCAGCAAGAAGAGGACACAGTATAGGAGAAGAAAAGCAGGTCTGTTCTCAGCTTACGTGCTATGTCGAACGCTAAAATATAAATAGCTCTCCGAGCAGCAGGGAAAACATGAAGGCTTCCTTGGCTTTGTAATTTGTGGTGGGATTTTCTTGTGCTGAGCAGTATGCAAGCTCTGACTGAAGCTCTTCCCACTGGTGGGGGGCATTCAGGCTGCCGCTCGGAGAGCAGCCCTTCCCTCAGCACCAGAATTAATGCTCTTTCTCTTTGTCCATCATCAGTTTCACGTAGTCTGCCAGAATTAAAATCTTTACCATTCACAGCCGCTGCTCAAGCTTAGCTTGTGGGTTCAAAAGGTGCAGGGGAAAATTTTCCCCTCCCTCACTAAGTGTGAAGTTTTCTCTCAGATTAACCCCCTTTCCAAGACCGTCTGGACAGCGAGCTGCTATCCAACCTTCAGTTGCACCAGGAGGCCACAAGCATCGGAGCACTTCTCACAGCTATTGCGGAGCAGAGGGCAGTGCTTGCCGCCCACACAAGCCAGGACGCGCTGCAACTCACAGCCTCACATTTGTGCTCAGGTTTCAGGTGGGCCTGTTCCCTGCCTGCTCTTAGCATGTACAGCAAGCTTCATGCTCTTAACATTTCCCAGAAATTCAAAGTGACAGAACCGGAGGTATTGCAATCTGGAACTCTAAACTTTCGTAAACTGGTGAGAATACTGGAATGTGTATGTTCCTTATTTAACTGCTCCACCAGCTTTTCTTATATGCTGCTCGGCACAGCCGTTCAGGATACATATTAGACAACTAACATCTGGACTGAATATCTATTAGGACCATATGCTCTACTCAGCTACAGCATCGTGCTGGAGATTGGGAAAATCCAAACCAAATGGAGATATCAGAAACTTTAAAGGGTCAAAAATAAAGTCATTTTGGTTTTCCCAGCCCCAATGAATATGGTATATTGGCCTGTGCTCTATGCCTCGTGCGAAAGTCTCATTGTAGAAATAACCTGACTTAAAAAATGAAAAACAACTTCAGCGTTGTGGCTGAAAACAGATCTATCTTGATGATTTTTCCCCTGGTAAAGTTTTGAGTGAGGCAATGCTGAATGCCTGTCTCCTGAATGAGACTGAACAGTAAGACTCCCAGTCTTCACTTTCCTGTCGATACTTTATGATGGTGTTTTCACTGTGGGTGTGATGGTTTCCAGTTTCGCCCCAATAGGATTCTCCTGGTTTATGGCCGAAAAGGTTACATGTGCCCTAAATGGACATGCCTAGGAATGTGTCACTTACATCAACAGAAGCAGTGCTTAAATACTATAAAAGCCCCTCAAGATAGTTAATGGAGCACGGCGTAACTCCCTCACTACTGAATAAGGAATTGAGAGCACTGAGTAGCTAAAACCATTTTGTACATGAAAGGAAGAAGGCAGGAGTCCCTTTAACCAGCTTTGAGACCTCATCAGGAAAAAATTAGATTCCCACAGTCTTACAAATATCTCATGTAGGAGGACACATCTTAGTGCATTTACAATGTTACAGGTAAAGCCCTTAGTCACCAGGGTCCAACAGTGTTCTTTAGATAAGAGCATTATTTGTACCTACCCAAGTTTCCTGTGACAAAGTCAGGGAAAACAAAGGCTTGACTGGGGCAAGGAGCAGAACTTAATACTTTGGCTTCTTGGTACTGCTGCCACTTCAGACGAATGTGCTTTGGGGCAGTGCATGTCTCAGTGGTGTCTCAGGCCTCAGATAAAGGAATTTCTCTGAACCTCGCTGGGGCACCAGGGGAACCACTGCATTTTATCAAAGTAATATCCATACCGTATTTTTTTAGGTCAAAATGGCAACCCTTCAAAATAACAAGCCCAAAGCAATTTTGCAAGAGAAAACAATTCCATTTTCCACTACTGGTTTTTTTTTGTTGTTGTTAAAAAATGAAATAAGGGTCAAAAAACCTGTATTTAAAAACTTGACATAAAAAATCCTAAACATCCTTTTTTAACAAGTGTTCTTATTTTCCTAATGATTTAGATGGATGGATCAACGTAACAAAGGTGGAGAAAAAGAGTGCATAGGGTGGATATTTCTGATCCGGAGGAGGAGAACTGGAAGAGCTGGATGACTGGAGTGACACAAATGGGGTGGGATTCAATAGCACAACGTGCCCGACCGTAAGCTATAAGCATTGACTGTAAGCTGTGAGCATCGCTGCTGTGCCCTGGGAGCTCATCAGCTGAGAATGGCAGCAGATGAGAAGAGCTTGGAGGTACTTGCTGGTCACAGGACAAGCATGAGTCACCAGCATGACCTGGCCTTGAGAAAAGCAGAAGCCTGCTATGGCAGGAGAGACAAGGTAATTCCCCCAGAGATAAGACAGCAGTAACAGCCCTGTTCAAGGCCAGGAGACCTCACCAGGAGCACAGCAAACTCTTATCACCACCCACCTTCAGGAAAGATGAAACAGGTAGACAGAAAGGCTATGAGGGAGATCAAGGAAGTGCGATCCTGAGGATCTTGGCCAGTTTAGCCCAGCAAAGGGAAGCCAGAAGCGCTGCAGATTCACGGGAGTGCAAAAGGAGAAGGAGGAATAAGCATCACGGAGGGAAATACTTTTCAATAATTGTGTTGGCAAAAGATATATAACAAGCAGTTAACTAGCCATAAATGAACATTAATGTTTTCTCCAGGGTGTTAAATTGAACTATGGTGTCTCAGCGAGAGAAAGAAATGTGAGGCTTGATAATCCTCCCAAAGCATTGACATCCCAATGAAGTCAACAACAAATTCCTGCCCTCCATCCCTGTGTCTGGCTGCCCGTGGATTCAAGCAGATGTTACTGAACTCCTTAGTTTCAACTCCTTGCCGAAGCCTTTTTTTTCCTTTTTTTTTTTTTTTTTTTTTTTTTTTTAAACTCTGAGGTCTAGAGACTTCGTTTTCTTCAGATGAAAGATTAGATTCTGTCAGCTCTGAGTACATATGTGGGCTGATCTGGCCTATGGGCCGTATGTTTGACACCTCTAGTATACTGTGTTATTGTACCCGGGGGAGGTGACGGGGACTTATTTATAGAGACAGTGTCTGTCAGGGGAAGTTATAAGTGTGATTTGTGTGGGTTAAAATAGGAAGAATATGTACTCTCTTAAGTGGACACTCCCTGGATTTTAGGCATGGTCAGGGCGAGTGCCCTTAACGAATCTTAACAGTTTTCAATTTATTACTTTTTTGTGGGAAGATGCAATATTTTTAGAATCTTCAAGTATATCTTTAAACTTGGAGAAATGACAAGTCCAGGGACTTCTGGGACACTTGAAGCAGATCTAACCTGTCATCTGTGCCGTGAGTAGCTGCAGACGCCACTGCAGAGTTAGTGCAAACGCTGCCTCGCTGCAGGGGCGGTGCTCAGCACCCACGCGGCACAAGGGCAACGCAGAGCCGAGGCTGCCGGGGCTACCGAGGCTTCGGTCCTCTGAGCCCCCAAACCGCACCAAGCCAGGGTCTCCCTTGCCCGTTAGCTGCTCTCCCTTCTCGCCAGAGAGACATTAAAACACATGCAACACCCTGCACAAGCCTGATGTTTTGGAAGATCACTTCTTCCAAAATGCCTTAATATGAAATATAAAACCACCCTGGGTTAAAGAGGAGGAAAACATCTCCTGTTGACTTCGCGAAGGGGGGCCTGGGGGCTTCACCCTGTCTCACTGAATCTGTTCCTTTTCTAGTGTAAATTATTTGAGAAAGAAAGTTTCCTGATATTAGCATTTCACACATCACTGAGCACATTGCTGGTGTTTGAGAAACGGCCAACAAAAATAACTTCCTTGCAGGGTTTAAGTACATAAGATTTAAAGTAGCCAATGAAGTTTTCAGACTCCTAACACTTCAAACAGAAGAGCTCCAACAGTAAGCATCCAGTGTAAAAACTTTAATCAAACACACTAGTTCACAGCAAGAGCAAGTAGATAAAACAGATGCAAGATTTCTAGACCAAGTCGTTCTCACATATGGTAACACCATCCTCTCTTAGGGGAAAGCAATGATGAAAAACAATGAAAATGCCCTTATTTAAAAAAATTCCTTAATATGTCCAGACTGCCATCTCTGTTTAATCTCAAACTTACAAAAAACAATCCTCTTGGTTAGGAGTCTGCTGATACTTTAGGTCTAAAAAAACCCCAAGCCCCAAATCCCCCACAACTCCTCTCCCCCCTGCCCCCTCCCTCCCCTCCCCCCCAATTTCCTGGAGTTGCTGCTGTGTAAGCTGGGAAGAGGGAAATTGCTCAAAAAGGCTGTCTCAGATTCTGGTTTCTAATACAGTGTCTTGGGAGAGCATCCTAAGGTGGGGTCCAGACTGCGTTAGTCCATTGCCACAGGTCCCTAATGTTTCACCAGCAGTTGGCGACAGAGCTGGGACCTCCTGCAGCCTCTGCATGGCAATCGTGAAACAGAACTGGCCTGCTTGTACTCAAATTTCCTTTACGACTCCTTACATTTAATCAAAAGGTTTTTTTCTTTCTCTGGTCTAGATTGGACGTGGCTCACGATCTCGGTGATGAAAAAGCCAATAATTCACCTCACTAGTCAGCCCTGCATTTTCTGTGTTCATTTATTAAATTAAATTCCAGCTGTTACCAACTTTTCATACGCTCTCTCTTGTGTGTACACATCCACATACACTGAAACAGTAATGTTCATTAAAAGGTAGCACTGTTAGGTTTCCCCATCTAACAGCCAGCTTTACTAAGTACTGTTTTCCGACAAAAAATGAAAGCTGTGAAATCAGTACTGCCTAATGCAAAATTAGAAAAATAACAGACTGATTTCTTAGGTACGTACACCAGCACAGCACCATTGGGCAGGATCAGACTGCTCTCACATCTGGTGAAAGTCTGCCCCTTTGGCTGTTTTCATTAGTCCCCTTTTTCTCAGGATTAAATGCATGCAGCAGAGGATTTTGCAGCAAGGAAAAGCTGTCGGCTCAGAGGACAAGTCCAGGGCTGCAGCACTAGGGCTAGAGGTGAGAACAGCCGTGTGCCTCTGCTCAGCAACACTTGCCTCAGCTCCTTTTGAACCCTCTCCTCATGCGCAGGCTGAAGAGGCAGATTTAAGGCTGCTTTAGCTTGCAGAGTTTGCAAGAGGGGACGTGTAACTTCTCCTGCTCTCTAGAAAACAGGGAGCCACTCAGTGGTGGTGAAGTTAGGAAAAGCTTGCTCCCTGATGCACTCTGGCTATCTTATACCCCACGTTTTAGCCACTTAGAAATAAAATTGATAACTTCTTAGTTTAAGTTGCCGGTGCCATTTGCAGGCAGGATCATACCCTGAGCTGGTGCACACTGGCATAGCTGTACTGAATCTGGGGAGGGGTCAGCCTGGACACCCCAGCTGAGGATCTGGCCCCCGATGCCGCAGCTATGGGGCAGCAGGAACCCTCTGTGCCGGCGCATACGAAGTACTTGCACAACACATTATCTGGATGGTCACGCAGCTCTCCAGGCGGCAGATTAGTAACAACTAAACCAGAGCTCCTCCTGAAACTGAAACAATATCAGCTTTGAGCAAACAGTTGCCCTAAATGAAAATTCATCCCCTGCTAAATTTAAGCAGGTTGCATGACAGCACATATGTGTTGATTTCAGAGAGGTTTCTGAGGCATGAGGGAGATCATAAATAGGCCCTAACATCTGAGAAAATTAGACAGAAAACACAGTTTTGCTTTCCGTTACACTTTTGTTTAGAATTCAGCTCAGTATCTGCTCTTCCTTAAATGTCCTGGCACACAGCTTAATTATTAGCATGGTTTCCTTCAGAAGGAATAGAAAGTGGAAAAGTTTATTTTTATTTCAGTGTCATACACAAATTAATGGGAAAAAATTATTTGCAAAGTGAGAGTTTTTAACTTCTGCAAACTGTGAACCTGGCTGCCAGCACCCCAAGTATCATAAACTCTTTGTATGTTTGCTCTGCTTGATGTTAGGCAGCCACCAGCACTGTCAGGTTAATCATCTCACGTGCGAATAATCACCCAAACAACGTGAACGGTGAACAACACAAAGCCAAAGACGCAGCTTTTCTAACCATGGACCTGAAGTTAGGATAGCTGGGCTGTAACGTCTTCATGCAGCACTGCTGACCCAAGAGCAGAGCTTGCCCTCAGGTTGCAGGCTTCATCTCTAGGACTTACATCAAGCAGAAACAGAGTTGAAGGAAAATTGTTACGAGAGCAGGACTAAAAGAGGCTTTCCGTCTATCTTAGAATAAACAGTCAGTTGATGGTAGATTGCCTGGGTGCGCACTCTGGTCTCAAAGCACTGAAAAACAAAGCCCACAGTGCAATATTCTGTGGTTTCAACGTGAGCTCCACCACACGCAGATGGGATGTACCACCATCCCCTGCTGCCAGTGGCAGGACATGCCCTGAGGAGATGGGAGCAAAGCTGAGAAGGTACTGGGAGCAGAAGGAAGCTGCTGGCAGGTCTCTATCAAGACAGTGAGTTAAGGCAGTCAGGTCTACGTACCATACCGCTGTTCCCTTCCCATTCCTTTCCCCTGCTTGGCATTTGGGCCTCGTGCACCTAACCAGAGGCATTTCCACAGGGAAGGTCCTGAAATGCACAGCTCACAGGGGTGCTGCCAGCACTCTCTGCCAGCTGGGGAGCCTGCGGCCCCCAGCGAGAGCGGGGCTCCACTTCACCCACGTCCTGACCATCGTCTGGCAGAGCAAACATCCAGCCGGGCACAGAGCATGGCTGCCATTTGTAGGGAATACTGACCTCTTTCAGTTAAAGTTATTTATCTGACTTCTTTCCTAACATCAAATGAGAAGATGAGAAAAAGAGCCATTTCAAGAGCAATTGCAGCACATTAGTTTTATACCTGTGATTTCCCCTAGATATACTAAATTGTTTGAAAATAGGAAGCATTGTGAAATCTTTGCCATCTACAAATTTGCTTTTTCTCAAGCCTAAAAGAAGCAAAATCTCTAAAAATATTTAAAAAGTAAAAAATACATTCCTAATAAATGACTAATTATCACGATTTGAAAACATGCATCTGATTCACAAATCATTCCCCTGCTTCTTGTCATATTGCTTTAGAAAATAACGACACAGACGGGAAATGCTGTGCCACGCATTGCCTCCCCTTGTGCAGCAGGTTTGAAAAAGCCAGGAGAAGGTGATGCATCTGAAGCCAGCCCCTCTCAGGAGCGGAGCAGAGTGACGGGGCAGTGCATCAGCACCCGCACGCCACTCCCTCCTTTCCTCTTTGTCTCACTTAACATTTACCTATCCTTTGCAGGTACTTACCGTTTTTCCTCGACCCAGGATACATAAAGCAAGCACTAATCAAGTAAATAGTGGTATTAAGTAAATATTAATGTAAAATAACATCATTGGCCTTGTCACTGCATAAATCTCTCCACTCAAAGTTGAACTGCATTTACCTTAGTGTTGCCAAACATTATTTGCAACTGATAAAACACCCTCTTATCCACTCAGGAGGAACATGCCAAGGCTTACAAAGCTCTCTCACAGTCAGTGTCAAGAAGAGAGAGGCTGTAACTTTGTCATTAGGATAGACTGCAGGTCCCATTTCAAACCCTTTATTCTAAAATTCTCAGATTTGAAACCATTATTCTCAACAAAGCAGCTGATTTGTTTACAAATCATTAAATAAAGTAAGTACAAGACATAATTTTTCCTTTAGATTTTTGGCACCTTGATTTTTTTTCTGCAGCTTAGACACAAGTAACCTGTGTTTTAAATTTTCCCCAGGATGGAAGTCATCAGCAGTGGTATGCTGGGGCTCCTAAATACCACACACCATGCTCAGATGAACCCTGTGGATGCTCAGCACAAGAGATTTTCCATATTTTGAGAGCACCACTTGGAATACTTTGGGTTTACATGAAAACATTACAAAACTGGAGGGGTGAGGCTGAATGCAAGTGCTCTGTTGTCCTGGGGATTTTGCTCTTTCTTTGTCTGGGTCTCAGGTCTCTCAGAGAATATGCAGGTCCACCAGATGCTGGAGACCATGGCCAAAACCCAAGGCATGAGGGGTGTTTGAGGAGGCCAGGGAGGCAGCAAGATGAAGAACAAGGTTTAAAAGAAGTGTGGCCTGAGAAGGGAGGTGAAAGAAAGGAGGGGCAGGGGACGGCATGGAGGTCTGAGATGCGCAGACGAAGGGGATGTGTGGAGCCTGCTGGCACGGGTGCATGATGTCCTGTATGCCCTGCCCCCTGGCTCCCCCTGGACTTGGCAGAGGAACACAGTGATTGTGTTGGTGGGCTACTCAAACTGTGCAAAAATGTCTTCCTTTTACATGTTGTGCTAGAACTGAAAATCCTGGGCTTTAATATATGAATTTCTAGCTAACTTTCTTAGGGCAGCAGGGTTATTTTTTTTTTTTATTACACACAAAAATATTTTAAAGCTTTTATCTCTGTGTATAAACTACTTTTTTTTTCCTTTTGTTGCCATCATCAGCTCAAAGAAAGTTTCATCTGCCATAGGAGCACAAATACCTGTGTGTACTATCATAACTGCTAAAACCCACAGAAAATGTTGCAAAAGGTGCATCTTGGAGGATGTAGCCAGACTAACAGCCTAAGTCCATGCAGGAGTATGTTTGGATTATGCACAAATAGAGCATAAAGTCAAACTGAGCTAGAATGAAAACGTTACTATTTGGGAATATGAAATTTTCCCATCTGTTTCCGCCAGACATGGCTGAGTGGATGCTTCAGCATCCCCAAAGGAATGTCTCTGTTAGGGGGACAATGTTTTCTACTCAAAACTTCTAAATAGTCAGATTTTAAAATTTAATTGAATTTCATTTCTTAAGGAAAAGCCCAAGTCGCACAAGGACCCACTAAAAAGAGCCAAAACAGTTTTGATGGGGAAAAAACCCATCAGAATCCCACAGATAAATCAGATTGCACAGGAATCATGCTGATTCGTGATTCCAGACTTTCCTAGAAATGTCTGGCCACTAATGAGAAGATCTGGCCAGTCTCTTCTAGCATACTCAAGGTTCAAACTCTCCGATAATGGGTAAGGGATATTTACTCAATGCACTTCATCCCTTAAACCAAGATAATGCTCTTGGCAAAGAAACATGTTCAAGTCTAAGGGAGTGGTCTCCATCTCCTTAGGCTTCTACATGAAGAAAGGAAAAAAGAGTAAGAATTTACTCCTCCCCTGGGTCAAAATCTCAGTCTACCCCCAAGAAAACATATATGCCTTTCATGCAATGTAATTACAAGTCAGCTGAGAAACTTGGAATGAAGGAAAGCAGATCCATACATTGGCAAATTCATGGAGTCCCTCAGCTTTGAGGGATGCCAACAAATCCATTACTGCAACAGTATTTTGCACTGAGAGAGTCCCACTTCAGGATTTACAGGCTTAATATAAGGAACTTAGGCTGGAAAGGAAAAAAAATTCCCCTCTCATTCACTATTTCCAATGGAAAAGGATTTTTCCCAAGTGAAAAGTAAATTGCTGAGAAAATGCAATTGAAATGATTAAAATTGCTGAAGGTTTTCCCCTTAATTTTGTTCCCATCCTTCTCCCCCAAAAATTCCCACGATAGTCAATGTCAGAAGATTTTGCTTACTCTTGAATTCCTCCTCCTGAATCATAAATATTTATCACGTGAATGGGGTCCTTACAAGTCTCTCACATTTGTGAAAGAAAGCAGTTTGCTGCAGGATTTGACCTTGAAAATCTTCCCCAGTCTCATTGACAGGAGCCAATGCTATTTTTCCTTTTTAATAGCCTTGGAAACTTGTGCCAGACAGACAGAACAGCCAGACAGACCACACGCAGATTATTAAAAACAGTTAAGGGTGTGTGATTTTGGTACAGGGACATAATGGCCACTACATTATGGGCAAATGGGAGGTGGTAGGGCAGGAGGAGGGATTGTTCATTAATGAACATAAATAATGAAAGGGCATTGGAACATGATTCATTCAACATAAAAAGCCAACTTCTTCAGCTAGAAAATTGAATCAATTGTCTGAAGTAATGGAGGAATTAGAGAACACTGTCAACCTTTACGTTTTGGATTCCTAAGCAGCTATTAGACTTGGATGTTGGAAAAAACATTACAGTACTGCCTAAAAAGCAAGAGGGTAGATTGTATGAACTATCTCCATCTCTTCCACAAACCCCTCTACTGAAATAACTAAAGTGCCCATAGCTTCCCACCACAGACCTCTGCCACGAACACACACCATACAATGTACACAGATAAATACCGAGCTTCAGTCTATGCCGAACACTTTGACACTGAAGACGCAACACAGCCCGAGGCAGAGAATGGACCAGGAAGCAAGAGGCAACGCTGCTTTGGCCAGCTCTGCTGTGAGAAGTAGGAGGAGGCATTTTGTTTCCCTGCATCTGTGCTTTCCTCCTCCATATCTTCTGTTGGATCTGTAAGAGTGCCCCGTCACGGGGCTTGCAGCAAGGACCTGACTCACATCCAGCCCTTGAGGCAGGCATGGGAAGCGCAGAACTTGCATATGTATCTTTGCTGTGCCCTGAGCACTGTTACCTTGCGGTTGCTCCTCTATCACTGATCTTTTAAAAAAAACCCCACAAACAAACTCAACATGAAAATCAACGACTCTAAGGGCAGCCAAGGAGAGTGGGGAATCTCAGCCAGTTGACCGAGGTGGGCTTGCTCTTGCTCTTATTGAGGAGAAGAGACAATTTCTGACAGTTTTGATGAGTGCTGGATTATCATCCAGGGGTGAATCTGACTCCCACGTTACATTAACGCTAGCCAGCGCACAGCCCCTATATAAAGATATCTAACAGAAGGGGCTGCAGAGTCAGAGAAACCTTCCTGAGAAGCTACCTTGCCAAGACCAGAAAAGAGCATGCATAAATACCTCAGGATTTGCATCGATGCTTGTGGCACAGAAAGAAGCCCTGGGTCTGTACGATCGCTGCAGCCCACTGAATTCGTCAACCAAGAAAAGGAAAAGTCAGCAAGTCCTGCGGGACAGAGGAACTTCTGGGTCCTATAGCCAAGGAAGCTAACCTGGTCAGGAAACCCACCGCCTGCTCTTTCTTTCCCAGAGTCTCCCCTCCTGCCCTTTTATCTTCCCATGGATGTTTTGATAAAAATGAGAAAAAAAAGATGGTTTTGTCAGAAATTCCCTTGGTTTCCCAAGACTGTATGGTGAAACACAAAGATGTTTTGGCCAGGTTTCCTCCTTCGTCTCACTTCTCTGACACACAATAGAGTCCCATTCTGGTGGCAGGAAGCAATTACTCATGGTATCTCTGGCAAAGGAACATTTCCATTGAAAAATGGCTTTTGGAAAACTCACTTGTTTTCCATTGGCCTTAAAAAGACCATTGACTGAAAAGGCCTCTCTACTTGAAATCCTGGTTTAAGGTCAGGAGCCTTGTCTGAATTCAGCAGCATTTCAGTATCACTGAAGGAGAAGACAGTTTCCCAAGGATGATTTGGGCTCCTTATCACTTCTTCCATTTGCCTTCCCCAGCCTACCACATCGTCTCAATCACACCCAGCCAACTAACCCGAATACAAGCCACTAAATCAGATCAGCAGCTGCTTGTGCATGAAAGTCCTATCCCAGGGAAAAAAAAAGAAAAAAAAAAGAAAAAAAAAAAAAAGAAAAAAAAAAGGCCTTAAATATTCTGCAGGATGCAAAAAATGGGCTTGTATCACAAAGCAAAAGAAATATTTTCCATCACCACAATGAAATATTTATTAATAGCAGACACTAAATAATCCAGTACAGACTTGTTCACCAGAGTGCAGATTTTAGCGGGAGTCTCTGAGAACCAAAGCCCATTTAATTGTAATGAATAATAGCACAGATTTCCTATATTTGGGCTCATATTTTGCAAAAAGTGTTAGCAAGTAAACATGGATATTCCCAAACTGTGAATATTTAGTTAAGTTCTATTCTGATGTTTCTTGTTCTGAATATTACTCTATGAATTATTAAATTGCAACTGATTTCCATAAGGTTGAATTTTTTTGTTTGCAAAAATTGCTACTTTCTTCCACCTGAAGCTAAATCCACTACACATGGAGACAACTAGAGGCAATATATTCTTGAAAAGGAACGTTAAGATTCAAGCCAAAGTATATATCGGATGAAAAACAGAAATGCTCCTTTTGTTCGAGTGTCATACACCCATAATGGCTTCAGACAAATGAAGATTTTTACCAAATGACTTACTAGTATTAAAAGTTCACAAGTAGAAATTGGTTTAGTTAAGCACATGCTACTGACCGAGTGTTTTCACTTTATTTACACCTTGTGTCTCTGACCAGAAATACACAAAAAAACCTTATCCCAAAGGCAGAGTGTAGGGGACAGAGAAGAGGGATCTGGAGAGGAGAAACCAAGTGCTCTCCACACATGGGTCACTGCACTGGGAGGGGAAGCCCCAGCCCGAGCTGCTGCATGGCACCAAAGAGCCCATCTCATGCTGGGTGGTGGAGGGGAGCCAAGAACACATGCCCAGGTGGAAACCCATGCCCTTCACTAAAACACCAACTGTCCCTCACCGCACTTGCTTAAAACTCTCCCACTCTTTCTTTCCTTTGAGACTGGACACTGCTGGGAGCAGCAGCTCCTCCCTGTGGGTTTGTATGAGACCCAAGAAAATGATCAAGGCCTCACGAGAGCTTCATCTGTGCTTATGTCCTCCATGGAGATGAGGGATGCTCATGTAGCAGTGGCGTTTATTAGCAAAGAGACAGAGAGAGAACAGACCTCCAGCAGCTGAATTCTCTGAGGGGAAAGGAAGGGGATACTTTTAAACTTACATAAGAGAAGTATGATCTACTGTAAGCATTAAATGATGGTCGCAATGGAGGTGTAAAAGTGCAGAGGAATAATTAACATCGACACCATTTCACAGAGTGAGAGTCAGCTACTCACACTCCTGCTTCCAGAACTATCCCTATGATCATCATGGAGGCACAGTGCAAATACCTTTTACTCCTGTAGAAAACACTTTTCTAATACTGAGCCTATATAGAGAAGGGAGAACAAGAAGATACATGTGCCTATAGCTGCAATTTCCCTGTGCCAGGCTTACTGCTCAGGCCTGTGGGCACGTACTGATGCTGCCAAGTGGTCAAGACTTTGATGCTGTTTGCACGGCAATTTGCATGGCATGGCTCATAGTGTTTCATGATTTATTTTTTCCAAAAATTACACTATTTGACAAGTACCAAGTGACAGTGGCAAACCTATTTAACCACCCTACTGCTGGGTTGTGTTGGAAGCTTAGGCCAGGCTCATAGGTACCTTACAATTGTCCTGCCTATTTTAACACACCATACACAAAGCTGCAAATCAGCCTGACAGCATGGAGAAGCCTCTGATTAGACAGCAAACTTCACTTTCTGTCCTCTTTAAGTGTAACATTTTCATTCTCACACATGTGCATGCTCATTTGGGAAGCATCTGACTAGTTCTGGCAACAGATTTGGACACCTTAATGTGTGCATCTTCCTCACAGTCTCATAGCACTGAATAACACATGAAGCTGCATTTGTCTAGAGGTCTGCTCAGTTCAGCCTGGGCGGGTGAAGAGGCAGATATTTATTTACATTGCTGCCAACAGGGGTGAGATCCTGATGGCCTGGTGCAGGGTGTGTGGTACCTGACTGCAAGCTGAGCCATGGGTTTCAGTGCAAGTCCTTGCAGAGCAATGCACTGCTCAGCCGGAGCCAATGCTGGTCCTTGTCTTCGAGCCTTGTACAGGTCAGCGCTGTCAGAGGCGACCAGAATGGCTGCCCTTTGCTAGCACTTCTCACCTGCTATCTGCAAAGCAGTTGTATTTAGAACAATATCCACAATGCCTTTGTAGTGTTTGTCAGCAAATACTGGCTTTCAATGGCAAGTACTAGCAATAAGCACAAATTCTTTTGACAAACCATGTCCTGTCGTAGAAAGAAAATGAAACCCTTCCTGCAGAGGAAAAGTATCCTTTAATGTTAGCTAGCTTAGGGTTAGGCCTGCATAGCCTTCTTTCTCCCTTACAGCAATACACTCTGCAAGAGGTAATGGGAGTAAAGTGATAGCTAGGTCATTCCTACAGCACAGAATAGACTTTGAATGGAAAATCCCATCATTTTCTTGTATAAATAAGTCCAAAATGCATTTATAGGATAGGTTTGGGTTTTTTCAGCTTGCAAGAGGGTTTTGAATTTTTTTTCCTCGCCACATGAACTGCCAACTAAACTGAGAAGCAGAAATCCTAAATAAAAGTTTAAAACCAACCACCAACTGTTTAGAAACCGAAAAAGAAACTCTACTAGGAAATCAGCCCTTTTAAGATAGTGTTCCAGTAAGATGCCAGGGACAGGTCACTTGGTTGTCTCATTGAAATAACCACATTTTAGGTTTTCAGAGTAAAATATATGAGGTTGGGCAGCCAAGAGGGTTAGTACAGGGCTCAGATTTTAACACAAACAAAGGGTAATCTGGTCTGGCGCAGTCTGGTCACTGCAGCAGTGTATCTGAAGGTTAGGTTTTATGTTTATTAGCATCATCCAGATGGCGTTTTATGTCCTTAATATTTTTGTCCCTGACTAAGGCATGAACCTACTGTTTGACAAACACTGTAGGAAATACCCATCAGCAGAAAAGCCATTTTGTAATGAGGGGTAGAGCCAGTATGTTTAAGATGCCTACAATTTACTTCTGTGTACCTGTCACCTTTTGCTGTGTACACTTAACATTGTAAAGTACTTTAAGCAGTTGACCTTAAGCTGAGGGGTCTGGACAAACGAGTTCGGCGCATTTGCGGACACCTGGGCGCCCTGCAGCTCCTCCCAGTGCCCTGCTGAGTGGCATGGGCTCTTCCTCGGCTGCTCACACCCTGGCCCCTCCATGTGCTCAGCCCCGCCAAGGAAGGAGGGCCAAGGCTTTGGCAGGGCGCTGGGGCTGGCTCCCGTCCCCTCCACGTGCCTCATGCCACAACAGGCAATTCATATCAGGAATCTTGAGCTCAGGTTATCTGCAAGTTGGTGCAAAACCACCTTCTTCACAAAGCTCTTGTAACAATTCAATTATCTCTGCTCACAGAGCACCTTGCAGTCCCAGAGGGGAACATGTTCTGTACTTCATTAAGCAGAGTTATCTTACCTCCAACATGTTGTCCCAAACACCGTATACCTCACAGAACTCCAGGATTTACTGTATTTTGATGATAGACAGGAAAGCTCTGCTTCTAATTAGTAGGACTTGTGACTTTGCGTGAAAAACTATTTTAGTT
Organism: Platalea leucorodia; assembly: GCF_965183815.1. Taxonomy (NCBI): domain Eukaryota; kingdom Metazoa; phylum Chordata; class Aves; order Pelecaniformes; family Threskiornithidae; genus Platalea; species Platalea leucorodia. The sequence goes on from NC_138827.1 coordinate 70,920,423, forward strand.
TCTAATTGTTAAAATAAAAGGACCATTGACACTTATTTTAGCAAGACCGTCCTTGCCCCACAGGACATCTCAGCAATCCAGGAGCTTCTTTCAGCACCTCAGAGGTGCACAAGTTTTTCCACTTTCAATCTAAACTGAAAAATGTTTGATTTCTTCCTAGCTGCAAAACACACGGTCAAGATGTTCCTCAAAAATGAGCAAAAGTTACTGCACATTTGCAGAGAGCAAAGACTTGAGCGCAGCCTGGGCCGGGAGCTGGGGTGGGCAGAGCAGCCACCTGAGCGCAGCCCCCCATGTGGCTCCCCTCGCAATGCAAGCGTTCGCACACTCATGGTGGCTTGTACAGTCGTGTGACTTCATACCCAGGCAGCCTTGTGCGCAAATGCCTACATGACATTTAAAACCCAAGCTGTGGCCAGCTATCGTATACCAGTCAAACGTATGGGCTACAAGATAATGAGTTTAAACAATCCAGGAGACTCTACATACTTGTTCCGCTGGTTTACTGAACTAATTTAAGTTAAATTGGTTCAGCCTCATGATTCAGACAAGACCAGAACGAATGTTAGCAGCACTTTTGGTGTTTCATGACACAATTTACTTCGAATTAAAGCAACTGGAAAAAACCTTGTGCTCAGAGAAGTGTGTATGTATCGCTGTTGAAGCAGACACTGGCAGTAGTGACATCAGCATGTTTTTTTTAGCATACGTTCGTCTTTTGCAGGGATATTTTGAGACCCTAAAAATGTCACTACAGAACTGTCCCAGTTTTTGATTTTGAAAATGTCACCTGTGTCATCGTTGGAACTGGGCTGTTATTTCCAGAACTAACCATTTGGGGAATGGTTTACTTGAAACTGAAACCTTAGCACCAGCTCTGCAGCGAAAGAGAGAAGGCAAAAGTGCTGGCGCTCACACTGGTGCTGGAGTCATCCAGGAATTGGCTGGCTTACCTCAGGCCAGCCTTTCACTTGCCAGAATTCAGAAATTCACATTTCTTTTCAAATTTGCTATTTTCTTTAGGCATTCATTTTGAACGTGACCAGCTGTTCTCAGAACAGGGATCTGGAGCCATATTCTATATTTTTAGAGCAGGCATCTTTCCTGTTAAACAGAAAGATGAGAAACTCCAAATTAGAATATGGTTAAGAGGAACAGAAGAAAATTCACAAGTGCAAAGCTGCTGCTGTTCACCCAGAAGGCTTGCAACAAAGATGCAGGGTGACTTTCCTGATAACTCACAATGGTTTACCTGAAACGGGAGCAGAAAAGAAGCCAGGGCAACCACACCACAAGCAGCTCACTGGGAGCCCCAGGGTTCTGTGTCATGATCAGCTGAAGGTACCAAAAAGGGCAGCCCCACCCCAGCACAGGCTCCTGCTCATCCCTTGTGCCAGCACCAACACTGACTCAATTGTCTCAGGGACTAGATCAAGGATCTCATCAAGCTACAGACTAACCTGGCCAAAAAAATCCAGTCTTGGACAGAGCAAGTCACTTGGCTGCTCCACAGTGTGCATACTGATGCTGTCACAATGACTGAGGTGGGACTGGGAAGACAGGACTGGGATGGACAGTAGGACTAGCATTTTTGGCAGCAAAGCAACAGCAAATGTGCAACCTGAGTAAAATTACCACTCATTTCCAATAGCACTGGAAATAACAAAGCCTGAGCTCGCAGGGCCTTGGGCTGTGAGCTACTAGTCAAGTGTTGCAGGTACCTGGGCCATACAGCACAGCTTCTCCAGGCACGCTCATCCTTTGATGCCTAGTAACATGTGTGTTCATGCCACATCCTCTCAATCTGTCAAAAACTGACAGAGCCTTTCTGCTCTAACCAATCACATGTATTCCTAAAACTTGTAGGAAATTAATTATCCTTGAGGCCTTTACTGCTTCAACCAATTTGGTTGAGGACAGCCAACAGCTTCCACTGCCTTTGAATGTGGTAAAAAATACACAAAACAACATTACTAAGCAATCCCATATCCTTAACAAATCATCCAACATGAAAAAAAAACATGAAAAAAAAAAACGCAAAAACATCAACACCAATCTTAAGGGAAATATATTTAGAAGACCATCCCTGGGGCACTGTCTCCAAAATGCCTTTGTCTTGAGTGGTTGCTTCCTTCAAGAGGTCCCTAGCTCCTTTGGAGGTCAGCAATTTTATGCTGCTCTACAGGTGGGAAGCTGAAGAACAAAGGAGGAAGACACCGCGCGACTTCCGTGATCAGTAGAGGATCGAGTTTGTTTCCTTACCCACTAGGTAGCGCCACTTCTTTTCAGTTTATTTCTGTATTGTCCATCTTAGAAACACATCATAAGCCAGAAGTATTGAAATATTAGCTCATTCCTATAACCAAGCCTCAAAAGATCATCTGTAATTGTTTATGTTGTTCTTAATTCTCACCAAGTTAACCAAAATTTCAAAATGTTACGTTTTTATAAAGCCCTATGTTTATCAGATGCACACGCATCTCCTATCATTTGGCCATTGTTAAGTATTTCCCTTTTAGAGGAATGCTTTGGTTTATTCCACATGGCCACATTTCTGAAATGAATTATTTAAATTTGTAGCAAGGTAAGTTGGAAAGCTTCACTCATCCATTCTGTGCTGTCAGGATATACAAATCCAGATTAAACGCTCTGTGGGAGACTTTACCCCTAATTAAGTGTTTAACCGAGGGAGTTTATCCCTCCTCAGTGGAGGTAGGACCCTCCCCTCCTCTGCTCCACAATGAATTGCACTGAGCAGGACAACTCGGTGGAGGTGCTTTAAAGGACCCAGCTCTGCTCCCTTCTCACCAGCCCTTGGCCAGCAACATGAGCACACAGACAACCTGTCCCACCTCCCACTTGAATCCAAGGGGCCATCCACCCTGCAACCACAGTGTGTAAAATCCCCCTTTTTACAGGAACTCAAAGAAGAAAGGCTCCTTCAAAGGTCCTTTCCTTCCTTTGAGAAGGAAGAAACCAAAAAATTCAAGGTTGTATTTCAACAAGAGAGTACCACATATTTTCCCAAACTCCTCCCAACTCTTGGCTGTAGGAGAACATTTTAGATGAAGGTGAAAGAAGGTCTCTCATGCAAGTGGATGCCTATTGTTCCCCCCCTGTCATTCAGAAGAGATGGCCACTTGCAGCAGTGAGGGATTCTCACACAACATGCTATGCTATGCTATGCTATACACTACTCTCAGTCCCAAAGAAAAACATGGGCTCCGGTGAGTAATCCTGTGATAAGACAGAGTACATTTACTTTACATTTGTAATTTTAAAGATGAAAGGGTATGAAACACCCTTGGCTTGTTATTAGGAAATGCCTTGTTAGCCACTTTCTTTTGAAATCACTCAGTGCCATTTGTAGAAAAGCCATTTCTCCCCAGGAACCATTTCTTTTCAGATTGCTTTTTCCCCTGCTTCCCAGCAATTTCTGTTTTCAGAGTAATGAAGACCAATGTGGTTCTCTTCTACACCATTTCACGACATTTACATTTTTTTAAATAATTGATCATATCTCTGTAATTTTATACTTTTATTCTAAAACATAGGATACATACAGTCACTACTCAGCATGGCCAGTGAATTATGGCTTATTTGGGATTTTAAATATAAAGATTATAAAAGCATTGGTTAAAGTGCTGCCAAGTGAACTAAACTTAGTGTTCATGGTATCTGGCTAAATATACGTTTTTTAAGTAATAAGAAGGAGTTGTTATTGAAACTGCAATCATCGTTCACAATAAATACTGTTTTACTTGAAGGCTTCCATACAATAAAGTTATATCAGTACTTGGGTACGGTGTACTTATAATTAACGCGAATATAGGGAAAACATACTAATGTTTCTTAAACTGCATTTCTTTTGTTTATGCTAATGCAAAGAAGAATTTGGTGTGCCACACGCATTGAGGACCGATCAAGGCATGGCTGAATATTATGCAAAAATGTCTACTCAGAGGTTATCGGCTTAGACACTTGTAAGTAGGAGCATTATCAGATGTAATCAATGTATTAAAGAGGAGGTAAGGCTCATGGACTGTTAATATGGAAAGGCTTGGGGGCTGAATGATGATGATGATATTGTTTAGACTGAGATTTCCTAGGTATATTCAAAACTGCGTAAATACAGCCTAGGTGAACACTCCTGAGACCTGCTGAACTCACGCGAACTCTGCCAGAATGAAAGTTCTGCAAAATTAGCAACTAGCATTAAATTTCAGACATGTGTACTCCAATGGAAATATAAGCTTTATCATGAGATCTAAAAACAAGGCTTATAAGCATTTAAAAATCAAAGTTTTGTTTTCTGTCTGCTGTAACTAAAGGCAATTGAAAAATCAGCAGATTTTTACTTTTAAATATGTATATACATATTTAAATAATACACATATAAATATTAAAAATATATATATTAAAAATATATATTACTTTTTTAAGCAGATCACAGTGACAAAGTACATGCAGTAACAGGTTTGCCTGCAGTATCAGGAATGCAGTAAGGAAAAGTTAAAAATGGTGCATTTACATACGGGGAAGATTGAATAGAGTTTGAGATTGAGGAAGGATATGGGTTTTTTTTTCCTCTTGCATACAAAAAAAATTCTAGCTGTGGTTTCTGTCACCAAAAGTTGAACTTCTCTTTCATAAAGCATCCTGCAAATTGCACTCACATATTTTACTAAAATCATGTCACTCATCCTGATGAGATCAATGAGGCATTAAACACATAAATAACTAAAGGATCAGGAGGCTAAATGGTTATTTATTGTACTGTCTTCTGTGTCTTTGGGGTTTATAAGACCCTACCCTTTTCTTGTACAGCAAGGGAATTGGTTTCCTTATGACGTATCTTCCCTGTTCCAGGGAGACGCGTTGCATGCATGCACACGCTTTACAAGCCTTGAAGAAGCAACAAGTCTTTCTGGTGAAAGCAACCTGGGGGGTCCTGTTGTCACCACCAGAGTACCCCTTCAGAACCCCAAATACAGCTGGCATCCCCAGAGGAGCATTGCACAGCTGTCCCCATACAGAGGACTGATGCCCCTTCTCATGGGACCTCTCTGGGCAGATGGGGACAAGATAGCTGCAGCTGGGCTGGCCACCATGCAGGGACACCAGCCTTCCCACTGCAGGGGGGAAGCTGCAGGGTCTGTCCCAAGACTTCTTTGCCTGCCCTGGCTCTGCCAGAAATGGGGTTGTTGCTTCCCATACAACATGATGAGGAGGAGACAGCCCTGCTGCCCATGCAGGTGCAGGCAGGCAAGGGACAGAGGGAGCGAGGGAGGAACCCACACATTTGTCCTTCATCCCTGACTGCTCCATGGCTGAAACATATGAAAGCGTCAAACCCAAAAACGTCAGCACAGCGCCTGACATTTCAGACATACAAGTCTGTGAGAAACTCTCTGATTAACTGCCTCCAGGGAGTCTTCAATCCTGGACCCCTTTCAAATGAGATGGTTTGTGGACACAGGATGGAAAGCACATCAAGCCTTGCTTGCCCATTGCCTCTGGGAGGGCCTGATGAAGGGGACGCCTTGGGGCCACATGTTTTCCCTTGCGTTGCTCCCTTTCCTTGCCTGCATCCTCCCTCAAAATGCTGCAGGGCCACATTGCCACCTGACACTGCCTGACACCCACCCAAAGCCAGCTGGTCCCTTCAGCTCATTGGGCTCAGACTAAACCTCCTTTGGGAGGCTGCCCCAGCTGAGGAGCAGAGCCGGTGGGGATGGCCAGCGGAGCCTCCCCGAGACCCTCACGTGAGTCAGACAGCTGTTGGTTGCAGTTCAGCATCACATTAGAGCTGGTCCAGCTGCCTCAGTCAACAAGATTTCTCACCGGAAAAAGGTGATTTTTACAACTTGAAACTTTTTCATGTGAAAATGGCAGTTTTGACAAAGGCCTTTCATTCTGTGATGGAGATAATCAAAATGAAAAATCTCATCTTGAATCAAAATGAAAAGAAATGGAAAACTGAAACAGTTACACTTTCTGTTTTGACATTTCCCATTCAAAACTCCTCAGAATCCTTTCCCTGCTGTGTGAAAATGTTCCTTTTCTGATTTTTTTTTTTTTTTTATTTGTTTCACTGCGGGAAAAGAATTTGGAAATGCTGACATTTCTTGCATGAGATATTTCAAGCTTTATCTAGAGAAGTTGTGCCTACAAGTACACTGAGTAAGGCTTGGCTCCTTGCACCCCACCCCACAAGTATTTTAGAAGACTTGCTGGAAAATATCAAATTTAAATAATAACCTTCCAATATTAAAAGCAAAGTTAATGGGTTATAATTTTCTCTTTGAATCCAAACACTTTTCTGGGATTTCAAATATTAAAAGGTAACCAGATTTAAAACCAATTTCACAGCAGAAATCCTTCCGTAGAAAATGATAGACCAGCTGATGCAACTGGCAAAATTCACACTTTTAATTAAAATGATTAAACACAAGAGACCCCATTGCCTGTTTTATGTATAAAACAACAACAAAGTAGGGATTTATGAAAGAAATATCATGTTTCTGTGTATCTTAAAGGAAAAGCTGAGAATTGAATTTAAATTGAGGATTTTCATGTGAGGTGTTGATACTCTCTCCTTCTCCAAACTACTAGTACAAATCTGAGACTACCCCAGCGTTCAAATTTTATGCTATCAAAGGCAATCTGCTGTTATACATTTCTTCCACAAAATCTATCTTTATATATACACTGGAAGTCTGTGTTAATTCCAGCAAAAAGTACAACATGAAATGAATCTTTTCCTCAGTGGTCAAAGGTATTCCTATTGCAAAACAAGTCTCCTCTGAAATATTACATATTTTTACTGTGCTCTTTAACAACAACTGTTACACAACAATGATTTTTTGTATTTTATAATGCAGAACTCTGAAATGAGTAAACAGCTTTCAAGAGGAGATCAAGAGGAATATATATTTTTAGTAATATTAAATGTATTTATAGATTATTTTATAACTCGGGTTCCCTGCAAAAATAATACCATATTCTGTCTATAGATCTTCCTCTTAATAAGCTCAGTAGAGATATCTTATTCATTTCCTGGGAAGCAATGCTCTTTATAAGAATTATTTGTAAGTGCAGTTAAATTAACATCTTCAACTGCTTTTACTCCACAATCATGAAAATAACTACATCCAGAATCATTTCACTTTAAAAAAGTCATTTTAGTCTAAAGTTTGGCAAAAAAATAAACTGAAATGCTTAGAAATTTACATTTTTGTCACTCCATAAATCAAAACTTACTTTACATATTAGAACAATTTTTGTGAGAATTTTGGATCTGAGCTGATAACCTTTTGCCAAGTTTTAACGAAATGCAAATTGAAACATCTGAGATATTAAACAGGCAATCGAGGTTTATGGTTACATCATAAGATTATTGCCCAGTAACACTGCATACTATGGCCCCAATTCTGAAACACTCACAGGCTTTATGTATGCAAGCAACCCTTGTGAACACAAATATAAGTGCTAATATAACCTCATGGCATCGAGAACACAATGTTGTATCAGCAATTGACATGCAAACTGTTTTGCTAAGGGAACATTCCTCCAAAAGATGTAGGAGGGTGTATGTGTAGAAAAGGGCAGCAAACGATGGCAGAAGCTTAATTATAGTACCACTAATGGCAGGAAGAGAATACAGCGTTGAAGACAGCCAGCAACGTTAGCTCAGAGCAGCTAGAGAGAGTACAGACCCAGCTCCCTGGCTTGTGTAAGCTGGAATGGGTTCACTGGAGTCACACTACATGGATTTTTACCAGATCAGGATCTGACCCGTATCTGTAGAGGCTGTATAAAGCAAAAAAGCCCACTAGCTGACAAAGAACGAAGACAAGGTACTCTCCTTGTAGGTCACCAAGGAGCATCCTGGCACTAATGTCTTCTCCCTCAGAAGCCCATGCTGTAGATGCACACCATAATGCAGACCTTATGTAGCGCTGAGGGAAGTGTTAATTAATATCTTTAATTGTTACATACTACAGCAAGATAAGAATAAGTGGTTTGCGGGACATAAAATCTTTCCAGACACTGCATGTAGACCCAATTACAGCCGTTGCCCACTCCCATACCTCACAGAGACACTACTGATGTGTTCCTGTTCAGCCTGGGATTGGCTTTCACAATAGCCTCCAGGAAGAGCTAAGCATGCAAACCTTTATGCATTTATGGCTCATATTAATTCATTCTTGGCCTCTGTGAAAACTACAGACAAATTTCTGACAACGGAGAAATGGTTGCTTTAAATGGACTGTTGTTAATAATGACGGGTACGCAATACTCAAACAGTAAGAAAGGTCAGATTTGAAGAGAAGGGATTCACCTGGTGCTCAGAGATAAACCGATACCAAACCCAGGTCCTCAAAAGGAATGACTGGCATGGGGCCTTCGGGTGAGGCTGGCATTGGTTTCATGAATGGGGCAAGGTGCCTCCTCCCTTGATGTCCAAAGCAGAGGAGGTAACAGCAAGTCCTTTGAGGGGGTCCACAGTATATTGATGAGGAGTGCCAAGCGCTAAAAAATAGATGCACCGCAAATGGTTCACCATGAGGCTACTAACCAATTGATGCCCCCAAGTCTTGTTGTTTAGCTCTTCTAACCAAATAAATTGAGACTAAATTGTAGGCTAAGCTTTCCTCTGGTAGAAGAATGTTCCCACTCAAATTTCACTGTTCTAATTGCAGAAGCTAGAAATAAAAATACTTTCATTCAAATAACCAGCATTCAAAATGCTTTCAGCTGGACTTTGCCTCCCAAAAGAAGCAAAGGCGCATGAAAGATGTTCTGTATTATCATTTTTATTGGCGTTATGGGCCAGGACCCCATAGGTGCTGTCCTACCACAAAATGAAGATGATTATCCCTACTTCAAATCATGATATTTTATTACAACAGTTTATAGTCCTTATTTAATCATCTCAGCATGGACTGCATGGAGTCTGCCATGGAGTGAATTCATTTCTAGCAAGTATTGGGCCAAATTGTGCTTTTACTCCCTGGAGGAGGGGTGGGGGTAAAATATACAGAACAGCTGGGGCCACCCAGTAGTTCAGCGAGGCACTCTGACAGCAGCAATGGCAGATACAAGCAGAAAACATCTTTAAAGAGCCCTCAGTTCTTCAGCAAAGCCATAATTATATTCTGAACATTTTCCCCATAATCATTTTCATCCAAAAATTTGCCAAAAAAATTCATCGTGAAAGGCGTAGAAATCTACATTTTTGACACTCCATAAATCAGAAGCTTATTTTACATAGCAGAACCAAATTGCAGTATATTTTACCTCAACCGTACTGTCTTTTAGCATTACCTGCTCCATTTCAAGACTTGAGGATTTTTACATACCCTTCCACTGCTCCTTCTCAGATTTTTTAAAATTCACTATCCTCTTCATTAAAACATATAAAATATAATTTCTCAAAACCTGCCCCCTTGAAGCGCAGTGTGGCCCTAGGGCTGAACTAGCTCAGTTTCTGCTCTGATGATGTAGAGCCACCCGCAATCACTCACCCGCCACTTCCCGTCCCTCCAGGCTCCTGTTGAGCTATTCCCCACAGGTCAGCAATGCTCCCTCTCATGCCAAAGGTGCAGTAAACCTTTTGCGAACACATCCACGCTGCAAATGAGCGCAGACTTCACTTCCATCGCAGCCACTTCATCCTGGAGGGCAGAAAGGTTTCCCCTGGGGAGGATACATATAGGAGCATTCATTCCAAGAGCGGGGGTGAGCAAGTTCTCATTTTGTGTTAGTACATAAAGAAATGTTTGCTCTTCAGTTTCAACTCTGATTTCTTTTTAAAATCAGAATGAGTCACCTTTTTATTTGAGAAACTGGATCATAAATTCATATAGTCCAACCACAACCAAAACAAAATACAAGTAAATCTGAGAATAATAGTGACTTTCAGACATGATCAAGCTGGGTTTGATTTGTGTTATTTATCAAGAGTTAAGAAACCTTGTTTCCCTTCACCAGTCCCCTGAGCCGTTAACTTTCACATTGCACCACATTCTTACAAGATTATGGGAATTTTCAGTTTAGAAAATCCAAAGCATTCTGCAGCTGAGCATATTTAGTTGCATTTTACAGTTCTATTTTAAAATAATACCACTACATCTGATACCCCATACTTGTCTGTGACAAATTTAATATGCAAACATCTTCCATTGCATAAACGGCGTAGGAATGGCAATAACAATGCGCTGAATATCTAACTCCCATTGTCTGGAGAGCAGTCTTAATGTTGCTGAGTTAAAGAGTGAAATGAGCATTGTGGTCTAAGTGTCGCATAAATAATGGTTTCCATTGCAAAAAAAACTGTACCACCACACCCTGGCCATCTCAAAAAGCAAAGCTCTGGAGGTTTCCCACAGACAAATATATAAACCAGTGCTGAATTTCTCCCCTTTCCCCCTCTCTAAGTCAGCTAGTTTAGCGGCCTTTTTCTTTCTGGAACCTATTTTTTGTGACAAAATGCAGTTAAAACATTATGTGGTTTTCCTATGAACAGGAGTAAAATGCACTCAGTGTCGACCAGCCTCTTCCCTGGTGTGAAGGTCATCCACCAAAGCTGATGAGTGGCAATTCAAGCCATTCTCACAGAGATATAAATCTTTCTTTTTCTGTCTGCAGCTTTTTACACATAAAGCAGCGAGGCCCGAGTCCTCCCTGCTTAGTCCTGAGCTGCGTTGCACACCTTTGATAGCAATGAGGAGCACATGTGTGGAAGGGCATGCAGATCACACCAACAAATGCTTGGATGCAATTCCATACAGCCATGGTGCTGCTGCCAGGGACGCAGTGAGAATAACTTTCAAGCAGGTTTTGGAAAGGGAAAGGGAACAAAACATACGCAACCGAGCTATGAGTTATAATAACAATAGCAGTCAGAGGGATATAAAAGGCTGAGCATTTCACAACTCAGATCAGTATAAGCACAGCCTTTCTACAGGCATAGAAGCCAAGGCAGAGAAGAAAAGGGAGAGTTGACCAAACTAACCTGGGAATTCAGCCTTGCATGAAACCAGGCTCCCAAATTACCATACAACGGCCTGTTCTTCTACTGCCGCAAGCGCAGAAGTAGATGCTTCTTTCCCCCAAAACTCCTGAAGAAGTGTGAAAATTACACTGACAATCTTTGGGTAAAACTATCTGCAATCTGTCACGGGCTTTGTGTCTAACATCTGGCGAGATGCACAGTCAACCACAGAGCATTTTACAAGGATGCAGGGGGTAGCCTACAAAATGGTCAACAGCTTCAGTTGTTTATCTGGGCTTTTGTTAATTTTCTGTAATTTCCTGGTGTGGGTTTTGTCAGCAGGGACCCACAAAACAATTTAAAAAGAGTCAGGTGTTCTAATCCCACTGAAACCAAAGAGGAGGTAGGTACCCAAATGCCTTGAGCACATCAGAAGGTATCAGGCTTGCCACCTGCAGCTACTCACAGTGACTGCAGCCTGCACGGTGTTGACTGTGGGCATTCCCACTCTGCTACATTCACGCAGTGTCCATCTCAAACCAGGATGAGCTTGCACAGAACCTGGGTCACTGCTTTCAAATACATGCCTTTTGGTTTTGCTAGCACTGGTGACTCCCGGGTTTACAGAAGGCTCAGATGAAAATCAAGTAATCCATTCCATCAAAACAGGAAAGGTTCAAGTAATTGAGGGTGACAATTAAGATTATGGATAATAGCAGTAAACCTTTCCTTAATAAGACACTCCCCATTTTATTGTGATGTTCCAGAACTAGTTTTGGAGCACCTGGAATTAATAGCCCTTGTTTAAACTGCAGTAGCAGCTCTAGGAGCTTCAGCTGCAAGTCAATACCCAGGTCAGTTTGCTGATGTCTGCACCAGGAAACATCACAGCAGCTTGTCCTTTCTTCGGACTGTTTACAGTATAAATCTTGAGTGAAAGACAGAAACAAGCCCAGAGAGAGGGAGCATAGAAAAATGGTGAGTGAAGATTGGTGTGTACAGTGCTGAGCTGTTCTCTTTTCATTTCATCAGTTGAAACATCTGGAGCTTTTTAATGTTATTTTCTTTTTAGCTGTACAGCATACTGATCTGTAGGGTAGGATTCACTTTGTGCAGATAGTTAGCTGGAGCAATGTGATAAAGATTGTTTGAAAAGTCTAAGACATGCAGACTCCATCAAAGCTGGCCTCCCTCTCAAAGTGAAAAGTAAACGCTGGGTCTTTTTCAAGGTGAACTTGTTCAGCACACAAGTTATTTGAAAAGGTCCTTCACTCTGGGAAATAACTGTATGACCTTCCTGACAGTAGACCTGAGAGCAGCAACATCAGATTCTCTAAAGAGAAAGATGGACTTCTGTCTTCTCCAATTTAAAAGTGAGCTTCTTTATTAAAGGACACTACGTAAAATTTTAAGGACAGTGCTTACCTACTTAAGAAAAAAATGTGTCATTTCTAGGTACCAGGCGTGCTGTATATTCCCTTGTTTAATACACAATTTTATTTACTCAAGTTTTTAGATGGGCATTCCTAGAAAAGATTTGAAGAAGATAAAAGGTATTCCAACAGCAAAACTAAAATCCACTTTGTTCTGAATTAGTGTGGTTTCTTTTGCCCCATCTTCAATTTCTGTAGCTGATTTTTGTGAGGCAGACTGCAGTATTAGACTCAGCAATAAGGACTTTAAGATCCATTATGGAATCAAAAAATTTCCAAACCAAAATGTGCATCCAGTAGTCATTTAGATATGACTCATCTATAGCCACCCTGCGACTCCAGCCATGGTCCCATGTATGGCTACGTGACAGAAATTACACTAATCAACACAAACTGGCAAAAACTCAAACAACCATCACATAACATAACTGACAGAATCACAGCTAGTGTGGGATCTATGTAACTTGACTGCTAGGTAAAAATGCAGCGTTTTCTGAGGCAGCAGCAAACCTGTTTGGCTTAAAGGGTAGTGCAGACACCTTGAAAAGACAGGAAGGACTTTGCATTCACCAAGTCCTGTCCCGTGGGTATGATCAAGTGGCATGATGGCCCAGGCTCTCAACATAGGTTATAAAACCATCCTGAGTATGGGTCATTAGCTCTTCACTTTATTTCTGGACACATTCAATCACTTCTTTTGCCTGTGCTCCCATTTCCTGCATTGCCATGTTCTGACCGCACACCTCTGGGCTGCGATACTTTTAGTATGTCTTGGTATTGCACTAAAATGATTTTCAAGTATATCAATTGGCCAATACTGAAACAAGTTCAGTAGAGAAGGTGCAGGCTTGTTTACTAGTGATTTATGTTGATCAAAAATAGATTTGTTCTTAATTTCATCCTCCATGACTCTCAGAAAAGACCATGAAACCCCAGTCTCCATCTAACGCAAGCTGTAGGACAATATCTGCATTTCAGCTGGAGCTATCAAGCACAACACCAATGCCAACACAATATTTTCAGTTGGGTTTAAAAAACGTGAGTCTAACTTATAACGCGTTTTTCTGATACGAAGTCTGCTCCCACTAATGACTAACGAATTATCAGCAACTGATAAACCTACGGAAACACAGAGAAGATAAATCATTCAAGGAAACCAATGGCTCGCTGTTTCTTCCAAACCAAGAACTGGAGGTGAGAAGAATACCAAATGGGTGGCAGGGTCCAAGCAGGCAAAGCAGCAACAATATGTCTGCACACAAAGCACAGCTAACCTGGGAACTCCTCACTGCAGGATGCTTTGCAAGTGCAAAACTTAAATGGGTTCAGAAAGTGATCAGACAATTCTGTTGACTTGTGAGACCCTCCTCATTCAGGAAGTCTCTGAGCCACGCAGCACTGGACGCTGGGCCAGGATCACGTCCTCCTGACCCATTTTTATCCTTTTCGAAGGCTACTGTGAGCAGTAAGCTGGTATAAGCATTCCCTGGGTTTTTATCTTTGTTTACAGAGCCAGGTCTGAGCCTGAGTCAGGCACAGTCCTCATCTCATGTCTGCAAAGGGCACAGAGTGCCACACGCAGTTTTCTCTCTCTGAGGTAAAGTAGCAAAGAGCTGGGGACACAAAGGAAAGAATTTCTCATCAGGAAATCAAACCCATGTTGTCCCTTGGTGACATGCAAGCAGTCTGGGACAAAATAACGTATCTAAATCTGAAGTAGTTGTTTTCACCCTCTTTCAGAAAGCCATTTACATGATTTACAGAACAGCATCTTAATCCACTTCTGTAAAAAAAGTGTATTGGGAAATTCTGATACAGGAGTTGAGATACCTTTTAATTATTGTTTGTCTCTATTTCTGGGTGGACATTTCTTCTTTTAGTTGTCTTCAGTGATTTAATGCAGATAAACAAGGACTTCTCTTGACACACATGAACATTTGTAACATCTGCTGCAGTATTTTGCAGTCACTTGTGGGCTCTACTTGCCTCAGACCAGCAGTGACCCAAGAAGAAGTGAGACACTGGCAAAATAATAGTAACAAGAATCAATACTTGAATAGTGAGGAACGTCAAAACCTTTCCCCAGAAAGCTCACATTTGGAGATGTGCAACAGGCTGGATTTAATGACAGTAAATCCTCTCCTCTCTGCTAATGTTCCTCCTGCTAAAAGCAGAGGGCCTCCAGGTGCCGGTGGTTTCTCTGACCGTGTATAACAAGTATCAACCCCCTTCTCCCAGCCACCATTTCCTGCCTGCTGTTCTGAAGGTTTCTATGGGCTCCTTTATCAGGAGATATGGAGACCTGATGCTTTCAACAGCCCCTGCAGCTGGGTCCTCTCCCTCCCTTCCTACCTCCCAGCTGTTGCTCATCCTTGGGATCCTCAATCTCCTTCACCCCACGTGCTGTGCCACCTGTGGCAGCTCCCATGTTCCTGCTCCCAGCCTTTGGGCGACGGAGCAATGCTCCTGCCTTCCCCTGCCCTTCCACCATCCTGCCCTCAGCTCGGGAGGACTCGGGGACAAGGATCATTTCCAAATGCAGCTTGGTACAAAACAAAATAAACTGGCACTGCAGAGGACTGCGTCAATGGGCATTACTCCAGGCAACGGGAGGCTTGGTATGGCAAGCAGGAGGGGTATGAAAGCGATAGCGAGGGATTGTGGTGAGGCGCACAGGTTTCCTTCATGGTATCTTTCTGGAGCTTACAGGTTTTATCAGCAGTCGCTGCCTGGGATTTGGGCTTAGCATTCTGACAAAAGTTCTGACAATTCAGCACTCTGCTCACCACATCCATCCCAGCTAATGCCAGCGTTTCACCAAAACTGTACGGCCTGATCTTAAACAAGTTCCACCCCATATTTACGTTCTTGTTGCAAAGCCCAGCCAGTAGCTTTTTCTAGACACTATACCTTCTTGAATGCCTTTCCATTACTTGAGAAGTACAATATACAAGTTACATATTTTGGATTCACCTCATAAACTGCTAATGTTGCTGGTAAAGTCTTTCTCTCTGATCCTAGGATTTAGGTAATACAGACTGCAGAATACTGTAGTTTGTTTGTGGGCATGGAAGTTAATTTTAATGCCAGTTTTTATACCTGAGATACTGTAAACGAGTATCTTCAACTTATATTGCCCATCGTAAACTTTTTTAACCTGTGAGTCATTTTCAAAATAATAAACGTAACTATTCCATAAAAATATCTCAACACAGAAGAGCCAGAAAAGTGAAGGACATGAACAGATGGCACATCAATCTTCTGCATTTATACAATTTGTTTTTTAATGCAAATAGTGTGGGTTGCCTGCTCTTGCCTTGGATATTGTTCCAAAGACGAGCACATTTTCTTATCTTTCTGGATCAATGTGACATTTGCAGTTATCATAAAGTGGGAGCCCATTTAATGATGCTAATGCTTCCTTAATGTAAAAATAAAATCACCTCCTTTATAAAAGCAAACAGATTAAAAGTCCCAAAGAGACCATTGAAATCTGTGACATTTGCAGTTACTGGTGGCTAGATGGCTTGATTATACACAGGTAAAAAATATCTTAAAAGCATTGTTTACGCTCATTAATCAGAACATTAAATAGGAATGCTGGAGTCTCCTCAGCTAGAATCAGTTTAAAAAATGTATTAATAAAAAAATGGAGGCATCATTTAATGCAACCTGTTTAGATGGTTCAAAAAACCCAAAACTGCAAACAACCAAACTTATGGCCTTATGGCAGCTTGGTAAATCTTCAGACCCCAAATGTAATATGTGGTCTGCATTTTTATTTGCACATACTGGAAAGTGACTCTGCCAGCAGTCCCTGATTCATGCCTGTACCGTTCCCTCCACAGTGCCACCAAGCAAGTGGCACATCACTAATATTTCTGTTCTTGCCCCTGGGGAAAATCTGAATCTTTAGTTTTTGTATAGGCTTCTGGAAAATAAAAAACCACACCACCACCACTCCCCCCCAAAACCAACCAACCAACCAACCAAAACAAAATGAAAACCCCACCACCAACCAAAAAAACCTTCTCTTCTGTTCTGGATTCTTACAAAAAGAGAAATTTAAAATTATTGAAATATCTCACTTGAAACTATTCTGAGTACAAAGTATCCAGCAAGTCCCAGACTCCCAAATTTGGCTGCAGTGACATTACATCTCTCTAGTTCTAATAGGAAAGAAGTAAGTAAATGGTATGAAGAACATAGTATATTTTTCATCGAAAAATATTTTAGGAAAAATTTTGATTTTTAAACAACCGAACGTTTTGGGACTTGTGATTGTTTGAAAGTCAAAATGTGGTGATGGCTTCTGTGGAAACACCATTTTGAGCAAAAAAACCCAAAACCCAAACAACCTCTTTGAACTCCACTCATGATTTTGCTCAGGGAAAAGGCCTCTGCTTCTTCAGTGAAAACAAGAAAGCTCTGTATGCCCTGGGAAGGCAACAGCGATAGCTCCAACAACACCATCAGGCTGGAGGCAGCCACCACAGCCTGCTGACCCCCAACACGGTCTGTGACAAATAAAATGTACGCATTATTTCTTTTTTAAGATTTTACAGTGAAGGAGGGATGAATGCTATAATCAGGAGGGGTGGAGGAAATAATCATAGAGTAAGAGTAACTGGGTAATCCAGGCATTCCCCCTGTGCAATGCTATCCCCTATCACCTCTCAGGCTTCCTTCCAGACCTGCAGCTTCTTGCAACCATCCCTTTCCCTTTGCTGCCCAAAGTCCTGCCCAAAAGAGCCCAGCTCACAGGGGCACTGGAACAAATCACAGATGCAGACGTTGCTCGCGCAGCTGCACGCACAGGGTAGATCCTCACAACCACTCCCTGTACAGTACCTATAAAGTGGGTTAGAGGAAGAGGCGAGGTGTAGAAAGCTGAATTTGCCATACAGCCCACAGATGAACACTTCTTTATTACTGTTTTGGAGATGCTGCCCTCAGACACAAACACAAACCGGGAGGGTCTGTTGTCATGGGGAACAAACCCCCTTTGAAATACCCCACTAACTGGAAAAGGTAATGAAAAAAAGCCTTTTAGTTCCCTGTCCTTCCCCTTCTGAATGAGCTGTTAAAAGACCAAGAAAAACTGTTATAGCGATACCATAAAAAGAAAAAAGCCCAAAAAAACAAAGAGCTCTCAGCTCCAGGCGTGTCCGAGGGGCTGGCAGGGAGAGACAGCGCCCACATGGGAAAGTTCTGTCACCCCATCTGAGATATCACTTAGCGGTGGCAGCTCTCCAGAGGCAGAACGGGTCCCACCTGTTTGCAATGTGTTTAGCTATTAATATTTATATAGTAGTTCAAGTGGGTATAAAAAAAAAAGGGATGAAATTCATCAAATTGTATGTCATCTCTTGGTGGTGTAAAATAAAAACCGTTGCAGCAGCGGGAGAGGGGAATGGCTTGTTTTCTTGCCTTTCTGCAGAGCGAAATGTCGTTGCTCTCAAAATGTCTCAGCGCAAAGCATTTGGCAATCACCTTGGTGTGATCCACACCTTGACATCCAGGCTAAATACTACGGCCATGGCCTGGCCCCAAAATCACAAGGCTTTGAATAGCACCACACAAATAACACATTTATCAGTTCTGTTGCTTGACTTACAACACCAGAAAAAAAAAAAGCAAAAAAGATTCACATTGATGTGGAAGTCATTTTCTTAAGCTTCACTTACTGTGCCAAAAAAAAAGCCCAAAAATATTT
The DNA here is from genome assembly GCF_965183815.1 of Platalea leucorodia. Classification (NCBI taxonomy): domain Eukaryota; kingdom Metazoa; phylum Chordata; class Aves; order Pelecaniformes; family Threskiornithidae; genus Platalea; species Platalea leucorodia. The sequence goes on from NC_138827.1 coordinate 70,938,571, forward strand.
ATTTTTTAATATTTCTAAGGTACCAATTCATGGATTGCTGTGAGGGTGAGCAATGTCCAAGGGGAACCCATCTTCCTATGCAGAGGTGAAGTCCCAGGGATGTTTCCTAACTAAGAAGATATGGGTATCCCAGACATACTGCTTGTGCTCAATCCTTTTGGACTTGTTCTGCTTTCTATAAAATACTTCAATATTCATTGAAGCAAAAGAGAGGGGAATGACTGATTACCCAGTAATAACTTTACCATCATCCCTGACATGTATTTGAGGTGAAAGTAAATATCATATATGAAGAGGATAATTTCAGCATGAGAACGACAGAAACATCTGCTCTAGGTGTCCTGTACCACAGAGCATGGAGAACTTTCCAGACAGGCAAGAGGCCAGGGCTGAGGATGCTGCTCTAATAATGCAAGTCTCACACATTTAAAATTAATCTGGTTGACATAATTAAGATCTAAGCCACAGAAAATGGAAGGGTTTTAATAGGAAAAAAATAAAAGCCATTCATGCCAAAATGAATGCCCGTCTTTGGGTGGTGGCCCGAGTATTCACATTTTCTTTGCATAAATGGGAAGGTTGCCTGTCCCCAGGGGGTGTCCCCTAAACAAGGAGCAGGCAAGGGAGGTAGCAATCCAAACTGGATTTTCTGTTCCATCCTGTGAACATTATCCCATCATTTTTCAAAACTGAATCCAGTCAGGAAATTCAAGTGAAATCTGCGAGCCATTTCAGGCCTTCTGAAACATCTTTTGTCAGTGAATTAAGTATTTGCCAAAATGAGAGCAGAAATTGTCCAGCCTCTGCACTGAATAGGAACAGCACCAAGGAGCCTCCTCAACAGCAGGGACGGTGATGGGGATCTGCTCTGACCACTGAGGGGAGGACACGTGCACCCAACCAGCAAAGGAGGGAAAGGAAACAAAGCTTCATTTTCCAGGTGCTGAGAATTTTTGGTCAGGACCGATTTCCACACCTTCCCACCTCTTCTCCTTCCTGCTCACTGATGCTTCCCAGAACACCATCAGTCAAAATAGTTTGGCTGAGGATGCTGGGAAAAGCCCAGGGCAGGTGACAGGGGTTGGGCTGCTCTCCTTCCCTGGCATATTTTTTACACACTCAGCACAGAATGAAGAGGAGTGGTTCTCTTCTCCTTGTCCACGCTCATCTGTAGCCTCCTGTAAGCTGATCTAATTCCCACACCTCTCTCAGCTACCCAGAGATTTTGTACGCGATTAAATGGAGTTGGTTGAAAAGCTGAGCTAGCTAAAGATCAGAACCCCAACCAATGTCTCAGACCACGCCTGCAGCAAGATGGTGTGTAAACACTGGAGCTTAGTGCACAGCAGAGGTAGGACCCAAATCAGTCACTGTTACGCTTCTCTCTTCCCTCTCACTCACACATGCACAAAACCCAAGCCCACACAGCCTCTTTTGCACAATATCACACAGTCCAGAGGGGGAATTAAGCCAAAGAAACATTAGAAAGAAGGAAATCATAAACCAGAATGACATACAGCAATCATAAAACATCTAGGTTCAACCATGCCAGGAAACCTTGTGAGGGCAACTTAGACTGGCCTGTGTTTTACTCACCTAGCTTGAGTAACCAACAAGCCACATGTGACAAAGTCACCACAAGCCCTGAATCATCATATTTAGCTCAGCTTTTTCTAGCAGGTACTGCTATTTTCCATTTAGTCTTAATCCAGTCTCTCCAAGACCTTTCATTCCCATCAGCCTAGTCAAAGCCTTGTTATTTGCTCTCATAGATTTTCAGCATTAGATTTCATGAAATCTATATTAAGTTCTGTAGACTCTTGTAGCAAATTCATTTTAATGACAGCACTTGTCTCTGCCATGCGGACTCATTGTATTACAGGCATTTTGAAACCTGAGTGACTTCCTTCCTTCCAGAAATAAAACCAAAAAAACTCTTTCCTCTGTCTTCAGCTTCCATCCACTTGAGCACTTTCAGAGTTTGCAGTTTTAAACAAAGGTTTTCTATTACTTTTTCACGCTCCATTCAGCAAATGCTTTTAAAGAACAGGCTCTTTTAAAATTTCACCCTTCTCAAGGTCATCTTGTTGGTAGAGAGGGTTAAGTAAATTTCTGTGTGTGTAAGTACAGGAGCACCTTGCTCTGGAAGCCGAGAGGATGGGAGCGTAAGGATGAGCCAATCTGCCTATTGTAGTGCTGCATCAAGTAATACGCAACATGCAGAAGAACAGAGGAATAGGATTAGCCTGGATGGAAGTCCACAAGCAAGTTAGCCAGCACAGCAACTGGGCTACTGAAGGAAACCTCTTCCCTGCCTCATCCAACCATGAGCCCCAAATTCATCAGAACTTTGGTTTATACAGAGAAAAAGTCATTTAACTTTCTCTCTTCTATCCTTAGTAGTATTTTTATCTGATATGTATGTCTGGATGACTGACTGAAGACTGAATTCTCTCAGTGCCAGGAGGCACACAAGGCACGAACATCGTTCTTCCACTTCGATCGGTCTGCGGCTGCGTGCCGTGCCGCTTCCCAAAAGTTCCAGCCTGCACCATTCCTCTCAACCTCCACCATCCGACGCCAGGTCGTTTTTGGACGACCCCGCTTTCTTCTTCCCTCTGGAGTCCACCCAAGAGCCACAGTGCAGTCTTCTGTCGGTTTTCCTCAGGACATGACCAATCCAGTTCCATCTCCTCCTCCTCACTTCGTTACCGATTTTCTCCATCCCCGCCATTTCTGATGCTCGTCGTTTCTGCAACTTTTTATTATTTTTTTTTTTCCGGCAGGAGGTAGTTGGCCTCCTGCCCAACCCCCATGCCTTGGAGGGCCAGTGGTTTTTCTGTCAGGGTGTCCTTCCCTTAGGCTGCGTTGGTTCGCGGCACCTTCTTCAATTTTATCTGGTGCACCCTCCAGAGAGGGATCCCCTATCCACCACCCAGGGGACGCGCCTTCTAGCCGTGCAGCCCCAGCCGAAGGATTTCTGGATGAAGATGCAGGCAATTGAAAGGTTGATCTCTTCGGGCTTTTGGCTTAACCTAAGAGTATAAAAATCTATAAGGGTCACAGAAAGCATATTTTCTTTTCATGCTCCTACCCAGATTTTGGGGGTCTGTGGGAGCACAGCACTGTTTGCTGATTTTGGCTACATTGAATCTTGTTAACAATTTTGTGTCACTGATAAGGATGCTCCCTGTGTAAAGCAGTCTTCAACAAAACTTTCTTGCAAAGAAATAGACAAGTTTAAGAGAGGTAGCCCCATGGAAGCACAGATTCAAGTTGTTCTGCATTTCAGACACTGTGTGTACAAACTCCAACACACTCAGGTGGATAAAGGAGGAAGGGGTCGGCTTGCTCCCCTACAAACGCACCTTGGCTGATCTCAGAACAAAGATCTGCAGCAGACTAAGACAGACATTGTCCCTCCTCCTTCCCATGCTCAGAGACAAGTGGCATGTCTGAAGGGAAAATGGGAGCCACTCTTGGGCAAGGAGCTTGGAGCCTGAGGAAGTCTCTAAACTGGATGGAAGGCAGCAGCCAGTCTTGTTCCTTTTTCCTTCCTGCATGCAGACAAGCTTGGGGATGAAGTACGTTTCTTTAGCTTTGACCCAAAAGGGGAAAAAATCCCTAATTTTGCGGTCTACGCATACTAATTAACAGCCTCATATATCTTCAGGTTTCAGTTTTTATCTCCAGGTATTCTTTACAGTTTCGCCTTTGGATCAAATCCAGAGCAAAAGGACCCACTTTTGGCACATGGGTGACAAAACTCCTCTCTGGATATATCAGGACAACTTGACCAAGAACAAACTGTTGCTGCTGGCCAGTCGAGGTCTGAGTGCCACCTTGATTTACCCCAGCTCTAAAGTATAAATCTCTGGCTGAACCAACTGTACACAAAGATTTCACATGCCTCCTCATTTAGTCTTAACTCTCCACTGGTCCCATTCAGAGAGATCAAGGAGACTGACTGGTGCTGGCGTGTTTGCGTCAGAGAAAAGGAATCAGCTTTACCTCCATGGGCAGCTCTCATGCTTCATGAGACGCTTAAAATAATTTTTTATGAGACAAAAGAAAGAAGTCATGATCAGCATAGCAGAGAACAGACATAAGGGAAGTTGACGGTATGGGACATTTTTTTAATGCTCATACTGATTTTCAGTTAGTCTTCTGCTCTCCAGAGATATAGAATTGGGTAGGAAACAATCTCAGTAAGGAGCATCAGATTCAAGCCACCTATTCCCTTTCCCCTGCCCACCCTGAATTCAAGGAAAATCAGGTCTGAATGTGGACTCAATTTATTATTTAAAAAAAACAGCCCAAGCCTTTCATAAAACAGAAATTGGAAAAAGAATACGTCAAAAATGAGAGATCAAAGACACAAGAATGCAAAAAAGACACTGTAGGTCAAATCAAGGCACATCTAGGTTGTCACTTCATTTCCCAGAGGAACTGGTAGCGGACACCAAACCAAGCTAGTATCATTTCTGTTTAAAGAATGTGAGAATTCTTCAGAGTGAACAAAAAGACAATTCAAATCCTGTCCCTGCCTGGCCACTGAGACACCATCACTTCTAACCCATGCCAGCAAAATGCCAAATCGGGCTCAAATTTGTCGCAATATAATTTTTTGCCAAACTAATCCCAGTCTTAGGGAATCAAGAAATTGGATAAACGGAAGGAACCTTTTCTCCATTGCAAACCCACGACCAGACCACGGCAGGCACATCTGACACGTCAGACAGAAAAGCCCAGGTGCTTCTCCATTGTGCCACCCCCTCTGCTTCCTTCCCCAAAAGCGTTCCACCGGCACAGACTGTGTGCCTCCTCCCACCTCTCTCAGGGGACATGCAGAGGAGCAGGATCAAGGGCAGAGAGCAGGACTGCAGGCAGGCTTGGCAAATCTGTGCTTCTGCCCTCTGCCTCACCAGCTCTCAGAGATGAGGGCACCCGAAACCTCGATGAGGCAGTGATGCTGCCTGTTCTCCTGGGCTGAGGGAGATACTTCGGCAGCCATGCTGGGAAGCACTCAGCGCCTGTTTCGCTTGCCTCATGTGTCTGCTCTGTGGTGCAGAAGAGACACCATTAAACAGCCACGTATATTACCACTTCAACATGTTTAAATCAATTCCACCTCCATTCAGATGAGTGTTGAAACCTCCGTGTGGCTGGCAATTCCTAGAAGAGGACAGATCTTTTCCAAAAGCTAGGCTGAACTTAAAGTAGATACAAAATAATACTATAGATTTTCTTTCTCTCTCTCGCTCATCACAGCCCTAAGATTAGCATAAAAATGTGCTATCCTAACTAAGCAGTCTGTTAACTGATAAGCTATCAAAAAATCATCTGTTATTTTTATAGCTCAAAGGCAGATGCCATTTCAAGAACCAGAGTTGATTGAGTAGGATTTTTAGTGCTTCGTAGATTTATCATTGTAAACTTGAGGTATTTTAAAGCAGAATGATTCAAGTCTTGAAATATTACCTCAAGAGCAATCAAGCATTAGGATTTTTGCTGGTCTTAAGTTTTATCTGGGATGAAATCATTTAATCTCATATCGTAAAGAATTCGAGTTGTTTTCTAATGTGCGCACTAAAAAAATCTTTTCTGCATCACAGTCCAAACCGATGTAATTACTCAAAAGCATGGATGTCAAAGCTTCCCAGCTCCTCCTGCAGGGCCCCCTTCTGCACATTCTGTTCACATCCCCCTTCTCGGGAGCATATTTGGTGAGGACCTCAGACAGGCAGTGGCAATCAAGCTTACTGTATCAGGTTTAATGGTTTAATTGGCTTGGCACTGATGAGATGCCCTGCCAATATCTGTCCGATTATCCTGCTGTGTGTTGTACAGACCCGTTATTGTAAAGCTGAAGTACACATGCCGCTGCAGGAAAGGAAAGAGACTACCAACATGCGTGTTGCACACAGTAAATCAAGTATGCTGAGTTTTTCGATAGTAGGCAGAATGGAATGGGGCCAACGTGCTGCTCGTAGGAAGAGAGAGGAAAATGTGGAACAACGCTAACCCCACGTTACGTGTGATGTGGCCGCTGCATTGGGAAAGTATGTATCACTGTGGAGAAGCAATCAGCAATAGACAGAACATCGAAAAGCTCCAGTGGAGGGGCTTCTCCTTTCATAATGAGAGACAGGTGCCAACAGGAATTAAGAGTCTGCAACCAGTTATTGCGATTAATATTGAACTTTTGTGAGTTGTACAAGCTGTCACATCAAGGCATGGGCAGACTGGCTTTCCAGGGCAGCTCTTCCACATTTTATACCAGTCAAAACAATTAGACATACCTCCAAGCTGATGTCCTCTGAGAAACAGGCATGACATTACCCCCAAAAGAGAAATAACGGGAGTGTCAAAACATGCATATCACCCATTTTCAGAGGAACTTGCCTCTGAAATATTTCAGTGCTTACGACAGCACAAGCTTGCAGGGTTTGCTGGGATGAACCTCCTTTCTCACTACCTTTTACTCAGTACAGGGTTCTCCACACAAGAAAAGAAATAACTTCAGTCAGAAAACAGACTGGGAGATCTTTTTTTTTTTTTTTTTGAGCAAGAAATACTCAACCAGCCCAAGGAGACACCAGAGAGCCACAGGGTACCTAGATACAGCCTGACAGACCAAGAATACTTTTTTTTTTTTTTTTTGTGTCAGCTCAGTGCGACTGACATTTCAAAATGCCACATAATTGCACTTATTACCAGTTAATCCCAGCGCATGGTCTCTTGCACTGATGCTCTGCATAGTGACATGTATGCATGTGGCTGGCTGAGAGCTGCCGTCATACCCCGTGCGCTGCTGGGAGCCTTCTGCAAGTTTCCTGAAGGATCCCTGGTTCCACATGCTCCTGACTCCTCCTGCAGGCAACTGAGCTCCTCATTACACAGCAAATACGCACCTTTTCCAAAGCACATTAGGCTTTACTCCATCACTCCCTTCAGGGATAGAAGACCCAGCAAAAGACTTAATGAGGTTAAGAACAGTACTAATTTATCTTCCTGAGTCTATGGGGCATCCAACCTACAGTTGCTTCCCTCAGCTCACATGCTGCCCACTGCACATGTTATCTCGGGGGGATCCTGCAGTCTGGAGGACATCGAGGGCACCACGGTAGGTGGCTTTTCCGCCTGCCTGCTGCTCAAGGTGCTGAGCTTTCAGGTGCCCTGCCTCCCTCTCCGCCACACAGCGGGGTCACGTGGATTTGAGGAATAGCTATAGCTTGGGAAAGGGGAGAAACCACCCTGATACTCATTGTCTCCCAGGAAAAGACGCATTTTTAATGCAGAATCCCTGACTGTCTTTCGCTGCAGGCACTAGCTCACCCTGTCCTTGCTCCAGCCCAACCAGAAGCTCTGTTAGTGCTGTCACTGCTGAATTCAGGCCCAGTTTGTGTGTCCACCTGTGAGACACGGTGCCAGGCCTGCAGGGCTCCCTGGGTCCTGGTGAGCAGGGACAGCATGCAAAGAGCCATCAGCTGCTTCAGCGGCCCACCTTAACCCCCCAGCTGGCATCACGGTGGCCTGGAGAGGTAACGCAAGGGGGAAGGAAGCTCACGTTAGCCTCGCCAAGCTACCCTGTGGTAAACGTTAGAACTGCCTGTCTACTTTTAGGGTTTTATAGACCTTATGCTATGGAAAATATAAAATAAATAAAAAAAGAAAACTAAAACCAAATAAAAATGTCTACCAGCTTTTCAAACAGCAAAGACAAATCTCTCCATGTAGTGGCAACTGCCTCCCGAACACTGATCTCGGGCTAACCCTCTGCCACTGCTGGGAATGGCTCCAGGTTTCGGCCTCTTCCAGGAGTGCGCTAGGTGAACTGGTTTGGGAAATGGCACCGCGTGCTTTGATACATGCTGCCAAAGCTCTGAGTGAGCTACAGTGGCATCCTAGAGATTCATATGCTCCAAATAAATTTTAATTTTATTTATTTAAATGTATTTAATTTTAAAAATCAAGCACAGCAAAATACTGGAGCAGATTAAAAGCTGCCATATCAAAGACGAAAGAGCACTAATGGTCCAGGGACACCTCACATTATGCATGAATTTGCCCCATCAATTTTTAGCAGCCAGTTCCTTAAGAGGCCTCAACTTTTGCCAGCTATCTCCCAAAGACAAGGGCAGAGATGTTTTTCTTGCCCAAAATAGTTAAAAGTCATCAAACAGCTCTGTACTTACAAGGCCAACCTTTCCCGACCTTTCTGGCTAGACCAACTCCTGTTACATTAACCTCTGACCTCGAGTCTCCTTAATAGCAATATTCCTGGGCACTGTAATTTCCCTCCCACTGTGTTGGCTCAGGGAAATATTTACTATCTTAGCTTCAGAATTTATTTTTCAACAGAAGTGGCAGGGACCACCCTATTCCACCCCCTCCTCATGCAGTACAAGTGAAGTAATTCCCGAGATATTATTTTACCCGAACAAATGTGCTTCAGAGTCTCCTTAGCTTTGTATGAAGCCCTGACTTCCTATCAAAATCAAACAGGGACCTTGTCAGATTTGAGATGATATAAACAAGAAATGGGACCCCATAATTGGTGATGGAAATCAGATAAGCTCCTTTTAAATACAACCATTGATAGAGAAATGGGAACTCAAATTACCTTTGATTAAGTCTCTTAAGAAAATAAAGCGAGGGGGAGGGAAAGGAGGATCTGACTTAGTAAAACCACCCTCGTGGATAAAATCACTGGGAAAGGAGTGGAAGGAGATGGCTGTAGCTTGTCAAACTCCCCAGGTTGGATGCAGCAGGACTGGAGCCAATGAGAAATTCCTCACCCACCGTAAGTAGTGTCGGTACTTGCAACAGAGGGTCCCACAGAAGGAGCCATGACAGGCTTTTCATCTCTGTCTGATGCCCTCATTACTCCAGCCTCTGTAGCCAGAGACAGTGCAGAGGTTATGCACAGAAAGTCAGCTGAAAGCAGATGGGGACACACAATACCAGCTTTCTGCAGGCTTCTTAGACTTATGGGGTTTGTCTCATTGCTTTCACATTTAGGTAAATCAAATTACTTCAAAACTGGACTATGAGGACTGAGGAACTTGCTTGATGTCTTCAGGGCAAATCACCTATGGATTTGGTTGTAAGCCTGCCTGGTGCACCTCTGAACAGGAGAAAAAAACTGGTTTGTTGCTGGAGATCTGGCTGACCTCTTCAGCTAATCTGAATTTCTCACCATTTAATTATACTTAATTGTAGCGACCAGGGACTTGTAGATATTTCATCCAACTGGGAATGAAATTCCCATTCCCATTCCCATCTAAATTAAGTTTTTGGATGTACACCAGGTAGGGCAAAAAGAATTACTTCCAAAACAAAACTGAAATAAGCAAAAAGAAGTAACTTCCTCCGTACAATGTACTATTTTTGGTAGCCCTTTTTCCATTTCCATGACTTGCCCTCTTCCTGCCTCTCCCCAACCCCCTGCCACGGCTTCTTACATACTTCAAAAAACTTCTACTGATCTGAAAGCAAACCCCAAGCCCAAAATATAAGTATGTTCCAAAGGAGAACAAGGGAGAACAAAGCAGGCTCACTAATCTCTCCCAAGAAGCTTGCAGCTCTGGTCAGCTGATGATCAGTTGATGCTGAGCCCTGGTCACAGTCCTGTCTGGGAGCTGCAGCCTGCACAGGACCGCTGGCGCAGGTGCTCAGCACATCGCCCAGGAGAGCCGCCACTGCCTGCATCACACCAGCAAATGGGGATGAACTCACTCCTTACAAATCCACTCCCAAGAGCTGTTTAGAGCTCTGCTAGTGCTGAGTCTGTGGAAACCTGCAGCAGCCGTGAGGCAATCACCACACATGTATTAACTACTCCACTCCCCGTTGGGTTGGGAAGGGCTTTGAAAAGGAGAGCTAGGTGTTTTACCTGCTGCCATGCAGAGCACAGCTGATGGGTCCCGCTAGACAGCACAAGATAGAGCTGTATATGTGATGCCATGTGTTCTTACCCTGAGGATGCTGTGGTGCCATGTGCCACTCCTTCTTGCATGGTGGAAAGAGGGCAGCACACCCAAGGAAGCCTACTCCTGCCCAGGGACGGATGGGCACCACGGGGAAACAGCTGGCATCTGGGAGAGGGGAAAGGCTGAGCATGAGGAGTGGGGCAGGGGGAGTCGCCACTCTGGGCAGTGCTAAGAGCTGTGCAGGGGAGGACCGGGCAGTGGAACGCTGGGCTTGGCTTTATTTTCATTTAAGGATAGCAAACAACACTGGGTCTCTCCTGCACTAAGCACCTCATACTCACGTGCAGACACTCTGGCTCTCCCTGGAGCTTCCCAGGGCACACACCCCACCCGCCCCAGGGAAAGCCATGGCAAGGGGCTGCCCACGGTTGCTCCCTGAACCTGCACAGCCTCAGCCAGGCATCCCCGGGGTGCCCGCGTGGCAACGCAGCGCACAGGCACAATTAAGGGGACACACGCTGCGTTAGATGTCAAAAGCTCGTTTTCACACAGTACGCCCAGCTCTGAACACGATCCAAAACCACGTCCTTTGGCGGTGCGCACCGATTCAACCGCGCTGAAGTCAAGGTCATCCCCCAGCCTGTCACCGCGTCACCTCACCCCAAACCACAGGCTGGTTTGCTCCCGCACTCCGGAGTTTCAGATCAAGCAGCCAAGGCTCAGGACAGGTACAATTACTAAGCTACTGTAAGTAATACCTTCAGCTTAATTACAGACCAAAACCCTATTTGCGGGTCAGTACTCTGTCAGGATAAATAAGCATTTTCACACAGTATTACATTTCTCTATTTCTTTTGGCTGATAATATTGGATACTGCCCAAGTCTGTCCCTAATGACCACAATAATCAGTCTTATCTGGACTCTAATCAGTGTCATATGTAACCTTATCACGCACACATCTTTGTAAACATGCAGTGTTTAAACAAGTGTAAGGTCATAAGGAACTCTAATATTTTGAGCAAGTTTGTGAAACACAAATACTCGTTTTTTGAAGAATGTTTAAAATTAAAACTTCTGATTCTGGAAAACTGGATATTTGGGGGCTATTGGATTGAAATACAGATGCATGCAAAACTGATCTTTATAGTGATGGATGGATCCCTCTGTGCAGATAAAACCCAGATTTTAAATATTTCTTTTAATTGTTATTGTCTTTGTGCTCAAGGACTGATTGTGGGAAAAATGCCATTCTCTGACCATAAAAATAAAAAGAAAATACAATAAAGCAGTAATTGGTCAATGATGATTGAACTAACGACTTTACAGTGCCAGTCAAACACACATAATAATTGCTCTTTGGACTCTTTATGAAGGTACACCACTGTTTCATAAGACTAATCCAGCATTATAAATTCTCCATTTTATGTCAGTTTCCGCCATTATCACATAAGCCTTATGATAAATTGCGTACATTATTAAAGTTTCCTAATTTAGACAACATGACGCATCATAAAAACGAAGAGTTATCTCCACTCAAAGCAGGTCAGATACAAGTTGTCACCAAGATTGCAATTACTTTTTTTTTTTTTTTTTAAATCTGAATGACAAGGCTTTGGAAGTGTCGGGTGCTATGATCTGCCCCCTCCTCCTGTGGCGGGAGGCAGAGAGATGACAACAAGCTCTGGGAAGCTGCAGATGCGAGGGGAGGAGGGAGCTCACCTGCCTGAGGCCCCTGCCCTGCTCAGTCTCCCACCAGCACAGAAGCTGAACTCATCCACAGACAGCTTCCCAGGATGCGGACACGGGCACGCCATGGCTCGGCCGCCTCAACTGCTCCCGCATGCAGTGCATTGATCCACCTCCTTCGCTGCTGCAGCTGTGCTCTGAAACTTTGAAACCTGTAACCTGTAACGCTCTCACGACAGCCGGCACTTCAGAGAGGAAAGGCGCACCACCCGCCAACAAGCAGGAGTGCCTGGCGGTGGCCAAGGGATTTGAGGCATTGCCCAAGTTTTCTTGCATCCAGCTGTGACATGCTGCTGTAGCAGATTACTCAGCTGTCTGACGACTTCTACTCCGAGGAAGAGCAGAGGGTAGCTTCCATGGAATAAATAATAGGGAGCATTTCCAGGTATCGTTACCTACTGGTGTCATAGTTGGGCCAAACGGTGCCTGCTAAGATCAGGGCTTGCCTGTGCTGCCATTCAGGTGAGTCCCCACCCTTAAGCACTCCTGACACAGACACGGCAGAGTGCGGAGTGAGGAGAGCACCAAATCTATCAGTGTCTCTGTGCAGCGAGCCCATGCAGCTGAGGAAAGGCAACAGACTCTCCTAAGATCCCTTTATTGCAGGAGGGGGAAAGGAGCCCCTCTTTTCCCCAAACATCCCTGTTAAGGGCTTACAGACAGGCCATAAATTCTTGCTGTTGTTAAATGAAGTTGGAAAACCTTTCTGTTTTCCTTAATGCATATCTGAAGCCTAACAGTGCTCCCAGAACTCGTATTTTACTTTTTTGATTTCTCTCTCTTAAATGTAGTCTTGGAAATGTGTCAGGAGAAGACCACAATTTAATTTGCAGCATTAGGATAAGCTCCTCCAGCAATCCTCCATCCTGGTTGCACCCTCACTGCCAGTCCCAGATCTGCTCTGCGGGATGTACCGAGGAGGCCGGCACTCCACTCCAGTGAAATTGCACACGGTCCTTTCCCTGTGTGGGCAATTCCGAGACTTCACTTCTGGAAATGACTGGCCAAAGCACAAAGTGACACAGACTCTGACTCTGTGCCAAAAAAACCTGCACAGTGCCACAGGCTTACATTAGCGTGACCCTTAGCATTTTGGTATTATCCAGGAAGCAACACCAGCTTCCCCCAGCACAGGCTTGGCCATGGAAGCCATGGCACGGAGTGCCAGGAGGAGGTAAAGCAGCAGGCCTCAAACCAGGGGTGCTCAGGGGCCCAGGCAGGTCCCTTGCACGCTCCAAATTGTACAAAAAAATTAATGAGAAATACCAGATAGAGATAAAACCCTCACATGGAGGAGATAAAACATGCTTCTATGTCAGTGAAATCTCTACGGCACCAAATCACACCATACACTTTGCATATCCACATACAAACACATAAGGGAAGAGATTAACAGAATTCCTTGGGTCACGGAGTAAAGTACTGAAACAATATTGCTCCATCATATGCTGTTAACATGCATTGGCACTGCAGGACTTACAGCCCAGGTTGCAATCATATCTCTGGTGGAAGGGATGAAGATACAAGCCAAAAGAACAAGGAGGAATTTGCAGTATACGGGAAGCTGAGAGAGGAATTTGCACACTAGAGCCACCACTGCACGCTAGGCAGTGGGGATCCCCCCACTGTAGGATACTGCATGGGACTGTGCTTCCTTGTCTGCCACAATCTGTGTGTCAGAGAAGCCAAGGTTGCAGGGAGGGAGGATTGCACAGTCCCTGTGTGCACTGGAGGGTGGGTGTCCACAACCTGCTTCTGCTTGGCACATGGAGCTGTTGTTGCATGCAGTCATGCTGGCTCAGGGCAGGGGCAGGACAGCTGGCATACCCAGGCTGTCTCCCAAAGAGCCATGCTGGGGAGCTGGACGTGAGTGGCTGAAACGTGGTCTTTGTAATTAGACTTTTGTCCACTGTATGTTACCTTGAAGAACGCACAGAGATCGCCAGGTAAAAAATACGTCTTAGCCATGGAACTCTGAAAGGATGAAATTCTGGCTTTCCTCTGCATCAGAGTCTTTACCTACATATATTATCCAAATGAGATCCAGGTACATGTTAAAGGAAAACCACTAGAACTAGCCCGGATTATAGAAGACAAAACCTTCCTTGTACCACAGTGGACTTGAAGCACACCTGAATGATAACATTAGGAGTTACAGCTTTGGCTCACAGGTCACAGCACAAAGTTTCTCAGACCTGACCTTGACCCACAGCTTCTGGAGAGGAAGGTAGCTTCGTGAACCCTCAGCCTCTGCAAAACCAAGAATAACTGCCCGGTAGGAATTTAGAAACAGTAATTTCATCCTGAACTGCCATCAGACAACAATGCTATTTCGACACAGGGGACGTGGGCTGGGGCTGAGGCAGCACCCAGGAACGCACTGCAGCCTTTAACCGTCCTGTGCCCACGGCCCAGGCGCACCACCCAACCCGACAGCTCCGGGGCAAGGGGATTGTTAGAGGCTGGCCACTAACATTTAAATGGTGAACACTTACTGTACTGATCAAAATTTATATTTGCTCTGTGCAGGCAGCAGTCTCAAGCATCAAAGCTTCTGTTTCAACACTGTGCCAAAACCCATAAAGTTTAAGGCTTGACCAAGCATTGATTCAGCACTAAAGCAGAAGCCTGGACTCTAGAGACTACTGAATAGCTGGATTAAATAAACACTTTAAAAATACTCCTAGCACTGCTAATAAAAACTGGGACTAAAGAAACGCACAGATGAACCTTTGTTTGCTGAGCAGAGTTTTTATTTTCATATATATAATAATTATACTTACAACGGGAAAACGTTTTCTAAAATAACTATAAAAATAAAAGCATTCACAGTGAAATCAAGGTGCTAAATACGGGTATGTTAAGACACAGGTAAAATTAATTCTATTTGATGCTCGTTAACAGGATTCAAGGGTTCTGCCAACACTTTTTGTCCCTTTTACAGAGAAAGAAGACAGGGAAAGATCAGTGGGAGTAAAAGAGCAGAGACCAGGAGGAGAATGTGAGTTACAGCAGCATCCGTGGCAGCCAGCACAGCTTCAATGTTTCAAAGGTTCAAAAGACCAAATGAAAACCAAACATATTTTTTGTGACAAATTCATCAGAGCTTTTGATCAGGCTGATGCAGACGTTTACTAGATGGCGCAACCGTGTACCTACGAGCTGCTTAATGCCCCAAGCTTGAGCTGACTAGGGCACATAGGGCACACGGCCTCTCCCCTTTCCTTATCTAAGCATAGCCCGATCAGCAGTACATCTCCAAGAGCAGGAAGGCCAGAAAGAGAGCTGGAAATGCTCGCAACTTCATCTATGGTTTCACTGTACCATCCGTTTCTCTTAAACCTGCTATCCTGGAGTCATGTGATTCCCTAGAAATAAAAATTAGTTAATGGATAGCATTTAAAGCTCTGGAAGTGATTCTACTGCGAGTAAAGGTATAGCAGGAAAGAGAGCGTGTATGCTTCCAGACTTACAGTGAGGTTTAAATTATTTGCTTGGGGCTAAGAAAGAAAAATCTCATCATTGTACATGTGGGATTGTGCAGGCAACAGAGGAACATGAAGACTCTTGCTAGGTCCCAGTGCTAGGACCAGGACAATAGAGAGACAGTCGCCCAGGGGAGCTCCTCTGAGAGGGTAGCTTGGATCGGGAGGGGGAGGGCAGCTGTACACCACACTACTTGGGATCATCTGGCTGAGTAGCACAGTCTAGTCCATCTGCAAGGAATAACTAATTATACCCCACCTCTATTTATGTCTAATTTTAACAGCAAATTTCCTAGGATATAAAACATGATCTGTTACCAGTCAGACTCAGTGCTAACGCATGTCAATGAGCACTGTGTTACCCCAGCACTAAATGTTTTTGAACATCTCCATTTAGTGCTTTGGATTTAAAGAACAAATCAGATAGGCTCTTCTTGACTAGGCCACTTTACAAAGACAGATTTCAAAATATGCCTTTCTCAGGATTTTCTCATCTTTCTAAAAAAATGCTACCATTAAACACCAACAGACTGAGAAAAACCCCAAAGATCTGATTAAAACAAGTTACAGCCTGGCTAGAGTGAAAACCAAGTCCGAGGCTGGGCCACAGAGGCCCTCTCATGGCTCCAGCACAGAAAGGAAGGGTAATCAGAAGTGTACTAATACACAGTCGAACAGAGCTACCCAAAAAACCCTAACAAAGTTTCATTGCAAATGAAATCTCTACCTAATAAAGTAATTGAGTTGATCTTTCCCCTCGTAATATTTATTTGCTGACAAAACCCACTTGGTGTCCTTCTGGTTAATATTTCCCAGAGCTTCCCTGTGTTGCCCTGCCAGCACCAACTTGTGACATGCATCGTTTGTGTTATCCGTGACACGGCAATAGGGCTGAGAGCTGCCAGAATCTACCTAAAATGTTTCCATTCCGACATTACTTATTTTCATGCTTTCTTCCATGATGACAAATGGATTTAAATTCTTTCCTACTATTAATCGTTTATCATTGGGTTTGACAACTTTTAGGGCTTGAACAAGCAATCGGCAAAGAAAGTCAATGGAGAGCATGCCAGAGGCAAAGGCAAGTGAGGCCACAAAGACAAAGTATAGTTACAAAATGAGGGCTACTCCTGCCCTTGTTAGTAAACAACTGGGTTACTTACAGACCAAACGTACTGGGAGTTGGCGAGATGCTGCACTGAATGCCCCGCAAAGAGGGAATTATAGTAATCAAGTCTCATGGTCAAAAAGACCAGGGCTGGTCCTAGTAGTTCACTGCGGGACACAAAAGGGCTCACCACAGCCTACGCAAACTTCACAACCAAAAAAAAAAACCAACCCACACCACCCAAACCCTTTGATATCA
The DNA here is from genome assembly GCF_965183815.1 of Platalea leucorodia. Taxonomy (NCBI): domain Eukaryota; kingdom Metazoa; phylum Chordata; class Aves; order Pelecaniformes; family Threskiornithidae; genus Platalea; species Platalea leucorodia. Next base: position 70,955,104 of record NC_138827.1, read on the forward strand.
CATAGCAAATTTCCAGAGAAAGTGTGGAATCAAAAGCCTTACTAAGGCTGCCAGATCAGTGAACTACATCTGAGCTTCCCTTCTCACTAGGAAAGGGAACAGTGGAAGGAGTGGCTTTCTCCTATGATACTCCTACCCCATGCAGGATTCCCTTGGCTGAAGAGAAACATGCTCTGACATTTCTTTCAGCTTGAATCTTCCAGAGCACCTTTATATTGTCCACAGGTAAAAAAATAATGATGTAGAACAGTGAAGAGCCACAAATCCATCTTCTGCTTCTAAGTGACCTATCCACCTAGCTTCATACATATGATGAACAAAGGGACTTGTGTGACTTTGTCCTAGGTGCTGCATACCAGACCCTTTAATGGCACACATGGACACCCTGAAGCCCCTTATCTTCTAAACAGCAGGAGCCAGAGCTACATCAGCTGGGCCTGCTAGTCATTAGTACAGCCCTTGGTAGCAAGTGCTGCTGGGTGGTCAAAGAATGCACCCGGCAGCTTTGTATAAAAGCAATGAGAGGCCCTTTCCAGGATGAAATCCCTACACCAGGGAATCCCTGGTATCTAGGCAGGGTTGGGGTAACAGAATAATGTGGTTTTGGTCAAGTAAGCAGATGAGGAAACATCTTTGAAAGGAGAAAGCTTGAGGTCTGCCCATAGCAGCAAACCCTTTTCCAACATTAAACCTTAAGGATAATTTTGGGCAGGAACATCCCAGAGAGGACATTTACTCCTGGTCTAGTGTATCTCTTTTATCTCCCTTAAGTGACATGTAAGACTTTTCCTCTTAAATCCTGCAACTGAGTAAAACCTGAGTACCTCACTGCTGAAGCCTACAGTCAAAGCATTCCTATTTTCCAAATGTATCTTCCTGTTTCTGCAAAGCTCTGAGATACCCAAGGTAGCTTGGTGCCAGTCAGCTGCTGATTCTGGTAACTGGCAAGAAATATCAGCCTTTGTTTTTCAGAGCACTGATCTTGGATTGCAGAATGGTATTGCAGCTTGGATTTGAGGTTTTCTGTAGTCATTTGAGTGATGAAAGATATCATATCCCTTTAATCTCAGAATTAAATGGCAATCTAAGTGCCAAACTGCGAGAAAGTCACTGATTCAATCTGGAAGAACTACTTTTCTGTAAAAGAGCCAGGACAGTAAGGTGAGATGAGTTCCTGAAGCAGCAGTGGTGGTGTTGTGTGAGCAGGGTTGCAGGTGGAGATTTAACCCCAGCCATGGGCACCAAGATGTGATTCTTCTGCTACAGAAATTCAACCTTGTGCTTTGCGTATCACTGAATTTGTGAACTTCCCTGCCTGTCATGCACAACAGAAAGTCCTGACCCAGAACAATTTCCTTCATGTCTATCAGTACAGCTGTGTAGAGATATGCTGTTTTATAAAGCTGTGTAAGAAAAAAGTTAACTACACAAACAGTGAAGTTAACACTCCATGAGAACTACTGCAGCGCGGACCACAAGGTTAGGAAACACACACAGGAGCCCTGAACAGAGAAGAAAGATCAAAATTAGCCCTCTGGGCCATGTGGTTTGCTACTCTGCCTGTTTAAATAAGCTTAAATTTTTAAATTCACTAACAGGAGGCACCTTCTTCCAGCATTTAACCGTTTCATTCTGAGGGGTGAATTTCTCAGGCCCTGGAAGCAGTAACACAAGCATGCAGCACCTCAAAAAGAAAAACGGGGAGTTTGCTTCTCTGCCCCAGCCTCTCCAGCCCCATCCCTCTCCTGACACAGAGCTGAAGTCATGCTTTATATGAGAAAGAAACAGTTGGCAAACATCTGAAAATGCTGCCTGTTAAACTTTTTCTAATATGGCTGTTTTTATTACTACCACATCTTTTCATGGCTGTGTTGCACTTTCTCTCTCCTTAACTTGGGTTTTGTTACTCTAGAAATATTTGGGGGTTGATGTATTTAGTCAGTGAATCATCTGGGGGCTCTGCTCCTCTGATTTGAAGACTGATATTATTAAACCAAAGTTTCTTTTCTGGTATAAAACTGCCCAATAGTACTGTCACATTTGGGCACTTTTAAATCTCCTTGCACAAGGACTGAGAGCCTCCATGCTTCAGTGATCAATGCTCACTCCAGTGGCGTAGCGGGGTCAATGGCCCCTAATCCAGCCCCTGACCTCCCTTCTTCCTTACGACCCCCTCTCCCTGCCCACTGTCCCCCTCGGCAGTGAAAAGGCCTCACCAGAGCTTTGCCAGAGCTGTGTGCCCCACAGAGCACCCCACCAGTCCCTCATTTCCATTTTCTTTCCCATTTTGGATCACACTCTGCTGTTTTAACAAACTAAAGGTACTTCATTTACCCGCTCCCCAAGCCAGGGGTACAGTGCAGACGAGGCCCCTTTCCCTGTCTGCCTCTGGAGCAGAGCCTAGAATTCAATTTCTGCAGGACTTGAGTGCGTCTGGGGAAAGATGCTGTCCTACAGCAAGAAGCATGCCATGACAGGGGAAAAGCCCATGTGAAAGGAGCTATATCTTTGTGGCAATAGTCTCTGGGTGTTATCCTAACTAACAAAGGCCCCAGCAAGCTCACAGCCCTTCCTGCACCGGGCTGCAGGCAGCACAGGCCACGTCTCTGATGGTGGGAGATCAGAGCACAAGCAAGGGAAGGTCTCTGCGCTCGCCTGGCCGTCCCCAGCACCCACCTCCAAAATACTCCATCTACTCAGTTTCCGTTGGCTTACTGAAACCCTTTAACACAGCCTTCCAGAGCAGGGAGAAAGAAGTTTCTTTTTAAAATGGAAACGTCACAATACTTCTGACTTGCAAAAAACAACAAAAAAATTACCATCAGATATGTTTGTGCAGCAAGCTCATTCTTCCTTTTTTATAAAGCCACAAGAGATATAAAATATAGAACATCCAAGGACCACATGAAAAGGATGTCTGGATCTGTTAAAACATAAAGAAGGCTCTACCAGCCAAGGGCAAAAGTTTAGCAACAATAAAAGTGTCTTTAGGGTTTTTTTTTTTTTAAATGCATAGAGAGAGGAAAAGAGTTTGTGGTCATGTTTTCCAGCTTTATGTATATTTGTCTATCATTTTAATATAAACAGGGTGTATTTATAAAGCCTAAAGAAATGGGAAACAGATTCACTGGTTTCTAAATGCCAAGAAGTCTCTTCAAGGATGATAAGCAATTAAAGAGGAAAGTCAATCAAACTTTTATGACACTTCTGACCAAGGGTTTTATTTTTATTGCACAAAATCCAATGCGACAACAACAGATATATACAGTAGCAGCACCCACCCATCCTTCTGTTGTGAAGGGCCTGCCAGCATTCCCAGTAAAATCCCACTTCTGAGAGGAAAACAATGCTTGAATTCACGTACCCTTTGACAGAAGAGTTCTCAGCACTTCTGAATATACTAATATACACAGGAAAGCATATAGAAATGGATATACGACTAAAATTTCCATATGCATCCACAAATACTCTCTTAGAGCAATTCTCCACACAGCCCCTAAGGAAACATGATCTGTTTTCTATAGCAAATGCTCAGGGGAGTCCAGAAATCCTTCAGTAGCCCTGAAAAAATTAAGAAGAAATGCAATAAAGTAGGAAAGCAGACAATGCAGCTGGTGCGTTATTTTGCACCAGTCCCAAATATTCAGCTTGCACAGTGGTACAGACAATTTTATATTGACAAGGCAGAACTTCAGTTGTCAGGTTTTGACAGGCCATTTTGGTAGTGAAGAAGGTTTGGCTTTTTCCTGGGAGAGGGGGAAGGGGGAGAGGAACGAAGGTGCTAATTAAAGACATAGAGCATATTATGTGCCCATGGAAAGAGAATTAGAAAGTCTTGTTAATGGTTCTTTTGATAAAGGATATCCAAAAATGATGACTAAAATACAATGCAGTGGAAGGGTCTGTATATTTTACAGAAGAGTGATGCTGCATACTCCAAAATGTACGGTTCCTATCTAAAATAAGCAGTTACAGAAATTTTGAGTCCAATTCATGAAGAATGTTGTAGGAGACAGGAGTTTTGTGTCATTAAGCAACTGCAACTTATACATCAAGTAGCCAGAAAAGAAAAAGCAGGATAGGCCCAGGGAAAATGAGTAACTAGCTTTTTGAGTTAAAATATTTTTTTAAATTTTTTAAAAAATTTATTTATTAAAAACAAATTCTTGTGATAACTCAGTCACTGGTACTGACCTGGAGACCAGGAACAGCCACATCACACCGCCTGTAGCTATAACACAAACGCACCCTCCCTGGATTTATCATTTTCCTTTGAGCATAGTCCTTTGGCTGGAAATCAGCTCAAGCCACAGAAGCCCAGCTATATACTGTAGTACATAGGAACCGAGGGGGCAGGAAAAAAGGTTGCTTTCAGCTAGAATAGGTTGTACTATACATAGGAGAATGTTTCTGTATAACGTGTAAGGATTGATTATTAAGATCTTCATTTCTGCGGCATTTCTCATCCTTACGACAAACTAGATCAGAGTAGATAGGAAAACGCTTACTGCACTGTAAGACGTCCTGCACTGCAGGTCACCTTCCAGCTGGCTGAGCACCCCGCTTGTCCTGCCCGCTCCTATAGCACACAGGCACCACCACGTCTTACTGCCTCCTGGCTTCGCAGGGAAAGTGAGGTCTGTTTTCTAACCCTTTTTTAAAAAAAAAAAAAAAACAAAAAACATTTTAAATGGATCAGTTCTAAACTACTTGTAATGGCTTGGTTCACTGCACTGTTATTTTTTTTCTCATCTCCTTCAGCTTACTAGCTCTTGAGAGTTACCTGCCAGAATGCAAAGCACCTTTATTTTTTCCATCATCACTTGGGATGAGTGTTCTTGAGGGACCGAAGTGTTTACATTTCGTTCAATTTTGGCACAGATGCTCTGAGCTCCATTTTATCTGTCAGATTAAATTCATCCTGGTGTAAATCCAGAGTAAATCCCAAGCAACTCTAGTAAAGTCACTGAAATTACTCCAAAATTATACAACATGTACGATTTGACCCTGAAATTGCAACAGGCTTTCCTTCCAGACAAGCTAAGCCCCAGTCCCTTCTCAGCCCATCAGTTAGAGCAGCCACCTGTGTGCTACCCACATAAACCTGGCAACTCACAGATAGGAGAGCACTGAGCCTCTCTGGTACAGTTTGCTAGATATGAACACAGCAAAAAGGCAACAAATAATTATAGACGAGGAACGTGGGGTGTCTTTTGTTGTCTTAGTTTTATTATAAGCTACAAATGATTTTTTTGTTTGGTGGGGTTTTTTTTTGTATGCAGGCTCACAACTCCCACTGCCCTATGAGCGACGTGCTCATGTGCATCCTAGGACTGAAGAGCACTCAGGAACAGTCAAGTTATCAAATAGCTCGTGTCTCACAGAGCTGTTTGAGTCAGAGCACTTCTACTCCTTGGTGCTAGGTTTGATTCAGGAAGGCAGAAAAAGTTAAATATAATGTGATGTGAAAAATACAGGGAGATATCAGCAATGAATGGATAAAGCAGACTGTCTTTCCTCTTAAACACCAGGAGACTGCTCTATGTTAGTCAAGCAGAATTAATAATTCACATTGAGTAATCTGGAAAATTAGATCTCCTCCTGACTATTCCTGCAAGCAGCTTACAATTTGGTTTTTATTCATTATTCTTGGAAACATCTATGAATAATTCTTGGTCCACTAGAATTGCTGTGGGAAGCAAATTCAAAAAGGGGAATGAGCACAGCTTTGGCCAACACAGCCAACGTTTTTTGTTCAGATGCATGTAGCGGTCAGCTGACTATATTGTCAATGCTGAAGTATTTGCTCAGCTCCCCAGCAACTGCTCCGTTTTCTCCACTAAGAAGGTAAAACATGGAACATTTTCTTATTTGGTCTGAGGAACCATGACGATATATAGTTGTTTTCTATGTTTGTTTCAAGTTGCATTTAGCAACAGGAGGAAGGTGGAAGAAAGCGGAGAAAAAGTAATTTATTTTGTGGGAGCCAAACCTGATATCATCTGACCTTCCCTGGCGTCCCCCTCCCAGAAGGGGTTTGCACAGAGCAGAGCTGACCCCTGCTGCTCCCCACTTCCCAGCTCTGCAGCCCGAAGCAGCCAGCACCAGCTGAGGGGAAGGAGAGGAGGAGGGAGCCCGACAGCACTTTCGGAGCACAAGGATCAGCATCTAAATGAATGGGTTATACATGAAACTTCACTCTCTGCCTGAAGCCTGGTCTAGAAGCAGTATTTCAGCTGACCTGACGCGAGTGACAGCATCTCCAACCTTTGCTCAGTCAGGCTGCCACTGCATTCTTGCCTCTTTGCTCTGGGACCTGGGTGAGCCTCGCTCCTCCCTCACACACCAGAGGTGCAGTGTTTTCATGCTGAAAATGAGACGGTGCTCAACACCAGTCTGAAGGCTCAGGAATCAACACAAAAAGTGGGAAGAATGAACCACCTCAACTCTAAACATGATTCAGGTTGTGTTTCTTGTCACAGATTAAGAAATACTGGAGGGGGGAAACCTGCAGGCTGTACTTTTCTAGAAGTTTTTGTAAAAACCTCGACAAACACATGCCAGTGGTGGAGTACACACGTTTGATTCCATGTCCTTGCAGAGGATAAGATGATCTCTCGCGGTCCTTCCTGCCCTACATTTCTAGGATTTTAAAAACCACCAGCAAAACGGTTCTGGTTTTGGGTAATACAGAACCAGTGGTGAATTGCATCATCTGACACTCTGATTTCACTAATGAAAACCAGCACTACAGATGGAGTCAGCTGAATCCTGAACTTCCTTACTTTTCTGGGATTAGTCAGACCCATAACGGTCCTTCAAACATTTTTTTTCTTTGTGGTTAAATTTTTTATATCATGCTTATCATCCTAGAAATAATAGCAAACATGCATGCACAAGGGTCACACAACTGCTAAAATGTTAATGCAGTTTATTCTCTCTGGATTCTGCAGTTCTCCTGACCCAAGAAGTTTGTAATTCTGCAAACAACAATGGAGGAAGGTTTCTAGAACTCTACTAATTATTCTAAAATAATGAGCTTGTATTATTTTTCATTAGCTGCAAAGATACAAAGCTCTGGAGATGCTAAAAGACAAACACTGCTAATTTGGAAATTTGAGTACGGGCTAAGCCTTTCCCTAAAACATTTTTCATTTCTACTGCTGAGCAGCTTTTTGTTCCAAGTCATCTGAAGTCCTCAGCTTCCCATCAAGGTATGTTTCTGCTAGCAAGCAATGTCAGACAGAGCGACAAACTGGAGCTTTCTGCTGGCTCAGAGGAACTGCACTGACCACGCAAGTGTCTTCCCTGAGCACAGACTGCTCAAGCAGCCAAATACACCCTCAGTGACGAGGCCACTTCCCCTCTCCAATCCTTTCCCGCGTGACAGCGATTAACCAGAGACTCCAGGGAAGTCAGTGGAAGTTTTTCCATTAATTTGAACAGGGACCTTCTCTTCCACCCCTCTTCCTGTCCCAGGCTCTCTTCATCTCCCTTCGAAGCTAGAGTCTCATTATTAGTTTCTCATTATGACTTTCTGCAATGTCCTCCCTTCCTGCAGAAATCCCTGCGTCATCCCTCTCTCAGCACAACCTCCCAATGGTGCCGTTTGCTCCTGACACTCCCACCCAAACACACGCACACCAAGCCAAACCGCTTGGGCTACTGAGTGCTCCTTACCCCGGGCCCTGACAGCCCCACCTCAGGAATGACTCAGCCTTGCACAACTCTTCCTCAGGGATCACCCTTTCTGCTTCCCTGCAGCACAACTCCAGTGAAACCATCCAGAAGGTGGAAGGGCGCGTTCCCAGGGGGAAGCATGTGGCTGGGCAGAGACGTGGCCCCACCAGGGCAGGGCAGGACTTTCTGCTGCAATTTTTTCTAAGCATGGTGAAAATGCTCAGTGCTGATTTCAGTCGAAGTCACGCTGGGCAGGAAATTGCAAACAGCACTAACGCACAGCTCATGTCTCAACCTCCTGACTTTCTGCAACAAGGATCAAGCTAACTTTGTCAAATAAGCAGGCAGGCTGGACATGGGCAGGTAGGACAGCCCGGGGGCTGTTTGAATGCAGCATCCAGCCTCCAAAGGCTGCCAGTGCCCGGTGTCAAACTGCTTCTCTTGGGGCAGCCACGGAGCACACAAAGCAACACCCAGTGCTCTGAGGACTAGTGAATTGTGAGAAAGCCGGGGAGGAAAAAAAAACGTAAAAAGAGAGGAAAAATAGCATAGGTCACCAACTTCCTATGCTCAGAGCAGCAGAAGACAAGCTGCACACTGTCCCATGCTCCTGCTCACTGCCCACATTCACATCAAGCGTGCCTCTAGCTTAGTGTCCAATCAGGCAGCCAAGCAGCTGCCAATGGCACCATACAAGGGGAAGGTGAGCACGTCGGGGTACTGCACGTTATGGGAGGAAACACTGTCCGCCACCTTCACATGATGTCCCCTAGCTCTTGCAACAGAAAAAAACCTCAATGCACAAGCAGTCCAAATCCACCCTCCCAGTGCCAGTCATGATTTTAGAGACATCACCTCTTCAGGACCTTTATCACAGCATTTTATGACTTTCTCTCATTTTAACATTTATTAACTGTCAGGATCAAAACTCACTTCCAGCCACGTTTCTATCAATACAACTAAAGCATGAAGTTGGTTAAAAATTCCTCAACTTTTACTCACAGTCATACACATGCCCACAGAATGAACATTCGGCAATATTTTTGCTGTCAAAATTAAAATTAGATGCCCAGTCTGCCCAGGCTCCACCTTCAGGCAATGGAGAAGGCTGGGGTCCATCGGATGGAAAGGCAAAGTGCCTAAACCAGGCTCTCACTCTGAAATGCCCTTTGGGGAAGGTCTCTGCTTTCCATCAGTCTCATAAGAAATGTTTGAAGCCAGTCGCTGTGAAACTCCCCAAACCCACACACCCCCCCCAAGGCTTTGTTTGTAATTTCTTATTTGCAACTTTACTAAACAAATGGAAACAGAAGGGTCAATTTCTGAAGCCCAACAGTGAAAAGATCATCATTCCCTTCCTATCCGCATCTTCCCATTCCTTTGTTTTTTCTGCTGATAAAAGTGAAATTATTTTGGTTTTCTAACAGAAAGAAAATGGAAAAATTAAACCAAGGCAGAAGCTCGCCACATAAATTCTTCCAGCAAATCAAAGCCTTTTTTTTCAATTAAAAAATGTTTTGATGAAAAATTACAACCACTTTTCAGTGAAGTGGCTTTATAGCTTCTCTTAATCTAACAGAGACACCCACATAGAGGCTGCATTGTTTAACCAGCTGTAGCATCCCCCATACAGTCCCACTCTGCAGAGCTCCTTGCTGAGCAGTGAAGATATTTATAGCCTGGATTCCCAGAAGGGAAATCTCCAAGGTGCCGCTAATTAGTTCTCCTAATGCACTGTTAATAAAAAGGGGAAACACAACTTATATCATGAACAACAGGTTTGTTGCTGTTTGTAATAGGAACCAGGATATCCCATGAATGTTACTCAAGGAATTAATTCCATGGCCGAAATGTGGATCTCCTCCGGGGGTTTCCCTTCAGGAGGGGGATCCGATTGTCACGCTTGTGGGGAGCAGCAATGGCCACGTTCAGCCTGGAGCTGAGCTCCTGGCCACATTTCACCTCCGTCCCGGGGTGAGGACTCATTATGCATCAGTGCCCTGTGCCTAGTTTCCACACAGAGAAAATCCAAGGCTGGGGCTGGCAAGGAGCCCTGCTGTACCCGGGGTAGGTGCTCAGACAGACTGACGGACAGTTCTCAGGAGAGAGCTGTGACAAGTCCCACTATGATTCCCTTTGGACTGGACACTTTCACTGGTATTTGCCCTGGGGAATTTATTGTTGGAGTGAACTCCTATCTTTATTTCCAATAGCAGGTGACTTGTGACAGTCCCACGGTAAGCAAAACTACATCCACTTCCACCGAGAAACAAATAGCAAGCCACAGTCTCAATAAAACACGCAGAAAACATCATCAAATCATCACAACCTATCTGCCTAGGGACATTTCACAGAGTAAGTAGTTACCTGCTGGAGAAACAGTGAATAGACAGTAAATAAACTCTAACACCTCAAATGCCACTGCCTTCTGGGCAAAGGTGGGGGATGGATAGGAATCTTTTACTATCCTGATCCATAAAGGCAGGAGCCCTTGCAAATTTTCCAGTTCCTACACTAAACTATTTTAGTACCAAACAGGCCTGTTAAAACGCCCACCACAAATCAGAGCTTTGCTTGCCACCTTCTCTCAGCCCCCTACAGAATTAAGTGGCTGTTATCCAGTTGACCCCCGCCCCCACAGGTACTATATATCTAACTCTTTAAAAGATGTTATGCCTCCTTGTTGCCAAGAAGGCAGTCATTAGCATGCTGCCACGGCTCAAAGTGCTAGCCTGTGCTCATCCTTTTACATCAAGTACAAATTCACGTGGGTGAGCATCTGGACAAGTACAGATCACAAGAGCTATGGAATAAGGAGTAAAAATTTCAAAAGAAAGCAAGATACTAGATGAACTTGTACAAGCCTGTAATGCTATTGCTAAGAGTCATTAAAGATGGGTTTGAAAAGCTTACCTGTGTCTACTTCTACCTATAATCTTGTCTGAGTTAACTAGCTGCTGATTCAGATGAAATCACTGCTTATTCTGTCTTCTAATAGACTGGGCGGCCAAACGACAAGAAAACGTTGGCCTTCCTGAGAACAGTAGTTTCTGTTTTCACAGGACACATGCTAAAAGCTCTCAGGGCCACATTCTTAAAAGCTGCTTACTGCAATCACTTACATGAGGAAAATTCTGCTTGTAAAAAGGTCAATCAAGAGGTTTACAGACATGACTGAAGTGATGTTTCATCTAGATGTCACTGAAATGTTCCTGCATGTATTTCCTTAGTTTCTGTACCATCTCAAGTAGATACCAACCATCTTCTTCATACAGGTTAAGGACTGGACACAGGGAACAATAACAATCGTACCCAGCTGAGGGTGTTCAGGTCAGTGTTGAAAATGAAGTGTACAGGATCTACCCAAACGGTTTTATGTACTATTTACTAATTGCAACCTGAAAACTCAAAGTCTTGTTGGATTTTCTACATCGAATGTTATTACTTACTAACTGCTTCCAAAATTAGATAGCTTAAAAAAAAGGCAGAAACACAGCTTCGTTCCACTAGGTCATAACAAAACCATCAACCGTACTTGAAATATTCAGAGTTCACACTACCAGTACAGCTTTTTGCATACAGAGCCCAATCTTTTCTGATCCATTTCTACCTGGCTCTGTATTCTTGTGCCATCTGCCCCCTCCCAGCATTCCTGAAACAGTCCTGGGAGTCTGCTGGAGCACTCAAATTAGGGAAAAAAACAGGCATTAGAACTGGAGAACAGTCTTTATGAAGGAAAAATACTTTGGGAAAAATATTTGGAGTAACTTTTTAAAAAATTACCATTGTGATGTCTCAGTGCAATGGTTTTCACCTGCCACATACTTAGGGTGGAGAGAGGAAGTTACCTGCACCACACAAAAGGATGCCTTCTGTATAACATGGTGAATAAAAATAATAATGATTTCCGATAAACTCAAGCCACATTCATGTTTGGCAGCTCTCCCATCATGCCAAGAATTTATCCAATGCCCCTTTTATTTATAATGAAACGAAAGTGACATAACACTTTGTCATGAAAGAATGCTGTAAATGATGCTTTTTTAATTATATACACTGTTGTTCTTGAAACAACTCTCCAATAATTTATATGTTTATAGTCCTACACACATGCTGCGGAAGTGGATATAAAATGCAGCTGTGGTCAATGACCACGTGATTTCTGTCTGACGTTAGCTCAACGTTAAGACTGGAAGAAGAAAGAGGGAGCAGACACTCCAACAAGTGCTTCCCCCCCGCCCCCTCAATTTTTGCAATGTTAGTGAAGTAGTGGCCTACCAAAAATCAGATGTTTACAGTCAGCCAGGCTACAAAAAAGGAAAACACCCTGGGAGCTAAATCTGAACACTGGTGGGCCTTCAGCAGATCAAGAGCAGCAGCAGAAAATGCTGATTTCTGCTAAAAATCTGGAGCAAGAGGAGAATGCCTGTACATTATATTGTCTTTCCAGCACCTCAGACCATCGCTAGCAACTAGTGATCCCTCTTACCTACAGGGAGACGTTCAGGTTGCGTCAAGAGACTGAGATGTCAATAACAGCAGCTAGGTCTGTCTATGCTTTCCATCTCATACTCATTTTCCCTAACTCCTCAAACGTTGTTAAAGCAAATATTTATAGACTTCCGAACATTACTATTCTTACACTTTACTGCAGCCAGCACAGACAAGAACATGCCCAACAATATGACAGACAGAATTTGCTGCTATTTGGGGCCCCCAGAGAATATCTGGGTTTACAATGCTAATAAGGATGAATTTCTCCTCCTGTTTCTCCTGGTCATCCTTTCCAATATACCCATTGAGCTTTAATCGCTATGAATTTAAGTGCCAAAGCAATGAGTTGTTAAGTCCTTTGAATCTGGGATATAAAAGCATCAAGGATGTGAAAATTCAGACATGCAAGGGCTTTAAGATACTGGCAACTCTCTACCGACCTCATCCAATTCATGTAAGTGAATACCTTAGAGCAGAGCAAATAGAGAGGACTAACATTTCTGATTTGAGCTACCAAACTACACAGTGTAGAAGCCAACGAAAGATCAGGGCTACCGTCAATTGTGTCCATATATCAATTGCAAGGTAAACATATTAAACAGATAAATGGACAGCAATGTAAACAGAAACTGATGTATGACTTCAGAGAACAGTGATGATAGGACCACTGAGAACTGTTTGCGCTTATGTAGGCTTAAAAGAACAAAAAATACAAAGGAGATGATCGAAGAAGAAATAGGCTTCTCCAAAAATGGGCAAATATGTATTCTGGTCTTTGCTTTTGATGGTATTTAACATATACATATTTTTTGTTTTCTGCTTGCCTTTTTCCCCCCTGCATTCTACTTTGCACATTTATAAACTTAATATCTCAATTCCTCCTGAAATTCAAAACCCTGCAGGGTCCAAAAGTCTCCAGAGTTACAGGCCAAATTCAGTTCTGATCAAACACTCTTAGTTTGAGGATCAAGGATGAATCCTCTGTGTCTTGCTGAACAAAACATACAGCCCATGAATGATGAACCTCTCTCTCTCTTTCCTCCAGTTTTCTTTCAACATGCAAGTCTGGTCCACTCTTCTCCTTAAGATTTCTGACTTCCAAATAAAATCATCCTTTGAGTTCAGATGATTAGGAGAGCCAAAAGGCATTGTTTTAGTTTTTGCTACATTTAAAACCAGTTTGTTTTCCTTGAACCAGTCTGTCAAAGTCTTTTTGCAGTTCAGGCGTTATGTGAGAAACAGATTTGCCATTAAAATGCACAGTCGTGCCATCTGTATAAAAATGTATAGCACAGTAATGACATAGCCTTGCAAAATCATTAATAAAAAGAAAAAAACAGGAATGACTGACACTACTCAACTCGGGGAGGGGGGAGGATAGAGGGGAGAGACATTGACACCTTTGACTGACAAAGGGGGGAAGAGACAGCCCTGTGAAGAGAAACAGATTGATGCTTCTCCCAGATTCTTTGTCTTCCTGACAGAGTATGGGCAGCAGCACAGGCCACCTACTTGCTGTGCTAACGCCTGCAGCACGTTAGGCCAAAAGCTTTGGTGAAGTTAGCTAAGAAAGATTTCCACTACATTTTCATTTATTTAGGGTATGCTTGAAAGAACTCATTATTAAATGCCTGCTCAGAAATCCCATTTCACCAGGAGCTGTTCCTCTGTACCCCTGCACCAGCAAGGGACCCCATGTTCGGTCCCTCTGCAGCCCTCCCTGGCCAGGCTGTTACTGCCCTGTGCTGACCAGAGAGCCTTCTGCTGACAACGCACCTGCTTTCAGTACCACTGATTCTGAACTTTTATATTGTCCAGGCCAAGCCCGGATGGTGCTGACAGCCCCCCAGCTGCACTGCTTCCTATCCGGATTGCTACCTACATACCCCCACATCTCCAGGGTCATCCTGCTCACACCAGAGCTCTCTGTTTAAATGCTGGCAGGCACCCAGCTCTTTTCACTCCCAGGCAGACACGACATTATAATGGCCACATCCTTCAGGTTGCCCCGTACAGGACTATACCATGAGCTAATGGAACAAGCAGCAGTAATGCAGAGTTCCTTCAGTGGCCTGGTAAAGGAGCGTTGGCTGCCAGCAGCCCTCACGTCACACCTACTAGATATGATTTGGGTTCAGGGTTGACGTGTGTTGGTCCCACCTCACTCTGACAAGCCAGCAGGATACTGTGATTCACAGGGGGAGACGTGCGAGTCTTCAAAAAATATGCCCGGAAGGAAAGAACTGATGAGGGCATCTGAAAAAGATGCACATATGTTTTTTTGGATGGCTAAATAGCAACCAGTTCTCTAGACTTTTCCTCAGGTCACACAGGTGAATGTTTTTCTTAGGCTGAAGCCTTCTAAAAATATCATGGAAAAGATTCATTTTTGGCTATGTTGAGTTTAACAAGTGTCCCTTAAGCTTTGTTTACCTGTCATCTTGTCAACGTGGCATATGCATCTCTTCGCCATCAACTACGTGCTCCACCCTTTGCGTCTGGCTGAGTGCTGAGAGCTGACTGCAACCCACAGCCTCCAAACAGTCCTGGGTCGCAGCCCAGGTCTTTTGCCGAATCTAATAACATGTGCTGAAAATGCAAAAGCATCAAAACAATAAAAGCCATAAGAACATCTTTACAAGGTATTTGCTAGCCTTCACCCCAGGGACTTCACTATCATTTGAGAGAAAACATTGTAATTGTGGTAGAATTATAGATTACAGTTTTACTCGGACTTCCTAAAGTTAACCTCTACCATTACAGACCTAAATTTGGAGCAGTCCATTGTGCCACTTGGAGGAAAGCCACTAGTTCAGCACTAGCAACTTCAGTTGTATAAAAAGAACTTTTTTAATGATTCGTGTTTCATAAGTGTTGCACTATTTTTAGAAAGATGAGAAAGTAAAGTATGCCTCCTTTTAAATCTGGCTTTTACTGCACCCTGTAATTTATGGCAATATAATAAGTAACTTGAAAATAAAGATTTGAGACAACATTTTAGCATTAGTGTTTTTAAGACAAAACAAACATTCAAAATAAAACCTAAACCACAGCAATGAAATCCATCATTAAATGCCTACTTTCTGCTAAATTTGTAGTTATGGCAGCTTAAATCTCAAACATTTGTTGTGACCTCTTGCAAAGTAAAAATAATCATATTATTCATTGTGGTTCAAGACCAATATAGGGTATTATTTCACCCTAGCCTTAAGTATTCATGGAATTATATAGCATATCTTTTAAAACTGTATTAATTACTCTTTGTTGAGTCCAAGTGACTGCTGGTTTTCAGAAAGAAACATATATCACCTCATTGTATTTGCTTTATTTGTGAAGACTAGCACATTTTAGGCGCATTTATGCATAATACATCAGATGTGACCTGTTTAATCAATGCCAAAGTTCTTCTGAATTAGTATCTCTGTATGAGTTTATCAAACACAAAGGCTTTTGACTGTTCACGGAAAAATTCAGATACTTTTTCTCTTGTTCACTGTGTAAAAGCTGCTACCGTACTGTGTTGTCAAAAGTCAACGTTAGACTGCAGTGAATAATACGTGGCAAGCAGGTCAACCAAGACCATTAACTCTCTCGGACAGCCCTTATGTCACACCAAGTAGCACCTCACATGTCCCTCTTTATCACATGGGTATCTTTGAGAGAAGGAGAGTCCCCTCTGCATGGGAACCTGCCCTGGGTTGGGACGTAGACATACAGCAGTTCTTCCTATCAACACACTTACAAAAGACACATCTCTGCCTCCAGTTCTATTTTCACCTGGCATTAATGCCACTTGGGAATTGCATGACTTGATCATAAAAAAGTGTTCTCTTACCTTGGCTTTAATGAAAATGTCATACTGAAAAGTTTTCCAGAAACTGCTACATAAAAGTGCCAAGTGCTACATATTTTCAAGGCCAAGCACCATAGGAGATTGGTTGAACATTAGAAACCTTCTTCAAGAGAGGGAATTTCAGAGGGGAATTTGTAGGTAGGAGGAATTTCAGAGGAATTCAGAGGGGAATTTGTAGGTAGGGAAGTCTACCAATTTTCTTCCTCCTAGGATTTCTGAAAAAAGTAACATTTAGAGAATAAATAGAAGAGATTTTGCACTAAAATCTTTGTATCTTTTGAGCTCCAGACTCAAACATCTAGTATTGCTCCCTTCATTCTTCAAATCTGTCATGAACCTGTACTACGAAGCATCCAAGTGCAGTACCAAATCATGCCTGTAGCCATGCATGAACTCTGACTTTAACTTGCGTGTGCATCTCAGTGGGGAAGAAGGTTTTTCCTGTTAGAAAGACAAGTTACTTGATTTCAAGAAGCCAGAGACAACTGATCATATATTTTGGAGGGCAGCTAGAATCTGATCCACTAACCAGATCCAAAAGTGGCAAGCAATCTCTAATTTTACAAGGGGCCAACAAACCAGAAATGGCTATCTAAACATCGAGGGCTTACGACCAAGTTCTACACAAGCAGAAGGTCACTTTAGGCTCAAAATTAATATTTAGCCATTGAAATCCTCCTCTGAATTCCAAAACATTCTGGGGCTCTTGTCAAACTCAGAGCTGCCAAGTGCTCACCTTGTCTCACAGTCCCGAGCATCTACACCTAGAAATCTGGATTAAAACTTACTTTTGTGGCTTGAGATCCATCAGTCCACCTCTCAAGCAGCAAGTGAGCTCTACAGCAGAAAATGCAAAGATTTGACATTCTCTCCGGGTTTACACTCATACTGGCTTGCTGACTTCAGTGTGGCTTGGCAGGTGCAAACAAGAAGAGAGCTTAGCTCTTGCTTTTTATTTCTTTAGTTCCTAAAGCTTTTTTGTTGTTGCTTTAGACCAAGAAAAATATGCACCTTTAGAGAGAGGAAAAAAAATAATAATTTTTGCTCTTTTTTCAACTGCTACGCAAATGACTTATGTAAATAATAAGCTGAAACTTTGTAATTAATAACTGATCTTTAGTATGGCTTTTTGTGCCTTACAACGTAATATTTGTACCCACTTGTTAATATTTTGTTTGATTTTTAAATACCTTTTCAACTTTGACATCACTGGCACTGAGTCTGGGTAGTTTTTTCCTGGTGACAATTTTTCAATAACATTAAGTTGAATCTGCGAGCATGCTATAAAAGGAGAAGTAGAAAAGGCAAAGAAAGAGATAGAAAATCCATTTTAATGGTAGCTGACAACTCCAAGTAAGATTAAACACAAATGCTGTTGTCTGCTCACTTGAATATGAAATTCTCTGCTTGTGACGCTCTCTCTCTGGAGAGCTGAACCCAGGAGGTGGGCAATTTGTGGAAGACAACTTGGGTAAATGCACAGATGACACTTGCTGCATTTCTTCTTAGCCCTGAGACAAAGTAAAATAATTCTTGAGGGCCAATGAGAGCTTCAAGTTTGTCCCCACTGCAGCTGAGCTACTGCTTTCTGTCTCTCAAGAAGATCTAGGTTCAGGAAAGAGTAAGTGCAATAAATGATGCTACACACAGGTTGGCGTGACTTATGGAGATGGCAGTGCTAGCCCTCTTGCCAACCTGAACAAGCAGCCTTGACAGAGGGAGGAGCAGGAGAGGAAGGAGCACTTCTCATCAAGGTAGCTGCACAAAAGCTTATAGGTATCGGGCTGAAGCTAAGGTAGTAGCAGAGCACCTGTCCTCTCCTTTTCCAGGTATGTTAGCATGTATGGAACACTTAAGGTTTGGGAGCAAGAGCTTAAGAGGTCTCTGTTCCTAATAGCTTTTTCCCATCCCTCTTCTTGAAATCTGTGGAACTCTTCATATTTATAGCTGTTTTTTCCTTTAACTAAATATAGCCAGGGGGCGGGGGGAAGCTTTTACACAAAATGGTGATGAACTTTACCAAAATGTGGTTTTCATGGGGAAAAGAAATGTTTCCTTTCATAAATCAAAAACACTATTTAAACTGTCATTGTAGTAGTACTTGTTAAACTGGGGGAAGATACAGAAAATTCTCTAACATATTGATATCATTTAAAAACAAATAGGGCGAACAGACAGAGAACTGATTCATTTTTAACTTTCATAGAAAAACAACTTCAAAAACATTGTAGATGTTCATGAAAATAGATTTTCATTTACTATCAGCTCTAGAGGAAAAAACCCATACTTATTCTCTTTTGAGTCTCACATAATCTACTAATCCACAACATATCAGACACAAAGAAACGGTAAAATACATTCATAAACACAAGTGCCAATATGTATGTGTCTGAAAAAAGCTAGTAATTTAAGACTCTTAAGTGGAACTATTCCCCAAAGAATGTTATTAAAAACTGTTGCAAGGAAAATAATGTTAGTAAACACCTTTATGATGAAATAATTGTGTGGAAGGCACTGTCACATAAGAACATGGACCTACAGCCAAGGACAATTGCTCTACTATGCTTAATTTATCTATGAAACATAAGGTGTCAGTTTTACGTGGTTTGGCTGAGATTGGTGTGGATTTTTTTTTTTAAATTATTCTTACAGGGCTAATGGATTATAATATATTTTGTCAGAGACTGCATTCCACAGCACATATTTTATACTGAGGATGTATGACGTATTCAAGGCTTGCTTTCCCCATGAATCAATGAATCAACAAACATCACCCTATTGTGTAAGATACTATTGTCTCGTTGTATTTAAGAAAAGATTATTTGCTCAGAGCATTGTGAAGTTATGGGAGGAGGAGGTGCACTAGCCAAAGAATCCTTTTGTGATGATTCATGAAAACAATCAGCAGACCAAAGACTTGCCATGGCACAGACGAGTTCACAGGTCATTGGTTCGGAGCCTGCAGTGCACTTCAAGTCATCTCCCACACAGAATACGATGCAGAACAGGAGCATTTTTAAAGCACAGAGTAGTTTGAAGGACAGAGGCCTTTTCTACTTCTATGAATCAAACTCAGCCTGGGAACATAAGCCCTTGAGAATTAATACTGTATAATGGCTGCATCATCCTACTTGGATGAGTAGGGAGACCCAAAGGCAGGGCTTGTAGCTCTTGTCAGAAATCTCTCATGCTGTGCTGCTCTCAAGCCTCAGGGCTCTCTACCATACTAATGAAAGCTACACATCATTGCTGGGCTGCCAGCCATTCCACTACCATGGCACAGATACTGGGAGCCCCTGTGGTATCTGGTTCTGCTCTGACCTGTACAGCAGGGCTGACTCCCTGGAAACCCGGCAGCCTGCAGGTAAGATAGCAACGTCTAGGAGAAAATGCACTGTCGAGCTTTCATCCAAACCTGATCTGTATGTCTCCGAGCAGATCATCGCAACTGACTTGTTTCCACAAATGAATTTGGTATCTGCCAGGTGTGCACATCACCTGTGACTGTGCACTCCATTCACCCTGCAGCTGCCAGTCACACAGGGGTACGGATCACGACGACGACACATGGAGGCTCAGGGGCACATTTCCCAGTTCAGCCTCGCCTTTGAAGGAGACGCCCTTCACGGCCTAACCACCCACTTTTTCTCTGGCGGCACATTGCCCCTCCCTCCTTCCAGTGGCCTCTGTCTGCACTTGCTCCCTTAAAACAAGCAAGGGACTACGTTGGCTTGAACTAAACATGCGCAGGTAAAATACTGCAGGAGACTCATCCAGCTACATTTGCTGTAAGCTTCTTAGCTCTCCCTATTTCAGCACTGCCCTATTTTAGTCTTCGGCTGTTTGCTCAAAGGAAGCAGTGGAAGGAAGAGCAGGTCGTGTGAAGTCTATTCTGGTGACAGGGGATGCAGAAAACGTACGCGTAAGTGAATGGTAACAAGCACAGATTGCCTGTAAAAAGGACCATGCGATGGCAGCAGGGTGCCCAGCAATCAGACTCCTCCCTACAGGAGGGCAGACTTTTGGGGAAGAGAAAACACACAGACCTGCAAACCTGGCTGTGCACAAGGAAACGCAGAGTCCTGCTGACCCCAGGAAGCCCCCCCACCCCAAGCTGCATGCACAAGGAAACGCAGAGTCCTGCTGACCCCAGGGAGCCCCCCCACCCCAAGCTGTGGGGCACCCCTACTCCCGTACCAGGGATGCTCCATGTGGACAGCAGGGCAGAGAAAAGTACTCCATACTGGGATAGTCTTTTAAAACTATAAATCACTTTTCTCAAAGTAATTTCAATGCTATTGTATAATACAGAAGGAGAAAAAACCCTTTTCCACTAAACAGGCTTTCGCACCACCTACAAGCTAGGATTAAACTTCAAAGGCAGTTACACAAAGAAAAGGATTTCTTTACAGAAAGCAATCAATCATTCGTCAAGTGTGGGTTCAGCACCTCTGAAAACCAGGCCATTTCTCAGGTACATGAAGATATGAGATCTTTATTTAAACCACCCCCAACCTGTTTCACTCAAGTCTTGGAAAACTGTGACCTAAATGCCTTAAAAGAGCTTGGATTTCAATACTAGCCTCTTTGGGGCTGAGACTACCACTTCTCAGCATAGACAGCTCACCTTTCCTTTCAAAGTCTGTGTGAAAAAGGAAATCCCACCATCCATGCATGAGCCAGCCAGCTTTCACTGCATCAGCTGCACCGGGGGCTACAGACGTTACTGTTACTTACAGCCATCTTACGGCTCCGACACTGGAAGTTACGGCTTTCAGGAATCTGAACAGTCAGAAAGAGGGCCTTTGACATACTGCCCCTCCGCCTTTTCAGTTTCATTAACCTTCTGCTTTTCTACATACTTTAAAGCCCTTTGTTATAATTAACTGTCTATAACAAAGTGATCCAAAGTAAAGCTGGTTCAAGTTATTTATAAACTTTTAGGACTCCTCTGTTTTATAGGCATGGTCAGAGCTCCTGAACAGTCAGACCCCACTTTCATCTATATTTTGTTATTTTTTTATTGTATGTACACAAGCAGAGTAGGCGGGACTGATCCATCAACCCCTGCAGTCCACTGTGGGTAACTGAAGATAATATCACCTTACCTGTAATAACTTCAGTCCTTTCCCATAGAGACATTCAAACTCTTAAATCCTTAATGGTACACCAAGGCCAACAATCCAGGGAAATAATTTTATGGTTTAGACCAAAGGATCAAATCAAAGCACTTCACCATTTGAATACATGTTATTCAGAAGTCTCTGCTGCACCAGATAGTCTCAAAGCAGGGAGGGGATTATAAACCAAGAGGTAACACTAGTGCCATTGTAGCCACTTTATTCTAAAGCATAGCTCCAGCTCACAGTTGGTGCAGGGTCAGACCAGGCCAGGCCAGCCGCCCAAGCGCCGGAAGCAGCAGCATGCTGCTGCGAGCGTGGGGAAGGAGCTCCACAGCTGCCCTTGCAGGGATTTGCCCTCATTCACCAAACGGTGCAAAGGAACCAACAGTCAGCTGCAAAAGCAGCTCTGGAAAACACCTGCAAATCCCTTCCCAGTGCAAGCACAGCCCCTTCGTGTGGCTTTGCAGCTCATCTGCTCTCCCAGCAGAGACTGAGTCCAAGCAGTAACCAACCGCTGTATGTGAATCATGTCTCAAACCTCCACGCTAAGGCCTGTGGGAAAACCTGCACCCATGGCGGACACTGCCCTGCTCTCAGGCTCTGTACCTGTTGCTTGACTGGGGCTGCATCCAGGAGAGATGGCCTTTCAGCAGGTGCATAAGCTGCCCGACATCGGAAAGACTTGAGCAGATGGCGATGTGCTCTGCTTCGTCCCTGCGCACAAAAACATTTTTATTATCAGGCACAGAGTGTTTGGAGGCTTAATATCTGCTGCTCTTTGCTTGTGGCTGCTGACAGAGGCATCACTGGAGGGCTGTGATTTGCCACCTTCATATTTATTTACATTTGTGTCTCAAAAAGAGTGGCAATTTGCCAGATTTGGAAGTGCTTAATCGGATCTGATGGGCAGATTAATTAGTGCAGGTCACAGCACTAGTTGCCTTCCAGGAACATTACTTTTTTTATTTATTTTTTTGTCAAGGTAAAGCAGGAGGAGGTCAATGCCGCCAGCGTGTTTTACATTTTACTGGTTTAAGTCTTCATGGTTTTATTTCATTTCCTCTGAGTAAATGAACTTTGCTTTTATTTCTGCCATGACAATAAACTCCAAATAAAATAGTACAGGCACACACAAAAACTGGAATGCAGAAAGATGAAAAATCTTATTTATCCCCCCTTCCTTCCATACTGTCCATAATAATCCTCTTCTCCCCCCGGCCATGGTTACTGTCCCTCCAGCATGATCCTCTTGTTATCTTTCCATCTTTGAAACAAGGTGTTTTGGAGTATGGAGCATTTTTCATACACACACACACACACATATATATGTATACATAGACACATATTTTTATATATACAGACATCTATTTTTATATATATGTATAAACAAATATATACATACAGAGAGAGAGAGAGGCAGACACCATATCTGGCTAACCATTATAGCAGACTGAGCAATTATAAACTCAGCTGGATTATTCTTAATTTTCACTAGCCTGACCAAAATTTGAATGTGGCCAATTATGTGTAGACTGACAAACCAGAGAACATCGAGATTAATTTTTTATGGCTACAGAATCATTTGCACTCCATAACCTTGGGAGTGACATGCTGCCAGTAATCAGGGACACACATTGTTGTCATGCCACCATGGTAAACGCGAAAGGACCTTTTGCATCTGTCACGCCGCAGAAGGCAGGAGTGGCATATGGAGTGCCAAACCTCCCCAGGATACCACGGGGACCACATTACTTTTGAACAAAGGAGGAAAAAAAATATTTCCCCAATTTTCCCCCTTGCAAGAAAGTGTTATTTTGGACTTCAAAGAGCAAAGGAGGGCACAACCAGCATGAGGACCATACGTGGTCACAGCACCAGGGCTCCACTACCCGAGAAGAGCCCTCACCACCTACCACGGGGTTGCAGAGGACAGGATTTGGCCCTTATTGTTTCCCTAGCACAGAGCACTGCTGTGCATAAAATGTTCATTTACAACTTCTGGGGACTATTAGCAGGCAGCAGGCCCTAGACACCTCCACACAACAAAGCAAGATACTGTGAGGTGAGTGGATCCAGCAGTTTTTTTCTAACTTTCTCTAAATATGCTTATTTTCCTTCCCTCTGGCACTCAGATTTATCACAGCACTAAGGGAAGAGAGAAACTGTGTCCAACATTGTCAAGTATCCAAGCCCATGTGTCTGCAGAGGATTTTGCAGGTAGATGTGAGCTGCATCCACCTGCGCCCACAGCCTTCCAGAAGTGACCCTGCAGTGAGCAGCCTGGCGGGAGGCTCCTGCCTGCCCCAAACAGGAAGGTTAGCTTACAAGAGGGAAAAAACATTTGCAAAACCTCTTGCTCAGTGAAGACAGACACTGGGTAGGACTCCACAGAGCAATAAAGCTAAGCTGTATAGGAAGGACATAAATGGATTGAGGTTTTTTCCTTCTTTTTTTTTTTTTTTTAATGTATCCTCCCTCTCGCACACATATACTGAGAAAAGAAAAAGCCTTCCACAAAAAGAACGACCATAGCTCTAGAGCCAAACCCCTATTCAATAAAACAAGCAGAGAATGCATTTTCACATTTCCCTATTTACTCTGACTCATTTTATTAAGTTGAAGATGATAATTTTTATGCACATTTATGGCCACGTTTCCAATACAGTGGCACCCTATAAAACCTACCACTGCTGTGCCCCACCCAGGGCTGCGCTCCAGCTTCTCATGCATTCTGCAATTACTGTAATGAGGCACGGCGGTACCACTGCAGGTCAGGCTACGTCAATGTTTCCATTCAAAACCTTTTTCGGATGGGTGTCCCAGGACACGGCTTTGAATTTAGCTGGGCTTTGTTTCACACACTGAGGCAGATTCACTTCCCTGCACATTATTTAAGAAAAAAAAAACACCAACAAAACCATATTGCCTTATTTTGATTAAATGAAGAGGAAGGAGCAGAGAGGGAGAACCCCTGCCTTTTGTTTGAACACATATTTGTCTTTAATTATCTCCAGGGGTCCCACTGCAGCGGGACAGGTGGTTACAAGATGCTAACTTTTCTCCAGCAACATCCCTTATGCATGTTCAGTTTCCCACTGCTAAAGCGGACAG
Source organism: Platalea leucorodia (assembly GCF_965183815.1). NCBI lineage: Eukaryota > Metazoa > Chordata > Aves > Pelecaniformes > Threskiornithidae > Platalea > Platalea leucorodia. The sequence goes on from NC_138827.1 coordinate 70,979,365, forward strand.
CACACTTTATTCCAAGGCCACCTCCCCTTTTTGCAACAGCAATTTATAACCACAAAACTTGCACCTGTAATTTAAAACCCACGTTTGAACTGCGGGCAAAAGTCAAGTAGCCTCTGTCTGTCATTGCCTTTGTGTGCAGCCAAGTCACAGAACAGGCAGCCACATTCTCCTCATTTTCTCAACAGAAGGAAAAAAGTATTGCAGGTACAACTGGCAAGATGCACCCTGCCCCATACAAAGGAAAGCAAGTTCTCAGCTGTTTTCAGTGACAGCAAAGTTTCTTAGTCCTCTGGTTAGCAGGGAAACCTTCCAAGCAGGGACGTAAGGCCAGACTGCTGGCTCCAGCCGCTGGAATGCTCCAACAATAGTGAGGAGAGATTTAAGATGCTGCCTTTAATCAAAAAGGAGTGTTTAAGCTGCAGTTTAATGATGACAATGTGAATGTCAACATTGTTAACAGTTTCACTGCTGATCTGATTAGCAGGAAAACCCAGCTAGTCCAGGGTTGTGGGTAATGTGAGTACTTTCCCACCCTTTCACACCCACTCCATCACTTGACTCTAACTTAAAAGAACTGTTAACTTTTATATAAGCCAGATATTTCATAGGCTCAGTCCTTCCTTTGGAATGGCAGCAGCTGTTATGTATTTATTTTCAAATAAAAAAAAAAATAGCTTAAGCAGTCACATCCATATTAAGTTTTTCTGGGCAGGGCCCATCTTTATGTTCTGTGCTTGTACAGCATCTAATTCAATCTGGATAATAATAATAAGTAACAACTGTTTAAAAGATTGCTGTAGCATGAACTGACACAATGGTGTACTTGAGATGAGCCTAAATACATTTCCAGTCCCAAACACTGGCCTCCTTCCACTGCGTGAGCACAGCCCATAGCTCCTCGTCACTATTATGGATCTGACTCCGCATGCCATATTCTTATGTGAATTTTTATTTAAAAAATTAATAACTCCATTGCCAGCACAAGCCGTAGTACCAAAGCAGGCTCCAGCCTACTGGAGCCGGCTCTTTATCAGGCCAAGCGGCCAATTTTGAAATTCACTCTCCCCACAAATACATACCTACACTAATATATAGCAACTCTCTAAATCAGCTGTTGGGGTTATATTGCTAAAGTGACAGAGGACAAACCTTGCATCTCACAAAGAGATCACAATTCCGGAGTTTCAGAAGCTGGGTCTCTGTTTCTCTCTCTTACAGCTGCAGCTCACAGATGTGATGGTTTAGAGGAGTAATGCAGAAGGAGCAAATCCCCCTCCCACCTTCACTGACACCCCAAGAGTTCAATGTACCCAGGGAACTGGTACTGTACCAAAGTCAGCTGCCAGGATAAGCTGGACTTACACTTGAGTGACTAGTAATTTTTTGCAGCCCACATAAAATCTGACTGGTGGTTTTATTTTGACCACCATGAAATAAGGCAAGAACAGCCCTTCTGACTGATGTCTTGCACAGGACAAACCATTTTCCTGCTTCAGGGTCCATGGTTTTGGTTTTCATTATTCTATGATGGCAATTCCCACCAACATTAGTGCAAATCATGCATGAAAACTGAATAATTAACCCCCAGAGGAAGTATTTTAAAAGCTACGTTTTATTTTGGAGGCAATTCCTTGGTACAAGAAAATCACTGATGCCTGATCAACAAGCAAAGAGCCTTAAATGCTTCAAGACATCATACATACATATATATATATACATACACAGACAGATATATATACAGGTTATTTTATATATATAGTATAGATATATATAAAAATAAAAAAAATATATATTAAATTACAGATATAAACCTTACAGGTATGTTATGAACTTTCGTCCAGAAAGCATTGTGGAGATTGGCAACTATAGCCACCTGTTCCGTCAGCTATTGTCTATATAGTTATTACAAGGCGCTCTCCAACATCTCCACTTGCTGTGGGCCACAAACCACCCTGCAACAAACTTAAAATCTTGTAGCAAAAGGACTAAACCCCCCAACTGTAATAAGCCCTAAGGGAGAAAAAGAATTAAAGACATTCCCTATGCAGGTACTGGATGAACTTAGGTCCTACTCTACAGAGAGTACAAAAAATGAAAGTCTGACCCAGGTGAAAAATCCTGTCCTAGCCCCAAACCAGCAATTATTTTAATACTCTGAGCATGTGAGCATTAACTGAACACATGAGCATTTGGTACTGCTTGCAGGAGTTCACAGACTCAGCAACTGCAGAGTTAAAATGACAAATGAAAGTAACCTAGGTCTCCAAAAGCTCTGGGCATACCCTGCTCCAACCCAGAACTGTAAAGCTATCCAGTCCTCATGCCAGGCAATAACCATACGATTAGTAGCTGTGATCTCTCAGTAGATGAATATTGATTTTAAAGAAGACAACAAGCAACATAACTATCCAGACTGCAAATCTAAGGGTAACCTCCTGGCTGTAGGAGTCTCAGCTCATGCCCACTGAGCAAGAATATTGAGTCTTCCAGGTATAACTCATCTCCAAAGAAATTATCTGAAAACCTTAGCAACTGGACAGGCTTCTCTTCATAACTGTCTTGGAACTGAGAGCTTCATCCCAGACCCAAATGAGTCAAAAAGGTAACGTCAGCCTAGCCAGGCTTCCAGATGGGGCAACCGTCACGGCTTGTCTAGTAGCAGATTTGCCCCTTCGTTTCCTGTTGTTGACAAGTTGCATTAGTGAGTTGCATTAGCGAGGCTGGCATTGCCCGAGTTGAGAACACCAGCCAAAATCTCAGCGACCAGTAGCTTTAAGGCTACCCCACTTCTTCCCACAATACTTGGCCCTACCCTGTGCCAAGGAAGCAAGTGGCATCCCTGCAAACCTTTGAGGCACTGGCGGCCGCAGGCCACAGAGCATTTCAAGAACAAGATCTGAGTACAAATCTCCTGACAGGAGCCCTTCATAGAGGTACGATGTCCCTTTGTACCTCTGTCCCAGTGCCAGTCCTGAACTGAGGTGGGGCAATAGCTGCTGCAGTCCCAGTACCACAGCTCCTTCAGGCAACAGATAAACAGTTTGGAGGACACTGTTGTCCTCAACAAATCCGTAGTAGGAATTAGATAACAGTCATCAATATACCACTGTCATAAGAATTTCTTCAATACAGCCAACACTGACCATCCGACAATACAGACAGTTTAAAGTGTTTGCTCTGGTCCGCTAGTGTCACCCAGAACAGAATGTTGGACTGTGATTTAGCAAGGAACCCATTTTTGATTGGTTTTAACAAACTAATAGATTCACTTGTAAAACTCACAAAATTAATCCTATATCCTAAGAAAAACTGCACATTTAGAAGGAGCCTCTATTTTCATAGAAAAAGCAAATGCTCACCATCTTGGTTTGATGCAGAAAAAGGCTGAGGCTGTACTAGGAGTTAGGCCTGGAGCCACCACAGGCCCTCCAGCACCCATCGCAGCAGCCACATAGAAACGAGTGTAATGGAGAACTGAAATCATGAAGGAAGGCAAGGACAGCTTCCACTGGTGTTAGAAAGAGAGTGTCCATTATCCATATTAAACTGATGCGATATAGGAGGTGAACTCGGGAAAACCTGCCTACCAAGCAACTCGGACAGACTCTTACCATGTTCCACATGCATGGGACATTAGTTTAATAGGTAATAAACTACAGTAAATTAAATACATAGTTTTCATATTACCAGGTTTGCACTAAAGCATTACCCTCCCCATCATTATCAGCAGCAGGACATCTATCATTATTTAGTAGCAGCACAATCTACACCAGTGAAAAGGCAAACAAAAGCCAAAAGGCGCATCTCTCGTTTAATGGGAAGACTACTGCTGCGGGAGGAACAGGGCACTTGAGGTGCAGAAGCGATTAGACTGTCAATAAGGTAGCAGTGGAGATGGCAACAGCACTGGTAGGCAGGTGCTGCTCCCATTGCCAACGGATGCTGTTTACAGAGTGGAGCTTCCTCCTAGGGAGTTCTGATAAAATGCTTTTCCACTGAGAAATGGGATGAGAGTATTTGCTCATTTTAAATACACTGAATAGTCATTAAATGGCACAGTTGGTTCTGGTGACCTACAACAGATTAAAACCAGTGTCTTGGAAACAAGCTGATCTGTGCCACTTCACCAACCTCAGGAAGTATCAATCCTTCTTTAAAATGAAATCACAAAATAAGGAGGAATTTAAATGACACAACAGCGAGAAACAGAAAGCACAGTAAGTCAGACATCACATGGAACAAACCCATACAGACACTCAGGCTTTTCCAAATAGCTCTGCAAATAAAATTAACTTTTGTCCAGGGTACGTTGGCAATGAACTTGAGCAGCCACTTGCTGTTCTGCCCTGGTTGACTGCAATCTTCAGCCAGACATCTGAATCCACCCGGGCCTGGAGTGAGCCTCCTCCGTACCTGTGATCTTCCAGAGGACCAGGCAGAAAATACATACATCACTCACAGAGGTACAGTGCATCATAATGAAGATCAAGGACATCCTGATTACAGCAGCAAAGTGATACTGAACATCTGTTAATGCTAGAGAAGGTACTTCAAAGAATGAGGACAGCTGGACTTCACATAAAACGAAATCGCTAAGTGCTTATGCGTGAGGCTGCAAGTAGGGCACACGGGCTCCCGATAGCTGGACCAGAAATGGATCCACCCTGCCGTGGACAAGGTGACTCGACAGGGAGAGCAGCACAAGCCCTTCTCACATCAGGCCTACAAACCCCCACCTGCTCTGCGCTACCTGGGGGAGCGATTCCTGGGGCATCAGCATCCACCTAGACGGGATTTAAATTTTCCCCATTTCCACTTTCTGTGGTATAAACCCGGTCTCCTCCCCTCCTCATTCATGAAAAATTGTGCAGCCTGGGGATCAGCTGAATTTCTGTATTTGACACTGCATGTAGCTGGAAACTGGAATTCACACCTTCCTCTACTCCCTTCCAAGCCTCAGAAAAATTTGGATTTTCTTATAGATTAAAAACTATTTTCACTTCAGCTTAGCACTAATGAAATCATTCATAACTATATTGCTAAATCCTTTTCTTTCAGAAATATAGGGGAAAACACCCAAAAACCCTAAGGCAGACCAGACCTCAACATTTACATTTCATGAAAAATTTGATCTGATTTTGGAATTTGGCTTTGTTGTCAGTCAGCAATAAAATATAAAAATAAAAACAATTTCTGTGTCTAACATTGCTGTTGATGATGTTTTCAAAATATTTTGTCTCCAAAGTGGCAAAACAAATACCAAATTTTCAGTGTTTCCTGTAAAATAAATTTAAACTCTATGTGCTTTTATGAGCCAACCTTGTTGAGGATGAACAGGTACAGAAAGGGAGTTGTGAGATGAAAGGACAATACAAGGAACTGTACAAAATATTGGAAATCAGACAAAATTACTCAGAATTAAACACCCCCATTTACCTCTAGTTTTTCTAGAAACTTTAGATTAAACATTTAATCAAAGTGACAATTTCACACAGAAAAAATGGTTTTGACAAAACCACATTTTTGAGTTTTCTAAACAATTCTCTGAAAGCCTGTTATTTTGACACTGTCAAAACAAAATTGTTTTGTCAAGCCGGGGGGGGGGGGGGGGTATCACCATTTTTTCATCTCACAAATATCAACAATTTACCTGCTCTCATGAAATGTTTTGATTTCAATGCAACTGCACTATGGAAAAATGTAGGTCACCTCTAGTTGAAACTCCGAGATGTGCTGCTAGCCCCTGCGCCCCAGCTAGCCCAGCGCAATCAGCTTCAACCCTGGCTGTCCCCCCTAACACACCATGGAAGCAAGTTTAACACTGTACAAATGAGCTAGTTCTCCAACTTCTCTGTTGCTGCTCATACCACTGCTGTTGATGGCAGCTCCAGTGCTGTTTTCTCTAAATCTTCCCCTTTTGTCTTCCTAAATATTCACCCTTGGGGGGGGGGGGGGGGGGGGGGGAAATCTAACTGATCCTTATTCCACAGAAGATACAGTGTTTTCTCATGTAAGCCATTTTTTTGCCAAACTATAAGAACTTTTGTACACAGCAGTTCTCTACTCATTCAAATTAAAAAAAAAACAACAACAACAACAACAAAAAAAACCCAACAAAAAAACCCACAAAACAAAACAAAAATTGAAGTGGACATACAATGAGGAAAGAAAGAAAAAGAATTACATTCCATTTACTGAAAATAGGTCATTGATAAGAAGCACTGAGCACTTGCAAGTTTCAAGCAGGATAGAGTCAGATGCAAATAAACTGGCAAAGTTTATTCTGAAAAAGGGCAACCTCCAGCCCCCAACGTGCTCGCTGAGGCTTTAAGCGCTCCCTGGCCCGTGCACTCCAGCAAAGTTGGCAGCTCGGGCTGGAGCCCGCAGCTGAGCGATGGTGTTTGCCAGAAGTTGCGGGGAGCTACACTGCTACGCGGAGCCCTCCCTCACACCGACGTACAGCTACAGGGACATGCTACAAACTGCGTTATGAAGCCTTTTGTCTGGTTGCTCTCCTTCAGAGCAACTGTAGCTGCCTCCTCATTCCGGCTCCGGAGCTTGAAGTGATTATAACTTCCTCTGGAAACTTAACTCCCTGACTTTCTGATTTTTAACACCCAAATGGAACACAAATTCATATTATAAGAGTAGCAGAGATTAAATAAGGCAGAATTCATTAATGTGCCAAAAATATGTGCCAATGTGTCTCCAACTAGTTAAAAGACAAATACACAGATTGATTTTTTTTTTCCTCCCAGTACATCCCACATTGCCTATTTCCTAAAACCTTCTGTCAAATGCATAATCGACTGCTATGTCTTCAAAAATAGCACTTTTTATAATCATTCATCTAGATATTTGGGAGTAGATGTTGCACTGTCTGTCATGCCATGCAAGACTGGGACGCAGAAAGCACGGGCATCTCTGCTGACAGTCTGGGCAGGCACCTTGTGCTACCATACCCTGTGTGGGACAGGCCAGCAGGTGGGAAAAGCTGGCTGCACCAAAGGCTATGCTGGCTGCAGAGTGGGCATCTGCACCCTCCGGCTCCCCGCCTCTTGGCAGGTGGGGAACAGACTCACACAGGTCCTCTCAGGTCTACGAACCTACAAGCAATTCCTCAGAGGCCCTGGAGGCTGGCAGGGCAGATACAAAGGAAAAGCATCCCATGCAGAATGACTTCTTTCCCAGAGGAAAAACCAAGCAGGAACAACTTTCCTTTATAGCTGCCAATAGAGCATTCTAACTTTCCTGCAGAATATTTTAACACACTAGTTCACAAATACAGTCAGGTTGTCATTACCAGACAAGGTTTCTCTGAACAGACAATCAGTACAGTGCTGTCTCCTATATAACCAGTAAAGCATCCCCATCTCTAAGGAAAAAACAGCTTTCCATTTTGCACAGAAAAAACCCAGCCCACACTAGCCTGTTTTACTTGCGAGTTCAGCAAAATAGAAACTTCCCCTGTGTGAAGGTAGCCATGCAAAGGCAAATCTAGAGCAAGATCTCCCAGTACTGTTTTTACAGCATTTGGCCAAGCCTAGTCTCATCTTCCCCTGAGGTACCACAGCTTCCCAAAGCTACTGCCACAGGTCATTGCTCAGATCATGGACTCGTATCATCTCTGGCAGTGCCTAAGCTGAGGGGTGATTCCCTACTCTGCTCCATTGCACAGCTCCCCTCCTCTTTCTGGCAAGAAGACTTGACGCCAGCTCTTCAGAGCAGACAGGCTTCTGGACTGTGCGTTTTTATGCAAAACTAGCAAAGCTGTGTTTAACAACTACCTACAAAGCAGAAGGGCCAGAAATGCACAGAGATAACCCAGAGTAAGGTGAGCAAGAAACTCTTTCTATTACAGTAGCTTGTAACTAGCTGTGATCTTTCTTTTCTTCTTTAGTGCTGTAAGAATTACTGTAGATTTTATACTGCTACCTCAGGGGAGCTGCTTATTGTATCTCATTTCCATTTTTACATTGAAAATGTGGATTGTAAAATTTACTACATTATACATGGAGTTTAAACTCACAGCCATTAGACTCTTACAACTCTACTAATGCCGCTTTTATAGGTGTTGGCTACAATCCTAGTTTACCATTTCATCAAAGAAATAGATGCAGTTCCCAGTAGTGACCAAGATTTGTGATTTAAATAAATGGGGCTTGGGAAGTCTCCCAATGATTTTTCTTCTCAAAAAAGAACAACAGTTAACAGAAAGAGATCTTTCCAAAAATGATTGGTAGGAACAACACTGCTAAAGCGTAAATTATAAGGTGGTGGGAAGAAGTAGAACAAAACGGTTCCCGCTTGTTTTTAAGCGGAGTCAAAGAAACACTTCGCTGAAAACAAAAGAAACAAGTTGAAGGCCAGAAAGAAGAGATCATGATTTCTGAAGTTTGGCTTACTAACGTTGAGACCAATTACATATCAATATTAAGGAGGTTTCGCATGTCTATACTCAGAGATCAGGGCAAAACAAGCGTGGCCCAGGGCCAGTTACTCCTTTGGCACAAGCCAGGTTGGTTTCATCCCTTTCCGAGCTGTATCAGGCTAAGCCAGCTGGGGCCTGTCTGCTTGCCTCTTGGTTCCATCCTGCTCACCTGCTGCTGAAGACATGAGGGATATGAGACCCACACCAACCTCCCATCGCTGGAGCTGGCTGCAGGGATCACTGCAGGCCCTGCCTTGGGATGCGGGGCACAACCACCTAAAATGTCTCTTTGGGCAGCATCTTGCTGCAAAATGGGAGGTGGAAAATGAAGTTCAGAGGCAGCCATCCTACTATTGCCCAGCTGTGTGTTCTGGCCCTCCCCAGGTCGATGCCAATCTTTCCCTGCAAGTCTCCGAATGCTCCTCCCTGAGGCACCAAGCTCCTTCCTTTCCCACAGTACTTCCTCTCTGTGCCCAGTAGCCCAGCCAGTGATGGGGAAAAGGAACACCTCTCCCAGCTCACGCATATTTTGAGGCGTTTCTGTTCGTTTTTCTCTTCTAAGCAACCTCTGCCCCACGGGCAGCCCCTACCATCAGTTAGGATTGAGTGCTTGGGGGAACAGGTAGGCAATATTAATGAACTCTAAACCACAAATCCTCATGATCTTTAGCAACAAAGAGATGAAGAGATTTGTTTCAAGGAGAATTTCCAACACACAAAACAGAGTGTATTTGAATCACCAAATCCATATTTTATTTTTAAACTGAGTTTATGAACAAGAACGTTTAACCATAACAGATTCCATAAAATATCAAAATAGATAAATAGAAGGATAAGTTGTCAGATCCACCCATGGAGATGAAAATGGCTCACAATTTAGCTTTAAGGGCAGGAAGGACACAGAGGTGCCAAGAGATAATTAAGCTTACTTGATGTTTAAAAGAATGAGTGCGGGAAGTAAGACCATGAGCATACTCTTGGAAACCATATAGGCGTACTGTTAAGTGATACCATATGACCCTGAATGGCCCTAAACTGCAAATACCGTCATCAGAAAAGAGCAGAAGCTAGTGCCACTCTGGAGCGCAACTCTACTTCCACTGTTAAACAGGTTTGAACCATGGTGCTGGCAGGACCAACCCCCCTGCTCGAGAAAAAGAGCAATGAAGTGGTCTGCAAGCTCCTGAAAGAATAGAAGCAAAAAGCAAAGGCAGAAATGTCTGGGCAGCGTTGAAGCCTGAGGCGCAGCTTCAGCTCCAAATGCCACGTACAATCACGCAGCTGTGGCCGAGCCAGGGGCAGGGTGAGCCCAACGCAGCTACCACTTTCCAGGCAGCCAAGTGTGGGCAGGCACACCCATTTCCTATTAGGCCTGCACCCACACAAAGTCTATTTACATTCTGGATCCAGCACTGCATTGCAAGCTGGATTTCAAAACCATGGACTTCTTTCCTCCCTCCCCTGTGCCTATTTCCCAGAGCAGGGCTTACCCAATCCTTTAACTTTCATTATGTCAGGTTGTTTTTGTTGTGCCCCACACCTCCCCCCCAGTTAAAAATAACAATCTTAGCAAGGTTTATTTAAATAGAGCCTGTGGTTCATTAAACACATTTTTCTTCAAAGCATACAGGTCCCTTTGAAAGGGGAGCAAGTTCAATGCCAGTAGGAGATGCTGCCTTCTGACTGGGGCAGCAGCAGAGGCTGTTGCATTTAATTACTGGACCGATCCTTGCATGTGCCCCAGTGGTGCGCACATCCGCCCCAAAAAGGCAACATACTTCACTTGGAGCGGTAGCTGGTGAGGGGAAGGGCTACGGGAGGCCTGTCACCCGCAATTTGCCAACAAGGAGAGCATCAGGCTTACTTAGATCCATCTGAAGGTTGCCCTGGGCCTCTTTTTCTTTCTATTCTTTCACTGGAAACACTGCAGAAGTTTTTTTGGTTTTACTTATTCTTTTTCCCTCCTCTATTTAATCAGTTTAATGGAAAATATTGCCATTCCCTAAAGTAACACCTGGTACAGTCATGAATGCAAGTGCAGACTGTAACCAGATCACTTCCTCAGACTTGCTTGACTTTCCAGTTGGTCATTTAGAGTCAGGGGTCTGAGACTGCTCCCTCCCACGGGAGGAACCCACCGGCCTTGGCAGAGGTCTGTGCGACTGCCAGGCTACTGGCAAGCAGAGGCAATTGCAGGATCAGCCTGTTGGGGCTGCATCTCCCTTTCCCTTGCCTTCAAGTGAATGACAGGAAAAGTGCTGAACATCTCCTTTGCCTTTCCTTCATCCTCACAACAGAGGTCTCCATCCAAGCCCTGGCACGGCTGCCTCCTTCCCAGAAGGGTTTTAGGCAGGAAGAGCTCAACCCCTCAGCCTGCCTGCTCTGGACTGGGTTTGGGCAGTGCAGCATAATCTTCCCGACTGAATCGGGATACCTTGCACCTCAGCTGGGGAGCAACAGGCTCCTGTGTGGAACACCGCTACAGATTGAGCTTCTCTAGCCACCAAGCACAGCCCAAGCCTTTTGGCTCCCCTCTGAGCTGCCCTCGAAGCATTTTACCTTGCCTGTAGGCAAAAATGAAGGATAACGCTACACAGCTATAGGAAAGAGTGATAAAAATGAACAAGCCATTGTTTCCACCACTGCTACTTTCTCTGGAGCTGCACCAGTGCTAGAACAAAAATGAAAAACTGTCCAAGTTTTAAACAAAAGCCTGAGAAGCAACTGGGGCCAGCAGTCCAGCAGCAGCTGCCAGTGGAGGAAAATGCTTGGCCCGGAGCTGAGAGCTGTGACCCTGCAGTTAAGGTGAGCCCGTGCAGCAGTACAAGGCCACTGCTCCTCTGGGCGGTGGGCAGCAGGGAAGGCAGAAGCATGAGAGGGAAACACAGGCATGACAAGGAAAGTAGAGACACCATGTCCTGAGAGGAGAGAGACTTGAGCCTCAGAGAATGAAAGAGGTCTTTCCGCAAATCCTTCATCTGCCATTTCCCAGCTGAACTTGGGAACCGGCTTTCAACAGCCAGCATGAGCAACCTATCACCCTGTTCAAAGCCTTTCCTTCCTAAGGGTAAGAGAGACACACAGCAGAAAGGCAGGAGCTCTCTGCCCTGGCAAGGGCCACTCCAGGCCTGGCCCACCCATCCCAGCAGCAGCAGGCTTCAGTCCATGCCCAGCCAGCACAGAGAGCAGTAACCCCACTTTGGTGCCCTGCCACGTGCTCCAAGGTAGGTCCTGTCAATATCTCAGTGCTTATGCATCTGCACTTCAAACCGGTTGCAATGAAAATGTTTCATGATAGACATCAAAAGTGCTGTGATTACACTCAAGACTTCAGGACACTGTCAGATTCTTATTTGAAAAGTTAATAAATGGGCTTTTTAGTATCTACCTTTTCTTTGAAAAGGGGGAAAGAGAAAGTAAAACAGCAAAGCATAGGAGGCTTTTTTTCTTTCATCAAAGTTAAACAATAGCAGTGAAGCATTTCAACATTTTAACCTAAAGAAATTCCGGCTCTCCCCTCCCTCCTGCTTTGAGCAAAAAATATGTTCACAGGAAATTGTTGAAGTTTACAAAAAAATTGCAGAAAAGTGCAAATATGTTGATACTCAGGTTCATCCTGGGAGACTGTTGGGTGTGATGTTCTAGGTGTTCCCAGCCCACCTTCCTAACCAGTATCTGCTGTGTCCCCAAATTGTATGCTTTGTCCATTGATGTCTCTCCACAGATCTCACCTCTGCCGCGTTTTGCATCCTCTCAGTCACATCACTGCTACTACCTCTTTCTTTGCTGACACTGTCTCAGTAATAGACCTTCTTGCTGAGGAGATGCATTCAACTGCAGGAGCTAAGGCTTGTCCCTGCCTGCAAAAGTAATTCGGCAGATCTTGGCCTTCCCTGTACTGTCAAAACCAGCACGCCGTGAGTGCAGCAACAGTCCTGAGCCCCAGGAGCCAGAAAACCAGTAGTAGTTTCCACTTCTGGCATGCAATGCTGGGAGGACTGACAGAACTTCCTCAGAAGCAGAAGTAACCCCTCTATTTCCACCCTGACAAATTTCTTCTGCATATGTTGCTCTGCATAGTTAGTGGGTTTTTTTTCCTTTTTGTAGGTTGTTTGTGTTTCCCCGCCCCCGCCTCCCCCCCACGTCCTAGTGTATTTCTCCTCTTTGACGCAGGAAAACAAGCCCCTAACATAGCTGGATCACTAAGCACAGGGGAACTGTCAAACACACTCGTTCATAAGTCCTGTGTCCTCCACTAAGTGAGCCATTAAGAGGTCAAGTCGAAGGTGCTGGAATGTGTGTTTAAGGCTAATGGCATGGCACGCGAACATGAGACAGCTCGGAGAATTTCCCTCCAGCGACTCCTCATGCCGCATGGTGCTTATTAGGCAGCGAAGCTTGAGAAGGGCATCCCTCATACAGAGGAACTCCTCCAGGTGCCCCTGCTAGCCCAGGGAGGAGGCAGTGCCCTGTCCCCAAGGGCAGAGGAGCACGAGGTCACCGAGGAAGCAGAGGGCTCCAGGGACTAGGTGGGACTCCAGGAGAAGATGGGATACAGAACAGCCTTTCAAGAACAGCTATTGGGATCTTCCGTGAGCTACAAAGAGGCAAGACTTGTGCTAAACATTTCAGCACAAAGCTACTGTATTCCAGAAATGTTCCTAAGAAGATCAGGGATTTTTTAAATTTAATCCAGGCACCCTGAACACAGGAGAAATTCATCACCCAGTAATGCTGTCAGCCAGAGTGGTAAGCAAAGGTCTCAGACCTTACCAGCAGTTCACCTTCCTTCCCCGGACTGTAAACAGTCTCTTTGCATTACATCACAAGAAAACAGTGCAGGGAGTACTCTTAGCTGTAAGTACTTCACTTGTCTGTGATAGTGTGTAATAAGGGTCACCAACAGAATTGCTGGGATTTTTTTTTCTATGCAACTCAATTTACAAGCAGAGCTGCTTCTGTTTGTGAGTCATCTGAAGCTTGAGTATTATACAGACATGTTTGCCAAACAGTTTAAAGAAACAATCTTTGGCCCATGGGATGCCGTCTGATGGTGACAATTCTTGCTATGCAGAGCCTAAGAGCAGTCACATGGCGGTGATGGCTTCTGCTGGCACACTTGAATGGTTCCCGCACTAGCTGGGCTGCAGAGACAGGGTTTGGGGTTTTTTTTGAGAGAGATAAATAAGAATTCACCAATGGTAAATGATGAAATTGCACCAGTGTTATCTATGTGTGTGACAAGTCACAAACAGGTTGAAGGATTTCTGAATTTTCACAGATTTTGAGTAGCTGTTCAAAACCTTACAATCCTTACAAAAACCAAAATGAACCTATAAACAAACCAGAAATTGAATTCTAGTTGTTGGGGTTTTCTTAATTCAATCTAAGCTCCTTCAGCAATTCATAACCTTATGGAAAGACAAATTATATGTATAAAAATACACACACTACTATGAAGAACACCAACCTGAGTGACACGCTGGAGGTCTCATGTAATGAAACATCCTAGGAATTTCAAAAAATTATAGCTGACAATTTCCTAACTCAATAAAGATTGAATCTAGCACGAGGGAATTCTATACCAGACCTCATTTTGACAGATAAAGAAGAACTGATCACAGAACTAAAAATTAGTGATAGCTTACATACAAGTGATTGTGACTTGATTACATTTATATGCAAACAGAATAAAGCCCAAACTAGTAAGTTATACACGTGGTAGTTTAAAAAGACAGTTTTACAAAGCTGAAAACAATTATGGACCAAATCAGTTAGGAAAAAGAATTTAAATAGAAAAACATGAATGATAACTGGGAGATACTCAAGAACGTATCACTAGATGCCCAAAAGCCACAATCAAGAAAAAAAGGCCACATTGGTTAGGAACTCAACCTGGCTCAGGGGAAGTCAGAGCAACCAGAATAAATGAAACACACACGCACACCAAAACAGAAATGTAAGGAGACAAAAAAGTAGATAGTAATAAAATAGAAATAAAAAACTAGGAAATGTAGAAAATTGATAAATACACAAGAGCAACTACGATCAGCACAAGGAGGACAATGAAGCGTTCTAGGTGTATTGCAAACAAACATTAAACATCACTATCTGGAAACAGTAGGCAGACTTGTCAATATTAACAAAGAAAACACTTCATTGGCAAATACATATTTAAATTTGGGGGCAGGGCAAAAAAATCAAGCAGCTGCTAAGGTTAAATTTTTTTTATCAAGTTAATCTCAAAAATTCTCACCCATTAATTTTAAAAGTAAAGATCAGGGGGCTCTGAATAACTAGAGATGATTTTCAAGAACTTTTTGGATATTGGGACAGAACCAGGTCAATGAAACAAAACTAATGCTGAGGCAACACTTTGGGAAGAGAAATGGAGCGGCCCAAGCAAATACTGACTTACAGAACAAAGACCTGTCCCAGGTAGAATAATGGAAGAGCAGATACAGGATTCGATCAATTAAAAATTAAAGGAAGGTAATATAACTAATACTGAGCAGCAAAGGTTTATGGAAAACAGAGCTCCTCAAACTAATTTGACATCTTTTCTCTAAATAAAATTAGTGTTGCCAATAAATGTAATAGTACTGAGGTAATAGATATATATTTCTACAAAGGCAGTGGACTGCATGACATTTTGATTAACATACTAGCACAACACAAAAAAAAGTCAGCTTGACATATATTAATGCTTTAAGAATGGTGAGCTGACAAATCACAAAATATGGAAAGGAAGATCTCACTGAGCAGATGTGTCCCTAGCAGTGTCCCAGCTTTCAGCCCTACGCTCTGCTTTTCAGTGACCTGGGAGAAAACCTATTATTAGTGATAAAGGAGGTTGATGATACAAGTGAAAGAGTGGTAAATAAGGAAGAGAGAGACTAACCTGGATTGCTTAGTAAACGGGGTGCAAATACCAACAAAGAAGGGACTTGTACTTTCTGGGTGTGGGGGAGAGGGCTGTCTCCGACGCTAAGAAATTCTTACAGCATCCTGGTGGACAATCACCTGCATAGGAACTCTCACAGTGAGGATATAGGCAGAATGATGAGCATCCTCCTCTACTCAGAAGCAGGGGCATTTCCAGGAGGAGCAGGGACCTCAAATACACGATTTTGCACTAGCTGTACCAGCTACTGGATTGCTGTGTGCTATCTGATGTCCTGACTGAAGGTGCTGAAGAACTGGAACAGCTTTGCAGGAGCATCATAAAAATAACCAAAAAGATCTGGAAAGTGTGAAATAGAAACAAAGTCCTAATCTATGCAGTTAGTTAACACTAGACAGCATGGAATTAAGCAGGGAACAGTGATGTGACTGTGTTCCTTGACAGTCTACCCCTCAAAGATCAGCTTTAATTCAAACTGGAATTAATTCAGGGTAAATCACAGTAGATCATAGCAAGCACGTCTTCAGACTGAAATACAGTAGCAAGCATACCGAGAGGTCAGCTGGGATTTGATAGCTCACACGAGATTATAGCATGTGTGTCTACAAAGCAGAGTGAAGTACCCCATGCACATAAGTACATGTTTAGATGCTCAAACCATCTTACTCTAAAGCTGCTGGTTTAGGGCTGTCCTTTCTGGATGCACTGTTTCACATGAGCACGTGTCCTTCCCACAGAGGCTGGCAGCCTCACCAGAACTAACATAAGGGAGATGGGGTGCGCTCACTCACCAAAGCTCCTTGTTCTGAAGAGGCAGGGGACAGACAGTGAGGAATTGCCTTTTCTGTCAGGGGCTCAGCAGGGGATTCCAGCTCTGACTGCACTCCATCATGAGTAGTTTTATTGCACATCATTGCATTACAATTCTGTTAATAACTTGGGATTTGCAGTCCTATGTACACCTAGCTGAAATGAGCCAAACTCAGTTTGGGAGTGCTCCAGAGAACCTGAAGGAGTTGTATCAGACTATCACAGCTTATTTTAAAGCTGCCAATACCACAAAAGTATTCCTGTTAGCTTTGCAGCTAGTTTGGGCTTTATTTAAAATATTAACTAGTGTCTTTACATTCAAAGTTTGACTTGGCTTTGCTCAGCATCATAAATAGAGGCACTAATCTCAGGAGTCTCTCTGCCTCAGCAGCATTAACACAGTGTTTGAAATGATGTTGAAACAAAGTCCCCCCACCTGTCCAAGCTGTGAGCGAGCCATTGGAGAGGGTAGCAGATAACCCCAGTGGCCTGGGCAACATCCCCTCTCAGTAAACAGTGCCTAATGTCCAAGGTCATACAAGATACAACCGAATATAAGTTGCAAGCCACCATGTTTGCCTGCACAGCTGTTGCATTTGCAAGTACTTAACACCTTGCTTTCTGAATAGATACAGGATGCTTAAAAGGAACCAGGAGAAAACAAAGATTTATTCCCTTGCACCATGGACACTCACACAGAATATAGGCTTGACATGAGTCATATACTGACTACATATTAGCTGTAACACACACATACATAGAATCATAGAATACGCCCTGCACTTCCTGCGGATTTGGGGTTTTTTTTATATTACACATTTTCCAACTACATTTTAATTTGAATAAACAAAGTGCTGGTCCAGTTTGATTTCATGCAAGTCCAGATGCAAAAAGGAGCAGAACTCAGCCCAGGCTGCATCCACCGTGAAAACAAGGAGGAAAAAGGAAAGGCCATTCAAAAATTTACCTTGTTCGCTGACACCCTCCCTGCCCTGGGGATCAGAGGCAGATTTTTATGCAGGTATTCTTTCCTCTTCTACAAGAAAATTAGATGATTGTATTTTAAGAAGTGAAAGCCTTGCTGCGTTTGAAGGCAGGTATAAGTCTAGCAACGGCAGTGTTAATACCTAAGTAGGTCAGTCTTCTGTGTGGTCCTTGAGGGTTTCATCACAAGACTAGTCCATTGATATTAATGGGAGGTACTCCTCCCCAGTCCCCACACACCACAATGACAATTCAGCTTGGCATGGTAATTAATGGTGCTTCTGAGATGGCTTTGAGTCAAGCGATTCTCTCTTTCACGATGCTCAGAAAACATACTTGCGGGACAAAGTGGCTAAAGCACAGACCTAAGAAGAGCAGAACGACCCCACTCCAACAGTATTTATTTGTCTAATGAAATACACGTACATTCTCTGTGGATGTAGGTCTACAGAGACATGGGTAGACAGATGCCTGGTGACCTGTCTACACTCCAAGCTGGCCAGATACAAGCCAGCTCTAGACTGGAAGCTGAAAAGCCCTTCTGAGAGCGCGTCACGGGGCACCGGAGCACCCAGGGCTCACAGAATAGAGCTGAATCGCACACAGCCAGCTCCAAGTCAGCACCGGAGGTCAGGTTTGTGCGTACCTCTCCACACAGACATTCATTGCTGTTGTTCAGTATCATTTAAGTGAGCTGGACTGTTCCAAAACCACATTCCCCTGACCCTCACTTTTCTTCTTGCTCGAAGATATTATTTGCTAGTACAAATGACAAAGATCTTGCTGCAGGCCATAACTCACTCTCCAATCATTATTAGCTTTCAACAACTCCGTGTAAAAGGTAAATCTCTTGAAAAAGCAGTATTTCGCTTTATATGATCACTATTTTCACTTTACTGGTACTTCATTATTATCACTACAGAACTACACCAAGGCATTCAAGAACAGCATTTGACCTATCTTAATAAAATACTGTCTAAATTACATATTTCTTTTTTAAATACAGGCACACATTCTTCAGTACCAAACCTTAGTACTGATTCCTCAATTTCCTATTTTATATTAAATACATTATCTGGGATAAAACTTTGGCATAATTCCAATTAAAGATAGCAATGTTTTTTCCTGAATATGAAATAAAATCTTGACATCAATCTTTCAAATATTTTCTACAAGGAGAGATGATGAAGTAGAGAACAGCTACTGTGATTATGAAAGCCATGACTGAAAGTCCTTAGGAACATGAATTGATCCAGAAAAGGTCTTGATCCAAGAAACAGTTTTAATCACTTTGCAAAATCTCAGAGACTGAGACACACTTTATTGACCTGTAACATTGCCACCATCTTGTCAAAATATTTTCAAACTGGATCAAGCTGGAGCGTGCTATTTTACAGCGATACCACATATTTCTTTCCTCCAAAGGAATACAGCAAACTGTATAATATCTCTGAGACAGGCAAATATTCTGACCTTTTTTTCTTTCAGAATTCCTATCTTGGTGACCCAGCAATAAATGTATTTTTGAAATGTCAAATTTGTTTCCATGGTAACATGAAATGTCACTCCTGGAGATGATGTTCAATACAAATGTGAAGAGTTGAAGGCTATTTAACATGTTTCCAGTTGCACTCATTCAACAATGGTTGTTATACTTTAAAACTCAATAAAGAAATTAAAATATATTTATCAAAAGTTGATCTCTGGCGAAGTGACTTTTACACCTCACATTATTGCCTGCAACAACACTCACTAATGAGAAGCCCCTTTAAGTACTTGTCTGCTGGTGGAGCATGGAAACATTTTCTATTGTATTGATAGTCATTGCCAAGTTCTATTGCCTGATTTCCTGAGGAAGAGAGGTTTCATCTACCATTTCTACCCAGATCTCTTCTGCATGAATAGACTACAGGAGGGAGGGGGATAAAAAGAAAAAACAAAACAAAACAAAAGATTACCAGGGCAGCTGAAGCAGAAAAATGACTTTTGTGTGTCCATAAGAACAGAAGGAACATGCTCATAGTGCAACCCATTCATATATACTACATATACTATACATAGAGTGCCTATACATACAGACAGAGACATAAACCCAACTAATAATTAATTGAAAGTTTTCTAGATGGTTTTGCAATTTACATCATCTGCAACACAAAGTCCTCCCACCAGACTCCCTGTCTGTCCTCAGTAAGGAGCGGCAAAGGGATGTGCAACCGTTTGCACATGAAGGCAGGACAATTTTACGTCGCATTCGATGCTACTCACTGAAGATTTAGTTGGGTCCTCTGACACAGAGGCTGACCTCTGGCCTGAGCCCACACCAAGGAACGCAAGAGCACGTTTGCAGTGGGAAAGGGGGTCTGTGGCCTGACAGAACCAGAAGGCTCATTCCCTGCCCATGGTCGGCTAAGGAGAAAATGAGCCTCTAGGAAGAAGGAACACTAGCCTTTCCTTCTCTGAGACGTGGCTCTGCACCACAGCTCTCAGGGGCTGTTCTAAAAGGTAAAAACAAGATAAATTGTTCCCCAAAGTTCATAAATAATATATGAACAATTAAGTCTCTTTTTATGGATGTTTCATCAAATATTAATCCATTTTTATTTTCATAAATTTTACAATTTACAAGTTGTTTTTGTTGTCTTATTTTTATGTTAACAAGGCATCTGAAGCTGACAAATTTGGTTTCAGGTAAACTATGATCAACTTTAAAAAACTGAGAAAAAAAAACCAAGTAGAACTTCCCACTTTCAGTCTCAAATATCACAGGTTCTTGCTGTTATTTCTTAAAAAGGAAGGAAGGAAAGAGTTAGTTCTCTCTGTTAAAGAATAATTTTCAAATATCAGTTTCATTTCACGAGAGTTATTAAAGACTAATTGTAATCATGGTCTCCATCCTGATAGGCATTCAGGCCAGGTACGTGGTCTTTTATTACCCTGCTGTCTGAATAGATCCACTGTGTAACTTAATAAAAAAAAAAAAAACAACAATTGTGAATATGCAGTAGAGAAGATTATTCTGAATAATCTTGGAAAACTGCATTTTGCTTGCATCCCTACAAGATCCTAGCTAGCTAAGGTAGAACCTCTGAAAGGAAAAATTAAGAACAATTAGATTTATTACATTTAGAGCTATGCATACAGAAGCATAAATGCTGAACCATCCACATACACAAAACCATTACAGCAGAGGTGGGAACCAAAGACAGCTGGCTCTCCAAGCTGCCTAGGCTGCTGAGCAAAAAGGTGACAGTATTTCACTTTGTCTGGGCTTGTTCTTATTTCCCCCCCACAGGCTGAGCTTGTATTCAGGTCCTTCTGAAAAGATGCAAAGGAACCAAGCAGGGATAAGAGATCATAGAATCATAGAATTGTCAAGGTTGGAAAAGACCAGTGATGATGATGATGCAAGTGAAGACAGCAGAAGCAAGAGGAATAGCCTAGAAACATCAAGGGATAAAGGATCTGGGGGAGCTTGCTGGAAGATAATCATGAGTATTTCTGTAGCATTTAAGAAACCCTGCTTGTTTGATATGATCTGACTATTGCAGAGCTACAGTAAATACATGAGAACAGTTGGAGAAACACAGTGCAAAACAGTGTGGAAAAGGGGCACCTACAGGAGAAAAAGGAAAGCGAAAGAGAGAAGTTATGAAATAGCAGGTCAAAAGAAATTCTAGATGGTCAATATGAGTGGACTCTCTATCTAAACCCTGATCTAACCGTATGTGACCAATTAAAAGAACCTTAATTTCCAAAACCTTGTTATTTTGGTGCTGTTCTATATTTTCAAAATGTTAAAAGTTTCACAGATTCCAGGCTAGTTTTGCTAGTGAGGAAAAGGAGGAAGAAAATCCTGCGCATTAGAGTAAGACAACAGATGCCAGGCATCCCAACAGAACATATTAGGGGTCACTTTGACTGTTCTAGCATGAGTTAAAATTAATGTCCCAAGAAATTTTTGTTAGGTAACTTAGTTACATAGCTCCAAATTTTGCCTCTTGGTTCAATTTAGGTAGTTCTGCATTATGGTGTGGATACAGCAGTGACAACAGCAAGAAATCTCCAAAGGCATTAATGCAATCCCCACCACAGCAGAAATACTGCTTCAGCACCATGCATCGTGATGACTGATTTCCTCTGGGCTTCACTGACCAGTGTCGTTACAACAACAAAAATAGACTGTGGAAGTAAGATGAAGCCAGGGGAAATAGTTCATTAAAAAGTAAAAGCATGCACTGTCATATACATACTTGCATGCCCTCAAAGCAGCCAGCTGTTTTAGAACAGACTAATTTTTCTAAATGCAATAAAAGGGACACAGTATATTTTACAGTGATAAAAAGCTCAAGTATGACTGAAGCAGTCACTAGTTTCCAGAAACGTGTGTCAACAATGGCAAAGCAGCCCCGGATCAGCAGGCTCACGTCTACAAGAATCTAGGGGAGCAGTTTTGAGCTTGGGGGGAAATTCATGATGGTTTCCTGAAGTCACTTGTACCACAGGAGCCAGCCTTCCCGTGTGGTCATCAAACCCAGGCTGCCCAGCTTCTCCAGGAAAAGCTGGTAGCAAAAAGGAAGCTCTCCACTGTGTTGGCATCTAAGCTACAGCAGTTAATTTAGATGCCTAAGTTACACCTTACAAACGCCTTCACACAAGTCAAACCCTTTTCCATCTTCTGCGCCATTCGGTGTGGGTACCTGAACAGAGTATCAGTTGCATCATATTTGAAACCCTCCTATGCCAAGAGACATAACCCAGAACAAATTCTGTGCTGCTCTGACATATATTGGTTTTAATAGCCCTATAGCAATTTCCACAAGCTGCCGATTACAAGGCAGCGCAGCCATCACTGAGAGGTACCTGTATCCTTTTAGAAAATTATCAGGAGAAGCCGCTCTGCTTTATGGACAGCCAGTTTTGCCTTGCCAAACTGCAGTGTTGCACATCTACTTCATTTAGATTAGTAAGTTTGGTCTCAGCTCATGGCAATCTCAGCAGAGACCCCGAGGACTGAACTGACTGGCTGGAGGGGAGGAGTGTTTATTGTGAAAGCCTGGTAAAGCTGGCACTGCTGCTGTGGGGGACACATTGCCCAGGGCTGTCAGGCTGGCACCTCCAGCAAGCACTGCAAGGAAGTTACCATCACACGAGGCAAACATCATTTCAGAGCTTACAGAAACCAGAAACAGTACTACTTTATTTACTTATGTTTAGAAACCCACCCAGTCAAATTCTTCTCTAACTTGTGTCTGTGCAGACAGACTGCAGTCAGTGTTGCACAGGGTGAAAATCAGGTCAGAGTCTGGCCTACAGCCTTCCTGGGGAGCATGTGGCAGGTGACATCTCTACTGCTCAGAGGCACTTGGCAGATGGGACTAATTCTACCCTCAATCAAACCGTCACCAACTTCCCTCTTACGGATCTGTGAGAAGGCTTGGTTTTCCTCATTCTCTTTTAGTTTTCTTCTACTTCACTCACAGTTTTAATTTACTTTACAAGTTTATTTTAAAGAGTTGTTACCAATGTTCTTGTTTAATTTACCCTCGGTTTTGTCTCTTGCTCAGGCCAGGACCTCAGATAAAAATCAGACTTGAGCCTTAGTGAGTAATATCCTGGTGCACTTTGTGAATAAATAAAAACAAGATCATTCAATAAATGCCACTCAATTTTGTTAAACTCCTTACACATGTAGAAATGCCATTTAATCTTCCAGTAAGTGAAGTGACTCCAAAATAAGGATCCAAGTGTAATGAACACATTGCTTTAAAATAGAAAGAATTAAAAAAAAGAGGAATTCCATTTAAAAAAAAAAAATCCTAAGAGGAGAAAACCTCAAACAAACAAGAAAGCTTAAGCCAACTATAATATGTAGAAACCTAATATCCCCAAAACTGAAAATAACTCCATCATCCAATAATATAAAAATGCTTTATAAGGTTTCCTTTTGAGTTGTGGTTCCAAAAGGTTCTGCAATGCAGAACCAATGAAATAACACACAGACATGCCTTTGCTCTTTGAGTCTTTGCTCCAAGTGACAGCTTTCATTGTAAACTTTTGTTTAGAAACAACAGATTACATGATAAGGCTTTTCCAAAAGAGGTTATGAAAAAGACATTGAGCAATAGCTCTCCAGCAATATTGGGAATAACACAGAAAGGAACTGCCTTGATTAACAGCAAATGTCACTTTGATTATGATTAGGAAGGAAAAAAATATAAGGGTAACTCGCTACTTGAACAAGACCTGTAGGGGAGGTTATGGTACCTCTCTTTCTTTGGAGGTTACTTAACAAAAAGAAAACTTCCTTCAAAGATGGGCCAGGGATTCTTGGCATGGGCTCAGGGCAGGTGCATCCCCATACTCTACCTTTTCCTTAAATGTGGTCAATTCTTGCAGCTTTTATTTGAGAAGCACTAGTGCACTCTGTCTTGGGGCACATGCATTTGTGGGAAATCCAATCAGACTTATTTATCCAAGCTGCAGGCTTTTCATAAACTTCTGCAGATATCTGTAGGTCCCACAGGAACACAACTTACACACATTCACACCCCGCTTCCCAGCTATGCCCATGCTTCCCCATTACCACGCTGCTATCTCAGTCTCTTTTGCAGCTCCAGGAGCCTGAGGCTTTACAGGTCCATATTTACCAGCTATAGCTGCCTCTGGCTTCTGGGGCTGACAGACAGCAAATGCATCAGGTTACAGTGTCCCCCGCCTACCCTGCACACACCTGGGACCCCGCACACTCTGTCATGTGAGGGGTAGCCACCCATTTGACAGGGCTTGATGTTCGAGTCTCCATGTCAGGGTATTCCTGACTTCAGAGTCTCAGGGCCTTGACCCACTCCCAGCACAGGCACATATAGATAACTCCATAGGGCTTTGGTGGTGGAAATTAACACATGGTGCAAGTAAGACTGAATAACCACCTACACACCAGAAGAGACAGGTCCCATGGAATTAAAAAAAAAAAAAAAAAAAAAAAAAAACACACAACAAAAAAAGAGTCACGTAACTACGATTATAAATACACATACACGCACAGACACACAAAGAGCTCAATACAATTATTAATTCTGTCATTTCCCAGCTTCAAAGGCCTTGATTTTTCGACCTTAACACTTCCCTACCAGATTTACAGGGTGTAAATGTCATTTGCAGTCACTCGTAACTTTACGATACATTCTGAATCCAACACCTACTAGCTGACTCCCTGCCAAAAGGCAATATTTTTGTATAAAATGTGATCAAAAAAACATTCAGCTATATATACTTACACAAGACTTTTTTTTTTTTTTTTTTTAAGCAGCTCAGTGTGGAAAGACGGAATTTGGCAAGAAAAGAGTCTTCAAACAAGAAGAACAGCCTCTGCACGTTTGTGGTGAAACCTGGGTTTGATTTGATCCAGTTCTAAGTGTTTTAATATCACACGTTGGGCATGCAGCATTCACACTGTGCCATTTTGAAGTCATTTTCAGAGTCCTACCAAGCAAGGGCTGCTGCACAGCACATGCCTTAGCTGTGCAGTGAACACACATATCTTTCTCCCCAAGAGCAATACTGAAGGCAGAAGGCTTTTCCTCAAGTGCACGCTGCAAACTGTGCAGCTGAAAACTTCATGCTCCCAGCAAAGGAAGAGGTTTTGGCATGTGTGTGTCCCAGAATTCAAGAAGCACAGTTGAAGTGGGAGGAGAAACGATCAAAGATGTGAGAGAGACCAAGAGCTGCCTGTTGATTATTTTTTAAATTTGGAGGAAGGTTGAGATGTGCCTTTGTCTGAAAGTTTCTCTTACTGAAGACATTATAGTTACCTATTTACAGCCCAGGAAGATACGGATGTTACCCAAAGGAAACCACTCCTGAAGAGCCAACCCCAGGGCCACCACTTACCCATTAGGGGCAGGAGCAGCTTGAGCAAGTCCTACCACTGTGGGTGGCATGGGCCACACAGGAGCGGCTGCCCCAGGCACAGGGGAATCTGCCCCACACCAGTGCCCCTTCCTCGGCCCTGCAGAAAGGAGGTGGGCAACTCCCTGGGTGCATCTCCCATCAGGCCTGCTCCCCCCTCCTGTGGGCAGCAGCATCCTCCGTTCCCACGTACCTGTTATTCATGGTACCTCTATGCCCAGTTACAGAGCTACCAGCCAGCTTTGAGCCTAAACACCACAACATTTAACACTTGGAGAATTTATTCCTGCTTGTTAACACTGAGCTTATCCCCTTAACCAGAAGGGGTGGGAGTTTTCCTGTTTTTCAAACAAACACCGAGAACACCAGAATAACAAGTTTGGAGGATCTGAGTGTTTAGCAGGAGCTGGTGTTCCTGACCATTACACCCAGGCTCAGAGTCCTTTCTACAGACAAGGTTAAACAAGAAAAATCCTCTGTACCAAGCAGTCACTCCAGAAGAGCTCCCACAGTCTTTCCTTGGACTGCCCCACCAGCTCCGACTGTGCTGCCAAGCAGGGAGCCCACAGAGCCTCTGGTTCACCACATCCTGCTCTCTGCAGTGTGTTCACAGCTGAATCCATGCTGCCAGTCCCTGAGGAACAAAAAAGCTCGGGGAACAGAGGCGACATCTCTGAACTTCCAGGGGCTACATGTCTTGGCTTTCAAAGAAATGGTCCCTCCCTCTTTCCAGAAGAAATGCTTCCCAACGTGTTAAGCTTTTCCATGTTATTTTTTTCCCCCTGTAGTTAATGAATTTCTATTGTTTTCTTGTCAATTATTTATTCATTAAAACAAGGCTTGCATGAAATGCAGGAAACCCGGCAAGCCTACAGAGGCTGCTGCACAGCACGGCAGTACGAGAAGCGTGACTACAACAGGACAGTGACTGCACTCTTGTCTCCAGCAGCAGCGCGGGGGTCCCCAGCAAGGAGGGCACCTCTGGGCAGGAGGGGCAGGACCAGGGCCGGGGCAGGCCAACAGGCTGCTCCACAGCACCTAGCAGCCTTGGGGCTGTCAGCACCATCAGATGCAGCCATGGGCAAACTCAAGGAATGGGAGGCACAAAGGAAAGACCTTCATTATCAAGAAATTCAGTTCCTCCTCCCTGAAATGGGAATAGATAGTAGCAAACACATAATCTTTTATTCCATTTATGTTGCATGAGCTCTATTAAACACCAATTGATAAATCCCCTGGAGTGAGTTATTAATTTAGTCTTGCTCCTGCAGGAGTCTGAGGTAAAGGCAATGTAGCTATCCCCCTTGGACAAGGGGTGGGGGCCCACAACAGGCCCAATGCTGCACACCAGGGCAAGCAGCCTTCGGGAGTTCAGTTTCTAGAGAAACAAGATAGAAGATGAGAGAAAAGAAGTGTTATTAATCCCTTCTGCAAAAGTAAGCTACGGAAATTTGCTGTCTGTTCAAAGTCAGTCTGCTGCGCAGCTGGGAACTGATTTCTTATCTCAAGTGCCAGTCTAGTGCCTAAACCACAAAAGCGCTCTTTCCTCCACTCCTTCGACATGCAAATGGAGTATAATTGTATAGGCATGCTTACCATAAACAACTAGCAGAACTTGGCATCATGCTAATGGGATTTTTATTAGCCAAATATTTCTTTGGTAACCAGGTCAAACAATCACGTTCTCTTTTGTTTCCTGTTATGAAATGAAACTGAAAAAATATGCCACTTAAAAAAATAAAATAAGAAGAAGCCCAACCAGTCCTTTTTTCATAAAGAAAACAATATGCTTAATGCAGAATAAACCACATTTTATGAAAAGAGGTCATCTTGGGGGGGGGGGGAGGAGAGAAACAATTGAAAAGAAAAAATGTAGCACAAGAGGGAATTAGGAATCTTTTTTTTTCTTATGGAAAGTATTTACATGTTTATTTTAAGCCTAACATAAATGTAAATATTTTAAACAAACAAAAACACACCAGGGGTAACAATAGAGTATTGTTTTTTTTGTGTTGAATAAAAACTGCCAGGACAGTGCATGTATATTTTTAAACATGCTGCTTCAAAAAGCAGGATGCAAGGGATGTTGCATCTTTAATTTTTCTGTTAATTATGGATTGAGCATTGTTGTGAGTCTTGTCCTCAAAACCCAGCTCAGAAAATAAGAGCAGATGCTCATACCCAGGTTTGGCTCATGTGGGAATTGAACAGAACATATTGGTTTATAATTAATGTAATTTGTTGGATTATCTTTTGTGAAGGAGCTAAGGTAAACAACCTTGCAGCATTGTAGTGAAATTCTTTTGCGCTCAGAGCCTCTGTACTTGATGGAGGATGACAAAAAACCTACCCTTCCTCCTGGATTGCGGGGAGATTTGGAAATGTCTGTCACATTCAAACATATTTTAATTAACTCAAAGGAAAGAATTAGGCTACAGACCCTAAAGCAAATTACAAATAGTGTTTAAAATCAGAGCTAATGATTCCCCAATTGACTATTCTGATTAACAGAATTCTCTTTTCTAGTTTGCTGTAATTTTGTTATGGGGCAAAGATGGAGGAGGAACATGCTTTTCTGCCCTGAAAACAGTAGCTGTTCTTCAGACCAAATTTACTGATTCAAAAGGCTCCTCCCCTGGTTGGCATTCCTGTCTGGCCGCACAGTACTCGAGCAAGCATGGCACTAAGTGGCAACTTAAAGAAAAAAAACAAAACAAAACAAAACCCACATTATTATATAATGTGACACTTTCCAAAAGACTTTTCTCCCAGAACACTCAGGGTCTTGGTAAGCATTAAGGAACAACTCTAGTCTCGAGGAGGAGGTGGGGGGGAGGAATCAAGCACTCTGTTCTTAGAGGTAATCATTGCAGAAATATGGGCCAAAAGCTTGGTTGTGTGTCCCTGGACAATGGCACTCATCCTGACTCTAAACTGTCACGGTAAACCTTAGCTCTATTTCTCCATGCTTCATAGAAAGAAAAAAAATCTGAAAGCAGCAGCTTAAGGAGTCAGTTCAGGCTTGCTGTCTCTTAAGGCACATGCAGAATCATACAGTTTTAACTTTTTAATCCTTTGTGCATTTAAGTCCTCCTCCCTTCAAAGCACTCAGGAGTTCACCTTGCCGTACCAGGGATCTCAGTGTGGTATCCCTCCTTCGGCCCTGCTGCCAGGTGCCAAGGCGGGGCTGCTGGCCATGCTGGAGAGCTGGCCAGGATGATGACAGGAAGCTGGCCCACAGCCAGGGAGAGAGATTTTTTTGAGCCAAACCCACATGCCATGCACGCTTTGCCTGAAAGGTCTTCCTTCAACAGCAAGCATCTGTC
This sequence comes from Platalea leucorodia, assembly GCF_965183815.1. Taxonomy (NCBI): domain Eukaryota; kingdom Metazoa; phylum Chordata; class Aves; order Pelecaniformes; family Threskiornithidae; genus Platalea; species Platalea leucorodia. The sequence goes on from NC_138827.1 coordinate 71,007,728, forward strand.
TTGCTTAGGCGTCACCGCTTATATAGGTAACAAGATACCTTGGGATCATGCCTTCTGGAAGAAGACAGAACAAGGAAGAACAGGAGACCAAAGAGCTTGTCTCAGGCCATTGCTGCCACCCCCACTAATGAGGAGCTTGAGAGACATGCCACCAGCACACAGGGTACAGAAGCTGATAAGTGAGTCACCTCAGCACTGCCTTGGGACCTCTAGTTTGCAACAGGGCAAGTCATGGCAAGTACCCCAAGCACCCTCAGCTGCCTGAAAACACAGCGTCTCCCTAGGGCATCTGCCAGCATCCCACAGACAGATGCATACTGCCTTTAGCCACAGTTAGGGTGCTGGCATCATACAAGAACTTCACCTTACAGAAGCCATAGCCTACATCTCAGTTGACAGATGGGCAGGGAGGCAGTTTTAAGCAAAAACAGGAGTACCAAACATTTGGTCTGCTTCTAAAGACAAACCAAAATAAAAGTAGACTTTGGGTGGATGTTGTTTCCTCGGTCAGGACCACCAGGAATTAGTGCTGCTAATGTTCATTAACAGGGTCATCCTCTTCCTGTGAAAAAAAGTCTTTAAAACCAGGCATTTATTCTTGCATCAGCCTAATTTGTTTTCAGGTTCTGTCAAGACTTGGAGAGGCTTTCCCAGCTGAGTTGCAAGTTGGTACTGACCATCCTGGAGATAGCCTGTCCCTTTTCCAACTCTAAACACCAAGAGAAATGGCACCCCAGGAAGCACACACACACACCAGGCATGCAACACATGAAACAGTTTGTCTGCCAAAGGTTTTGACTCTTAAAGTCAGCTGCTCTTCAAACTGCGCATACAGAATATTTTTGGAGAACAGTCTTTCCTGCATACGTAGCACTTTGCAGTTTTCTGAGGGAGGCAACAGCAGAGAGTTTGGGACACTCATACACCAAGTTTAAAGTCATAAATGAAGTAGATTTCCAGCTCAGAAATGTACATTGCTAATGAGCTACAGGCACAGCTGATACAGTAAGAGTTCCATCCCATATTCACAAGAACAATGCTCACTCATGGGGAATGACAGTCTTATCAGATTGGTAACTTTATCTCGAATATCATGTTCAAATTTTCATATCCTTATAAATTAAGAAATACTAGAATGAAGTGACCAGATGTTCAAGTCTCCTCCACAGCACATTCATTACCAAGCACACATTTAAGATGCATGCAAGTCTGCTAGGACTCTTCTCTGCAGAGGCTCACTCCTCTTAGTGTCATCTGGTTTCGCTAGCACAATATCTTCCACACCTCAGCCCAGAGGAAACTTCTACCTCCACCATTACCAGGACTACTAATATGCTGCATTGTTTCCAGTGGGCTCAGGAAAGAGAAAACACTTTTTCTCCTTTCAAGCCAGAACTGAAAGAAGAGAGAGGAGAGGGAGAACATAAAGGAGAGGCTGAAGAAAGCTCTTGCTTCATGCAAAAGAATCACGGGTTTATTCACAGTCTCCCTGTCTTCTTCACTACTGCATAGCACCACATTAAAAGGGCCAAAAGCTCTTACAACTTCATTTTTCATTTAATGCAAGTTTTTGTTCTACGTTAGCCAAGCATCTCATCTCCTCAGGGACTACCAGCCCTAGCTGTTGGGCCTCAAATCTCTACCTTTACAATGCTAACAGTTACATCCCTGCCTTTCAGCAATGTTAAGAATGTAAACCCATAGCATGGTAAGTTTAAGTGCTCTGATACTAATAGCAGTGAAATGTCTGTGTGTAGACACTTGTTCCCTTTGATAGCTTACTATTGTTTCTGAGAGATATAGAATGTAACTCTAACATGATTATAATTAATCAGAAATTTAAGAGTAAACATGTTGGTCCATGTAAGTGAGAAATACTGAGGACTGGCCTATAGAGCATCTTAAATCACTTATTACTCTTTTCCTGCGCTGTTCTAATGCCAACAGCATGACATTTTCAAATTATGTAAAAGAGAAAACATAAACCAAACAGGCTGTTCTCTGGCTGAGACCTTGGATTCTTTGGCACCTAATATAACAACAAAAAAATTAATTTCACATCATACTGGCAAGAGCTTATATTAAAATTGCATTCTTGCTGCTTTAACGTTACTGTACATGCATCTTTTTGTTCTACATAAGTACTCAACAGTGTGTCTTTTTTAACTAGCGAGTATTCCCTCCATCAATTCAATAGGATACATGAGATGAGCATTCTTCTACTTGTTCACATATCCATGAAAACTGTCCTTCTTTCTAGGTTTAGTTTTGTTGCTGTAAGTAAACGGGCATGGCACAATCCCAATGGACACCCCAAGTGTGACCCCGGCCTTCTCCCCAGTGCTCATCCTGGGAGTGGATTCTATCATCCAGAAGCCTTACAGCTAGGGACAGACCTTCAGCTGGAGGTCTACAAACAGACAATTCACCCATAATAAAAGCCTGCCCCTTCTTGTCTCAGGCATAACTAAGGGATAGCAAACCTGCACAGAAGACCAAAGAACGGAGAGCTTTTGTTGGTAAGTATCACTATGAAAGGGTGAGTCAGATTCCCTTCAAGGTACAAAAACCCAGGGTGGCTGCTCTGCTCCTTGTCCTACTGCTCACCAGCCATCACCATTCACAAGCGACATGAATGAGACCGAACAAATGCATTTTGTCATCCATGCCACAGCCCTCAAAGCTGGGCTATTCACTGTATTTTCCAGTACTCTGTCCTGTCCCAGCTGAGGAGTTTCAAGTGTCTGTACATCCAGAGAAAGTGTAAGGCAGCAACTCCTCCAGGCACTTGACCCCTCCTCCCTCGCCATCCCCAGAACCATCTCTTCCCCATGCTCCTTACCTTCTTAAAAGCAGTTAACACAGATCTGGATCCAGTTTGCAGTGGCCCTCCTCCCTCCTTTGGTAGACAAGTCTGTTTGGTCACCTTTGATGCAGAAAATTTGCATTGCTGCAAGAATTTGCAACGCTAAAGTCCAAAACGAACGAGGCAGGGGTTTCTAGTACAGACGCTCTCTATGAAGCCAATACAAGGTTTTACTGTCTCAGCAGATACCAAAAGCATTAATTGCTCACACTGTTTACTATTGTTTTTTGTCAGTATTTGATCCACTGTTGGTTTGCCTTTTCTCCTGGGAGTGGGTGGATAGTCTTTTCATTACAATACTAATAAGAGAATTTCATATTTACTGAAAATGTAATTATGTCATTTTTAAGTATAATTTATTTGCTGCCTCCATACATTCCACAATGAGACTAGAATTTGGGAAAGCAGAAAACATTTATGTGAAAGGGTCATGTCCTCAAAAGAAGGGAAAAAAAAGGAAAAAGAAAGAACAGACAGAAACCAGTTTTTAACCCCTCTATCTTGGATGTACTACTATTGTGTTAGTAAATAAAGCAGTAGGAGGGGGTGGGGGTGAACCATAGGAATCATTTACTCAGCTGAACTAAGGAGATGAAAGCATCTGGCTAGGCCAAATGGGTTTGTGGTTTTTCACCATAAGCGTTGCCACTTCAGGAGGGTACCGAGTTTTTACTGGAAATTTAACATTTGTTGACCAGAATGTTTTTAGTGGTCTTCAAAACTGAAAAATTGCAAGGCAGAATTTTTGCACCTTGATGTGGTAAATTAGCTAAGAAAATTTAGACGTGAGGAGAAAGCAATATTAAAAAAAAAAAAAAAAAAAAAAAACCAAAGAAAAAAAATCACAATGACCAGAGTCACTGCAGTTTTTCCTCATCATCAGAAAGTCACACAAATTAGCTGCAGCCATTCATTAGTATAAGAGCAGTTGTCTCCGTTTGGAGGAGCATGTGTGTCTGAGGCCAGGCAGGAGATGCTGTTTGATTTGCAACTGGCATCCTTGAGCAAGGAAGCTTGCAAGTTGTGCATATCATCACCCAGCAAAGGCAGCCATCTCCAAACCCTGTCCTCAACCCAGCATTCTAATTCAGTGGTCTCCTAAACTGCATGCTGGAAGAAGGCAAACTCTATTGTCCTCAAGCTTTTTCTAAGATTAGATCTGACCTTGAGGGTAATGAAAGTTCAAGAAATGTCATCATTCCCATTTTACAGAAAGGAAAAGACAACATTTGAAAGTCAAAATGTCTTCTTTTACACATAAGGTTCTTCGAATCCAGCATCTTTTCCCATTGAGTATCTGCATTACTGGCATATTTAAAGTGGCACTGTATTGGGCAGTACAATCCAGGAGAACATTGTCTCACTAAAAAAGGCTGTCCCAGGTTTGGTACCCCAGCACAGGCACGTTCTGAACATGGTATGTCTCTCCTTCATGAGACCCAGAGTTAGGAACAGATGGTGGTTCTCTGTGGTTTGGACCATAAGGGAAGAGGGGCAAAATCTTGCAGGTTAGGATACATGGGCTATTTGATATCCTGAAGATTAAAATCACTGCCTTGAACCCAACGTAAGCCCACAGCAAAATACACCACTTAATAGACAGGCTGTACTTCCTGTAGTAGCCTGACTTCCTGGGTTAAATTGCAGCTCTTGTCAAATGCATGGCAATAACCTGGCATCCGTGGAAAAAATAAAGGTCACAGAAGTAGTTTAGACAATCATGAGAATGGCACGCAGCCTGTCCAGGAAATACAGGAGGTCTTTGCAGCTTTCAGAGCATCTAAGGTACTTACTTTCTCAGACAGTTAGGAACTTCAGGAGCAAGCAAAATTCAGAACCAGCAGACCAAGGAACCATACCTACTCTGTAGGTATGGCAGGCTGCATATAGGATGAGGTGAAGCAGTCTCTATGATCTGCAACACATGGCTAAGAGTTTTCACCTTGTGGCACCTTTAAAAGAAAGATTGGACATTGGGAGAATGTAAAGCTAAAAAACAGATTGATCAGTACTTTTCTCACCCTCCTTGATTATCCCATGAGATCATAATATAAAACAACTTCCCTGAACAATCCAAGTAAGAGCAAAAGCCCAGCTTCACACTGGCAGAGCCAAAGGAGAACAAGGGGAGGACCTGCTTGCAGAGAAAAAGCTACAGAGGAAGCTGGAGAGACTATTCTACAACAGGAAGTAATAGCCATATACAGAATAGCCGTAATAAATTTACTTCAAAATAGGCTTCATCACTATCTCACTTTGCATACGCACATCCCAAAGACCAGCTTTATGCATTCTGTCACTCTGCACATAGGAGAAAACCACTTTCAAATTCAAAGAAGAGATGTTCTCCGTTCCTGCTTTTAGGAGGTAGCAGTAGTTTGAATGGGAAGCACTGTGTACTCTTAAGCAGCAATTGTGCACAATTATATATTTTCTTAAGGTGCCTTGCATTATTAAAGCCTCTTTAAGGAAAACAAAACTGAACGTAATTTAAGTACATGACTGCACAACTAAGCTACATTCCAGAACAGAAATGGACAGTGATTCTGCTCTTTTGCTCATCTCATGTTAACCAGCACTAGAGATACAGGAACAACAGCAAAGCATCTTCAGAAACATTTGTCACCGTCTTTCAGCTGTATTTCCGCAATGAACAGAACTACAGAAGTCACAGACCTTACAACACATTTACCAAAACATAATTTCTGATAACCTTCTAGACAAAGCATTTGTAATCAAAATTTGGACATGACATCACAAATGAAGACAACAATTTCTCTGTAACTACCTTGAGGTTTTGCTTTAAAAAAGCAACCAAGATGAGAAGATACATGAGATGTTCAGCTAGTGTAAGAGAAAACAGTTCCACCTGCTGAAGACTGGGCCACATGTTTCCCTTAAAACAGACCACAAAAAATTACTTAGTACAATCAATTACTCACATCTAACAGGGCAGATTAATATTGCTGTTTGATTATAACCCCAAGAGTTTGTTCCTGAAATACAAACTTTGACTGTCAGGGAATACAGAAATATAATAGACTTTTGGCTTTAACAGTAAGGTTCCTGAAGGGGAATAGTGTGATACATACTTGCCACACTACAGAGAGCCTGGAACAAGTCCAAGTCTATTTTAGGCCCTTGCCTCAGGGTACAGCTCTGAGGAAACAGGAAACTTTGGTTCAATACCAAAGCTAAACCTAGACTACAGTTCCCAAAGAATTTTCCTCCCACTCTTCTGCCTCTTTTCTGAGTTTTCTCCTTGAACTTCAGATTCCCAGTGCATCTTTTAGCTTGCTACACTTTTCACTCATGATGTACCCTCAGCACCCTGAGTATCCTGCTACTGCCTCCCGCGGGAACCCTTGGCCTGGCCATCACATCCCCCACAGCGCTTCCCTGCTCCAGACACCCTAGCACAGAGTCCCTGCCAAACTTGCCATGAATGATTGCTCTTCAGGTCACTCCCA